>NC_140496.1:92387265-92987265 GCF_964271855.1 Acomys minous | reverse complement strand
GAGGCTTTGCAGGCTATGACAATGGCACAGCCAATTCCTCCGAGTCCCAAAACCAAACAGGTGGAGCCAGAAGTGACCTGAAGTTCCAGAGGATAAACTTTTGTTAGGCTTCCAAAGGTGATCTCGTGTTAGTAGGAAATACAGGAGGGGAGAAACCCTTTGGTTTTGTCCATGATGGAAGGAGCTTTCCGGGTATGTGGCTCCCTATTTACCATGTAGACAGTCAGTGAAAAGAACTCAGAAAGGACACAGGCATTCTTACCTGTGCTGTGTTAAATACAGCTCCAAAGCCCGTTGGCACCTCACAACTTATAACACAGACTTTATCCATAGGAGCATCATCAGCAATCTTTGCCAGTGAGATTTCATCTACCACAGTGTATTCTGTGAATGTGCTGGTCCCGTAAAGATGATAGATTTTCTTCCCTTTGCAGGTAAATCTGCTGGTTCCATCCAACATTAATCCAGTTGGAGAGAGAACACTGCTCACACAGAGCAACAAAAAAGAGAAATAAAAAAACCTTATGAGGCGACCCCTGTACTGAGGGAAGCAAATGAGGTTAAGAAGTCAAAGAAGTTGAAACTAACTTTTCTTTCTCACAGACATTGCCCCTTGGGTGCAGGCAATAGATGCATTTTCTGCATTCTGGAAGAGGGAGCACTAAGACTTTATCTCCTGAGGAGAAAGCATAAAGACAATTATGACCAACTTAGGGTAGACCTAAAATACAGTTCCCACCACTGGGAAATGTTCATAGCAGATGTCATCAATTTGTTAAAGAAGAGTTGCATGCAGCACTGTATTTGGTTTTAATGATCATTTCACCATGGGATTAAAAAAAATCAACTTTAATATAAATAGACCTGTAAGATTAAAAAAAAGAATTTGAATATTAACATCTCATGACATTGAGATTCAAAGGTAAGAGATAGCTATGTCTAAAAGTGACATCAGTATTTGTGGTATATAAGGCTTGTCTGTTTGGCTCAATGTTCTAGGAGAAAAGTATACATACTGTGTAGACAGTCACTGAAAAACTCAGAAAGAACTAAGAAAGTCCTTAGTATACACTCAGTATTTATTAGAAGAGTAAATTATACATGAGCTAAATTAGAGTCAGGCCTCATTGTGAGGTGCTATTATGCTAGAACTTGAGGAAAGGCAACCTGTACCCTTAATCCTATTCTGTCATTAAGTAGCTAAGTTAATCAAACAAGGGAATTGATTTCTTTTCAGACCATCTATTTCCTCATACATGACTGAGATCAATCTGTGCCCTGCCCTGAGTTACTCCATATTATGTAAAACTGTTTTTTTTTCCAGACTAATTGCCCCAGAAAACTTGACTCCATTTTGAGAGCAGAGGCTGATGCCTCTGCTCCTCGGTGAACACAAGATAGACACCTACTAGTAGACCTCACCTCTCACAGACATCATATGGTAGACCTCACCCACCCCCCACCCCAGACATTGTCTGGTAGACCTCACCCTCATGAAGCCTCGATTTATTTTCATTTTTTTCAGCTTCTCAGCTTTGTCTCTTAGGTCCCTTGAAATTCCTTGCCTCTGCAACCTACTTCTGTAACCCTTCTGTAGCCCTCACCCTCAGCACACAAACAGATGTATTTACTGTGTCACATGTATCATGTGATCAGAGAGTTAACATTAGAAACTAGGATGTGAATAAAACAACTCATTTATGCCTTATCCAGTGCTAGGTGCCAATCAGGAATGTTTGGCACATTGCTGCCAACAAAACTGCTGTACTAGGAGGACTTACTGTTACGCAGTGCATTCTGACAACATGGAAAGACACAAATATGTTCACCCGTGTTTCTCACATAGCATGCTCACCATATACAGAAAGGAAAACAAAACAAAACAAATCTGTGAGAAACTTCTTGTTAGAATAATGATATTAAGTGTTTGACATAGGAAGGCCTGTAGGGTGGGGCAAGTGAAAACAAATTCTAGAAGAAAGTCTTACAGATGATGCTGTTGTTTGCACAACTGAAGAGATTAGTGTGTGTGTATATGTGTTCATGCGTGTGCATACACTCATGTGCATGTATATATAAAAATGTCCTTGAACCATCCATATGCTATGTTTAACAATATTGTGATACATTGTATATATTGTGACTTAGTTTAATTTTGGGTGGGCTGGTGTGAGGTAATGTCTATAGAAATGACTGGAGAATTCTCCTTTAGACCCTTTTAGTAAAACACAACATTGGAAGAATATAAATATTCTATTTTCCCGTGCTGGGAACTGAGCACAGCCTTGTGCATGGTAGGCAAGTGTCACACCCCTGAACTCCATCTTCAGCCTGGGATCCTGAATCTCAGGTTGCCCGGCTCTTCTTCTACATGTGGTGAACGGATGAAGCTCGATGGTTTCGTCAACACATGATGAGCTCTGGTGTCTCTATGTTACCTCAGGAAAAGAGTCAGAGTGGGAATTAGGAAAAGACTTGGTGCTATATTGTAAAGAATGGACTCTGTCTCCAGATGGAGAAGGACCCTTGTCCCCTGCCGTAAGAACTAACACGCAGGGCATGGCTGGGACCTGGCTAGGAAGCAGCCCCAGGAAGATGGGTTCACCTGAAGGGAATGCACCCTTCCTTTCCAGAATGCCTGACACATAACGCCATCCCTACCAACCCACTGTGAGGCTAGCTAGTGTCTGCTCCCCATTCTGAGGCTGCCTTGAAAGACCTTCTTCTTTCTTCTTCTTCTTCTTCTTCTTCTTCTTCTTCTTCTTCTTCTTCTTCTTCTTCTTCTTCTTCTTCTTCTTCTTCTTCTCTCAAATGCTCGCCATAGCTTATGCATCCTCGTACACTCTGTAATTTAACACTTTGCGCTTCACTGCTCTTTATTCTAAAGCTCCCCTCCTGGACTTGTGGCTGGCTGTGGCCAGGGGCTGACCCCATGCCCAGGGCCTTCTCTTTCCCACTCCTAAATGACATCGATACCATGTGCAGTCACCTACCTGGCTTTACAGTAGTTACGCCATGTCCAATACTCTCCACAATGCCAGCTCCCTCATGGCCCAGGATGGCAGGAAGTGGCACTTTATTTTTCCCTTCCAGGATGTGGTTATCAGTACCACAGATCCCAGAGGATGTAATCTGAAAGATGATTAAATAATTGGAGATAAAATGCTTGGTGACAGAAAGACAAGCTCACTTGTGTTCTCATTGATATGTGCATCCTAGCATTGGCCTTTTAGTTTTGCATGTTTAACTTGGAGTATTTGCAGAGTCAGGTGTACCGGTTGTTTTGTTTTTGTTTTTGTTTTTATCAGCTTGGTACAACCTAGATATAACCAGAAAGAGAGGATATTAATTAAAAAAATTTCTCCAGCAGATTGGCCTGTAATGAAGTCTGTAAGGTATTTTCTTGACTAATATTTGAGGTGAGAGGGTTCTGTTCACTGTGGACAGTGCAATCCTGGCTTGGAAGTCCTGGGTTGTATAGGAAAGTCGGATGAGCAAGCCATGAGTGAGCAAGCCAGTAAGCAACATCCTGGGTGGCTTGTTTCAATTCTTGCCTTGAATTCCTGAGTTTCCTCAGTGATGGACTGCAATCTGAGCATTGTAAGATGAAGTCAACCCTTTCTGTCCCAAGTTACTTTTGGCTGTGGTGTTTTATCACAGTAATATGAATCCTAACTAATACACCAGGAAAATGGAAAGGAGCCACTAGGAAGAGAGAGAAGATGTTTTAAAGGACGTAGCAGATGTTTAAAGGAATAGCAGACACAGGTGAAATGAGAGGGGACTAATGAGGAGCATGTAGAGGGAGATGGGAAAGTAGGGCAGGGTAGGGATGGGGCAGGGCTAATTAACACTAAGGATATTTTAAAAAGCCATATGGAAACCTACCATTTTATAAGCTTCCTGTGTGTGTGTGTGTGTGTGTGTGTGTGTGTGTGTGTGTGTGTGTGTGTGTCCTCCCAGAAGCCATAGGTTTCCAAATATAAAGTCCAGTGCCAGTTCTGGGTTATCTCTACCTTGAGTTGTTGGCCATGGGTGTCTTGGAGAGCCCTCAAACAATATAAGTTGTTGTGATGGCTCTTGGTTATTCCCCAGGAACTTGCTGGCAAGATTCTACTACTGAAAACACCACAGGCATGGACAATTTAAGCCGGCACTGACTGAGATGCTTTCACCCTGCTGGCTTGCTTTCACGGTACTGGAAGATTCGATGTGTGCTACTGCAAGAGAAAAGCCATCAACAGTTTTATTTATGGACTCTGTAAGCTATACTAATAAGCAGCCTGGTAGAATAGGGTGCACTCATGGGTACACAGTGGCATGAATGGTGTGTGTGTGGGGGCAACCAGACACTCTCTGGTTGTATATAAAACCCACTTTACAGGAGGGAAAACATTCTTGGTGTCATAAATCTGGCCAAAACCCCATGGGCAGAAGCCCATAGGCTCCAGAGGTAAGCCTACTACTATTGTGTTATTGCTAAATGGATATCATATCAAACTGTTCTCTAAAGATAGATATATTTTCTCCTAGATCAGTGCAACTCCAGACATCATCAGGAAGCCTCTTTGTGCTATGGGTAAAGTTAACGAAGAAATTCACAACCAGTCAAAGTGCAGAGAGCGTGTGGTGAGCCCTTCCACAGATGGGACACCTATGTCACACAGCTCCCCAAGGTTGAGGCAATACTGTGAGAGAGCTGTTGGAAGGACTGTAAGAGACAGAGGTTGAGGAAGACCAGGAAGAAACAGAGTCTTCTGGACGTGGCAGGACCACTGCCCTCACAGCCGCTGTGGTTGTGTGCACGCGAGCAAGCCATTTAGCATTCTAGGTGGGAGGGGTCACAAGCCCTCACATCTAGCTGAGGAAGCTACCTACAGTTGGTGGGTACCAAGTGAGTCAGTTTTCTTTAGGAATACGATCCTTGGTAGGTCAGCCACGCTCCAGAGGAAGGCCCCACACCATGCATATATGAGCAGCATAAACTGGACTCGGTGAGGTGTTAAAGAAGAGAAAGGATACACGGTAGGGAGAGGATAGGACGGTGGGCAGTGAATCCATGAAGAGTTAAGGTTAAGAGTAGGGGGTAACTCTGAACAAAACATTTTGTATGCATGTATTAAAAATATGTGGTCAGTCCACGTCCCCTGGATGGGGAGGCCTGGTGGCACTCAGAGGAAGGATAGCAGGCTACCAAGAAGAGACTTGATACCCTATGAGCATATGCAGGGGGAGGAGGTCCCCCTCAGTCACAGTCATAGGGGAAGGGAGTAGGGGGAAAGTGGGAGGGAGGGAGGAATGGGAGGATACAAGGGATGGGATAACAATTGAGATGTAATATGAATAAATTAATAAAATATATTAAAAAATGTGGTCATAAAATTATTGAGTCTTTCAGAGAAAAATGTGCTACATCTTCAAGCCTAGAGGCAGAATATACTCTTTAATGTTGGGGCTACACAGTTTCCCATTTGTGATATTACTGTGCCCGTAGAACACAACACTTAGTTTCTCTTGTCTTCATAATTTTGCCCAGACTCCCTTAGCATGACAAACATCACTGGCTTCATTCTGGAGTTTTGCTACAAAAGGTTCAACTAATCATTCTGCAGGATGAGTTAAAGCAGATAATGGGGACATTACGGTCTGCTTTGACACATGAACTCACACAGTTGAGGGAAGCCTGGGTGACACTCTAATGCCCCTCCCTACCTCCCACGAAAAGCAGTCAGACAGTCTCAGTCCTACGCTTTTTGTACCAGCTTTCCCCACCTGTGTCCTGTATGCTGTTTCATGATACAAACTAACATGCAAAAAGGAAATGGCAAGGCTTGGGGAATCTTCAAAGACTCCCCCACCATACACAACTTTCTTGCTTTGCTTCCTTGTGACAACTTTCTCTAGCTGTCCCAACTCAAAAGGTCACTTAGTTTTCCTCCAGGGAAGAGAGATTGCACAGCTGGATGGAGTTGGAGGCAAGTCAGATTAGGTTCAGATTGCATATGTCACTGGAACATGTTGACAGCACTAACAAGTTTTATCTAGACATTCTCTTCCGTTTTATTAATTTTTTTCTGGCCTGGAGAAACTGATTCTTGGAGCTTTCCAAATTCTTTGTAAATTTGTGATTCTCTTTTGGCAATACGATTGCTCGCTTTGATGTTTATTTCCTTAATTCCTCTGGGCTCTTTGGAGTGGTGGAAGATGTTTATCTGTTTTCTTGGTCTGTTTATTCCTTGGGTCCAAATATTCACGATACAATCCCATCTCTCTCTATCCTGTTATTTGTTTGCTGCCCTCAAGTGTCCACTCTGGTTGGTTTTCAGGGAAATTAGTCTAGGCTGGCCCACATGTGAGTTCATGTATCAAAGCAGACCCTAGAGTCCACATTGTCTGCTTTACCACACCCCACAGAACGTTTAACTGTAGCAAAGTGCCAGAAGGAAGTCAAGTCAGTGATGTTTGCCATATTAAGACAGTCTGGGCAAAATTACAAAGACAAGATTTCCAGAGATTCAAGTGATCTTAGCATGGGCTAGAACTTGTTTGTTTGCTTGGTTCTGTGGTGAGCTTGCTGTTGCTGTGTTCCTGGACTTTCCAGTGTGTCTCTTAATTCCTTATTGCTAAAATCTCTGATATGGCTTTGGTGTGTTTTGTCCCTGAAGAGGTTCACACTCTCGACTCTTGCTCCCCAGCATAAGAAGCATTAAGAGCCAGCAATACCTTTGATGGATGAGGGCTAGTGTGCTACCCTCGGGTTTAATATCTTTCTTGGGAGACTAGATGGAGAGGCTGGTTAACAGGGCTCATCAGTTAAGAATGTTTCCTGCTCCTGAAGAGGACCTGAGTTTGGTTCTTAGTTCCCAAGATGGGCAGCTCGCAACTGTCTGTAATGTTTGCTTCAGAGTATCAGTTGTCCTTTTGTGGGCTCTAGGGGCACCAACACATAGTGCATACACACACACACACACACACACACACACACACACACACACACACACACACTTTAAAAATGAAATACATCTTTAAAAAAAAGACTAGATTAAGTTCCACAGGAATTAGTTAGGTCTAGCAAGGCTAGTTTAATTACCGAGAGAAGTACGTACTCCTCTTTTCTTCCTTGTTTTGAGAGAGAGTGAGTTCTTACCAGAAGCTGTGAGGTACGAGCAACAAACTCCTACGCTTGAAAGTGTGAATTAAATAAGCCTAAAACACCCAGCTACAGCTATAGTAACAGGAAACAGACCAAAACAGTTCTTCGTTTTTTCACAACTTCTCAAGACATGAGTCCTCCCATATTCTTTTACAAAGTAAGCCCCCTTTGCTGAGCCCTGTGGTGCCGAGACCTCCTATTTGAGCATCTATATACAGTGTGGTAGAAGAGGGGTGAAGGTAGTGTCATTGTCATCTGAAGTGACACCTCTTCCCTATGAGCAGAAGAATGACATCATGAGTTATTGCTATAAGCTGAACTGTGTACCTTTTACATATGGTGGCCCCAGCCCCTAATATAATAGTATATGGAGGTGGAAGCCTTGGGAGGAAGGCTGTGCCTGTCCCCCTCCCTCCCTTCCTCCCTCCGTCCCTCCCTCTCTCCCTCCCTCCCTCCCTCCTTCAGCCCCCCCCCCCCACACACACACAAAGGTACAGCAAGAAGATAAGCATCTAAGTCAGGATGAGAGCTTTTGCTAGAAGCCAGCCGTGCTGGCGCCGTCACCTGGGAGCCTTCCAGACTCTGAGCCTGTGAGGAAATAAACCTTGTTTAAACCATGAGGCCTCGGGAGCACTCTCAAACCTGGCTCTGTCTAGTGCACACTTCTCCCCGCGATGGAAAGGGGGGTGTGGGGGGTAGAAAAGTGGGTGATTGATTCATCCCTAGCAGTATGGATCTGTTATACTTGGAGAGTCCCTTGGCCACTCCCACTGTGGCAGACCATCTATTATTGTTTTAGTCTATTCTCTACTGATGTAGTATAATGTCGCCTGTTCTGTCACTCTTACACTATCAGTTTATTTGGCTCCCAATGGTGGAATCTGGTGAATCTAAGAGTATCGTGTCTCTCATCCAACAAGGGCCTCCCTGCGCTTACAATATGGCAAGCAGCAGGTGCCTGTGTGTGATACAGAGAATTGGGTAGGCGAAGAACCACACGTTTATTAGGAGCCTGTAAGTAACCTTTTCCTACTGTAACAGCTTTAATCCACTCATGAGGACAAAGACCCCACAATTTATATACTCACTCCTTAGAGGTATCATCCTGGGACCATTACAGTGGCAACTACACTTCAGCACAAGTGTTAGGGGACACCTACAGCCATCAAATAGCTATATATCGGAATAGCTCTGTAAATGTGGGAGAAGGAGGTTTAGGAACCAATAGTTGTGTTGATTTTCACAAATCTTAATTTGTGTGTGTATGTGTATGCACGTGTGCCTGAGTTTTTCTGTGTATGTGTGTGAATGTATGTATGAGTTTTCTCTGTGTGTGCTTGTATATGTGAGAGTTTCCTATTCTAGAAAGAGAACTTCCTGTGTGTGCATATATTTGTGGTGTGTGTGTGTGTGTGTATGTTTGCATGAGTACACACACAAATAAGTGCACAAGCCAGAGGCAGAAGTCTGGATATCTTTCCTTATTTATTTTTCTTTTCTTTTCTTTCTTTCTTTTTTTTTTTTGAGACAAAACCTCCCACTGAAACAGAAGCTTATCACCTTGGCTATACTGGTTTGTCAAAAAGTTTTAGAGATTATCTTGTCTCCAATTCCTGGCTACAAATGTATGCCTTTTGCCTGGCTCTTGTGTGAGTTCTGGGGATTGAACTCAGGTCCTTGAGCTTGCACAACAAGTATGTTACCCACTGAACCAACTCCCAAGTCTGATTTTTAAATCTAAAAAAATTTTTTTCAAAAATATTAAAATAATTAAGGTAAAATAAATAACTAGATAAAATAATAAACAGCCATTTATTATCATTATAAATAATAAATAACAAATATAAACATTAGTTGATAATAAAGTAATTAGTAAAATAATTAAATAAAATATATTTTAATTAAGGTATTATTTTTAAAATGTTACTGATCACTTGCTATTTATATATCTTAGGTTTGTGACATTTTAACAAAATGTAGCAACCTACCTCACTATTACTATATGCTAATTTCAATCTGTTATGAATCACAGGAAGTCTTAATTCTCTTTAGAATAGAATGCCATTTGTTTCCTACATTATAAAACCCTTGTAAACACACGCATAACCATGCACATCTACTCAATGTCTCATCATTTATATTTACCTTGACTCGAACCTCGCCAGCCTTTGGTGGGTCAACTTCAATAATCTCCATGGACAGGGGGGCGTTTGTTGTCCAGGCCACAGCTGCCCGGCATGTGATGACCTATATGCATACGAAAAGGAAGTGATGAGGTGGTCTTATTGCTCCTGAACTTAAAACAGGCATGGTGTGAAGTTAAATTCACATATACTGTACTAACCGGCCATCCTGCTCATACCTTTTTGAGGTGAAAAGAATCTACTTATTCATTAGTAACAACCAGATGCATATTTTATGTCTATCCGATTTAAATAAAAATTTAAATAAAATGTCATGATATGAGATGAGTTCACATCTATACATACATGTTTATATATATTTAAATGTACATACAGGCATATCGTCTATTATTTTAGCTCCAGAAAACTGATTGGAATTCTTAGTTGATTTCTCTGTATTTAAAATGTCACAAGGTATTAATGTTGGTTTGTGAAACCCAATTCTGCCCTCTGAATTAAATTTCTGCACTATAACTTCTAACATTAATTAATTAGAGATTAGAATTTATGATGCACAGAGCATTGTAAGAAAAGAGGAGCATCACCGTGGAAGTCAAATAAGAATTCCTGTCTGTTTTACCAAATGCGATGTAGAACATTTGATTTGCCATTGTAACTTGCTTCCTCTGTGCCATAGCATTTAATCATTTTAGCTTGTAAATTTCCATACAGTTCAATTCTCAGTTTTCTCTATTGACTTTTCTTTATAGTAGATAATTTAAAGATGCAACCATAAGCATTATATTTTATTTTTTTAACTTTTTGACTAGTTTGTTTCTTTATTTTTTAACACAAAAATAAGGGGGAAAGTGGGAACACAGCTCCCCACTATCACAAAATATACAGTTTCCCAAATTGGGGGCCGTCATAATAGTCAGCATCTGTGGAGTGCAATGGGCGAACTCACCCCAGGAAAAACACCTCAGTGCTCATAGTATCTCCCTTTTGGGTAAGTTTCTAAGTTATTTCTTTAAATAATAACAGTTCTTAATGTACTGTCATTTTGATAGAAATGCTCTAGAACTGACTTGCAAATTACAGGCGTTCTTCCTTCACGTAGGGCATTGCTCAGCACAGCCTGAGGTAGTAAAGTGTATGACCATGCAGGAGATGACATTCTAAGAGCAAACCCTGACTTACGTTGCTGGCTGTTTCCTTGGAGAGGCTGGTGTGCTCCATCTTTGCTTCTGGCAGGTTCAGGATGCGAGCTCCTCTGCCTCCAGCACTCACCTGCTGCTCTGAGAACAGGTGCTTTTATACTCCAGAGTGACTCAACCGCGATGCAATAACCAGGGAGGGAGGAGAAAGCAAAGAGGGAACTGAAAATCAAAAGAGAGAAGGATGAAGGGAGGCATGAATCCAGGAAGGAAAGAGGAAGAGGAAATGTGGGCAGAGTGTAATAAGCAAAAAGGGCTGTTTTAGAAGGAAAATGAAGAAAAGAGATGAAGGGGGAAAATCTATTCTGAAACGAATTGTGTGCCGAATCCTTGGCACATCATGTCTTCTGACTCTGCATGCAACTTCCAGGCCACTTGTTTTTTAATCATCCCTTTCTGGATATATGGAGATCAACCTTCCTAAAGAGGTGTAGGTTTAGTTTGGCATGGAGTTCAAACATGGCTTCCTGTTTTAGAGCCTCTGAGTCTGCAGGTGTGGTGGGTGGGGTATGCCAGTGTGGGGGGAATTATGAAGAGGAATGTATGCAACTCTGAGGCAAGAGGACATTATAGAGAGAAAAGTGCAGGTTGGTGTTTGGGTAGAAGTAAACGTACGAGAGGAATGAAAGTAAACAGGTTATAGGAGATCTTCCTGCCCTTACCTGCCAAGTGCTGGCGGTACAGGAATGTCCTACCAAGCTCTGCAGACTTCAACACAGTAAAAGGAAAACATAAAGGAAAGCATTAACATGAGCGAGAAACCCACACACATTAGGTTTCAGACTGGCACAATCAACAAGAGACGTGTGTGTGTGTGTGTGTGTGTGTGTGTGTGTGTGTGTGTGTGTATGTGTGTGTGTGTGTGTGTGTGTATGTGTGTGTGTGAGACAAACATTCCCTAGGAAAGTGCAGAGTATACATGGACTCGCCCCACATAGGCACCCACAACAGACTGAAGCAAGATTGTACGGGACCCAAGTTGTTGAACCGCTGAGTTTATTGGGGTTATTAGCAGGAGTGAAGTGTTATTTTCAGGAACACGGATGGCTCAAAAGCAGGCGTATCACCAAACTGCATCCCTGCATGACCTGCGCGGGAGCTCCACGGTCCCAAGAGACCTCACTGGCGCTTGCTGGTCAGAGTCTCTCCTGAGCAGCTTCAGCTTTCGCAGACATGTGTCTCTCCTAACATCCAGTTTCGCCAGCCCCTCCTCTCCCTCTTGCAGCGAGCGTTTCGGTTCAGAGGAAGCTGCTGTACTGTAGAGACCTGGCTCATTTCAATGCTGGCGGTAAAGCCTGATATTACCTTTGATATTTGCAGTGGCTTTCAAGTCCCTGCACATCCCTGCTCCTTTTGTGTCTTCTGTCTGATTAAACATATGACAAGTCTTGTGCAGTCTCCACTAATGATGCTGGCCAGGCCTCACCTTGATCTTGCGAACCATTTATGAAACTTCTTGACAGCCTTACTCTCCCCGGCAAGTGCCATTTTGCCAGTAATCTTTTTCCTTCCTTCCTGGCACATGTGTGGCACTACCCACCTGCATTTGAATTTATTTCATGGGAAAATCGCAACTGGTCTCTAGTAGCCACTGGCCATTGGTACAGGCAAGCATGGATTTCAGCAATCGTCATCACACCTGAGGTCTTATCTTACTTTGCTATGCTAATTGGCTCTGCTGACTGCTCATGAAGTTCTGTTTTGAGTTGCTGCCTTCTGGCTAATGCCTCTGGCCTGTGTTGCCACCTGTAGGCTAGCCTGCATTTGGAGGCGGGCTATTTATTGCTGCATTTGCTGAGTCTTACGAAGTCTCTGGTACAGCTTCTAAAAGCAAGACCCTCAGCTCAGTATGAACACATGGATGTGGTCAGAAGAAGAGATGCTCCTTCTAGGCGCATGAATTTGAACACTTGATCCCCACTTAGTGGTGTTTGGGGGGAGCTATGGGACCTTTAGGAGGATGATCCTTGCTGGAGGAAATACATCACCAGGGTTTTGTTTTTGTTTTTTTGTTTTTTTTTGTTTTTGTCTTGTGTGTGTGATATGAAGGTTTATAACCCACACTGTTTCCTATTCTCTCTCTCTCTCTCTCTCTCTCTCTCTCTCTCTCTCTCTCTCTCTCTCTCTCTTTCTCTCTCTCTCTCTCCCTCCTTCCCTCCTTCCCTCCCCCCTCTCTCTTTTTCTCTCTCTCTCTCTTGAATGCATCTGTGACCCTGCCATGCCTTCCTTACCAGGGTGGCCTCTCCCTCTCCCCCTGGAACCATAAGTTAAAATAAACCTTTTCTTCCTTAAATTGCTCTTGGCCATGGTATTCTACAACAGCAGCAGCAAAGTATACCGAGTGCTCCTGAGTATGGACTGAGGCATAGTTCAGTGACTTTAAGGAGGGAACCAGTCTGTGGTGGACCTGGGTGTTGGTTTCACTCTGTAGAAAGCTCAGAAGGCTGGTGCTTTTTAGAAATACTGTTTCAGTTACTCTTCTCTTCATTGTGATTAAAAACCACCTGGCAGATTAATTCAAGAGAGGGAGATTTCATTTTATCTCACTGTTTCATAGTGAGGACGGTTGCTGGCTGAAGTGGCTATGTCTGTGGTATAGAATGTTGCCCCTCAGCACAGTCATATCTTAGTAAACAGGAGGCCAAGTTTGCCTTTAACCATAACTTAACAGGCAGGGTCCTTAAGCTCTGCGAAACAGCGCTTGTCACAGGGAGGCCACAACCCTGGTGGTGACCCTGACTAGAGATGCAGGGAAATAACTCACATGTGATGGAGGCTCCTCTCTCTCACACAAAACATATTCATAATCTTAAAAAAAGGCTACATGATCATATTGAAAATCCAACATTTACCAAACAACTTTTATCCATCAGAAAAATAAAAAAGGCACCAACTAGCTTTGCACCTCAGTAACACAGGTTGATTCCAAATTAACGTTATCACCTGCTGCCTTGTGTCAGTTGGCTAGCTTATGTGGTCTTAATACCTGTGTCCATGCAATAGCTTTATGTGGAATCTTGGTACACTTAAATGAGGTGCCTTACATGTGGGGTGCCACTAAATTTAAACTTCAAGCCATTCGTCTTAGTGGAAGTTACCAAATGTGAGGCTGAGGAGAATGTGGTGTTTCTTGCCTTAACCATCCTGTTGCCTTGTATAAATTCCCCAGGATTATAGCCCTAAACCAGCTCATGTAACAGTACATTAAAGGCTGGGTCCCTACAATTCCTCTTATGTCTGGTTAAAATAGTAAACATAGCACAATTAGAATTAAAAAAATTTTCTTCAAGGATTGTGACTCATTGTCCAAAAGTCCCTCAGAGAAGGGGCAGTGAGTTGTGTGGCTTCTCTTTCACTTCCGGACTTGAGTCTCTTGTTTGGTTTCTGGCTCCTAACATAGCACTTCTGACTGAGAATTGAAAGACGGGCACGATAATGCCCAGAGCTCCTCAATCCCTGAACATTCTAGGCTACAGGAGAGCTTGTGCAATGCTGCAGTGCGATGGGGCTCCTCAGAGTTTCAGCAGGAGACCTGGTCACAAGAAACCATCCATGACTTGAAGTTCTCAGTTTCACCTACTATCTTCTTGGTAGGAGAGAGGGGTGAAAATTCAGTTAGTGTTCCCACCATGCCTATGTTATGATGGCTTCTGGGGGTCCGGATGCCTTCTAGGTTGATGACCACACCCATGTGCTGGGAGGGGACACTCCAATTAAATAAGGTCAGAGTCCCCCATTCCCAGGAGCCATCTGGACCTTACTTTACATATTTTTGTGTAGTTTCTTTTCATATCTTTTAAAATATCCTTTCAAATTAACATGGAGTGGTTCTCTGAGTTCTGTGAGCTAGTAGAGCCACTGAATTGCTGATTTGATACTGGCAGAGCGAGGAGTAACTTGGCCATCCACTGGCTTTGATTGGCATCTGATGTGGGAGGCAGTCTCAAGGAACTGGGCTGGGGGCTCTGTGTTTAACTTTAGGTAGTTTGTGTCAGAGATGAATTAAATTTAAAAGAAAAACCAAGCTAGAGTCCATAGGGAGTTGGAGAATTGCTCAGTATAGAAAGCTGACATGTTGAAAATGAGGAAAAACCAATGCTAGTTGTTCTGACAGGAGATTAGTATCTAGAATAGATAAAGAACTGAAAATCAAATACCCAAATAATACATAAATGAGCAGATGGATTATACAGACAATTTTCAAGAGAAAAATTATCCAAATGGCCAGCAAATACAGAAACAAATGCTCACTGTCTTTAGTAACCAAAGAATGCAAATCAAAATTACATGGAGGTTTTATATTACCTCAGCCAGAGTGGCTATCATTGAGAAAACAAATCAGAAACTAACTGATGAAGGATACCTTGAGTATAGAGCCCTTACACACTGTTAGTGAGAATGAAAGTTAGTGTCGTCACTATGGAAATAAGTATGAAGGGCTTCAAAAAACTAGAAAAAGAAATGTCATGGAACCTGGCTATTCTGCTCCTGAACATACTGAATATACTCAAAAGACTCTCAGTAAGCACACTACAGAGATACCTGCACATCCATGTTTACTGAGGCACTGTGTACAGTACTCTCGATATGGAGTTGGCTTAGATGCCCACACATAGCAGGATAAAAAGTGGGACATCTATCTGTCTGTCTGTCATCTATCTAGTTATCTATTATCATCTATTTATTATCTTTTTACCTATCATCTATTATCTATCATCTGTCATCTATCTATCATCATCTATTTATCTATTATCTATCACTATATCTACCTATTTCTATTACCTGTCATCTATCTATCTATCTATCTATCTATCTATCTATCTATCCATTTATCATCTATCTATAAATATCATCTATATACATATCTATTATTATGACATTAAGAAGAATCAAATTATGCCATTTTCAGGAAATGATGTAGACTTGGAGATCATGTTAATGACATAATCAAGACCCTGAAAGACAAATGTGTGGTTTCTCTCATTACAGAATCTCCACCAAAAGAAAGATGATTGAAAGCAGGAGGAGGACTATCTGGGAAGAGGAAGGTAGGCAGCAAGAGTGGGAAATGGGTCAGGGGAGGGTAATGGAAGTGGATCGTATCAAAACATATCATGTACGTCTGAGAATGCCGCAGTGAAACCTATAATCTTGTACAAAGAATACGCAGTAATGAAAGAAACACCATGGAACTAAGGGGTTCTTAACTCTGGTTTCCTTGTACATATTCAATACCTTATCTTGCTAGATATTGCATTCTTTCATGTAACACTTCTGTAGCGATCCTTTTATTCTGGTATAAAATATGTGTTTACCTGAAAGGACAATTTCAACTTTATATGGAGAAACAAAAAGCTCAGGATACCTGAAACAATCTTAAACAATGAAAGAACCACTGAAGGTTGTTTACTATGCCTGATTTCAAGTTGTATTGCAGAGCTATAGTAATGAAAATTGCACTGTATTGGCATAAAAACAGACACCTCAATTAACAGAATTGAATTCAAAACCCAGACATAAATCCACACACCTATGGACACCTGATTTTCTTTTTATAAAGAAGCCAGAAATACACACTGGATAAAGAAAGCATCTTCAACGAATGCTGCTGCTCAAACTGGATATCTGCACATAGGAGAATCCAAATAGATCCATACTTAATACGCCCTGCACCTGTAGAAGGGAAAGTGAGGAATAGCCTCAACTTGTCGATGCCGCCCCCGACCATCAGGAAAGACACCAACACTGGGAACTCTTCTTGCCGCAGTTTAGTCAGGATCCTGGACTATCGGAGTGATCCCAGGAAAAGCTCCCACAGAACCTTTATAGTGTGCCTGGTCCTATCAGAGACTGCCACGTTGTCGCTCTTGGTTGGTGCGTTCGGATCACGCCACCTCACGCTATGCCTTGTTCGAATCATGCCACCTCATGCCATGCCTTCAGGCATGCGCATAAGGGGTTTGCTCACTGAGCATGCACAAAAAGGGGCGCACTGTGCATGCGCAAAAAGGGGTGCACTGCGCATGTGCAGAAGGGGCCCACTGCGCCGGGGAAGCAGCAGGGGGCGCTGCTATCTGTGGTTCTCCACATCAACTCATTCTGACTATAACACCAATAGTGCAGGCACTAAGATCAGCAGTTAATAAATGGGACCTCATGAAACTGAAAAGCTTCTGTAAGGCAAAGGATGCCATCAATAGGACAAGGCAGCAGCCTACGGAATGGGAACATATTTTTTTACCAACTCCATGCCCAATAGAGGAATAATATCCAAATCATACTAAGAACTCAAGGAACTAGATATTTTAAAAAACAATAATCTAATTAAAAATGGAGTGCAGTTCAAAATAGAGAACTCTGAATAGAGGAATCTCACATGGCTGAGGAACACTTAGAGAAATGTTCAACAACCTTAGCCATCAGGAAATATAAATCAAAACTACTTTGAGACGCCATTTTACACCTGTCAGACTGACTAAGATCAATACTACAAATAACAGCTCATGCTGGTGAGAATGTGGAGCAAGGGGAACTCTCCTCCATTTCTGGTAGGAGCGCAAAGTTGTACAGTCACTATGGAAATCAATATGGCAGTTCTTTAGAAAATTGGGAATCGATCTACCTCAAGACCCAGCTATACCACTCTTAGGCACATACTCAAAGGATACTCCATCCTACCACAATGACATTTGGTCAACGATGTTCACTGTGGCTTTATTCATAATAGCTAGAAACTTGAAACAACCTACATCTCCCTCAACCAAAGAATGGATAAAGAAAATGTGATATATTTACACAGTGGAGTATTACTGAGCTGTTAAGAAAAAAGTGACATCATGAAATTTGCAGGCAAATGGATGGAACTAGAAAAAGTCACCCTAAGTGAGGCAACCTATTCCAAGAAAGACAAATATGGTATGTACTCCCTTAAGTGGATATTAGCCATGAAGTAAATGATAACCAAGCTACAATCCACAGAACCAGAGAGGTTAGGTAAAGAGGAGGGTTCTAGGGGGAAGCCATTACTCTCCCAGGGAAGGGGAAATAGAGTAGATTTTATGGGTGGACTGGGGGTGGGTGGGAAGGGAGCAGATGGGATGGAAAGAGAGTGTGGGGAGAAAAGGCTGGAATTGGGGGCCACGCGAGGGGCAGTGTGGAAACCTAGTGCAGTAGAAACTCCCTGGAATTTATGAGGGGACCCTAGTGAGGAGTTCTAGTAGTGGGCATATGGAGTCTGAGCTGGCCATCTCTTGTAGCCAGCCAAGGCTCCTAGTGGCAGGACTGGGTTGTGTTCAGTTGAGTTGTTGGCAAGGTGGGGACCCATGGAGATCACCAAACAACCAAGGCTGAAACCAGGACAAAGGGTTGCTGATTGCAGGGCTCCAGTGCTGAGGACAATGTCCACGCAGCTCAGTGAACATGTAAAGGTCAACCTGGTGCCTGAATTGAGCCTTCGACCCTATGTTCTAGTCTTTGGTGAGGGGGAAGGTAGTTCACAGGCTACCAACAGAGAAATGTGGACATCAACCCAGCCACAAAACCTTTGATCTGTCCTGCATGCAGAAAGCGTTGGGGCAGAGGTGGCACAGAACTTATCAGAGTGACCAAACAATGCCTGATTTAACTTGAGGCCCAAACAATGTGAGAGAGTCCATGCTTGACACTGCTTGAGTGTCTAGGAACTAAGGGTAGCCTGTTAAACTCATAGCTCAGTTCTTCAGGCAGTTGCCGTTAGAGAAGCTTTCCTCTGGCAACAGATGGGAGCCAATGCAGAGACCCACAGCCAGACATCATTCAGAGAGGGGTGGAGGGAGTCGACATTGGCAGTCTCTATCAGGTCTCTCCCCTTGGAGATCGGGGAATCCTACAGAGGAGGGTGAGAAAAGACTGTAGGAGTCAGAGAAAATGGAGGGCACCAGGGCACACACAAGCTCACAGAGACTGACGTGGCATGTATGGGGCTTGCATGGGTCTGCACTAGGTTCTCTGCATATATGTGTGACTGACTGTTAGCTTAGTGTCTTTGAGAGACTCCTAACTATGGGCGTAGGTGTTTTATCTGATTCTTTTTCCTACTCTTGGGACTAATTTTCTCCCATTGGGTTGCCTGGTACAGGTCCGGTTTGAGGGCTTTTTGGCTTGTCTGTATCTTGTTTTGTTGTGTTTGGCTGTCATGTCTTGGAGACCTGCTCTTTTCTGAAGGGAAAAGGAGAGAGAGCAGATCTGGCGTTGAAAGGGGGCTGGGATGGGAGTGGGGAGCTTGGGAGCAGTGGAGAGAGGGGAAATTGTGGTCTGGGTATATGAGAGAAGAATCTAATTTCAATAAAAAGAGAAAAAGAAAAACATGAAGCATGTTAACAGGTGCTTGCAACTTGTGGGGCACTGACAGGGTGGAGAAACTTACATAGAGAAAAAAAGAAAACCGAGTACATTTCACACAGTTATAATTCATTTTACCACAGTTTTAATTGCAATTTGTAGGAGTTAAGAATGCCAATAAAAATAATTACCTAAGACTATTACAGGAAGTTGTGCCAAGAGAGGGTTCTTCTTGCGAAGTTCAAAGTTTGACCTTGAAAGAAGTTGGGGGTGGATTTCCATTTCACAATATAGTCATGAAACAGTGTGGGAGAGGGTCTAATGCCAGGTGCTGTGGCAGCATTGCCTGTCTACAAACTCTCAAGAGACTCCGAGGTGCTTTCTCCTCGAGAAATGGCTAATTAGGAGCTTGTTTCTCACATATGACACAATTATATTAGATAAGAAAGTCTGCTTTGTTCTGTTGAAAAGCACGTAAATCCACTCTATGTTTAAAAGCATCTTAAATATGAAATTTGTATTGCAATAGGTAAAATATGATTCCAAATTTTAAAAATTGCATCTATCAAAGAGAAAGTAGAAGTTTGTATTTTGGTGTCTTTGAGATGTAAGAATGCCCCCAGTCTAGCAGATGGACAGGACATTTTCCACCATTAAGTGGAGAAGGAGATCTGACTTTCACACAAACTCTGGTGCCCCATATTGGACCATGTCCCTTGGACGGGGAGGCCTGGTGGCACTCAGAGGAAGGATAATAGGTCACCAAGAAGAGACTCGATACCCTATGAGCATATACAGGGGGAGGAGGTCCCCCTTAGTCACAGACATAGGGGAAGGGAGTAGAAGGGGAAGCGGGAGGGAGGGAGGAATGGGAGGATACAAGGGATGGGCTAACAATTGAGATGTAATATGAATAAATTAATAAAAATTAAAAAAAGAATGCCCCTAATGAAAGCAACACACACACACACACACACATGAATGTATGTGCCTGTGTGTTTATCAACAGGTGACGCTTACTGTTCAGACTCTCTTCTTTCCCTGTTTGAGAGCTAAATGCTCAAGTGGTCCCAGCTGAGATATTGACTTAACTGGCCTGTTGAGAAATGGGGCAGGGTTTCTCCCCTTTCTTGTGTAACTGTTTTGATTTTGTCTCGGGGTGGCTCTCGATCATAAGGTTGCATCATTGGGCTCCTATTGGGATGTTGTAATCCCAACCTCCTATTCTAAAAGGGTCTGTGCTCTCAGCAAATCATGGAGTTATGGATAAATTATCCACTTGTATGTCTCTTAGCTTCCTCCCATATTCCACTTTTCCTTAGAGTAGTGGATAGGCAAGACCAAATATATGTTTTCCTGTCCTTTGACCGCCTAGCACGTGTTGGTGCAGAATGGGGTTACAGCATTAATGCCCTTCGCCCCAGATCAAACACATTCTAGTTCCTGTGGTCACTCTGCTAACAGGGAGCCATTGACTGAATTTCCTGGGGGACTGACAAGAACCTGAGGCCATCTGAGGTTCAGAAGACAACCCTCTCATCGATGTACAGAGGCCCCCAGAAGACCTGGTGTGCTAGGGTGTTCCCCCAGTCCACCAGGCTACAGATGTCTCTGGAGAACTGAGCACAACCTACAGGAGGGTGAGACACACTGGCGCTGTTTCTCTAGGAACTATGTCCCACGATAGCTTTCCTGAGGCTGGGAAACAAATCCCTGCTATAGGCATCTCAGAGACTATTTCCTGTTCACTGTGGTAGGTCTCCGGTAAAAGAACAAGTGGTCAGGTTGTTTTCTTTTCCTTATGTTGGAAGAAATGTCGTGCTAACTGACAGACTCGATGTACATCCTTGGGAGTGGAATGCTGTCTACTGAACGAGCAGAAAGGACACAGCAACTCTAAAGGAAGTGAAGGCACACCAAATGGTGGGGAGGGAGGTCTCCAGGAAAAGTCAAGGAGGGGTGCTGAGAATGGGGGGCATTGAATGAGCCTCCACAGTCAAGGGAGCGCTTGGAGAAGGCAGCGGATGGCCAGCGGCTGCGACTGCCTCAACCCTGGGCCTGTGGCATGACTCCTGAGGCCCAGAGTCATCCAGACCGCTGTGCGACAAGTGACACCTGGTTTGTCTGCTGCTGTACTACTCAGAGGCTGAGGCCTGAGCCCTTGGCCTCTGAACAACAGTGAGAACCCAGATAACCTCTTTCTTCTCTGTGACCAAGTCTGCCATCCTCATGAGCATCCATGAGTTGTCTTTGAGGACCTGTTGTGGCATGTGCATGGGTGTGATTTCACCTTGTGGGTTTTTTTGTTTGTTTGTTTGTTTGTTTTTTGTTTTTTTTTAATGAGTAAGTGTTCCTTACTTGCATCTGGTTCATTATCTGATCTTGGGTCAAGACTGGATTATCTGGTCACCAGAGTCTTCAAGTGCTATTCCCCTAACAGGATGTAGCCTGACTTTGTTCACAGTTTGGAATAGCTACCCTCAGGCATCCCAGAATGACTAGAAAGCTTACACAAGATTAGAAACATAAATACTAGCCTCCTGTCTGGTTTACCAACCGACATGGGACGCTATCGGGGGGGGGGGGGTTGTGCGCACCGCCAAAGGTGTTTCACGGTCTTGTGTCTCAGAATGAGGAAGTGAGCAGAGATCTGAGGATAGAAGCAGACCGGAAGCTTATTAGGAACCCAGACATTTGCTGCACAAATGGAGGGGCTTTTATGCCACACAGTACAGACTTTATGGCTTATTTGCATAGCTGGGCTTTCATCACATGTAGTTCTATGTGTGGCATCTTGCAAGTCACTCCTCATTAGCATTTAAAATCTCCTCCCAAGGATGTGAATTTTAATGCAAGGAGCGCCAGGTCAATAATCTGAAGCACTTGTGTGCTGTGCTCCAGCCAGGTCTTCTCAGCCTTAGCTGGTGATGTCCAGCATGCCTCTTTGCAAAGAAGCATTTCTTATTGGCCAGTTTCCCAGCTTTGGTGTGTAAGGCTCTCTGGACCTCCGTCTTCCACCCCATTCTCTTGCCTTAATTACTTCCCTTCATTCCGGAAGAAGAAAAAGATTTGTTGTCACTTGTATGGGTTCTTTAATTCTTTATGCAAGTAATTATTATTTCCCACTGAGTTGCACTCGTGATCTTTACTGGCATTTGGAGATTTAAAATCCTAGTGAGGGGTGGTGTAGAGTTAGCTCAGAGGTTAAGAGCACCGCCTGCTCTTCCAGTGGTCCTGAGATGAACTCCCAGCAACCACATGGTGGCTCACAACCATCTGTAACGATATTTGGTGCCTTCTAATGGACAGGTGTACATGTAGGCAGGATACTGTATACATAATAAATAAATCTTTAAAAAATGCTAATGAGGAATGAGTTGCAAGATGCTACATATAGAACTACTCTTGATGAAAGCCCAGTTACACATCTGGAAGGCAAACAGGATAGGTGAATTTACTGTTTATTAAAGTGGTTTTTGATTGGGGACTGGTGACGAAGAAGAACAGCCTGACAAAAGACAGCAACATTTTCAGTGCAAATATTTAGAAGAAAAAGCAAAACAGAACCAAGGAGAGATGGAAGCACCTGCGTACTGAAGTAAGACAAAGAACTTGGGTTGTCCTACCACACCCCTACCACCTACAGAAACGGCCATATTTAAGCATCCCAGCTACATTACACAAGATATACTTTGGTGAATTAAGTTTCTATCCCTCTTACAATGTCCCCCAGTCATTATTAATCAATTCTGAAATTCAGATGATAAGAAAGACAATCATCCAAACAAGCATGGCTTGAGATACCCCAACAGCAGCCCAGGGGGACACTTGGACTGCTATTATTAATCGTGAATGCTGGTGTGTGTGTGTGTGTGTGTGTGTGTGTGTGTGTGTGTGTGTGTGTTCTCTGGGAGTGCACTGGGTCTGTGTGGTGGAAGAAAGTCTATCATAATCTTAATAATCATTCTGTTCATCTTTGGATCTTGTATACTTAGTGCTGTTAACTTCATAGCCTCTTATTTCCAATCACTGCACGCTCAGATGGCCCCACAGTCTTCTGACTCTGTCTCTGTGGGTTTCATTAGTCACCCTCTAATTCCCGGAAATGTACAAGAACGGGGACCACACGAACCACTCTGCATCCTCACATTCCCCTTACTTTATTTCTTCTCCCAACTTCGATCCAGGAGCCAAACATTTTTCTACATCTTTTAACCCTAGAGGGGTATGCCAATAGCCACACCCAGCAACCCCACCTGAATTGTGGAAACCAGACTGATTTCCCCTCATTTCCTAGTAGCAGTTAGGTTTATCTCTTCAGAATGGGGGACGATGGGGACAGGAGACAGGTAGACATTGCCCAGACATTTTTAGGGTAAAAGGTATCTTAGGTAAGAGAAATATAGGAGATGGGGAAATAGAAGGATCCAGAGGATCTTAGGAACCTACAAGAAGAACATCGTGATGGGGCCCAGGAGGGTCTGCTCAAACTATTGTACTAACCAAAGTCAATACAAATAGTAAACATCGAACCCCTACTCTGATCTAGCCAATGGACAGGACATTCTCCACAGTTATGTGGAGAGCAGGGACTAACCCTGATATGAACTCTGGTGTCCCATATTTGACCACCTCCCCTTGGTAGGGAGGCCTGGTGTCACTCAAAGAAAGAATAAGCAGGACACCAAGATGAGACTTGACAGCCTATGACCATATAGTGGGGGAGGAGGTGCCCCTTGGTCATAGACCTAGGGGAGGGGAATAGGGTGAAAGTGGGAGGGAGGGAGGAATGGGAGGATACAAGTGATGGGATAACAATTGAGTTGTAATCTGAATAAATTAATTAAATAATAAAAAAAGGAAGTGGACACATTTCTTTCTTGGCTAAAAGTAAAAACTGTGCTTGGGTATGCCAGCAGCCTGCTCCTTGAAAGAGGCCAGAGACGTTTCAGCCCAAATGTCTCTTCTTCTACCCTGCCAGAGGCTGGTGATGTCTGTCTGTTCCGTATCTCTTTGCTTCTGAAGAAGCATCTTGGGGACCACACTGAGGGTATGACTGTAACGGAGGCATCTGGACACCTAGAATCAGCTTATCTCCCCCTCTTCCATCCTCTACCCAGAAAAGCCTTATTAACATCACGGCAGTGACTCTCAGTGGTATTCCACTCCCGGGAGCTCTTCCTTCCTTCTTCCTTCCTTCCTTCCTTCCTTCCTTCCTTCCTTCCTTCCTTCCTTCCCTCCTTCCTTCTTCCTTCCTTCCATCCTTCCTTCCTTCCTTCCTTCCTTCCTTCCTTCCTTCCTTTCCCTTCAGCATTAGGTAATAAAATACTGCCCCCCCCTTCCTAAAACTTACCTTCTGACATCCACGAATTTCATTCTTTGACTTCGAGAGACAAGACTCTAAAAGCCACTAGATTGGGGTGGCTTCGGTGGCCGTCGACTTTCCAGGGCCCTAGGCCCCCAAGCAAAGCTCCCTAAGGACTGAGAAAGGCTCCCTGGCTCCCAAAGACACCCAGTGTTCTTGTGTCCCTGGGTGGATATGAAGTTACCTGCGAAGTCGGGATCCACCCAGTGCGAGCCTCTAGGGAGTGACGTGATGTTTTCCTGGCCCGGTAGTGTGTTGTTAGGTAGAAAATTGGCGGAGATGACAGAGGCAGATTGGCGCATATCTCTCCACACTATACTTTTAGTTCTGGAGAAGTCATCAGATGAAATCGGTTTCTTTGACAGCCCAAGTCAGCCAAGGCACTGTTCTCTCAGTTTCCTTGCAGGGCTGTTCTGAATATTGAGTTCATTTCTACTAAAACAAAAGAGGACAGAATGTAGTCAATCTAGATGTAATTTGGGGAAGTTTCATTTAAAAATGAATTCTTCAATGGTCCATAGGCACATTGTTTCTTATCTACTTGTCTTCTTAACTCTGCTTTCTTTCTCTCTTTTCTGTCACCTACATCCCACACTAACATCCTTCCGCCTTTGGCCAGGGAATTAGCCACATATTTCAGTGTAAAGAGTGTATGTACTCTCTTCTCTAACTGTGTGACCTGGAAGGATGGCATCTAGCTCATTAATTCCTGTAGCCATAGAACTTGACAAACAGTAAGTTTATTTAGAGAACACAGGTAAATTTATATGAGTTCAATAATGTTCTTTTTTAGGTATTAATAACTAGAATTCAGAAATCTGAATCCTTGATCTCATGGCTCCTTGCATGCTTAAATTTTATATACAATATCTTTATATCTCTTCACACATATTGTTTTGCATAATAAAATAAGGCTGTGGAGTGAATTTTTATGCCTTTTTTTCATTTAGAGCACACAGGCCTAAAATTATAATTATGCAAATACATATAATTATGCGCACACCCCACTGTGCCTAGTAAACACACCATAGTATCAACCAGTCCAATGGCCTCAAACGCAAAGTCGGCTCCAACACCCGCCATTTCCATCACCACCTCATGGACAAGCTTCTTGCGCTTGGTAGGGTTGAGGCAGTCAGTGACCCAGGGCTCTTGCCCTAGGAAACTTCTGCTCATTGATGTCAACCCCGATGATTCTAGAAGCACCAGAGGCTTTGTATCCCATGACAATGGCAGAGCTGACCCCTCCGAGTCCAAAAACCACAAAGGTGGAGCCAGGGGTGACCTATAGTCATAAAGTGTGCTTGTATTAGTTTTCAAATCTGGGCACAAGCAGTTAAGAAAATAACAGCAAGTAAAGAAGGTTTTTGAAACGTAGGTATACTACTTTGATCATTGGACAGCATCAGCCTAGTTTTGATTCCTCCAGGCAAACACACACACACACACACACACACACACACACACACACACTATATTACAAATAACACAAATGTAATTGAGGTGCAGTCAAAACACTGCACTAGACCACTCCATGGGTAGGAAGAAATCTATTGGTGGACATACACTGATGGGACTGCCTCAGAGAGCAAAGGACTATAGTTTGGTGGGGAAAGCCTCGTCTGTTTTTTGGAGGGCAGGTAGCCAGGGGAGGTGGGTGGGGACCAGAAGTTTGGGGACTTTGAAATGATACAGGCTGTTTGGGTTAATCAGGAACTAGACACGCTTTACTATTGAGGGTGGGGAAGGGAAGTAGTTGCTTTGCTGATGAACAGAAACCCGCATCATGAAGTTGCTGATGAATGCCAAGTTTAG
Source organism: Acomys minous (assembly GCF_964271855.1). Lineage (NCBI taxonomy): Eukaryota > Metazoa > Chordata > Mammalia > Rodentia > Muridae > Acomys > Acomys minous. The sequence continues at coordinate 92,961,273 of NC_140496.1, read as the reverse complement.
GTTTCTGTTTACCGGATAAGACTTTTTCTGTTTAGCTGGTAAGAATCCGACCTTGGTTAGGGCCAAGCCGTCCTCTTAGGACACCGTTGGCAGCAATGATGTTTTGGGCCCATTTTGTGAACTAATAACAAATAACTGGCTCACCTTGGCTGAGTTAACTTTATCTGTAGGAGCTGCAGCATCAATTTTTACCACTGCGATTTCGGGCACTTTTTTTTTTTTTTTTACATTCGTTCTCTGTCTGCCTCTGGCCCCAAGCTATGGGTCTTCTAAATCACCATAATCTATGAGTAATTGCTCACTCACTGCAGTCCTCTGAGGCATTCTAAGGATAATAATGTGAAGATCCTTCAGGATGCAACCGAGGAAGGCTCACTGAGATGCAACCGTTGTCCTGTCACGTACTTTCAAGCAGTACATTCTGGTTGGTTAAAACAGTCATTTGTCAGACACCCCAACTTTGGAGTGGACACTATTCTAAAACATTCTGGGGGATCAAGACAAAGAAGTAGTTCTTTTTAAAAAATATTTTATTAATTTATTCACATTACATCTAAATTGTTAGTCCATCCCTTGTATCCTCCCATTCCTCCCTCCCTCCCGCTTCCCCCCTACTCCCCTCCCCTATGTCTGTGCTTTCCTATATACAAATGACAAACATGCAGAGGAAGAAATTAGGAAAACTACACCCTTCATGATAGCCACAAGCAATATAAAATATCTAGGAGTAACTCTAACCAAGCAAGTGAAGGGCTTATTTGAAAAAAACTTTAAATCTCTGAAGAAGAGAGATTGAAGATGACATCAGAAGATGGAGGGATTTACTTTGTTTGTGGATCGGGAGAATTAACATAGTAAAAATGGCCATCTTACCAAAAGCAATTTACAGATTCAATGCAATCCCTATCAAAATATGTACAAAATATTTTGAAGATATTGAAAGATCAATTCTCAACTTCATATGGAGAAGCAAAAAGCCCAGAATAGCAAAAACAATCCTATACAATAAAAGATCCTCCGGAGGAATCTCCATACCCGGTCTCAAGCTGTACTATAGAGCTGTACTATACAGTAATTAAAACAGCATGGTACTGGCACAGCAATAGGCTGGTGAATCAATGGAATCAAATTGAAGACCCAGATATGAATCCACACACATTTGGTCATTGATTTTTGACAAAGAAGCCAAATATATTCAATGGAAAAATGATAGCATCTTCAACAAATGGTGCTGGTCTAACTGGATGTCTTCATGTAGGAAAATGCAATTAGACCCATTTTTGTCACCAGGTACAAAACTCAAGTCCAAGTGGATTAAAGACCTCAACATAAAACCAGAGACATTAAATAGAAGTAGTTCTTAAGATTAAGGACCTTTCAACCAGCTTAGAGCTTTTTTGCTCTTATATCAACCTTTATCTGGCTGTGGGCAGAGACTCGGGAACTGTTCTCCATACCCTCTGTTTGCCCGAAAAGCAGTCACAGAGGTGTGACTCTTTGGATTCTTGGATTCATTTGATAACATGATACCTCATTGACCAGGAGACTCCGGAGGCAAACCCAACTTGTTTTTCTGCAGAACACGCTAACAGTGCAGGCAGAGCCCCTCCTCTATGCATCAGCAGTGCCTGATAGGCTCTTCTGAAAGCATTTTGTTTCCCATAGTCTACCTGGTTACACGGTAGTTAACTCCATCACCAACACTCTCCACAATTCCTGCTCCTTCATGACCCGGAATTAAAGGAAAGTTCACTGAGAGTTCTCCTTTCAGCACATGGTCATCAGAACCACAGATCCCTGAAGCTATCATCTGCTTAGAAATGAAGTGACCAAAGGACAACTGGTTTATGATTTTTTTTTTCTCCGTCTTTTGAGACCCAGTATTCAGTTTTGTTTCGTTTGGTATGAGTGCTCTCTAAAACAGCACTCAAATGTTACAACAAAAACCTGCCCCTAAAAGAGAGATCCCCTTTAAAAGGCCAGATCCCGCTGCCTGAAGAGACCCTGCCATGCCCCCCTGTAGCTCTCTCTGTGACAGCAGTAACAGGCTGTCTGTGCTGTGACTTGGCAGCTCTCAGTGAAGAGAGCACGATCCTTCCACGTTCTCTGTCATGTCCATCACGTTGAAACAAATCATGTGCTATGAAACTTCCCATCAGCTGGCACAGTGGCGCGGGCTGTAATCCCTGCGCTCTGAGAGGCAGAGGCAGGCGGGTCTCTGTGAGTTCGAGGCCAGCCTGGTCTACAAAGAGAGGCCAGGACACCCAAGGCTACACAGAGGTCTGGCCCAGGTGTTCTGAGATGCTAGGGCTCTTATGCACAGAGGCCTAGGGACTGCTGGATCGTTGGGAGAATGCCTCTGAAGAGACTTGTCCCTTTGCTCTGTGTCTGTGACATGAGTGGGTTTGCTGGCTGAGCACTTCTGCTGAGAGAACTCTGCCTCTCATCACAGTGAGGACTAACAGGTCCTGCTGAACACCTTCAAATCATACCCCAGAATGAACCTTTCTCATTCTAAGATCATTGTCTTAGGCATCTAGTTATGGTGTCAGAAAACTAACACCACAGGCTGTTAAAGTCTAGTCAGTATGTCCCCAATCTTTAATACTTAATGGTTTCGTGAAACTTGAGGTGACTGGTTGAGCGTTTGATTGGAAAGTGGCAAGGGACTTTGGATGGGTCTGTGCTTTTCTAGATGTTGTTTAAGCTCCGTGCAGTATGTGTTACGTTTTGGAAATCATCCATCTTAGAGTCCTTGCTGTTCATTCCTGGAAGATGGAGTTTGATTCAGTGCTACTTTCCAGATGGGTTTTCAGAGGCTAATACAGTGTGTCAAGGCATGAGCATAAATCAATGGAGCAGCAGTAATTTGTCTCTTAGTCACTGCATGTGCACTGCCCTAACCTCTTACCTCATAGGATGTGGGGACACATGCATGCTCCAGTCTCTCAGAAATGAAAAAAAGAAACAAAACTATGACACTTAAAGCCTTTTGGACCACATAAAATTACAATGAAATAAACACAATGGTCATAGGTAACATGTTTGCCAATACTTAGTTAGTATGAATATGTGTACTTGCCTGCACATAGACATGCACACATGTACATAATTTCAAGGCTAATAAACAAGTAAACAATAAACTAGTAAGTAGATCTATTTTTTTAAAAAAAGAGACTATATCCTCTGCCATGGTGGCATATGCTTATTTTCTCAGCACTTGTGAACCAGGGCATGGGTTGTGAGTTTGAGGACAACCTGAGCTATATATAATATATATAATGTGAGGTTCTGTCCCAAGCAAGCAGCCACCTCTAAATAGTCACTAAAATTATGTATTCAGTTGAAAATCCTTTCCTTTTGCTAAGGAAAGTAGAGAGAGGAAAATGCAAACACGTGTTTATTTCATTTTCACACGTCTAGGCTTACATGTATTTTTAAAAAAGATTTGTTTTTTACTTTATGTCTATATGTGTTTTGTCTGCACTGTTGTCTGTGCACCGTGTGCTATGGTGTCTGTGGAAGCCAGAAGACTTCATTCGACCACTTGCAGCTGGAGTTACAAGTGGCTGTGAGCTATTTCTGGGTGCTGGGAACAGAACCTGGGTCCTCTGGAGGAGCAGCAGGTGCTCCTACCTGCTGAGCCATCTCTCCAGCACCGACATCCATTTTTTAAAGTGTAGCATCTTTTTCTTTTGTCTTCCAAAGTGAAGGCTGGCCGACTTAAACTAACCCTAATAGGAACTTCTCCAGGCTTTGGTGGCTCAACTTGCACTTCCTCAATTGAAGGAGGAAAATTTGCTGCCCGGGCAATGGCTGCCCGACATGTGATTGTCTAATAGACACAAAAGAAAGTGGCATTTACCAATACATCTCATTCTTTTTGGGTCACTTTTGCTATTATTTGTAAAAATATGAAAATCACAGGGAAAAAGCCAAAAATAAATAAATATAAATAAATCACCTGCACTTTAAGTGTAAGCTGCTGCTAATTTGACAAATTTCCCTCCAATCTTTCAAAAATACTTTCATTTACAAATTTTTAATAATTTAAAGATGGATAAATCGTTCCTTATAAGATTTTTGCCACTGCCACCTTCTTTTCCTCCTCCTCTTTCTCTTTCTTCCTTGTCTTCTTCTAAAACAGTCACTATTTATTGAACCATTACCACTGACATGTTTACAAGAATTTCTCTTGACTTTGAAGAAATTCATAGTCATAGTTTGAAATGACTGTTTTATTTGGGCATATTCTAATTTTCTTAATAATTGCTCAGATGTGGGAGTGTTTCTACTGTTTTTCTCTTACAAGGGGGGGTGCTGTGATAAACACATTTGTTCATGATTTTTTTTCCTCTGGGTTGGTTTGCTTCCTTAGGTTGACTTCCAAATCTCTTTATAGAAAGATAAAATCACTTGACTCACTCCCTGAATATAAATAGTCTATGCTATCATTTATTTCATATTACTTAGCATTGATTATATCATTAAACAAAATATTGCACAAACAGAAAAACCCCACCATCTTCATTAGTATTTGCTCAGTGGTTATAGGAGTTGTAGACATCTTAGCCATGTGTTTGCAGACCTATTGGCATCTTGGTTCTTTTGTTTTGAACATCAAAGGAGTAACTTGCTCTCTGTCAGCTCGTCTTACAAGTTTTTCCTCTGCTTTTTAAAATATGTTAATTTTTATGGAATAATGCATGTTTTGATATGTTTGTTTATAAAAGTCTCTTCCTTTGTAATTTATCCCACATCTAGGGTCGGAAATTTCTCTATGTAGTAACAAGTGTTTCTTTTCCTTTCTTTGAAACCCTTTTCATTTTGACTTTTGAGCACTTAACCCATTTAATTGAGGATTATTTCATTGTATAATATAAGGCTTGGCTCTAAGTGCCTTGTCCCAGGGTGGCATGGTCACTGCTCACTTCTACCTTTTCTACTTACATTAGCACTGTAAGAAATAAGAAACTAAAAAACCAAATTCTTATCTTTCCAGGCTTTTCTGAGTATTTTTCTGTGTATTATGGTAACAGCTTCTTCCTCAAAGAATGGACTGGCTTTACCTTTAGATTTAGTACCCTGTGACGCAAGCTTGGATAATTTGAAATGTGTTCCATTTGTAGGTATGACTTCAAGGACTTTGGGCTTCAATGAAAGAGATAATATAGGATTTTATCATATATTAAAAAAAGACACATGTCACAAGAATTTTCAAACAGCAGGCATAGAAAATACCACTTCTGTCTGAGGACAACATAAGTAAGGTAATTTGCTTTCACTCAAAACTTTTGTAAAGGATAACTTTTAGGAGAAAAAATTCCTTACTTCAAAAGCAAGATAATGCAAGACACTAAGTTACACACAGAGCAATGTAAGAAAAGCAAGCATGGGAATGCTGTCATCCAGCTCTGACCACTGCTAACAGCATAGGGCAAGTTCTTCAGTCAAGACTCTATGCATGCACTGTGTGTTCGTCTGACCACATGGAGCAGCCTGGGTCACAGTTTGATGTTCCGTGGAGCATGATGTGTAATTTTCAGGTGATTTTTACTGACCACTTAAGACTCAATGACTGATACATTGTACTGCAATTTCCTAATCTTCCCCAGACATTGCTTCCATTGGTCCCCTCTTTACCGTGATGCTGTCAATGTCCCCGAGAACATGTGGGGCCCTTTCACTGGGGCCAGTTTTCAGATCAAGGTGTCTCTATAGCACAAAAGATAGCATGTCAGCTTTGTAAGCTTCCGGATGAGGGAACAGGTGGACTTTAAAGCTTCTGCTACAGTGTTAGCAATTTATCCCTCGTAAACGTGTCAGAAACCCATTCTCTAGGCAGTCGTGGGAGACTTTCCGCATCTTGGGAAACTTCGAGTATTATTGTCATTAAAATTTGTTAATAGTCGGATCGGGGAGACGTGGAATCTAAACTGATGGCAGTGAAGGAGACACATAGGGCCACCACAAAGACACACACTTACCTTTCCCAAGCTGTCCTCCATTCCTGCTTTCGTTTCTGTCCTTTGGTTCAAAGGACAAACTTTGATTTGGAAGCATGGAACCCTGACCAAAGTATTTATAGGGTTTCTGGAACTGAAAGCCATAAAAAGTAATCACACTGTCAAGGTGGAGGCTACAGGAGGGGGCGGCTGGTTGAAAGGATGCGTAAATGAAGGAATGAAAGGAACTCAAAAGGGCAGGAAAGGGTAATGAGGGAAGAGATTGACAACCAACTCGCTGACTGGGAGGGAATCAGCTTGAAGAGGAGGGAGGTGAAAGGCCAAGAGGTACTGTGGAAAAACAGAGAAGCACAGGCCAGGCAGTGTTGCTAATTAGCCAACTGAGCTTCTGGAGGAGCAATTACATAGGTGACATTGCCAAATGAGCACTAAAGACAGGGTTCAGCCCAGGTTGCCAGTAACAGAGGAATGGAAACGTCCAAGCTGTCACATCAATTATAACCCAAACGCCTGAGAAACACGTTGTGAAAACGAGACACGGTAAAGATGAAGTAAGGCGTTATGAAAGAGTCTCACACAGGTAAGAATGCGGCCGCGGGGGTAGAACCTGTGTAAGAGCAAGGATTGGGTGTGTGTTCAAAACAGAGCTGAGCCAATCACGGTTAATCAAAACGAAGAGGTCACGCTGACAACGGGAAGGAGGAAGATGCTCGAATTCATGAATCTGGTTTCTCCTTCTGCTGAATGAAGAGCGATTACTCAGTCCTCCCCCCTCCCGTCCACCCCCCACCCCCCACCCCACCCCGCTGTAAACTCTGGCTGCCCACTGTGTCTGCCTCTAAGTCACATCTGGTAGTCCCATCGAGCATATGTCGGGACTTTCTGTGATGAGACTCCTGTAGTCATTTCTCTTCTACCATCCAGGGTCTGTCATCCCAGGGTGCATAGCGGCTGTACTGTGAGGGCGTTTGCCGGGAGCAGGTGTGAGACAGTGACTGGGGACAGAGGACTGCAGTCACTGGGCTCTGGGTGCAGAGACGGCCTGGCCTGGCAACAGATGAATCTTTGCATTCCAGTCAGATAGTTATGTTTCACTTGCATGGCTTTGTGTTTTCTAACAATTCAGAAAGACTCTCAGGGCATTTGGGGGACCTGCTTTTCCCTCCTGGACCAGAATTGGGATTAGGGTAGAGAGACCTAATTTACCTACATAAAATCTGACTGGAAGAATGCTCTTAGGGAGCTGGAGAGATGGCTCAGAGGTTAAGAGCACTGCCTATTCTTCCAGAGGTCCCGAGTTCAATTCCCAGCAACCACAGGTGGCTACAACCATCTATAATGTGATCTGATGCCCTCTTCTGGCCTGCAGCTGTACATGCAAGCAGAGCACTGTATACGTAATAATGAATAAAAAACCTTAAAAAAAAAAAGGAAGGCTCTTAGGTAGCCATCCTGAGGAGTGCGCTTTAAACAGGGAAGCATCACCTTTATGTACCCAGAGATGGTCCAAGAAGGGAGTTTTAGGGATGAGGGGTTGGCATCTATACATTAAATGGCATCATGCTATAGTGTCCCGATTCTCATACGTTCTGCATCCACGTTCCTACTCTTTGAATCTACATGTTACCCATGTTCAGCAAAATTTCATGTGACAGACAGCAGCCTAGGAAGAAAGGCCGTGCCTTAAGGCGATGCCCAGATGTGAACTTTTCACCATATAGAGGCCTCATTGGGTTTTCTCACAGAACCTGGAACCTTAAAAAATAAATAAACTTTATATGTATAGGTGTTAGGCATGTCTGTGCACCAGTGCACGCCTAGTACACTTGGAGGCCAGGAGAAGGTACCAGATCCCTGAGAACTGTTGTTACAGATGGCTATGAGCTACCCTGTGAGTGCTGGAATAGAAACTTATTCCTCTGGAAAAGCAACGAGTGCTCTTAACCACTGAGCTGTCTCTCCAGCCCCAAGTGGAATTTTTTTATTCTTTTCTTCTTCTTTTTTTTTTATACCAAGAAATTTAGAGCTTGACTGGGCATGGGATTCAGAATCCTAAGGTGTGGTGGTGTTCACAGTGAACTCCTGACAGGTCCCACCCTGCCCACTCAGTGAGCTCCGTATTTGATGGATGCCAACGAGCCATGCCATTTCTGGGACTCAGCTTCTGTATTAGGCAAGTTGTCCCCAGGTTATACAAATTTGGCAGCCATCAGCGTATGGAAAAGGCAAAATGTTTGTCTAACAGAAATCTTGGAAGGAGTGAACGTGAAAGAAAAAGTCACAAGGGCAGCTGGGAGTTGAACCTGAAACCCGCTCAACTTCCACAGGGCTTGCCCTCTCTGACACGGGGCAGGAAGATAGAGAGGGCAGACAAGAGGGCAACGCCAGCGCCAGCAGACCTGTGTCCACATCTTACCGTCATCTCCTACTTACGGAGACTTAAGGACTGCAACCTCTTGATGAATCATGTCTCCTCTCAATAAAGGGATGATGGTATCTTAGCACTCACCCCATAGCTTTCCTTACAAGCACTAAGCCAGTTATCACACACAGATAATCAGAATCCTGCCTTGTACATAGTAGGCCTCTATGTAAATGTGCATCATCGTCATTATCACCATTGTCATGTCTCTCAGAACATTCATTGCATTTTTTTTCTCAGTACTGATTTGCTTTTGCTCTGTGGTAGGAAATATGGCCATGAAGAAAACGCTTGGTTCTTAAGTTTAACAACTTCAACCAGAGAGTTCTTACCTCGCTCCTCTTAAGCCCACAAAATGCAAGGAAGGGTCTCTTCTCTCTGCCCTGCACTCGCATTGTAGACCAGGCTGGCCTCAAACACACAGAGATCTACCTGCCTCTGCCTCTGCCTCTGCTGGGATTATAGAAGTGCACCACCGCACATGGCAAGGTGTTCTTACTCCAATTAGGTTTAGAAAAATCTGTGGGGTTGGGTAAGAATTTGACAACCATTGTGGCAGTTACCCCTGAGAAGTGAGAGTGGGTAGGAAAAGCTCTAGGGAAAATGATTCCACTGTCAATTCTCACTCATGAAAGAAAAATGAAGCCTAAACTTTGCTTCAAAATACAACCTTTCCTTTGCAGATGCAATTAGATGACATCATTCCAGATCACAGTGTGCCTCTAGACCGGGCCATTCCAGATCACTCTGAATCTTTTAAAGAAGATAATGTGCCAACATGTAGATGGGGGGGGGGCAAGTGAGGAGATGTGTTTGTAGAGGCAACTTTTGTATAATTCTTGGAAAATAATACAATGTTTAATTGATACGAAGCAAAATAATCACTGGCTTATAGCAACAATAAGTATTTTGTGCAAAAAGAAGTACTAAAAGGCACATAAATAAGATGCTCAGATTAAGTTGAATTTTAAGCTATTGTAATTTTTATTTAAAGATGTGTGTCCTAGAGTTTTCTAATGCAATCCTAGAAGCTGTTGCCTAACCATAGTTCTGTGTCACTATAGCTTTAGTGTCCCTACCTGTTGATAAAACATACAAGATGTGTTTACATACTCTAAATTTCTCCTTGTTCTAGCCAACTTTCCACTATGATAATAAAATCCATGTGACAAGCTTGCTTAGAGTAAAAATAGAGTTTTTTGCCTTGATCTGGGTTGGAACAGCCTACGTAGCATGTCACAGACTCTTTCCCCCCCACCTGCTGCACATTAGCGAGGGGGCAGCGATGTATTAGACATCCTTGTGTCTCCTTCTCCTCCAAAAGTCACCGTGATTCAATCACGGAAATCGACCCGCTGACCTGAGGTCTCCTGTGTGTGTTGTAGTTGGCTTATGTTTCTACTCTAGCTGCCATTTCCACAAAACGTTGGGTATTGAAGTAGGTTCTACCTGGAGGACAGGCTGAACTCCAACCATTGCATTTCTGCCTGCAGTGCTTGCAATCCGTGCTCAGTCCCTACATTTTATAATTCCTCTGCTCATTTTCCCTGCCCCAGTGGTGCCTCTCTCTGCCTGAGTCTGTACCAGGTTTGAATCTCTCCTGTGGAAACTTTAATATTGTTTTTTTTTTATCAGTTAATTTGTCTCGGATACTTTGAACTTGAGTGGCATGTTCACTCATGTCACTCTGCAGTTCATAGTCACGAAACTGCTGCCAGACGTATACTCAATATGCCAAAAAGTATCTGAAGGAATTGAATTTATTTTGCCAATTTATTCATAATGCAACCCCTAAGAGTTAATCCTGGAGAAGGAGATCTAACTTTCACACAAACTCTGGTGCCCCATATTTGAACATGTCCCTTGGATGGAGATGCCTGGTGGCACTCAGAAGAAAGATAATAGGTCACCAAGGAGAGACTTGATACCCTATGAACATATACAGGGGGAGGAGGTCCCCCTCAGACACAGACTTAGGGGAGGGGAGGGGAATAGGGGGGAAGTGGGAGGAAGGGAGGAATGGGAGGATACATGGGATGGGCTAACAACTGAGATGTAATATGAATAAATTAATTTTAAAAAAAAGAAGGAAAAAAAAGAATTTGAAAATTATACTGGAAAAAAAAGAAAGTAATAAAAACAATCGTAGGCTTTACAGGTACAAAGACAGAGAGATCCAGGGTAAGGAAGTGTTCCCATAGTGATGAAGCTGGGCTATATCTTCCAAGTTTGTACTCCTTCTTTTATCCAAAGGTGTCCTTAAATGCCTCCTGGAAGCTACAAAATGGCTACAGTGCTAACAGCCCACGCTCACCTGTCTTTCCTATGTGCCAGCTCTCTATGCTTCAGTCAGTAGGATAAGTTGGTCCATGTGCCAACTCCATGGGGTGTGGCTTACAGGTAATTTTGTGATGCGTGCTGTAGCTGGTAGACAGGGCTGCCTGAGCCCTGGCTTCAGCATCTGGTCTCTCCACCACACCGTCTCTTGCCTTTCTCCCTTTCCTTCTGAGTTCCCAGGTGATGGCTTCTTAGTCTAGATTTGAGGCATTTAATTCTTCTGAATTCCCTATTAGTGTTTACATAAGGAGAGTTGGAAAGGACAGCTGAGGGCAACTCTCAGTTTACCTGCTCCTACCCACCCTGCTGTGCCTCAGGATCTTTTCTGGGGCCCTTGAGTTGCCCTTCCCTTGTTGTGCAAAACAAGTAAACTAGCTAGTAGATGCTGGGAGGCCTTCGGAGTGCAGCAAAAGCCATGTTTGTGCATTGAGCATATGTACACAAGTATTTTGCTCATAAGTAAATACAGTCAAAGTACAATATGTGCTTTAAGTGCAAAACTTTCACTAGTAACCGTTGGGTATAAGGATTACAAGTGCCCTTTCAGGACAAGGACTCTGCTATACATGAAAGCTCTGGGGAAATTCCTGCATGGTGTTGTAAAATGTGTAAAAAAGAATTTTCACACATAGCTTACAGTATTTACCTTGTGTCTTTATGACATTTCTAATATTTGGCCTGATGGACTTTGTGATACTTCAGAGAATCTATTCAATGTCGCTGAATTTTAAATACTCACATAAAACCATTTGTCGATTAGCAATTTCTTCCTTTCTTTTCTTTTTTCCAGTTTGTTTTAGTTTGGCTACACAGGGTTTCTCTGTGTATCCTTGGCTGTCCTGGACTCTCTCTGTAGACCAGGCTGGGCTTGAACTCACAGAGATCGCCTGCCTTTGCCTCCCAAGTGCTGGCATTACAGGCATGCGCCACCACTGTTCAGCTCAATTTGTACTTTCAAGACCTCAAAGAATAGTCCTTACAGATTTTTACCTTCTTCATATAAAGATAAACTTCATGATTAGATACTCCTAAAACAAAACACATTACTCCAAAAATATTTGCTTTGGAATAAAATCTCAGTAAAGTTATTTTCACAGATTTACACGGTGCATATTTTGAACCATTTCTTCCACAAGTCAGCACTTGTTTATCATTCCTAATCTAACACACAGCGAACCATTCTGTAACTCTGTTTCTTTATACAGTCTACTCTCACTGTAGATAAGCTGGTTCCACTGGAGTCTGCCTGTGATTTCTGCCCTCTCCACAGTCCTGGAGGCTGCACAGCAGAAAAGATAACCCAGTCTGCAGTCTGCACTATGAAGCCCTTGAACGACAACAGCATGTGCCAGTCGGTGCCACGTCTCCTAGAAAAGCCTGCTTAGTAGTTGGAACGTTGGCACTGTTTGCAGCAGCCAGCTTCAGGTCACATATGGGCACATTAGGTTAAATATTTCCCAATAAAGATCCTCATTTCCTTCTTCCCTGACCTCATGGTCATCCTTCAGGCCACTCAGTTCAGAGCTGTTCTCTTTTGTTTGCATTAAATGCCAACTTTGAGTCCACACCATGCATGCCAAAGGCAGCTAGGCGGATCAACCTCAGGCACGGGGCTTTGTGGTGGCATTTTCCTCCCCTCCACAGCAGGGAAGCTGACAGCCAGTCGGTGGCAGCAAAAGTGCTCGCACCCTGCCATCTTGCTGCCTGCATTGCCAAAGATGGACAAAACATCTCCTGTGCCTGGCACAAATGTGGGTCCAGAGGTGACAGTGATAAGAAAGAAGTGGCCCCGGCCCTGCCAAAAAGCAGTCAGGCACCATGGGTAAGGGACAGCCACGGGAGCAGACAAACTAACTGGGTTTGTTTTATTTTATTTTATTTTATTTTATTTATTTATTTATTTATTTATTTATTTATTTATTTATTCTAACTGGGTTTGTAATTAACAGGTTTTTTTAAAAAAAAAAACTGCTTTTCTCTTCTCTTCAGTTTAGTTTTACCTGTAAGACGGGGGCTGAATAAAAGAACCACTTCAAGGAACTGTCCCTCCTGAAAGAATTTGACTCTTGTCATACTGACATAGTGTCCACCTCAAAGGGAAGATGAAAGTTTATTCTGGAGCCAAATATGAGTAACACGAAGCTAAGTTACCTCAGGTTGCAGAGACCTCCATAGAAGGAGTTATGTGAGGTTTACGGCAGCAGAACAAAGTCACAAATCAAGGCAACTTGAAAATACCCCGCATCTGCTCCCGTTAGCTGCTGGATGGCGTCTCTCCCCAGGCCCTCGGCCCGGAACGCTCTGCAGGCAGGACAAGATTTTGTGCCTGGTTTGGTAGCCCACTCCCTCTGCTGGAGGCCTTGCCTGGGTGAAGCACATGGTCTCCTTCTGCCTGTGTTATAGCTGACTATCGTGGAGTTCTTGTGGAAGTCAGGGCCACCTCTGACTCTTTTGCCTCCCCATCTGGCCCTTTTCCGTCTACTGGGTTGCCTCGTCCAGTCTTGAAGTGATTGATGATAGTGTGCCTGGTCTTATTGTAACTTGTGAGGCTCTGTTTGGTTGATGACCCTGGGAGGCCTACTTTTTTTTTTTTTCCTGAGGGGAGCCAGTGGGGGTGGGGAGCAGGGAGATGTGGGGGAGGGGCTAGGAAGGAGGGAAACTTTGATTGGGTGTAATATATGAGAGAATATTTTTTTTTTTTAATAAAGAAAGGAAGAAAATAACCTTGGTGGGTTCTGCAGAGAAGCAGGTCGCTCCAGGCAACCGGGCCTCAGATGTCATTTGACAGCCTTCTCAGCCTTACATCGGTACAGAAGAGGGCTTTGATCACACCCTCCAAAGCCTTTTATTGTTTATGATGATGCTTACATGTCTACTTCATGGTGGGCAAGGAATGGTTATTTGGCTAAAGATCCTCGTGATAAACTGTAAATTAGGCTTTGAAGCTGCCGCATTGCAACTCCACCTCACGTACCGAAGCTTGGCCCACGCGGCTTCTTTTCAGGATCTTCTTTCACCATCTGGAATGGCCTGTGAAGGACGGCGAGGTGCTTGCTTAGTCTCCACATTGATGTCACCAGGCAGTAGTAGAGACATTAACAGGCAGGATCTAGCAGATGCTTTCAGGCGGCTGGGGCTGCGTGTGCCCTTGTGGGGGGGTTGTGGGACCCGTCTTAGTTTTTCTTTTCATTCTGAGTGCTGATTAGCTTGAGCCTTGCTCTGTTGCCCCACCACAGGACCAACGATGGAATCTATCAGTTTTGGTGTAAAACATGCCGAGCCACGTGTAGAGAGAATTTTGGTTTCTTTAAAAACACAAAAATGTTATGTAAATGTGTTATTTTTTTAAAGCCCAGGTATGGGATATGAGGCTGCTTCAGGTTGTCCACAGCTGCTGTCTATGATTTGTCTTGTGCTCTGGTAGGGGCATGATTTTGCCAGGTGAGGATGGTTTATGCTTAGAATTCTGGGGACTCTTTAGAGGGTATAAAATGCCAGATCCCTGAGAAATATGGAAGCTACTGCTCCTGCTGCCCCTGCTGCCCCTGCTGCCCCTGCTGCCCCTGCTGCTCCTGCTGCTCCTTCTGCTCCTGCTGCTCCTGCTGCTCCTGCTGCCCCTGCTACTCCTGCTACTCTTTCCTGCTACTCCTTCCTGCTACTCCTTCCTGCTGCCCCTGCTGCCCCTGCTGCCCCTGCTGCCCCTGCTGCTCCTGCTGCTCCTGCTGCTCCTGCTGCCCCTGCTGCCCCTGCTGCTCCTGCTGCTCCTGCTGCTCCTTCTGCTCCTGCTGCTCCTGCTGCCCCTGCTGCCCCTGCTGCTCCTGCTGCTCCTGCTGCTCCTTCTGCTCCTTCTGCTCCTGCTGCCCCTGCTGCCCCTGCTGCCCCTGCTGCCCCTGCTGCTCCTGCTGCTCCTGCTGCTCCTGCTGCTCCTTCTGCTCCTGCTGCTCTTTCCTGCTACTCCTTCCTGCTGCCCCTGCTGCCCCTGCTGCCCCTGCTGCTGTTTGCTAGATTTCTGGTTGCTGGTTGGAGATATCTTGATGAAGAAGATCAAATTTTCCCCATGGAACTCAATGCCCCCTTTCCTCTCTAACCTTCTTTCCCTCCTATCTATGGTGGGGGACTGGACGGGATAGGGGTGGTGTAGGGGGCTAAGGAAAAGAACCCAATAAAGTAGCCAAAATGTCAGTTTACATCTATAGCTGAAATCAACCTTTGCTCTCCTTATCAGTTATCTCTGGGCTTTGTTACAGTGAGGGGACATTAACAGGGCGGGCGAATAAGTGTGCTCCACAGGGCATGGCACCATCCTGGGGAACTCTCGGTACATTTTAGCCGCAGTCCCTATTCTTAAATGAAGCTGGGGCCAGAGAGAAGGCTCCACTATCCACGTGCTTGCTGTGAGAGCACGAGGGCCTGAGCTTGGTCCCGCAAACCCAGGTCGTTAGAAAGCCAGGCTTGGTGGCAGGTCCTGGTATCCAAGTGCTGGGAGGGAGACAGCGGCTAGCCAGCTAGCTTACTTGATGACTTTCCAGGCCAAACACAAGGCCGACAGCTCCAGAAGAACTGATGTAGACGAAACTGGAAGTGGTAGAATTGAAGCTGTAAGTGATTTACTAATAGTTTCGCTTAAGCCAATAAGTCACACAAAGTAAAATTTAGCTACGAGAGCCCTGCCCGCAAATTACTCCAGAGATAGGTTGTCTGCTAACCAGGCCTGCTCAGAGAGAACAGTTTGGTAGGTAGTTTGGCAGGAAGCTAGTGTTTGTTTACCAAAATTGACCTCCAATTAGGCTCCATCCCTATAACATAAGAGACAGCCCTGAATTCCAACCTGCTATTAGGCCTGTTCCCACAGCAAGGAGGTTACCTCCAAGGGGCAGCTCAACAGGGTCAGCACAGGGTCACAGCCACCATTAAGTCCTGCTCTGCCACTAAGTACCCTGTGTTCTTATGAGGAATTCTGCCAGGTGGGCAGGATGTACCCAGGTAATAACTAATTAAAAGGAACACAACTGCTGTACTTAAGAAGCAATCCTGGCAATACCTTTGCTGTGTCGATCTCCCATCTGCCCAAGTAGCCAGACCCGCAGTCTCCTGTCTGTTTAAATGGTTCAAAGTGTAACTTGGCGCCAGGACATAAGAGACTTAAGGATGACAGTGTTTATGGAACGCATAAGCCTACAGCGTATGGAAGCTGGTAAGATCTTCTGTTCATGGCTGGTTCCTCTTTGAGCATTAGCCGGAGATGGATGCAAGCTATACTATGGAGCTTTTTCCTGTATCAGTCTCTCAGTGGGAGGCACACTAACCCCAGAACAGAATGACCCTTGAAGTTGTCTTCTGGCCTAGACACAGGGTATACTTTTGCACACTCACACAAGCATGCACACACACATACACCCCTGCCCCTAAATGAAGCTGGTGACCTTAGAGACAAGGTGAACTGACAGCCACATGTGTAAATGTCTGAGGGTCTGGAACTCAGGGGGCCCTGAGTTCAATTCCCAGCAACCACATGGTGGCTTACAGCCATCTGTAATGAGGTCTGGTGCCCTCTTCTGGTGTACAGGTGTGCATGGATGCAGAACACTGTTTATGTAATTATTAAATAAATCTTTAAAAATAATAAAATAAAATAAAATAAAATCCTTGCTGCGTCCTTCTGCCACCTTTTGTTCAGTGTAGCTATATGTGTGGCTTCCAGGAAAAAGGTGCTTGGTTTTTCTTTTTCTTTTTTTAATTTTTAATTTTTTAACTTATTTGTTCACTTTTCATCCTGATTGTAGCCCCTCCCTCATCACTTCCCTATCCCACCCTCCCTCCTTCACACCTCTCCCTCCCCCCTCTAGTCCTCAGAAAGGGGACCCCTCCTCCCCTAACATCTGACCTCAGCCTATTAAGTCTCATCTGTACTACCTGTATCCTCTTCCTCTGTCGCCTGGCAAGGCCACCCCACCAGGGTGAAGTGATCAATGTGGCGGGGGAGGGTGGGGCAGAGCCCATGTCAGCAGTAGTCCCTACTCCCCACATCGTGGGACCCACAAGGAGACTGTGCTGCCTATCTACTACATCTGAGGAGAGAGTGGTCTAGGTCCACATCATACATAGGTCCTTGGTTGATGCATCAGTCTCTGTATTGTAGTGTGGTTACCCTGTATTATATGGCTAATATCCACTTATGAGTGGGCATATACCATGCGTGTCTTTCTGGGTCTGGGTTACCTCACTCAGGATGATCTTTTCTTTATCTATACCTAGTAGCTTCAGAAAACACACTTTTTTTTAATTATTAATTTATTCATATTACATCTCAATTGTTATCCCATAGAAAACAGACTCTCAAGTCGGCAAAATTAGTTAGCTGGAGCCTATTCAGTTAACACAAGGGCCGTTTTTGTCTAGAATTAGCAAAGGAGCCATTTGATGATTAGCTCAGAACTCTAAAAATGTAGGTCAGTTATGTCACATCTGTCCGTAGTCAGTGAGCATCACACGTGGGTGGAAAGCCGCTCACCCAGCAGGCTGGCAGGTGCCTGAGAGTGCACTTCCTTCCTCTTGGGAGGGGCGGAGTCCTGGCACTGAGGGCTCATCCTGAGTTGCCGACTTGCTTTCTTCTCCCCCCCACCCCCCACTCCCCACCCTCTCCACCCCCAGCCTCCCACCCTCACCCTCCACCCTCACCCCCCATCTTCAGTACAGTACCCGTGTTTGTTCAATGCTGGCCACTCCTCTGTTCCCCTCAAAACAAGTCCGTTCTTGCTCGGTGCCTTGCTTATCTTACCCTCTCTCCTCTTCTCTATTTCCTGGCTTATTTAAACCCACCCTAGTTTTGATGTTCAGGGCAGGAACCTCGAGCCTAGGGATTTAGAGGACCCGCTTCACAAGCCATTCTTCCTTTCTCCAAACTTTCTCAGCCACAGTGCGCCGCCTCACCCAAAGTAACGGGGCCAACCCTGCCAGCGACGGAAGCCTCTCTAATTGTGCCCCAAACCAACCTTGTCTGTTTATCAGCTGACTGTCTTAGGTATTTGCCATAGGAACAGAAATCGGGCTATAACCCAGAAGCCCCATGTGTTTGGTATTTAAGGTTGAACAAGGATGCAGGATTAGTACCAATGTATCAATAAGAAGACAGGCTTACAATCTGGGTAGGAGCGGTCTATGCAGGGAAAGTCTGCATGTAATGAATAAACACCCAGGCAGAGAAAGCTATGGTTGGCACTTGCTGCACACACAGCTAAAATCTGCAGATGGGCCAGAGGAAGGTTTTGCCGTCCTTCTGAGGCTCACCCTCTGCCATCTTCCCACAGGTCTAAGTGCATGGCCCTTGGTAAGGCTGTGCTCCTGTCAAACAGTACACACTGACTCGGGACTTTACTCACTTAGGGCTCCCACAGCAGATGGCTTGTCCTCATCAGTGTGTGCCAGGAAGTAGTCAAGGTGATTTATATTGGTTATTTCATGAAACTACAAGGCGGGTTCTACTGTCGTTTCCATTTTGCAGAAATTTGGATGGTTTTTGTTTTGTTTTGTTTTTGTTTTACAGTTTTGTAGCACAGTTCCCTCAGGATGCATTAACCTTATTGCCATCTGGATGTTTAGGATATAGTAGGTAAACAGGCAACAGTTGAAACGGCTACTGGAAATTCTACTGTGAGCCTTGGGCTGCTCTGGAGTCTAGCAGTTTCTCTGCGCTGGCCACACCTGCCACCTGGACCTGGCCACTCCTCCTTGGAATTCCTTTCCTCATTCCAGATGTGACTGCCAGTTTCTCCAGCCCTAGGGGCTGCTTAGGAATCATCTATCAAGTTGCTGCAAGGTACTTTGTGAGGATTAAACTCAACTCACTGTCTGCCATCATGGATGCATGTCTGGCTTCTCATTCTTGCCTTTAAGACTTTTTTTTTTTTTTAGTTCTCAAGAGTTTTAAGAAAATGGCTTCTTGCTGCATTGTAGCATCTTTGCTTCTCTTTAGGAATATTAATAGCACTTTTAACAATTACATCATTCCTTTCCTCTTCTTTCTTATCTGCTTTGTGTTTCACCTTTCCCATCAGGTGCCAGCCTCACCTCGTGCTGTCTTCTGCTGGAAAGCTCTGAACGCATGAGTGGTGTTTGTGGACTGCAAGATTTGTGCAGTCATCTGGTGGGCTCTACTGCTGGAAAAAAATCCACAGCGGTGACACATTATGGTCTGTTCTCTTGGGCTGGCCAGAGGTTTTATAGAGAGTCTTAAAGTTTTTGCAAAGAAGATACCTATGCAGTGGCCGGCATTTTGGGGTTGGAGGGAGCAACTGAAAAACCCAAATATAAGCCAACCTGAGGGAAATGTCAGAATTAGGACTACCTGAGGGATTCCAGGAAGTTTGTTTGTATCAGTTTTATAAAACTACAATCCAAAACTCCATTTGACTAAAAGGCATCACATTTTCTCTTAAGGCCTGTGAGAAAACGTTCAATATGTACCTATATATGTAATATGTGACATACATGTATCTGCTTTAGTTAATCTTGTTTTCGTAAATGAGCCAGTTAGAAGAATGGTTTTATGATTCAGAGTAATATGATACATGGAGAAACTATTTTTGCTAATTTCCCTTGAGGGTTTAGACATCTGGAAGCAGTTCATATTATTTTCACAATTATCTGGACAGAAGATTGAAAAAAAAAAACCCAAAACTCCAGCAATTATAGTGCCCCAAGCTATTTCACAATGTTGGCATTTGAAACTACTGTTTTGTCCCTTTGCGCGGTCTTTATGAGGGGTTAAGAAGTCCAAGGCCGGCTGGGATGTTCCCTCCCACGGGACTCTGCAGCTTTCACCATAGGCACACAAAGCTATATGCGGACAATTGGGAGTTTTTGTCTGCTGTTCTGACGTTCACAAAACTTGGATCATAAGATGCATAATTCTGAACCTGGCCATGTGTGGCTGGGGATGGACCATGCCCATGCCTACCAGAGATGGAGACATAATTGTTCTGTCTGAAGGGTCACTTAGAGCCCTACCACACAGGAAGTGAGAGCCCTACCACACAGGAAGTGAGAAGCCTTAGTCTTGCAGTTAAATTGTTCAAGCACTTCTACTATAAAGAGGCTGGGGTGAAGAGCCTTGTACTCTTAGGCATTTACACTTTCATTTCTACGGAGTTATTTGCAAGTGCAGCGTTGCTGGGGGAGTGAACATGCATGTTCCTACAGGTTAGTTACCATTGCCAAGTGGCTGCCAGGAGCCTGTGACGACTCACAGCTATGGGGAGCATAGGCCAGCAGGCGAGTAGAGACACGGCCCCTGCGGTTTTATGCTGTAGTCTGATCACTGCTGAGGCTTAGCACTATTTCACATGCTCCTTAGACACTGATTTGTCTTCTGGAAGCTTCTGTTACTGTCTGTTCTATTGAGTTCTTTTTTATTCCTCCCTAAATGAAAAAGCATGTAGATATTAGGGACAGTGATTCTTTGCCAATCACATATTTACAAATAGTTTCCTTGCACATTGCTTTGGTACTTTCCCCTTATTTCTTCCTTCCATTGCCTTCTTTTTTGGGGGGTGTGGTCCTGGAATTATCGGCATATGCTACACCATCTGGTTGATTTTATTTCTTTATAGCAAAATTTGCATTTCCCAGATTTTGACAAGTGGTATTATACAAGGACAAGTTTGTGAAATTATTGAAATCAATCTCCCACTTTGAGTTAAGTCACAAATTATCAAAGAATTAAAGCAATGCATTCTCAAACTATGGGCAGAAGTCCCAGCCCATTGTGGGTGGTGCTATAACCTAGGCTGGTGGTGCTGGGTGCTATAAGAAAGCCAACTGAGCAAGCCATGGGGAGCAAAACAGTGATCAGGATTCCTTCTGGCCTCTGAGTTAGTCTGCCTCCAGGTTCCTGGCCTGACTTCCCTCAGTGATGGAGTGTGATGTGGAACTGTAGGCTGAAATACAAACCCTTTCCTCACCAAGCTGCTTTCGGTTATGGTGTTTGATCACAATGGAAATCCTAACTAAGATAATAACTGATATATGTGTAGCGACAATAATTAATGTGTGTGGGGGATCATGATTTTGGTTGAAGGGGACATGGGAGGAGTTAGAGGGTGAGGGATGGCTGGGAGTGACATAGAGGTAGTGTCCATGTGTCGGTGACTGAGGACACACAGGTTTGGCTGAGTTCACATGCACACATACATGTGCACGTGGAGTTTCTGGTGATCTGTCTGACTTGCTTTGCTGGTTATAGAGTTGCTGTGTTACTCGCTGACACGCTGGATACTTGAAGGAGCAGGCTGAGGTGTGGAAACCAGTACACACATACTCTCTCCCTCTCTCTCTCTCTCTCTCTCTCTCTCTCTCTCTCTCTCTCTCTCTGAGTTTTCTCTGACTTAGTCTTGTGAGATCTTCAGAAAGCTCAGGGCGCTCTTGATAATTAAAGCAGTGCCACAAAGACCGTTTTCCAACCCTGAGTCCCAGGTGAATGAAATGAGCAAGCTACATCCACACACCTGTTCATACAGGTCACATACATCTTCTCAAGTCCACATACATGTTCATACAGGTCACATACATCTCAAGTCCACACACCTATTGACACAGATGTGCATGATCTCCAAAAATCCACATACTTGTTCATACAAATGCACATATACCTTCTCAGAAGAGTATTTGACCCCTGATAAACCTCCCCCAATTTACTATTACACTTACCTCACCACTTTTTCTCTTCTTATGCAGGGATACACTTCTTGAATACTGTTAGATATTTGGCAGACAGTGTTTAATGTGTTTGGATGAAGCTTTAATATTTAAAAGGAATTCCCAGTAATGGTTAGTACAGTATGGGGGTAACAGAATGACTTGTCAGTGCAAGCAAGACATTACCAAATGCCAATTTGCTCTTTCTTCAACTCTGAGTAATGTCCTCAGAATCGTGGCCTGGTTTCCTAGTTCTACAACAGCCTATTGGGCTGTTAAACACCACAAGCGTAGCTCAGAGCCCATTGCTTCGCCTCCACCCTACAGTATCTGCAGGTGTTGAGTCATTATTTCAGATGCAATTTTATTTATGGGAACAATTGCATATTCATTGTGCACAAAAGAGCATAAAAGCAGAGTGGAGATGCGTGATGTTTCTTTTTAGCTACCGAGACAGGGATTCTCCAGTTTTCAACCCAGGTCTATCTATTGGCATACTGTGGGTTTTACCCCCACACTCTTAAATTTCATGAAGAAGAAAGTACAAGCAGTGGAACGGGGTGTGGCTGGAAGACTGAGCACATAGGTCATCCTGTGTATGTTTGGGTAGAAAAATCTGAGGATTCCTAACCGAACAGAATGCAGGATGTCACCAGACATACTGTCCCCAGTGGAAAAGATGATCTATGTCAACCAAATAAGAACAGTTGGTACCCTCCGGTTCCCCAGCTGAGGTGTGACAGCTCTTGCTACGATTGTAAATGTGTAGTTGAAAATGGTGTCATAGAAAGTTCAGTTTCTTATGGAGATCTTATACAAGTGCTTTATTGACTGTGTCTCGAAGGAACCAAATTAAGGCCGTGATGTGGCTGGTGCTGTGATTCGGTGGGGTGGGGAGGTCAGAAACCTGTCCACGAGAAGGCATCGATGTGGTCTCAGAATGTCAGGACGGTACGGATACTAAAATACAAAACAGAAGAGATTGTTTTCACACTCCACAATTTGCACTCCCCATGTGAGTGAATGTGTGACGAGTCTCAGTGAAAATCCATCCGGGCTCCCAGCAGTCCCAGGTCCATCCCTGTGGCCAAGCTCAGCTTGGTAAATGAGCAACCCACCTTTCTCTCATCTCTCTTGCATTCTCTCTAACTCTAGTGCCACACATAACATGCTAATATGACTGTCATTTTGGTTCTAGATTAGCATTCTTAAATAATATTGAAAGCCTGTGTGCCTTGTGTAAGAAACGTAATAATGCAACAACAGGGGCTTCCTGTGTGCTGTTTGCCATGCACTTTGCAGATGCTTTTAGGCACTATTTTCTCATGTAAACTTCATCCTAAACAGCAGCACTGTGAGGTAGTCTATCACACTTTGTCCATTTTAGAAACTGTGAAAACCAAGGCTTGGGTTTGTAAATTGCCCTAAGCCACACATCTGTGTGCAGAGCCTGACATGATGACAGAAGCCGGGCACTTCATGTTTGCTCTTGTCCCATGTCCCCTTCATTTTCTGTTAGCCGATTCCTCTACCATAAAAATAACCTCAAGGCTTACCTCTTTCCAGCACGAAGCAGGTCAAATCCTTCATTTATTTTCTCAAAAGGCAAAACATGGGTAATTAATGGTTCCAATGGAAACTTCTTAGCCATAAAGTCAGCCACAAGTTTAGGGACAGAATCTTTACTTTTAAAGCCTGAAAAGAAAATGGTGTCACCATTAGATGCAGTTTCCAGGGAAACTAAAGCTCATAAAAGTACGGTGGTCCAGAGGCTGCCATGTCAGACACAGAGGGTTAATCAATAAAAATGTTCTGTGTTGCACTAACATCTTTACAGTATGCCGCCCTGATAACCCAGGGTCACTGGCTAAGGAAGGTGGCTTATTGGCTCTTTTCCAGAAAACTTAAATTGCAGATATTTATACCCAAAGTAAGGGAGCTGTCTGAACTTAGGTAGTGAGTGTAGGCATAAACTCCTGCCTTGGATTTCCTGTGTCCTGTGAGGCATTTTGAGGCCTCGCAAAAACACAAGTAGAAGGAGCTAGGAAACTAATTTTCATGTTTTTAACCCATGATGCCTTCTAAATTCTGACCTTTTCTGTTGCGAAAGGGAAGAAATTCTGAAATAAGTTAAGCATTTGATCCTCAAAAAGCTGAGGAGAGGACTTAGTCAATAAAGTTCTTAGACCTCAGTTTGATCTTCAGAATATAAAACAAAAGAAAACAAACATGAAACAACAACCAAAAAAACCAAGCAACCAACCAACCAGCTGACTCGGTGGTGGGAGTGTTTGTAATTCCAGGTCTGGAGAGAAGAAACCAGTAGATTCCAGCCAGCGAGGCTAGCCTGAGGCCACTGTGACGCCCTTTCTCAAAGGGCAAGGCAGAGGGCTCCCATGTAACTACACCAAATGTCCTCTGGTCTCCACACACAAGTACCCATGTCCACCTTGACGTATATGGACAGACTTAGGATCTGCTCCTTAGCTGTACGTACGTACCACCAAATATTGCTCCTTTCCAGGTTCGTCCCATCAGCAGCAGCATGGGGTTCATTGAGAGGCTTTCAGAGTTAGGAGGCACCCCTACAACAACACTCACACCACATGCAGCATGGCTGCTCAACAGGGCAGACGTCTGGGGAAAAAAAAGTAATGTGTAAAGTAGATTCTCTTGTGGTCTCTACTCACAGTGGACAGTTTCATGCGATACGAAGAAATGTGCTGAAGATGTTTTTTTTTAATAAAAGGGTGAGTGAATTAATTTACCTATGCTTGATTCCTCCTTAGGAACTAATAAATAAGCACACATCATTGTGAGCATGTAGAGGCTGGGTCCTCAAAGGAGCACAGTTTCCTCCATCACATGACTCTCAGGCAATCTATGGGTTGGCTAATTCGCTTTTCATTTATCCATCAAGTACAATTTTGAAACTATACTCTGAGCCAGAAATGTTTGATGGTGAAGATGATGTAATGATGACATCATCAGAAGTGTGTCTTGGCTGTTTGTTAAACTCCCTTTTAAAAGGTCCCCACCGTGGTACTTACACCCAGAATGGGACTGTTTCCAGTGGTTGTGCGCCAGTGTTATGTTGTCCTATAAACTGTAGACATCGGAAGCTTTCACCTTCCAATAGGTGTTTTTGTTGTTGTTTTAAACACATTTTATAGTAAAAATTATTTAGAATCCTTGAAGATACATGGTGATTGGACTTTTGATTTTGAAATATGACATTTAGAAAGCCAGGTGTCCTCAGAACATGAGACTGTCAGGCTTTTGGATCTTCAAATCAAGTGACAACCCAGTTTAAGATGAACAGATAGGGAAAATTGCAAGTGAATCACAGCAGAGCTATGGGCCTGGGAAAAGCCAGAGCCCTGAGCTTGAAAGGACTCTCCATGCAGAGGAGGTGCCGTCCTCTCTTGGACCTTCTATCTATGACAACTTGTCTCAGCTCAAGACTGAGAAAAACATCGGTCTCAGGGTACCAAACCCGTCTTCTATCACCAACTCCGCTAAGACTTTCTGGAGAACCTCAATAATGGTGAGTTATCAGGTCTTAGGACATTTCTCAGTAGAATTCTAGAGGTCTTTGGCTAAGTGAGGTGTGACTGGAGAAGTATTCTTTAGCAATTACTTAAATGTAATATCACGTGGATTCCAAAAACACAGGCACTATAAACTTGACAATAGGTTTTCTTCTCATTACGCCCAACTGACCTTAAATGAGTGCTTAATGACCTTAAATGATAAGTATTTAATATGCACTATCTCATGTAAATCATAAATAATCCTATAAGATGTATCTCTTAAATTTAGGGGGTGTGGGAGAATCTGTTAATTCTTTTTTTTTAAAAGGTATTTACTCCAACACATTGATCTGGATGCTTAAGGATGCCCAGCACTGTGCTTTCTTTGAGATGAGAGATGTATTAAAGCAATTACTCTGTTCTACATGTTTTATGTTAATAAAATAATACTTGGTCCCAAATTGGCTATATGATAATGCTTGAAAATGTATCATCATATTTAATTTAATTGAAATATTTAATTTCAAGGATTATATAATATTAAGAATATGGAAGAAAATCATATTAGCCCATTTAAGGCAAGATCTACATACCATGGTGTCAAGACGGCCAATGACTTCAAACGAAAAGTCCACCCCTCCATCGGTCATTTCCTGGAGTACTTCCTGGATGGGTTTCTTGTAGTCTTGAGGGTTGATGCACTCAGTGGCACCCAACTCTTTGGCCTTCGCAAACTTGTCTTTGTTGATGTCTACAGCGATGATCCTGGCTGCTCCTGCCGCTTTGCAGCCAATGATGACAGACAGACCAACACCTCCGAGGCCAAACACCGCACAGGTGGAGCCTCGAGTCACCTAAGTTTTCAGAAAATGCAGAAAAAGAACGGAACAGTGACTGTTAGGAAGTGTCCCACACTGCCTTGGTCCTTGGCTTTGTCCTCTATTGTGGCTACTTGGACTTCAGTCCATCTGCTGGCAAACCCTCTTCTGGTTACAGATGCCCAAAGTGATACGTCATTGCTTCTCAAACTTTGCTGTACATTCGACATATCCAGAGAGCTTTTTGTTTAACCGCGGGAGCCCAGAACCATTATACTGGAATCTCTGCAGGTGGAACACTACTCCTACCCTAAGGGGAAGGCCGAGTTGCAAGCAGCTGTGCTAGGTGGTTGGTCTTTGAGTTCTAAATAGAAGGAACTTTACTTTTCAAGAGCCTCATAATAACATCTTCTGCCCGCACACAAGCAATCTGAAGAGACGAAGCAAGTGTCAAGGTTACTCCAGGAGGCTAACTAGTAATCCAGCTCCCTTTGGTGACTAACTTTCAGCAGTCACAACCCGTGTACTGAGAACAGAAGCGGGCTGGGGAGCAACCAGAAGTCGTCTCTGGCTTAGAGCAACAGGAAAACGGACACGAAACTTTAGGAAAAGGCACCATGAGACCAGTGTAATCTTTGTAGGGCTTTAAGCCTGAAGTTTTTAAAGGAGCAAAGGAAAAATACTTCAACAAAAGCTTGTCAGTATCATAATGACTGAAAGCCGTGATCACAAGTGGCCCTTGGCTTACTGATAGGCTCACCCCTTCCTCCTGCTGAGGCAGACAGGCAGCTGCCCAAGCACTAAGTGCCTTAGGACTAAAGCCACAAAGCTGGGGAAAGGCTGGATCATTAACTTGATTGGTTTGGGGCTGCTTAATAAACCAACCATCTGTCCCCAGTACTCTCACTGTCATTTTCCCTTAGCACTGTCTATTTTACTAGCCATCCATCAAATGTTCTTAAAGGCTATAGGGCCCATCGCCACTGTCTACCTTGCCTAGAAGACTGTTAGGCCTGGTATAGCCATTGAAGCAATGGTTGCTATGTATTCCAGTTTCAGACTCAGCAGATAGTTTGAGAGTAGTTCTAGTCTCTCCCTAGTAGCCTGCAATAAAAATGTAGGCAAACAGCATTATCTTTTTGGATCTTAGATTTCACAAAATAAAATATACTAATATATTTTCAGCCCTCTGGGAAAGATTATTTTTAAGATTATTGCCTAAAATGTATCACTTTTAGTGGGTGTGTATGCTTGTGTGTTTATATTTATGTGTTTTGTGTGTGTCTATGTGTGTATGTGTGTGTATATGTGTGTGTGTAGTTTTGGTTTCAGGGGAGAAGATGTAGTGATGAGGTCTCAAATATAATGAATGCCTTGCTATAGTTTTCTTGTGTCTTCAAGGATCCACTTGGTGGGGGCCATGCTACAGGCTTATAGAGTAAGGCTGGGAGCAGGCAAACCGTTTGCTTTGACTATGTCAGACCCTGACAGAACCCATCCTGACTGATACGAGTGAAGTTTCTTTCCAACTGTAGAATGAGTGATGACATAAGTTCCAAGCTCTAAAATTTGGCAGTCATATAGAAAATATAGAATATAATTATTGAACATAAAATATTTACTTTTTCTTAATTCAGTATCAGCATCATTTTCATCTGTTAAAAAGCGGGTGAATTTTCTTCATGCTTTCAAATTCCTTCTGGTGTTATTTTTCTATTAATAATTTAATCAAGACCATAAATCTATGGAAGTGATTTAGAGGAAACCTAGAGTAATAGGTTGATGTTTTAAAGGATCCACTAACAAGCATGCTTAGGAAGTATTAGGTCACACAAAGCAGGGTTTACCTAACAGCGCACCATCTCTCATATGAGCTAAGGATGAGCAGGCCACTAAGCAGCCTTGTAAGGACTGCAGGAGGGGGCCATGCCTCAAGAGGGGGCCATGCCTCTGGCATCATTCACATTGAGGTTTGCTGGGATAATGTCTGTTAAGGTTTGTTCACAATCCTCATCACAGAAGAAGACAACCCTGGCCCACAGCTGGCCACCAGGCTCTTTCCACTATCAAAAGTACAAGCCTCCATCAGGAAGGCAGTCCAGAGAGGCTGCCCTGGGGCGCAGTGCCATTAAGTCCAGATCTAGCTGGGCTGGAGCGATGGCTCAGCAGTTAAGAGCACTGTCTGCTCTTCCAAAGGTCCTGAGTTCAATTCCGAGCAATCACATGGTGGCTCACAACCATCTATAATGTGATCTGGTGCTCTCTTCTGGTGTGTAGGCATACATGCAGGCAAAACACTGCATACATAATAAATACATCTTTTTTTTAAAAAAAGTCTGGATATCCATTAAGCATCGGTTTTCTTATGAGGAAAATTCCACTGGGCAGGCAGGACAGCTCTCAGTGACAATGCTGGTCTACTTTAAAAACAAAACAAAGCTAAACAAAACAAAACAACAACCCCCCCCATAAAAAACCAACAGTTTGTGACAGTATCTCTGCAGTACAAATCTCCCCACTGGCTTGCTTAATAGACAACAATAATGGCATCTCCACTTTATAAAATCTCCCATTTGTCCCAAATAGCCAAACTTGCCAGTTCCTGTCTCTTAAAAACATATTTAATTGTTCAGAGTATTCGAAGTTGGGACACAACAGAGATTTGCAGACAACAGCATATGTAAACTGTTACCGCTCAAGATCTATATAAGCTTCAAATAATCTCTGTGACAGGCTAGTTTCTCTTTGGACATTCTCCAGAACTGGACGCGTACTATTTTAGAGCTTTCCTTGCTTTTCTTGAGTGTGTGAAGTGAATTCTCACTAGGGTTGGGGAGGCATATTTCTCTTCCACAAAAACGCCCTCTGATGTCCGTGAGCAATCGCTTCCTCTTTGGTGCCACTAACATGTCCCAAAGCTTGTTCCATGTGTCATTTGCCATCCTACCTTGGCAACCTTGACAGCAGAGCCATAGCCAGTCGAGAACCCACAGCCGATGAGGCAGACTTTCTCCAGTGGTGAGGCATCATCGATCTTGGCTACCGCAATTTCATCGACCACAGTGTACTGGGAGAAGGTGCTGGTGTGGATGAAGTGATGGATGGGTTTTCCCTTGCAGGAGAACCTGCTGGTGCCATCAAGCAAAGTCCCCGAAGGCTTTGACAAACTGTCCAGGAAACACAGGCACACAAAGGACATGAGATGGGGGGGGGGGGGGGAAGCCAGTGTGCAACCCAATTGTGCAAGAAGACAACAGTAAAACCTACTCATTTTTCATACAAAAGTTGCTTTCCGGGTGCTTGCAAATCCTGCATTTTCCACACTGGGGAGAGAAGAGTGGAATGACTTTGTCACCTGGAAGAGGAACAGCAAAATGACTTAGATGTCTGTCCAGGAATGCAGAGAGCCAGAACGCGAAGCTCACATGTAGAGGCGTGTGTTGTTGAAAAGCCTCCAAGAGATAGGGCCCAACCACACCTCGGTCATTGTCTCCCAGCCTGAAGATTGCCAGAGAGAGAGAGAGAGAGAGAGAGAGAGAGAGAGAGAGAGAGAGAGAGAGAGAGCGAGAGAGAGAGAGCGAGAGAGCGAGAGAGAGCGAGAGAGAGAGAGAGAGAGAGAGAGAGAGAGAGAGAGAGAGAGAGAGAGAGAACTGTTTTTGTGTACCTCAGTTTCTCTCGTGGGCTTTGCACATATTATTCTAATCAAACTTTGAATATTCTGTCTGCTAAGGATAAATATGTATTTTAGTGGCAAGGGAGCTGCCGCCTTCCTATTGGGTCTTGGAGAAACCTACATTTTATGTAATAGTTATAATAAAAGCAAAATAAAAAAAAAGCATGACATAGGAAATATTGTATAAATAAAATAAAAGAAACTTGATCATAGGATAAAATTAAAGTGAGAACTTTGATAGCTTCTTTTTAGGGTTTGGTTTGTTTCTCGTGTCTCTGTGTTTATGCCACTTGTGTGCGGGTGCCCTTGAGGGCCAGCAGAGGGGGTTGGGTCCCCTGGAGTTGGAGTTACGGGAGGGCACCCTGCTGTCCAATTGGGTGCTCCAGATGAGCAGAGCCCCGACCACTGAGCCACTCACTTCTCCACCACCTACTTTTTGGTCTTTCAAAGTGATTGCGCTTCTCCTATTATTAAACAAATGCTTTAAAAAGAATTTTAGCTATTTTTTGAGGAAGCATAATGAAAATGTGATGAGTCGCAAATTGCTTTGGATATCTCAGTTTGTAGCAATGAACTAGATGTTTTCTCTGGGAAATAAAAAAAATTATTTTCAGTTTTTTAAGATAATTATTTATGATTATCAATTTTGCTGCTATGGAAAAAGCAATCTGAGAAGTAAAGGTGTCATTTTACTGTTAGTTTTTTTTCCAACTACAGGAAATAATAAAAGCTGAACTCAAACGAGACTAGCTCTTTTCTTATTCTCTGCTTGCTGAGAATAAGTTATTTAGAAGGGAAGATGTTTGACTCTACTGGCTAAAGCAATCTTTTTAGAGATGAATATAATTTTTGTTTTTACATCATGTATGCTACCTATGTTATTGGACCCCAAAATGGCTTGGTTATTATGTTCCATAGATAAAAGTAATGTTGGGTAACACCATGACAAATTTAATTTTACTCACCCTTGACCTCTGAAAACACACAAAGTTAAAATAAAAACATGGGTAAAGTAATATGTATTGTGCAACCTACCACCTTTGGCCACAATTAGTGATACTAAAAACTGTCTTGTGTTTGGACACCTTTAGCTATGCTTTTCCTTCTGGAGTTTCCTTTTATCATATTTTATTTTTTCTATATTCAAGAAGGACGAGAGCATATGGTAGAAGAGAAAGCCATCATGTGGACACAGTGCGGCTAAGCCAGTGGCATCCTGCAAGCGAGGCAGACAGAATTCTGTACCTGGCTTTACGGAAGTCACTCCTTCTCCAACACTCTCCACAATACCAGCTCCCTCATGGCCTAGAATCACAGGAAGAGGCGTGAACAGGCTTCCGTGAATTGCGTGATCATCCGAGCGGCAGACTCCCGTGGCTACCATCTACGGATTAGAGATAAAGTTTAACTAGCTAAGTTTTTGAGTGTGGAGCTTTCGCGCACCTGTTCTGAAACCATGTTTCTGAGGAGCCTGCCAACAATCCCTAAGGCTTCCAGATTCCAACCGTTCCATTATGTCCAAGATTCTCCAGTGTTTTTGTCTACCTTTTCCCAATTAAACAGATTAAGAGTCAATGATTATCCTGTGACTCTGAAAAACAGATTTTATACAATCTATAAAAATGCGTGCTATATTATGAACATAGGAAAATACGAAATTAGGATGAAGAAATTACCTAATATTAATTGGTTTTGGAATCAAGATGTATATCACTTCATAAACACATAAACAGTTCAAAAAACTTATGGGATTATGTTAAACGTGCATTTTAGTCACTTCAAGCTTTAGGCAACTGAATTGATAGCTTGCCTGAGAAACAAATTAATTCATTGTCAGGATCAACAATTAAAGGACCATTAACGGAAGTCTGGATGCGTTTATGGAGTATTTTCCGAGGGTTTTCAAATCTAACTTTATGGAAGTTGAAAAGGAGCATCACCTTAATGCGGACTTCATGAGCCTTAGGAGGTGCGACTTCAATGTCCTCGATGGAGAAGGGCTTGCGAGACTCCCACAGCACAGCAGCTTTGCATTTGATTACCTGCAAGGCAAAGGGTTAACTTCAGCTCAACGAGATCACTGCAATGGTGGCCTTCCTAATGTATGTGTGTGTGTGTGTGTGTGTGTGTGTGTGTGTGTATAATCTGTCCTTGGGTCTGCCTCCCAGTAAGTACTACATTAAAATACCTTTAAATATGTGTGACACAATAGTCCAAGGCCAGGAAAATGCAACTAAACGTAATACACCCACATGAAGAGGCACATGCTCTTTCAAGCTAGGCTCTCCTGTGGTTTTGTTTTTCTTGATTGTCACCGGTACTGTTCTCAAAAAGGTTATTTAACTGCAGTCATTGGGCATATATTTAATTCTGTTATAATTATTAATATATTTTTGAAGTGTTGGGGACAGAACCCAGAACTTTGTGTATTGTAGGCAAGTACTCTATCACAGAGTTAGCCACCAGGCATTGGATTTCTGAGGCTATAGTCTAATAAGCAGTCCAGGCTGGCATTGATCTAGGGACCTCTCTGCTTGGCATTCCTAGTCCTGGGACTTCAGGGGATGTTCTACCAACCCTGGCTAGTATGGTGTTCCAGGCTGTATAAACATAAACCAAAGATCATCCATCACGGCACTCTTACTGACCCTGTACCTAAAAGCCTGGATACCCTAGTCACTCAATTCTTGTTTGATTGATACGGTTGGTTTCTAGTTTTGCTGTATGAATTCACTATTTCTTTTAACTTATCAGTCACTCTTTTTTTTTCCTAATTTTCTTTGAAATATGTAATATGCCATCCTAAACGCAGCCAGTAGTGAAAGAAAATAAAGTGAATTGGAATAAAAACACTGGCATCTAACCAGCCCCTTATGTGATTCTCAGCCCGTCATTTCAATATGGAGCCATGTCACACAATGTATGCAAAAGCCTCTTTAATTTCCAACACCCAGTTCTCATGGTTGGATTGAGCTCTTGGACTTTTGACCTGCTCCTAAAATAACCCCTGTGTCAACAGAAACATTGACTTTTATAATTCAGCAATTAGATAACATGAATCAATTAATTATACTGAAAGACTGCTTGCAGTAATTGTGGTACCATAAACAGATTAACAAGTAAAAAACACTTCTGTGCTATATGTCTGCATTCTTAGTGTTAACAAGCAACTTAGTTTTATTAGAATTAATTTTCTTAAAATCTGGATTTCTTTTCTTAACAGAGAAGAGACTGCTTAAAGAATTTTTTTGTAGAAACTTCTGAGTTGTGCAGTAATGGGCCCCTTCAAATCTCAATTTACATAGTAATGTAATCTTACAGTGGGTGATTCTAATGATTTGGAAATCAATCCACCTCTTGTTGGAAATTTTATCTAAAGGTTATGGGGACGGTTCTAGTAAGTTCCTGGAATCAAATTCCTCTTATGAAACTCTTATCAGATTTAACTTTCCTCTGTTCATAGAAAAATGTGAACAAAGAATAGCACATTGTTGGTTTCTTAACATAGATACAGACTTTTGATAAAAAGACCTTAAAAAAAAACTTCTTATTTATAAAATAGTCACTGCTGGCTTGAAATGAATTCTCTGTACTGTAAAGTTAATGATGGAACTAAGGGCGTTCACAGATCTAGGCTCTATTCACTCCTGTTAACGATAGTTAGTAGCAGTCTGGTTGCTCTGTAACCTCATGCACATCCTGAACTAAATTATTTGTTACACGTTGCACTTCGGGGACCCAGTTGTTTCTAAGTCAGGAATTTGCGTCTCGTTGCATATTAGTGAGAATATATTTCTAACAGTGAGATTTTTTTTCTTACTTTTCCGGCAGTGCTCATGCTGTCTGTTCGTGCTGCAGGCCAGGCAGAAATTGATGGGTCCCCGTAGGCTTCTTGCCTCCTCCAGTGCACCGGGCCAAGACTGCACACACATTTTGTTTGCTGGGGTGTCAGCTGGTTCCACACGTGATCTGGCCCTTTACGGACACACCCACCAGTTTATTCTCACTGCAAGTTAAAGTTACAACAAAGGGCATTGGCCTGTCAAGAAAATATTGCTCTGGGGATGTGCTGACAAGCACATTTTGTTTTCATCTGATTTAATGCTTCCTTTCTCTTTTTCCCCTCCTCCCCCGCAAGCTCAGTCCGGTTACATGCTTTCTCAACTGGGATCAGTCAGGCCAGACCACTGTTTTCCTTTGCCTAGAAAATGCTGCAACTTAAAGTCCACAGGGTGCGTAGTACGGAGGAGAGGCCAGGAGGAAGGGCAGACAAAGTAGACAGACAAGAGCTCCAGGGAAGGAAATTTTGGCCTCTATTCTTTTTCAAAGCAGAGACGCACCTTCAGTCACAGCAAAGGTGCCCAGACCCATCGCGTGTCTGCAGCACACACAGCTGGTCAGCATTGACTGAGAGCCTGGGCAGACATAGAGCTGGTCCAGGGGGTGGCAGTCATGAGTAAGAGATGGTCTCCACTCCTGTCAAGAGACGGTGTTATAACATGCCCTGTTCCTTCTAGCTGAGAGAACTTGGACATATCTAACTGCTCTTTGTCATAGTTCCCTTCTGTAAGACGAAGATGACTAAAAGTGTCACTTCAAAGACTGTGGTGGATAAATAAAACAATAAACACATGTGCTTCTTTTGGAGCCATATTAGGTAGGAGGCAGCTCAATGAATTATAGCGACAACTACCATCCATAAAGAGAAGCTTACCACACGCTGGGGGAGAAAGGCACACAGGTATGTGTGTCAGCCATGTAGTCTGTGCTAGGAGAGAAAGGGTCAGTCTGACTGAGGACGCAGAGGAGGCTTGGGGGCAGCATACACTTGAGCTAGTCTAAAGAACGGCTGTTTGGGCAAATGGGCCAAAAAGTCACTTAGGAATCTCCATTGTCCCTTGTTTAATGTCATGAGCTCAGGAACAAGAACACGCATTTGATTTTTATTGAATAGCATGTCTTTTTCCAATACCACTTGGCCATAATATGTACCACTCTTTAATTAAACAGGTGGGGAGCGCATATACATAAGTGTACAATGTACATTCTCTAGGGTTGTCAAAGACACAATAATGCTGTGTGGGTTCAATTTTAATGATGCGGGTGTAGAGAGTCAACTAGAGGTCACATGATCTAATCAGGCACCGCCTCCAGAGAATGATACCTTCACCCTCCCCCACCCATCTTTATTTGCAATGGTCTGGATGGTGGCCTGGAGTCCACTAGGTCCAACACCTTTGAAAGACTCACTGGATTGCTGTGTTTATACAGTAACAGAAGTGCATGATAGGATATCAGAAATCATTCAAAAACTTAACAACTTAGTGGTTTATTGATGGTGCACACATTTGCACAAAGCTAGTGGAAATCCGCGATGCTTCTAAAACTCCACTGGGCATTCCTATGTTATCACACGATCTTAAGGGCAGCACTACAAGGAAGATTATCCTCAATTTTAAAGATGAGGTTAGAGAAGTCTAGAGATTCTCTAAGTCCCTTTCTAAGGCACAGATGTCAACTTCAAAAGAGGAACTGTGTGCAGGCTGGCGATAAGGAGAGATTTATAGTACGAACACAGTAGGAGTTTTATAGTATGCACACAGTAGGTTACTGGAACATCAAAGGACAAGTAGATGGTGTATTTTGAACAACTGGGTCTTAGGGATGACTCATATTCACGGACACCCCCTGTCCAATGCCCCACCGCCTTGCCTTCTCTTTGAACTTTGGCGATAATTCTGTCTTTTGATTAGAGTTTGTGGCTCAGGTGGGTCAGTTTTGCTCTGGTGTCTAGTTCTGACACCTTCAGGTAAAACAAGTGCACTGAGTGTAGCCACACTGTCTTCCGAGGTGCCACAGGCTGGTAGTCAGTTGTTTCTGGGTCTTTCCACAAAGCTACCTGACTTAGAGAGGCATGATCTTTGTGCTTACCCACCAAGAGGGCGTGGGGCACTCCAAAGTTTATTCAGCTCTAACCCACAAAGGCAGCCTTCGTACTTTGTAAAGTTTAAGAAAAACAAACCAAAACAAAACAAAGCCCGTGTAGTTAGCACAAAGCTCAGGTACCATCCTTTTCAAGGTCAGAATTTTGTAGGCCAAAGATTTTTACCAAAGGAACTGTGGTTAATATTTACTTGAAAAATATTTGGAAAAGTAAAGGTATATTTAGGTTTTTGTATGTGTAAATAATCAAGTAGCCTTCAACTGCTGCCAGTTAAGGTTGGGCAAGCAGTAAAACAAAAAACAAAAAACAAAAAACCTCCACTTCCTGGTGTAATGCTCTTAATCAACATAGACCTAACGGCAGACATCAAGAATTTGCTTCCCATTTTAGCTAGGAGTTGAAGCCACAGGCAGTGAGAGAGTGAACGCAAACTCCCTTTCACAAGCTTACACTGTACCACCAACTTGGATGCTGGTTTTGACGTAAAGAACATGAAGAGAAAGCTGGAGATATTAGTCCACAGACATCGCTGTTTACCATCTTAGAACTAATCTCAGATGTGTTAAATAGCCGGGGCCGGCAGTGGTCCTCTGCGGTGTTCTGAGCATCAGCTAAAAGGACTGGCACGGCTAGCAGCTGTGGAAGGGAATTCTGCAGGTCATGCCACAAAGGCTTATGCACACAGTCATCCCTACGGTGGGGCAGGGTCAGAAGCATGATAGGATGTGTTTGATTTACTGCAAACGACAAAAATCCCCACAGCCTTAATACGGAACATTGCGAAATACAGAGTATTTTGAAAAAAAAAATCATTAAATAAGAATAAATGGTAATTTCCCCCCCCCCCACCAACACCATAGCATAGTATTATTTCTTCTGACAATCACAATATATCACCAGTCACACAGCCAAGTTTATCAGGAGGCTGTCCTATCCCGTTCCTGGATGTGTTACACGGAAAGGCCTTGTCTGAGTCCGTATTTTCAAATGTTTCCCCACAGTTTCTTCTACCACTTTCAATGCTTTCCGTCTTATGCTAAGGCTTACTACTAGTCACAAGGATGTCACAGACACAGGTGGTCAATAAATGGCCACGTAAGGGGCTAAGATAGCTCGGAATAATCCTGTAGGGTCTGATCCTGCAATATTCCAACTTGTCCATAATCACTAGTCAGTTAACCAGCTTCTGTGGGCTGCACAGTCTAGGCATGGCTTCTCTGGGGGGAAGCATCAGTCATCACCTGCCTGATTTTATTTACAAGCTTGTTTTCTATTCTGCTGGTCTAGCTGGCTATTCTGTTATTGTGTTTGCTACAGTGGCTCTGTGGTATACCTTAAAAACCAAGCGCTGTTGTACCCCAAACACTGTTCTTTTCTCCTAGGATTCTTCAGTTATTCAGGTTGGTTTTTGTTTGTTGGTTTGTTTGTTTTTTGCTTGTGCGTGACTTTTAGAATTGTTTTCTAGTTATGTGAAGAATGCCGCTAGGGTCTTGATGGGCTTGGTGGTGAATCTGGCGACTGCTCAAGGCTACTTTAACCTGTCCCCAAGTCACCGATCCGGTTATGGTCTATTATTTTCCCCCTCTCTGTGATTGCCTGAGTGCCATGATTCACAAGGTTGGTCTGCAAGCCCTGATATCCCCTCTTCTGCTTTGGGGAGGCTCTCAACTGAGGTTACTTAATTATTTAATATATTACTTAATTACGTAATACAGGGGTGGGGCATACGCAATACAGTGCCCACATGGAAGTCGGAGGGCAGCTGTGAGTGACTCTCTCCACTGTTCCTCAGGTTGGGCTATTGAGCACCGGTTCCCGGGCTTTCACCACAAGTGTCTTTGCCTACTGAGCCACCTCACTGCGTATAGCGACCTTTTCATCTACACTTTTTTTTTTTGGTTGTGCCTCTCTTTAGAACCTCTCTCCTCACTCAATTCCTTCATATCCTGGATTGTCTTCCTTAACCCATTCAGGTGTTTATCTGTACAGTTCCTGAAGTCATTTGGCTACTTTTTAAATTACCCCTTTGATTTTCTTTTTTTAAGCTGGCTCAGCCTTTCCAAACTCAACCACTGTATACCTGTTACTTATCAAGGGGCCAGCCGCCTTTCCTTCTCAAATCTTGTATATTTTGCTGTTGCTCTGCGCATCTTTTGGGGATGGATGATGGTCTCACTCTGCTGAGTATCTGGTTAGAGTTCTTGTTGTTGTGATCAAATACCACAACCACAAGCACCTTGGGGAGTAAAGGGTTTATTTCTTCTCACAGTTTGTGGTCCATCATCCAAGGAAGTCAGGGAAGGAGCTCAAGCAGGAGCCATGGAGGGTGCTACCTTACTGACGTGCTCCCCAAGGCCTTTGCAATCTTCTTTCTTTCTTTTAAAATCTTTTTTATTATTATTTTTCTTTCTTATTATAATTTATACAGATTACATCCTGATTATTAACCACTCACTCGTATCTTCTCATTTCCATCCTCTCTCCCTCTTCCGCTCTATTCCCTTCCCTTAGACCTGACAGAAGGGGACCTCCTCCCTCGCCATATGACCACAGCCTATCAGGTCTCATCTGGATAGTCCACTTGCCCTTCCTCTGTGTGTTGCTCGGCCTCTCCACCAAGGAGAAGTGATCAAATTGGGGGCACCAGAGTTTATATCAGAGGCAGTCCCTGCTCTCCCCACAACTCTGGAGAATGAACTTTCTGTTGGCTAGATCTGAACAGGGGGGGGGGGTCTAGGTTTATTGTATGCACTGTCCTTGGTTGGTACCACAGTTTGGGCAGTGCCCCCTGGGTCCTGATCTACCAGCCTTGATGGTCTCCTTATAGGGCTCCTGAACCCTTTGGGTCCTTCTATCTCCCCATTCTTCCATACCACTCTCCCCTGGAGTCCAGCTGTGAGTCCCAGCATCTGTCCCAATCCCCTACTGAGTGGAAACTCTCAGAGGACATCTATGTTGGGCTAATATCCACTTATAAGTGAATATATTCCATGCCTATCACTCGTGGTCGTATACCCGAAAACCGCTCCACCATACAACAAGGACATTTGCTCAACTATGCTCATAGCAGCTTTATTTGTAATAGCCAGAATCTGGAAACAACCTAGATGTCTCTCTACTGAAGAATAGGTAAAGAAACTGTGGCACATTTACACAATGGAGTACTACTCAGCCATTAAAAACAAGGAAATCTGGAAATCTTGAAGTTTGCAGGCAAATGGGTGGGAATAGAGATGATCATCCTGAGTGACGTAATCAGTCTTCTTTCTTCCATTCTTTTTTTTTTTGATTATTTATTTATTTACTCTATTAAGAGGTCCATCCAACATGATCTCTGTAGAAATTAGCAAGCACATAATTTTATTTTCACTTCTAAAATGCAGACTCTCACACATAATCAGAATAGTTCCATGCCTATCTCAGAGCCGGTCAGATGCAGTAACTTTTTTCGGCATTTCTTCTTTGTTTTTCTTCTTTGTCTAAAAATAGTCTGTTTTAAGCTCAAAACAGCATCTTGAAATGCAGGATTTAGATCTAATGCCTTCTTGAAATCTTCCAAAGCTTCATCAAAATACCCCAGCCTATAGCGTCTCAAGCCTCTGTTGTAATACGGAACTTCAAAGCTGGGCAGGATTTCTATGGCAGATGTGTGTTCATCTGTGCCGTGCAGAGAGGGATGAGGGGGTCAGACAGCCCTGGCGCTGGCCCAGGCTCACTTCGCCAGGTTTGCTGAGGCCCAGGAACTGTAGTCCACATTCATTGGCCAGTGAGTTAGTCTCGGGAGCAAATGCAGCCCCGAGGATTTGGCCACTGCATATAACAACAGGGGGCAAACCAAGTAGGTCAGCATTGACTTTTATGAAGCCATGGACGACAACAGCCATAGAAATCCCGCCCAGTCTTCTTTCTTATCCCTTCCAGGACCACATGCCCCAGGGCAGCATGACCCACAGTGAGCTGAGCCCTCCCCCGTCAATCGCCAATGACGAAAATGACGTCTAGACTTGCCTAGAGGAATTTTCTCAATCGAGGTCTCCTCTTTCCAAATAACCCTGGCTTGTTATTTGGCATAAAAGTAGCCAGCTCACTGAGGATTTCCTATTGAAGGCATATTCCTAGCCCCACTTATGTTCACAGCTGGAGGAACTGGAAGGAAACACACACTGGAGGTTACTAATGACCATCCTAAGAGGGTGTGCCTTTAGCCAAAGGCTGGGGTCCAGACAAGATGAGAAAGGGAGGATTCCTTCTTGGAGAATGGAGGGCAGGAAGCAAGGAGCAAATGGGAATCAGGCTACCCTAAGTTGAAATTTTCATGGTAGTCTGTGGGCTGTGCAAAAGGAAAGGCATCAAGCACTTAGTGAGAGTGGGCACTGGAGAAGGGACAGCCCTTAGAAAAGTTTGGGGAAGCATTTAGGCTTCTAGAGAGACCTTGTGCATGGCCATTGGAAGGATGAGTGTGGGCTGATGTTAAATCAAATGAGGCCAATGTTAATGGCCTTATTCACCTGTCGTCTCCTCCACTTCCCCTTTTGAAGCACGATCTGCAGGGTCAATCTGGAAAACTCCCTTGAGATCTGGCTTTCCTAACAGTTCTACCAATAAGCAACAGTAGAGGGATCTGAAGAGAGAAAGAGGGGCGGGGCTTCGCTCCCAGGTCTCAGTGGTATCTTTTCATCATTTTTATCCGTCAGCTGCTTCAGGCCCTGCCGACACTACCCTTGCTTTGCCCCCGGGGAGAGGTGAGGGGCAGCTGGGCTATGACTCTCTTGGTAGATGAATATGAGATTTGCTTTCTAAGTAATCACAGGCTAGCCTGTTTCACCCAAAGCCTCTACCCTAAATCCCCATGGCCTTTCTCCGGAAATCCCACTGCATTCTCTTTTCTTCCAATTTTTAGGGACTTAGTGTTCTCAGGGTTCTGAGTGACCTCATCGTGTGACTCTCAAAGAGTCATAATTGTAAGTTTATTCTACTTTGTTTGGCTTGCGGGGTTTTCTTACTGGACACGTGGACATGTTGATGGTCCATGGCACCCGTAGCCCTCGAAGAAACAGACTTTCAAGTAAACACATGTATTAAATAGATGGGAAGGGCGGCCTTCTGATAGTTGTCCTTTGCTGAGCTAGCACTGGAGTGAGGCTGTTTATATGACCCGAGAAGACAGGGAAAGAAGTAGAAGGATCAGTGAGGAGAAGAAAAAGGAGCTGGGTGGCAAAGCCTGGGCTCCCTTTCCTGTCACTGGTGTGGGAGAGCTTGGCTCCTAAGAGGCGCTCCATTTACCTTCATGCAGCGGTTCCTCCAGCACTTCCACGGTCTTTGACACGCAGTCGCTTCTTTGGAATTCATATATGACACAGTCTTTAAAAATGTTTTTACACACACACACACACACACACATACACACACATAAAGCCATGAAACTTGTTTTTAAACTTTTGCTATTTTATTTGCAAATCCTCAAGTGTAATGACTTTTATTGTCTTTATCATTTTTCCCCCTTTGTAAGCTTTTACTTTATTGACACATCACACACGTATCTGTATCCATGGCTTTCTCTGCGGCTTCTACTGCAGGAGAGCAGCAGTGTTTGCTTTCTCATTTCTTCCTGGATTTCCCCAAAGCCAGGGCCGTCGACTTTGAACCGTATTGTTTTGATACTTATCTCTCATCTCAAAGTACAACGAGTCCGTTGCCAATTTGGATTCCCGTTGGCATTTTTTTCTTTTCTTTTTCTAATTTCTTCTTCTTTCATCCTGATGCAGTTTTCCACCCCTCCTCTCGACCCAGTCTCTCCTCTCCCCTTCCCTTTCCTCCAGATTCACTCTTCCTCAGGGTGAGGTAGAAACCTACTACAAAGGAAACTCCCAGGAATCTATGGGGGGGGCCCTTTGGCATTTCTGATGCTATCTTAAGGGAGGTGACTTTGCAACTTTAGAGACAGCCCCTATTGCTCTTCCATTTCTCAATAGAGTGCTGGATTACAGCCATGAAAACACTGGTAGAAATCAGCCTTGCCATTTTGCGATGCCTTTCCCCTCTAATCAAGTATTTGCTTAAAGCTGTAGCTTAGGTTTGCTTAATAGCTATAAATAATTTAATTCCCAAAGTATCACTAGTGACTGAGTTTCCTCTCAGGACAGACAGATATGTCAAGTAGCATGCCAATCTGTCTATAGAGAAGTCCCTTCTGGCGTCTTGGCAGGCTCAGTAAGGCCCGGGTGGGGCCTGCATCTGGGGCACACCTGCTGTGTTGCTGTCTTATGAGTGTGCTAACGAATTATTAAAAATCTCAGGCATTTGTTTTCTGGGAAGCCAGAGGTCTGAACTCTCTATCTCTGGCTTAGAGAGTGTTGGTGCTTGGCCCTCTCTCCAGAGCCTGGAGCAAGGACATTTTTTTAGCCCATTCCCAGATTCTGTCACTGCTTGGATTCTTCAGCTTGTGGTTACAACCATGCCAACTGCGCCCTCTTTCCCCTTGCCTTTCTCTTCCCCCATCCTTTCCTGTCCATCTTTAGAAACTTTTAGCAGTCTGCTTATCTCTATTAGCCTGAAGTTTTATAACAGTGTGATTTGGGTAGATGTATTTTTAGCAGTTTTGCCCCAGTAAGATCCTTGATATACAATGACATGAAACAGAAACACT
Source organism: Acomys minous (assembly GCF_964271855.1). Lineage (NCBI taxonomy): Eukaryota > Metazoa > Chordata > Mammalia > Rodentia > Muridae > Acomys > Acomys minous. Next base: position 92,919,242 of record NC_140496.1, on the reverse strand, counting down.
TGAAAAGGAGACAATCATATTTAACATACACTTGAGCCTGGGTAATAAACTGGGTAGAATTGTTCATCCACCCATTTGCCAGATCTAGCCAGCCAGGTCATTTTTTCCTATCTCAACAGAGAATTCCAACTGACATAAAGGTGAACAACAATACAGCTGAAATCCAAATCCAGATCTAGCTGAAACACTGACAAAATCCACGCAACCCCCAACATCATGAGAGAAATGATGCCGATTTCTTGGCATAACTAATATATAGCTCAGTGTCTGGTATCCTAATCAAGATGTCTGACATGCAATAAAAATTAAGACACAAATATAAGAAAATATTATCTTTTATCAACAGATAAAGCAATCAAAAGAGCTAGATCTGATTCAGATGTTGCAAGGATCCAACAAAGACTTGAAAATAATCACTATTATGTTAAGAGGGTAGGAAAAACAGGTGACTCCCAAGAGCAGGTGGGGGGATTTCATTATAATGCTGGGAATATATAAAACCCTGAAATGGAAGTGTAGTAAGACTTTTAATGCACAGAGATCCAGGCGGGTTATTCTTTTGATGCTCCATGAAAACACTGAGCACAGCCAAAGAAAGTAAAAAGGAAACTGAGCAATAGAAATTCTACAAAAGGAATGAATGAAAGAAAACAAATAGAAAGTTTCACAGCATTGTGATGTAAAGGCTGCAAGATGGTCTGACGTCTAAGAAACAAGAGTCCTGGAAAAAGTACAAGCAACCAAGATGCTGAGTTGTGGAGCCTAATCCCAACCCCTGAGCCTAAGACTCAGAGAACTTTGTGGAAAAGGAGACAGAAAGATTACAAGAGCCAGACTATTGGAGACTGTTCCTCCTTCTAATGTCAGAAGCTACACCCATAAAGCATCAGCAACACGATTTCCTTCACATGAGCTGAACAAGGACAAGAACAATAGACAAGGCTAAAGTGAACAGGGGAAAGACCATGACGGCTCAACCCTACACAAGGAACCACAGGCAACCAAAGAATGCTGAGAGCGGAAGAAAGAGCTCTCCCAAGGGAAAGCATGCTGATTGGCTATTCAACACCAAGCAGTCAGCCCTGAAAACACAGCTACAAGTAACATTATATGGACTCAGCAGGCTATATTTAAGACTATATGTATATATTTGAATTTCTATGTAGCATCATAAGCATTGTGCTAAGAAAATGATTTACAGATTTATTGGGAAGAAAAAGGGGCTTGGCAGGAGTGAGAAGGCTATGAGAAGGAAAGGAGGAAGAAGGGACACACCACACACACACACACACACACACACACACACACACACTGTAAGTACAATTGATGAAAAAAGTGCCATGAATCTGAAAGAGAACAAGGCGGGGCACATAGAATAGGTTTGAAGGAGGAAAGGGAAGTGGAGAAATGATGTCATTGCATTATAACCTCAAAAATAAGAGAATAGTTTTTAAAAAAAGAGTTTCAGAAGAAAAGCAGTATTAAAAGGAATAAGAAATATTTAAGAGATAATAAATAAATAAAAAACTTCCAAAACTAATGAGGGAAAATTGCCTTAAGATACAAGGCTGCTGAGAACTTCCCACACATGTGATCTGGACACACACAGACATTTATGTGCATACACCAGACACATTGTACTCAGGCTCAATGAATATTAAGGATGAGGAAAAGTACTGAAGATATTGTTACATCAGAAAAATGCAAATCACAGAACAAATGTACTGAAAAGAAAATCTTCCCGTAATTCCTCACTCTTGAAAAACCTCTAAAAGTTGAAGGCAAAATAATTTCCAGAGAAACAAAATCTGGCCAGAGGTATGAGACCAAAATGTCATATGGATTTTTTCTTTGATGTTCTTCATTAGCATATATTAATTAAAGAGGAAGATAGGTTTCATTGCGCCATTTTCATCCATGTACATGTGTGTGTGTGTGTGTTGATCACAGTCACCTACGCCTTCTTGCTGCCTGCTCTCTCCTGCCAAGGCCCTTCCTTTTCCCAACCAGTCTCTAAGTCATTTCCTGAGCACAAGGATTATCATGCCAGATGGAAAGTCAAATACACATAAATGAGGTTGGAAGCCAAAACGAAGGTATGTACAGAAGACATTTTTTTCTCCTTTATTAATTTATTCTTGTTACATCTCAATGGTTATCCCCTCCCTTGTATCCTCCCATTCTTCCCTCCCTCCCATTTTCCCCTTATTCCCCTCCCCTATGACTGTTCCTGAGGGGGATTACCTCCCCCTGTATATGTTCATAGGTTATCAAGTCTCTTCTTGGTGACCTGCTGTCCTTCCTCTGAGTGCCACCAGGTCTTCCCCTCCAGGGGACATGGTCAAAGGTGAGGCACCAGAGTATGTGAGAAAGTAATATCCCACTCTCCACTTTACTGTGGAGAGTGTTCTGTCCATTGGCTAGATCTGGGTAGGGGTTTAAGGTTTACTGCCTGTATTGTCCTTGGCTGGTGCCTTAGTTTGAGCAGGACCCCTGTGCCCAAATCTGCCTATCATAATGTTCTACTTGTAGGCTTCTAGGACCCTCTGGATCCTTCTACTTTGCCTTTCTCTCATGATTCTCTCATCTAGAGTCCCACTAGAATGTCCTCTCCTCTGTCTCAGTTTCCTGGTAAGTGAAGGCTTTCATGGGACATGCCCCTTGGGCTAATATGCAGATATAAGTGAGTATATACCATTTGAGTCTTTCTGCTTCTGGGTTAACTCACTCATTATGATCATTTCTAGCTCAATCCATTTATCCACAAATTTTGGGAATTCCTTGTTTTTAATAGCTGAATAGTATTCCATAGTGTATATGTACCACAGTTTCTTTATCCATTCTTCTATTGAGGGACACTTAGGCTGTTTCCATGTTCTGGCTATTATGAATAAGGCTGTTATAAACATGGTTGAGCAAATTTTCTTGCTGTGTGCTGGAGCATCTTCTGGGTATATTCCAAGTATTGGAATAGCTGGGTCTTGAGGAAGCCCTATTCCCATTTTTCTGAGATAGCACCAGATAGATTTCCAAAGTGGTTGTACTAGTTTGAACATTACCAAATTCATTCTATGAGGCCATAGTCTCATTGATACTAAACCTCTCAAAGACTCAACAAAGAAAGAGAATTTCAGACCAATTTCTCTGATGAACATCGATGCAAAAAGACTAAATAAAATACTTGCAAAACGAATACAAGAGCACATCAAAGATATCATTCATCATGACCAACTAGGCTTCATTCCAGGCATGCAGGGATGGTTTAATATACGGAAATCCATCAATGTAATCCACCACATAAACAAACTGAAAATAAAAAACCACATGATCATCTCTTTGGATGTAGAGAAAGCATTTGATAAAATCCAACACCCATTCATGTTTAAAGTTTTAGAGAGATCGGGAATACAAGGCACTTTCCTCAACATAATAAAGGCTATATATAGGAAGCCAATAGCCAAAATCAAAGTAAATGGTGAGATACTCAAGGAAATTCCTCTAAAATCAGGAACAAGGCAAGGCTGCCCACTCTCTCCATATCTCTTCAATATAGTACTCGAAGTTCTAGCCAGAGCAATAAGACAACAAAAGGAGATCAAGGGTATTCAAATGGGAAAGGAGGAAGTCAAATTATCCCTATTTGCAGATGATATGATAGTCTACATAAGTGACCCTCAAAATTCCACCAGAGAACTCCTACAGCTGATAAACACCTTCAGCAAATTGGCTGGATACAAAATTAACTCAAAAAAGTCTGTAGCCTTCCTATACACAAATGACAAGCTTGCAGAGGAAGAAATTAGGAAAACTACACCCTTCACATTAGCCACAAGCAATATAAAGTACAGAAGACATTTCTTATCTATCTATCTATCTATCTATCTATCTATCTATCTATCTATTTATTTATTGGTTTTTTGAGACAGGGTTTCTCTGTGTAGCCTAGGCTGTCCTGGACTCACTTTGTAGACCAGGCTGACCTCGAACTCACAGTGATCTGCCTGCTTCTGCTTCCCACGTGCTGGGATTAAAGACACGCACCACCATGCCTGGCTTTTTAAAATGTGTAGTCCAGGCTGGCCTCGAACTCGTGATCCTCCTGCCTCTGCCTCCTTCAGCAAATCCTACCAGTGTGCGCCACCACAACAGGCCATTTCTTATTTTTAAACACCGAAACACTTGCTATCTACATTGAATCTAGTAACAATGACATTAGAAATTGCGTGGTACCAGCCACGCTGAGGGCGGAGGGAGGAAACAGAGGCACGCAGCAACCCTAATAGGTTTCTCCAGAGAGCTACTGTGAATTGGGTGAAGGTGGATGACTATGAGCAGTAAGGGAATTATGATTCTTAATGACGATGAGGGCTGAGAGCCCCACATGTTAGATGAAGAGGTTCGTCCCGGAGGAAAGACAAACGTCACGTGTCGGTCTTGTACTGAGAGAGGCACATGAACGTAGAAGGGAAGGGCAGCATCTGGATCATCAAGGTGATGAAGAGGGAAGGGAGAGAGACAAAGGATGGCAGTGGAGGGGCGACGTGGTGTCACGTGTAGAATATCACAATAAAGCTAACTATTTTATACAAAGCAAAAGCCTGAAACACTCCTGCTCCTTTTCAAAGGATTATGAAACAATTGCTTGATGAAGCTTAGTTAGGATGAGACAGAAGCACTAAATGGCGACAGAAGAGAGAAACAAAGACTTGAGTTCCTGACACGAGCTTTCCCCAGTTTCACAAAATAAGTAAATAAGCAAGGAAAAACAAAATTGAGCCCAGAATTTTATATAGATAAAAATGAGTGTCCATAATAACAAATAGAGGAAGCAGAAATCAACGAAAGCAAAGACAGTTCTTGGAGAAGAGCATTTTAGTGAACAAATCTCTCACCAGTCTGGCTTATTAAAATCCACAGCTGGGCGTGGCGGTGCGCCCCTTTAATCCCAGCACTCAGGAGGCAGAGGCAGGTGGATCGCTGTGAGTTCGAGGCCAGCCTGGTCTACAAAGTGAGTCCAGGACAGCCAATGTTAACACAGAGAGACCCTGTCTCGAAAAACCAAATAAATAGATAGATAGATAGATAAATAAATAAATAAAATCCACAAATACCAGTTCCAGTCTTGAAGCAGAAGGCATCCACACCTGCTTTAGAGACTCTAAAATATTAGTGGTGTTTACAAGCAAATGTCTGCTGACAAACGTGACACTGTAAACGAAGGGAGCAAATTCATTGACAGGTAACAGTTGCCATCTGATCAAAGGAGAAACAAGAGAAAAACAAAATCTAATGAGTCCTGTGGCTGATTAAAACTTTAGATGTTTATTGTAAACTTTCACACAAAGTCAAGTACATGCCCTGGGTAATATGAGTCATACAATCTAGAAATCTCTCAAAGAAGAAATAATTTTTTCTCCACTTCAGAGAACAGTGATTATTTATAGTTTCTAATTCATTTTGTCAGATCAGTATAGATAGCTAAACCGAACTCAGACTCACACTTCATGGGAAAACTTAAGAGTTCATGAACATAGAGACAAAAATCTTTAACAAGGTATTAACAATTCATATTCAACAATATATAAAAATAATATACTTTGTGACCAAGTAGAATCTACACGGGGAATGCAAAACTTATTTAGCCTTTAAGTGTTAACGTAACTCAACATAGAATCTGCACAACATGATGAAACAGAGGCAAGATGCATGTTACCGTCCTCACAGACGCAAACAGGCTTCGGATAAAAATCCAATTTCCAGGCATGACTACAAAATTTAAACTTAGAAAAGCCTAATGCTGTCAATAAAACTTCATACTAAATGATTCAGCCTATATATTTGGCACCAAGACAAGTAATTCCACTCTCAGAAACTGGACATTTATTTACTCAGGGAAGGGGGAGCAGCTGACAAAAGTAAAAAAAAAAAAAAAAAAAAAAAATTAGACAGGAAGAGTAAGGATGCCTTTCTAACAGATGACATCATTGTAATGTATGGAGGGTACTCTTAGTTCACATCCAGAGCTGGCGAGCATGTAAGTGGGCCAATTATATTAGAAAACAGCCTTGAGATATAATTTTCAACCTTCACACAGTATATGAACTAGTAAATCTCTTAGTTATTTATACAGAAAAGAATGAAAACATTTCCAGAGTACGCTCAGTGACGAGTGCAAGGGGCACACCTATCCTCTGGGGAAGGTACAGGTCTGTTTTGTTTTTTAAATACATTCAGTGGACTACCACATAGTTAAAAAATAGTAAACACTTTATATCTCAAAAATACTAGTGCACAGTGGACAACTTAAGATTATTTATAGACTTTTGCATTTAACATTGTTGAACCAATACTGACCCTGTATAACTGAAGCTAAGAAAGGCAAAGCCCAGGGTTAGACAGCTGGGGTGGGGTGAGAGGGCTTCACATAAAATTATAGAATAGGGCTGACAAGCTGGAGCAGTGGGTAAAAGAGCGTGTCGCTGGGTTTGACATCCTGAGTTTCGTTCCTGGAACCCACAAGGAGAAAAGAGAGACGTGATCCCTGTAAGCTGTTCTCTGACCTACACGCACATGCACACACACACACACACACACACACACACACACACACACACACACACAGTGAGAGGAGAAGGCAGATCCAGAGTTATTTGTCATCATACTGGTGTAAAGGCTCAGGGACCCCAGGCTTGGAATTTACCAATTGTTCAGTGTCACATTCTTTGAAATATCCAATCTGTGGGAGACAGGGATGATGTGGTAAGATGAAGAGCTCTGGCTCCATCTTTTTCTATTTGTTTATACTTATTTGAACATTTAAGGGGGAATACTCTTGAGCTTTCTATGTGCAATGTAACATTTTATTGTTATTCTTTTAGTTTTTGCTTTCTGGAAGCCTGAATATACTCAAAGGAACAACAAGTCCTGAAGTTGTTGTTGTTGTTGTTGTTGTTGTTGTTGTTGTTGTTGTTGTTGTTGTTCTTCTTCTTCTTCTTCTTCTTCTTCTTCTTCTTCTTCTTCTTCTTCTTCTTCTTCTTCTTCTCTCTCTCTCTCTCTCTCTCTCTCTCTCTCTCTCTCTCTCTCTCTCTCTCTCTCTCTCTCTCTCTCTCTCTCTCCCTCCCTAACTCAGATCCCAGACAAAGCATCCCAGGAGGATGTTTACTTTTGACATGAAAGTAAACAACACATTTAATTTGAAACTAGTGTGATCTAGTTTAAGGCTACTGGCACAGTCAAGGTAGCTACACGCCCTGGCTGTGGGGCTGTACAATCCAGGGGTGGGGTAAATCAGAACTAAGACTTATGTAAGTATTGACCTTGCATTTTCTTTTTTGCTTTCACTCAAAGGGTGATTTCTCAGTATTTGTTGTCAGTGTGAATACTTTAAAAACTGTGTCCTTGGACATCCTCTTACACAGCTGTGGCTCAGGATTCTTTCCTTTTTTAAAAATATATTTTATTACTTTATTCATATTATATCTCAATTGTTATCCCATCCCTTGTATCCTCCCATTCCTCCCTCCCTCCCATTTTCCCCTTACTCCTCTCCCCTATGACTGTGACTGAGGGGGATGTATATGCTGTATATGCTCATAGGTTATCAAGTCTCTTCTTGGTAGCCTGCTATCCTTCCTCTGAGTGCCACCAGGTCTCCCCCTCCAGGGGACATGGTCAAATATGGAGCATATTCCATTTAGCATGTACTTCGGAGTATTAAATAAATTCTACTAATGTCTGATATTTTCTGGTAAGTGCCTAAATTAAAAGTAACAATAGCAAACCCAAATAGATGGAACTGGAAAAGATCATCCTGAGTGAGGTAACCCAGATCCAGAAAGACACACATGACAAGAGCCTAGCATAGCTGTCGTCTGAGAGGCTCCACCCAGCAAAGGATTGAAACAGATGCTGAGACTCACAGCCAAAGGTTAGGCAGAGACATGGGAGCCTTGTGGAAGAGTTGGGGGAAGGGTAGAAGGACAGAGGGGGCACAGTACCTTCTCAAGAAGACCGACAGAGCCAACTAACCTGGGCCCAGGGTGGCCTGTAGAGACTGAAGCACCAACCAATGACCGTGCATGGGCTGGATATAGGCCTCCTACACAGATGTAGCCAACGGACAACTAGGTCTTCTTGTGAGGGCCCCAGTAATGGGAGCAGCGCTGTCTCTGACATGGACTCTGTTGCCTGCCTTTCAATCATTTTCCCCTGGTGGGGCTGCCTTAACAGGCAACCATCGAAGAGGATGTGATCAGTCCTGATGCGACTTGAGGTGCTGGGGTTGGTTAGTGGGAAGGGGTTTTCCTGAACAGCTAGAGGGGAGGGAAGTGGGAAGGAGAGTGGGGCCAGGAGGAGGAGAGGATGGGAACCAGGATTGGGATGTGAAGTGAACAACTAAATAAATAAAGTTAAAAGTTAAAAAAAAAAATAATAAAAGAAATTCATACCTCTACTCTTCCTTACCAATCTGATAAAAAGCTGTGAGTCAGGATTATGGCACTTTTCTTGCATCCTTCCACAGTTTCACCCGTTTTTCTGCAATAACCAACTTCCACCATCATGCAAGTTCCTACAATATGACCTCAGTGCAATTGCCACTTTCAAATCTTTCAGGGAGGACTTAATGGACATGGCAACGTCAAACACAATATTCTGCCATTGTATAATGTAGGCTTTGATTCCCTCTATTTAATCCTCAGAGAGCAAAATCTACCTAATTCTACCAAATCTTTCAGGTGCAATCATCGCTGACATTTGCACGTCTAATCCTAGGCCTTGTAGAGCCACACAGCTGCAAGGATTTGCTAGGTATGTTTCTGTGTTATGTTTTTAGGTGGTAGCACTAAAATAGGTCATGGCCATAAAGCCAATATTTAAGCAACATGAAGTTCAATTCTGTAAGCTCTGAACTATAAAAGAGGACTTAGCAACCTGTTTGCCCTGGTTTTTATAGAGCTTGCCCATCTGCCTTAGATCTGGCTAACAGGTGTTTAATCAAGGTAATCTTGCTGGTAGACATCCAGATTAGAACACTCAAGTGTGGACAGGGAGTTATTAGTGATTACTTTGTGACAATTGTCCCTGTCAAAGCTGCACGGCTATCCGCTGTCACAGCGATTACACAGGTTTCATGTGACAATGAACTTAGCAGTCACCACGTAGATGCTGTTTGTCCTCGGATTTCTCAGATGCCTAACATGATAAGCAAAAGGCCAGGGCCTCTACTGTCATGATAGGAATAAAAGTTCCCAGAGCAGTGATTTGGAGACGAGGCTGGCTGGAGGCTGGGCGTGCTGACCTTGCACTCAGTTACATCTCCTTCCCGAAGCGCTCCGTTTCACCTCTGCTTCCTGCCATCCCTCGGTTGTAAGTGTATCCCCAGTCCCCTGAAATAGCCCATGCTCTGTCACCCTTGCCTTCCAGGCTGGACCTAGGTCTTGAGTGATGCTATAGGGCACGATGGAGACATGCCCAACTTCTGCCTCAGAGGAATTCTGAAGCTCTGCCTCCAGTCCTCCTTAGCACCTTCGGTCTTTGACATAATGGTTATGACTAATGTCCATAAATTACTAACTCCTTCTGTACTTAGCTCATTTACCATGGATAGATTCACTCTGAGGTACACAATTAGTATCTGAGTTTCCCCCTGAAAGCAAGGTACACATAATATTCGTCTTATCTGTGGTTGGCCTTTCCCAGGAAACCTTAGGCCAGAATCTAAAGCCTTGGCCTGGTAGTGCTCTCTGGCAAAGGAATTCTACTGTCCGTAGAGATAGTGTCATACTTGCCTGTTCCCCACCCTACTCCACTGTTATTTGTTTCCTTGATGAACGCACACATATCCTTTAGTGGGTATGTGCCTTGGAAATGTTTGTATGCAGCATCTAAGGCGTGAGCCAGGTAGGACTTCGGGATGAGGTCTCAGAAGTAGATCACTACAATGATATGATATCATATATGATAGTTTTTAGGTATCACACGTAATCTCCTCAGCGCTAGGGAGTCTGAAGCAGGGAGGTGGCACGTTACGCACCAGCGGAGATTAGGCCTTGTCACACACAAACAGATAAATGGATGAAAATGAATAAATTAGATGGCTGTTTATGTTGGGCTCTTTATCTCTTGGTAAGATGAAGCACTCAGTTTCCTGGGGTGCCTTGATTGTCTCCCAGGCATCAGATGAAGGGGCACTTGGCACATCTGGTAGAAGATGCGTCCCTTCCCTGGTGTCTTTGTGCTCGTGGTGATGTCTTCACTTACTGACAAAAGCCTTCCTGGGTGGAACCCAGGGGCTGATTAGACAGAGCCTAGTGTTGTTTCTTTGACTGAGCTCTAGTCGGTATAACAAACGCTGTGACCTTTGTGTGGCTTCCTCATCTGATAATCTATTTCCAGCCAAGACCAGGAATCCTGTCTCACCTCTTCAACCCAGGCCCTGCGGGCAGAATTGTAATTTGGTTGCAAATCACCTCATTTCTCAGTGACACCTGCTTCTATCTCATAATACAAAGGTAAAAAATGGGACATTCCATTTCTATCCTGGTCAGTCGGTGACAGACACTGCCATGACTGAAAAGCAAAACTCAAGCATTATCTAGTCTCTGACTAATTGCTCTCGGTTGTCAAATTACATTATGCTGGGGCTCTGCCCCAAGTTGGGTAAGTGGCCACTTTGCAGAGGACCAAACAGGACCCAACAGCTCTTTTCTTCCAACAGTGTCCCTGCTCTTCCCTGGCACTCAATCCTGGGAGGTTAGGAAATTCAGATCACTGTTTCCATCCCATAAACCCTAGCACTCAAGGACCTTCATTGGCTACCTTTCTTATTCCCTATTCTCTTTCTCTTTTCATCACATCGAAAGCTCTGGCTGTCATGGGCAGAAGTGAGGAAGACTCTTCATTTTGGCAGAAAAAGAAAGAAAAAAGAAAAGAAAGGAAAAAAGAAAAATTCTCTCCCCTGAAAACTTGCCTTTAAAGTTTATTATCTTACTTCAAAGTCCCCTTTGAAGTGTCAAGGATTGAGCAGGCACAATCTTGGGCTCTATTTATTTGGCTACCAGTTATATGGCTGTTTCAGGTCATTTGAGGAGGTTATAGAGTGGATGGAAATTTCTGATGATTTTCAGATCTCTCTCTTTTCCTTGCCCAGAGCTAAAGAGGATTTTGCTGAATAGAAACAGCGGCTTCCTCCCTTCCGCTTGCCGTGTTTGTCATCATGGACTCAAGGTTTATCAGGGTCTTACTAAATACCCCACACCTTCCACATAGCTATGTGTGCAAAGCAAACGGAAGGATCCAGATCTTTAGCAGACCGTGCATTGTTAAAACACACGCTCATCTGTGTGGCTGTTCTCACACACTCAGCCCGTTTGCTCTGTTTCTTAAAGAAAAGAAAAATATTTATCCTCCCGTGTGGCCATGGTCCAGGAGGAACCTCGCCACAGGTTTCAGCTGAGTTTCAAAGTATTCATCCTTAAAAGAAGAGAGAGGTGGTGAAAGAGGGGGGGCAGTGAGGTGGGGCGGGGGAGAGGAGACAGAGGGGACAAATAATTCTTCTACCATGGGGGTAAGGGTTTCTTGGCATACCTTATGATAACTGGACTGAGGCAAAAGACAAATAGGAGTTCTGGCCCTCAGATTCCCTAAGGTACATCATGCATTTTAAGAATTACACCTTTTGAAAACTTGAGATTCCTTTCTCTTTGAGGCTTTCTGATTCTAAAACAACTGGAAAAATAAGTCTTTCCTTTTGCACTCGTCGGGGAGGGGTGTCTTTTGTTTGTTTCATTTCCTAAGCTTTAGCAGCTGGGTGAGATCGTTTACACCAAATTGTGAAAAAACAAAGGTCTTCTGAGATTGTGTAATCTGTGCAGGCCAGACAGCCAGGGCCGATGAAATCTCTAGGGGTGGGGGTGGGGGTGGGGCTGGGGAGACCTGCACTTTCTAGTACACTTTCCTAATTTGGGGGGCTGATTAGAGGTTCCATAGTTCCACCATAGCAGAATAACTTTAGAGGCTCTCCTTGTAGGAGACTAATTTTGCTTCCTAGAAAAAAGAAAAAGAAAAAACAAAACAAAACAAACAAACAAACAAAAAAACAGAATCATCACAAAACACCTGTAGCATTAGAGACATAGGCAAAGTGGGTTTTTCCACCTATACAAAGATATAGATTATTTGAGGCATACCCTGTGTACTTCAGCTTTTGAATCATATTATCCTTTATAGTGCCAAAAGAAATAGGGAAGTATTTTGTTTTTGATTTGGTTTCCCCTCCCCCCATGATCTATATGTCTTTTCAAAGCGAAGGCTGATACTGGCCAGTGAGAGATTTGTCCCTCTCTCATCTGACAATGAGAGATTGTTTTTGCCCCCTAGCATTAGTCTACGGTTACTAGCCAGACCCCATAGCATCATCACTTTTCCTTCTCCGTCCAGGATTCTCCACAAATGTATTATTTTGCATAAAAGACATTGAGGAAAGGTATACGCCATTATCTTAGAGTTTCTATTGCTGTAATAAAAAAAAACTATGATAAGAAAGCAACTTGGGGAAGAAAGTGTTTATTTCAGTTTACAACTTTAAACAGCCCCATCACAACCCCCTCCCTCTTCTCCTTCTGATCCCACTCTCCCACCCTCTTCCCCCTTTCTCCTCAGAAAAGGGGAGCACCCTCTTACAAACCTTCCCCAGACGACCAAGTCACATCAGAACTAACCACATCCTCTTCCACTGAAGCCAGACAGAGCAGCCCAGCTAGGAGAAAGTGGTCCAGAAGCAGGCAACAGAGTCCATGTCAGATCCAACCCCTGCTCCACTTGCTAGGGGACCCACATGAAGACCAAGTTACCTATCAGTTACCTATGGGCCTAGGTCCATGCATGCTCTTTGGTTGGTGCTTCAGTCTCTGTAAGGCCCTGTCGGCCCACGTTAGTTGACACTTTTGGTCTTCTTGAGGAGTTCTTGTCCCCTCTGAGACCTTCTATCTTTCCCTGCATTCCTCTCCACAAGAATTCCTAAGCTCTGCCTAATGTTTGCCTGTGGGTTTCAGCATCTGTTTAGAAGCACTGCTGAGTGAAGCATCTCAGAGGACAGCTATGCTAGGCTCCTGTCTGCAAGCATAGCAGAGCATCATTAGTAATGCCAGAGGTTGGCTCTTTCCTATGGAGTGGGTCTCAGGTTGGGTCAGACATTGGTTGGTTGGCCATTCTCTCGTTCTCTACTCCATCTTTATCCCTGTACAACCTGCATGCAGGGAAAATTTGGGGTTGATGGTTTTGTGAGTCAGTTGGTGTCCCCACCCCTCCACTGGAGGTCCTACCTGGCTAGGAGGTGGCCACTTGAGTCTCCATGCCTCACGCAGCTAGGAGTCTCAGCTAGACTCACCCCCATATCCTCCCAGGAGCTTACTTTGTTGAAGGTCTGCAGCTTGTCTCAGAGATGTCCTCCCTTGTTCCCCCTTCTCTCTCCCAGACCTTTGGCCTTTCACCCCAATTCCCCCCACATCTGATCACCACCCACGTTCCCCTCCTTATACTCTCTCCCACCCGGTTCCATCTCTTCATCCACTTTCAACTTCTATTCTATTTCCCCTCTTGAGTGCGACTCAAGCATCCTCCCTTAGGCAATTTTTGTTACTTAGCTTCTTTGGGACTGTGGATTGTAGTTTGATTATCCTGTACTATATGGCTAATATCCACTAATGAGTGAGTATATATCATGTGTGTCTTTCTGGGTGTGGGCTACCTCACACAAAAAGTTCTTTTCTGGTTCTATCCATTTACCCGAGAATTGCATGGTTTCCTTGTTTCTAACAGCTGAATAGTAATCTATTGTGTAAATGTACCACATTTTCTCTTATCTGTTCTTTGGTTGAGGGACATCTAGGCTATTTCCAGTTTCTGGCTACTATGAATAAAGATATTAACATAGTTGAACAAATGTCCTTGTATGGTGGAGCATCTTTAGGGTATATGCCCAGGAATGGTATAGCTGGGTCTTGAGGTAAAGCTATTGCCAGTTTTCTGAGTAAGCACCAGATTAATTTCACAGTGGTTGTACAAGTTTACACTCCCACCAGCAATGGAGGAGTGTTCCCTTTTCTCTATATCCTTGCCAGCATGTTCTGTCACTTGAGATTTTGATTTTATCCATTCTGATGGGTATAAATGGCATGTCAGAATCATTTTGATTGGCATTTCCCTGATGACTAAGGATGCTGAACATCTTTTAAAAAGCTTCTCAGCTATTAGAGTTTCCACTGTTGAGAATTCTGTTTAGCTCTGTATACCATATTTTAATTGGGTTATTCAGTTTGTTGGTGTTAAATTTCTTGAGTTCTTTATATCTTTTGGGTACTAACCCTCTGTTGGATGTAGGATTGGTTGGTGAAGATCTCTTCTCAGTATGTAGGCTGCCCTTTTTTTTCTATTGATGGTGTCATTCGCCTTACAGAAGAAGCTTTTCAGTTTCATGAGGTCCCATTTATAAATTGTTGATCTTAGAGCCTGAGATGTTGGTATTCTGTTCAGGAAGTCCTCTCCTGGGCTAATGAGTTCAAGCTTCTTCCCCCTTCCTCTTCTAATAGATTTAATGTATCCAGTTTTCTATTGAGGTCTTTGATCCATTTGGATACTGTCTTTCTGCCTTCTGGATGGTTTGGCTAAGGGTTTGTCTTTCTTGCTGAGTTTCTCAAAGAACCAGCTCTTGGTTTTCGTGATTCTTTGTATTGTTCTTTTTGTTTCTAATTTATTGGTTGCAGCACCTAGTCCTATGAACTTTCCACTTAGCACTGATTTTATTGTGTCCCATAAGGTTGAATATGCTGTACCTTCATTTTCATTGAATTCTAGAAAGTCTTTTTTTTTAAACTTTTATTTTATTACACATGTATAAGACAAACTACATACAGCAGGGAGAGCCATGTGATAATCATGAGAATAATGACTTCTATACATGTTACATTCATAGTGACTTGGCCATCTGCATTCATCTTGTTTGAAGTGTTTTTCCTGTTGGGTCTAAATTTCCAAATGAGATTCAATATTTATCCCATCTCAACTCTAATAGCTTAACTTCTTTATCTTGATCTAAAACGATCTTGTCCCCTAACCAACTAAGCTTGGTTGTAAAACTATACTATCTTGTCTTCAATGCCCCTCAGAGACTTGAGAAAGAATAAAACTTAAATTCCTGAGTGAACCGGCAGTGTGGGTTAGCAGCTTTCAAAATGTACAAATTGACTTAAGACAGTTTACTGCCTGACCAGTCACCCAAAACACTTTATAACATTGGAGCCTCATCTTCAGCTTTCTGGCCTAATATCTTTGCCAGACTTGTTTGCAGGGCAGGAACTATTGAGGACTTGCTTACCCTGACTTGGCAGGGTGCAGCTGTCAACTCTGCCTACATCTAAGTAGCCCATTTTTAGGCAGATTCTGTTTGTGGCAGGAACAAGGACATTTTGCCCAGTGGCTATTTTGCCACCTTTGACCACATAGTCAGTCACAAAGCAAACTTTACCAGATACAAGAAAATTGAAATAACACACCCTGTATTTTATCAGATCGCCATGGATTAAAACTGGACTTCAACAACAACAGAAACAACAGAAAGCCTGAAAACTCATGGAAACTGAACAGCACTCTACTCAATGACCACTGGGTCAGGAAGAATATAAAGAAAGAAATTATCTGAGTCACAAGCTCTGAGAACCAAATTGGAACTGAATCACACCAATTTACACCAACTAATTAGCAAAAAGAAAGACTAATTAAGTACTGCCTCAGGGAAGCAATGAAGGGGCTCTCTTGAGATGGCTTGGGGGGTAGAGCACTTGGCACATGAGCTTGAAGACTGGAGTCCAGATTCCCAGAATGTCAATGTAAGTTGGGTGGTGGCGCCATCTTGCCTGTAATCCCACAGTCAGGAGGCAGAGTGAGCTGGTTAGCCAGCCTAGTTGAAGCAGCTGGCTCTGGGGCTGATGAGGTACCCTACCTCAATACATATGGAAGTGGGCGATTGAGGAAGACACTGGATATCAAGCTTGAGCTCCCTAAAAGCTCATGCACACATATGCACCACACATGCGTCATCATGCTCACCCACACACATGTCTAAAAGAGAAGCAATGAAAACCTGAACTTCTTAGGGAACAACTTAGCCAGAATTCCAAGACACTTTTACCTGCATTCATAGCAAAGGACTTTAATAAAAGGAACCATTATCTCTATACTTAGATGGAGGAAGTAGGAAAAACTGAAATGTAATAGGCAAGGAACACTAAGACACATCCCTGGTGGCAAATGGATTAAATCACCTTTCATATGCATAACTTATAAGTCACCTTGTTTAATCATCTCTAGTGCTGGCGCCTGAGCTTTACTCTGATCAGAGAAGACTACAGCCTGGCTAGTGCCACGCTCTGCCCAGCCCTCCCTGAAAATGGACATTCTCAAGCAACGCTCCTAAACCAAGACTCAGAGCTCCAATTGCTGCCTGCTCAGTATGGTGCTGTAGAAGGCTCTAGTCTGGAATCCCCCATGGGGCCCACCTGACTTCTCCACAGGAAGAGAGGAACAGAGTGTTTCTGTCCCCTTCCCGTGTTCGCAGGGCGAGTTAGATAGGCCGATAGTGCTGTTCAGCAGTGTCACTCCACCTTGGCCCAGAATACAAAGTACAAACTTCTTGCTATCCTTTATGGACAAATAAAATGTGTGATAGTCTAGCCTTTTGCCGTTTAACAGTTGAAATGGTGCCCAGCCCTTGGTACTTAACAATGCAAGATAAAATTATCTAGCACACCTGTTCCCATAAGGAAACATGAGCTATATGGCTGTGCCAGGAGAACGGAGTAAAAATATCCACAGCAAACAAGAAGTCTCCAGATCCCATGAAATCCCTATCACAATCCCAACGAAATGTTTTACAGATATAGAAAAAAAAAATAACCGTAGAACATACGTGGGACTTTGCCACACTGAATCACCAAAGCAGTCTTAAGAAAGAAGGACAAAGGTGGAGACATCACATTTCCTGATGCCAAAATGTATTACAAAGCTATAGACATCAAAACAGTATGTGAGTGGGGAGACAGCTCAGTAAACAAAGTTGGTCTCCAGGACCCACATTACAAACAATAACTGGGTACACTAGATAGGTCGAGATCACCTCCACCATCATCAGGATGAGCTGACCTGATGGTCTACCTCACTTAGCAAGTCTCAGACCAGTGAGAGACATTATAAAAAGCAACATACTCCCCAACACAAGACAAGAACAACAATGGTGGCAGCAACAACAACAACAACAACAGCAACAACAACAACAACAACAACAGCAACAACATAGATAGCTTCTGAAAAAAGACACCTGAAGTTGTCTTCTGGCTACCACATACATGTACACATGCAAGTGTGAATGCAAACATACATGTACCTACACACCCGAATACACATATAATATGCAACTATGCAACTGCATGAAAGCAGGTACAAGGACAAGCACATATCCCAGAAATTGGCACATATTCATGATTGAGCTAACCTTCAGCAAAGATGTCCAGGCACACAGCAGGCGTGGGCTGCCCCTCAGTAACTGCTGCTCATGACACTAGCTACACAGACAAGAATGAGACACAAAGGTCCATTGTTTTAGCACTTATGTGTAACGTGAACCTTACAACTTGTTGAGCTTCATAAGTTTAGTTATAAAAACAATTTTATTTATTTATTGTTATTGGGCCCAAGTATGGTGTGTGAGTGGCACACATGCCATGAGTTTGTGCAGGGGGAGGCGAGTTCACTCCTTCCTTCTAACCCGCAGTTCTGGGGATCAAAGTCAGTTTATTTAGGTCTGAAAGGCAAGCGCCATCTCACTGGCCAACTCTCTGACTCCAAACAGGGTGTTTCGAGTCAAAGATTAAAAAACTATGCAACAGGCATGTTGTCAAGGATTGCCTAGCAATGTCTGCTTAATGTTTGTTGCATTCAGTGTTGTTGCAACTTTCACTATGTTTTCTTTCTAACTTGTCGGAACTTCTCTCTGGATAGTGGCTGTAAAGTCTTAGAGGCACAGTCTCTGGAAATAACCTCACACAGGGAATTAGATTCAGCATCCATAAGGTGCCAAGACCACTCAGGGGGGAGGGAGACCAAACCCTTCCTCAGTGTTATTCATGATACTGTGTATCACATGAGTGAGAATGAACTGGGCCTTATCCCAGGCAAATAAAAAGACAACCCAACTTGGAGCAAAGTGGAAAAAACTTTAAATTATGAAACTCCAGGCAGAAAGCAGGTCAAAGCTTTCATGATAGTAGACTTGACAATTCTCTCTCTCTCTCTCTCTCTCTCTCTCTCTCTCTCTCTCTCTCTCTCTCTCTCTCTGTGTGTGTGTGTGTGTGTGTGTGTGTGTGTGTGTGTATAGGCACATACCATGGCATGGATGTGAAAGTCAGATGACTATGGAACTCTGCTGGATAAGGTTGAAGAATGACTTCTCCTCAAAGCTGTTTCCTGCTTGGCCTATAAAGATAGACTCCCTTTCTTAGCTGGGTTCTCACTCCACTTGATCTGTTAACCCCAGATTTTGTAAGGGGTGTCACATAGTCCTAGAGGTAATTCCCTTACACATAGGATAATTAAGGACAGTCTTCTCCTTGTGATAGGGCCCCGTATTACTGCATGCAAATGAGCTACTGGACCACTGCATGTAGATTAAGTATCCTGGCACCCTTCGCCCTAGCAAATCAGACCCAGTCACCCTCAGAACCCCTCCTCACCACCCAAAGTTTATAAATAAAGGCTGCTGGCTTTTGTGAAGTGAGGCCCATGAGAGCTAGGGCCTAGAAAGAGGCAATGGAGTCTCCTGTGATGATCACCTTCCAGAATCTTCTTCTTTCTCTGTTGAAGTGATATTGGTCGTTCTTCACGGGCTTGGTGCTGCTTCTATGTCACCATAGTATTCAAGCCCACTTGTATACTTTTGTTTATTTATTTCCCCAACAGTTGAGTGTAATTCTGGGGAGAACAGTGATTTATCAGACTTGGAGATGCTCGACCAGAAGTTACATAACAGATTGGCAGGCCACAGCGGAGCAAAGTCCAGCACCCAATGGGAAGGGTGGATGTCTCCATGGATGACTTCTACAGAGGCTCCTAACCAGAGACCAAAACTGTCTGGGGAGCTGTAGAGCACACGTTGTTCTCTGGCCTTTTTACAGCCAGCTGAGAGCAGCTCCACCTGTTCCAAAGCTTGACGATAATGGGACGCTAGCCTCTGGAATGACCTGCAGCAAGAATCAGAAGAAATGGCGTTGAGAAGAAACCTTGGTTCTCTAGCTCGGCTTTGAGCCCGCCAGTATTTCAAATATCCCTGCGTCTCTCTCATCTATAAACAAAAGGGTTGTGTTTGAATAAATTTGAGGCCGTTTCCAGCTCTCTGTGCTTATAATTCCAAACTGTTTTCTTTAGCAGTTTCACATCTGCTCAGAACGTATTAATCATTGTTCTCCATCCCAGATTTCAGTTTCATTTGGTCCAGCTTGTTTTTAGGTTGAAGAATTTGGGCAGTCTTTTTTTAGCTGGGCATGTGCCATGGGTGGCTCTCTGTTGTGTGGACAGAGAAGGTTGGCCGCTAGAATGTTCTGGGAGTGCTAGTGGATGCAGAGGTAAGTGACAAGTGACAAATGATCTCCCTTTCACACAAATTGAGCACACAGAGAGTTGTTTTGTGTAAATTAGCCTTGGTGAGAACGGTGACCAACTTCGTTCCATCTTTATGATGCACCATGCACAGGTAGGGAATTGCCGCTTTACTCTGCAGATGTTCAGTTAATACTGATAAAGACACTGAGCCATCATGTGGACACCTCTGATTTCTTTCTTTCTTTTTTTTTTTCCTCTCTTCCCAACAGACTTTCATTAGGCTCACTGAACTTGTCCTCCTGTCAGTCTGAAGTGTGCCTCTGCCCAAATCCACAGTGCCATTGTGAGAGGCACGGGGCTCTTGAGAGCTCATCGCTGAAGAAGGGCACCCTCTTCATGAAGGAGCTCTGTTCGTCAACTCTTCCCCACACCCATTTAAAGTTATCCTGTAGCCTCTTGGGGAACTATTGTCTAGGTTCACCACAGCCAGTGGAAGAGCCCACTGGTGTCACCAGGAGCTCACACTCTACTGCTTTTCACACCTCATCAAGCAAGGAGTGGAACATGGAATTGTAAAGGGTCTCTCTAAGGAAAGAGCAAGGTGACACCCGTCTTCTTTTTCCTCCTTGAGATCTCTAAATGCAACCAATGTCTTGCCCATCCTGTGTTCCCAGAAGCACGCAAAGTGCTAATTTTGGAAGCTCATCTCTGACAATCCCAGGCAAATACCACTTTTGGAAGGATTCTTTATCAGGTAGCCCTCAAATTCTTAACTATGAGAGACTGGGCGAGTCCAGAGACCTGGCAGCCAAGGGGAGAATATAGCAAGCCCTACTAAGATTTCTAGGTTTCAGGATGGTCCAAATCCCGAATCCCTCGCTTTCTGATTCTAGGGAGAAGTGTGATGGTGAAGGGAACGCCCTGGCACACTTTACAGCTGTCTCCTCGCAGTAGATACTGTCCAGGTTACAGAACCTGTATGGAACAGTACTAGGAAGGAACACTGAGCTGCTATAACAATCTATGGTTATTACAGTTGGTTCATAGACAACGGGAACTTATTTCTTATCCCCAAAAGTCTGGCAAGTTACATGCTGGGTCTAGGGGACAAGCATGCTCATAGGCTGGTTAAAAAAAAAAAAAAAAAAAAAGGTCCTGTTTTTCTGGTTGTACACCGGCGCTTTTATATGCTGGGAGAGGTGAGTGGCGTTCCTCGGGCTTCTTCATGAGGTCACTAACCCCATTCAAGAGTGCCATCTTCACGCACCAATCCTCTCTCAACGACTGTATCTCCTAACACCATCACTTCGGGGACTAGGGTTTCATCGTATGAATTTTAAGGGGGACATAAACATTCGGAACACAGCAAAAAAATTCACAAACAGAAACAATGCATGCTGAGATAGTTATCCACCCAGAAGGGCCTCCTTGGGATCTGGGTATGCTCCACAGACTCCACCCCAACACGTATTAATAAAATAGTATCACCCATAGAGGTATGTGCCTATTATCCCAGTACCAGGGGGGCTGAGGCAGGAGGATTGCCATGAATTTGAAGCCGGTCTAAGTAAGCTACATAGCCAATTCTAGGCTAGCCAGAGCTGCAAAGTAAGGCACCTGTCTCAGCAAGACAAAGCAAGCAAACAGACAAAAACAAGAAACAAACAACAGAAACACTGCAAAGAAAAAAAGAAAAAAAGAAAAAGAAAGAAAAAAGAAACCTCGCTAGAATTGCTTATGCAGCGGCAGCAACAGCAGGACATACTGTGGGTGGAAGCTGGAGAAGCTGGAAGAGCCAACATCTCGCGGGAGTTGGTCAGACTCTCATTTTCAGGGCGCCTGCCTGTGAGCACTAACTCCACCAGACCCTGCCTGCAGCAGCCCTCCAGGACTCCCTGAGAAGCCCCACCCAATTCTCCTATTTGGAGAGTTGGTGAGTTAAGCGCTGAGCCTAAGCTGCTCTGGGATGCTGCAGTGAAGCTCCAGTGGCTAGAAATCAAAGGCTCAAAGGACCAGCGCAGAAGGAAGCCCCTCACCCCGATGCAGAGCTGTGAGCATATGCCCCGCGTGTCGCCGCCCTTTCAGAAAAGGCATTGCCTTCCTAGCTCCCAATTTCTGGTCATAAGAAACGTCTCCTTTCTTAGCCAAACCCATGTTCCCGCTGGGAAAAGAAGGCATGTTCTCTTGTTGTACTCAAAGCCCTAAGAAAAACGTTCCCATCAGACTTCTACAGTCCCTTTCGCGGAGTAGTTAAGTAATTAAGGCCAAAGGTCCAACACAGGCATTTCCTTGCCAGTCTACAGTTCCTCTTCATTGTGACCAAGGCAAAGGTTTCCTTTGGCTTTCCCAAGGCGAGTCCTCAGTTAATTGAGAGCATTGCGCCACTTTCAAATATTCCTTTCACTACTTCTGAAATGTAATGTCTAGAAAAGCATAAAAGGGCTGGCCAGGGGATCTTAAATCCCACATTTACCCACTCCCCCTGAGAGATCTCATGCCTTTGTGAAATGATGCCTAACTGTAGGCACAAAGCCTCAGTTTGGAAATACTTGCTGAAACGGAGCAAAGTGTATCCTGGTGATTTGTCTTGTCTTTTTAAGCCCTTGGCAGCTGAATGCCGAGCTAATCGTACACAAGGTTCCCCGCCCTTTAGAGGTTAATGGTTAGTGGTTCAAAGCACTTTGTTCTTGGCTTTCTCTAAGATGGGTTGTAGATGAGGTCCAGGAGAGAAACCATCCATCCAGTCCTAGACCCAAAATAGACCTCAATGTCAGTGTGAGTATCAGCAGTAATCCTCTGGCAGTTGAACATAGCCAGCCTTGTGCGGCCCCAGAACCGGAAAGGTGTCATATAAAATACTTATCTCCAAATGACCACTCAAGGTGGTTGCCATAAAAAAGTTCTGTCAAGTTTTGAGGTCGAGGAGATGTCCCAGTGGATAAGAGTGCTAGGGGCTGGAGAGACAGCTCAGCGGATAAGAGCACTGTCTGCTCTTTCAGAGGTTCCGAGTTCGAGCCCCAGCAACCACATGGTGGCTCACAACCACCTATACTGGACTCTGATGCCGTTTTCTGCCATACCATACAGGTGTATATGCAGCTGGAGTACTCATACATAAAGTAATAAAATAAGAAATGTCTTGGGGCCCGGGGAGATGGCTCAGAGGTTAAGAGGTTAAGGTCTGTTCTTCCAAAGGTCCTGAGTTCAATTCCCAACAACCACATGGTGGCTCACAACCATCTATAATGAGATCCAGTGCCCTCTTCTGGTAGACAGAACATTGTATACATAATAAATAAATCTTAAAAACAAACAAACAAACAAACAAAAAACAGTGTCTGCTGGGAAATCAAGAAGACCTGACTTCAATTCCCAGCCCCAACCCAATGGCCAAGTGTGGCTGCATCTGCCTGTAAGCCTGGCACTGGGGGAGCCCTGATGTCCACAAGCACACACAGGCATGTAGCCCACACCCACACTATGTTAGGCTCCAACCTTGATTGTCTAAGAGCAACACTGTTTGCTTGCACTTTTCGGACAAAGAACTTGGGTGCTAGCTGGAGAACCGTGAAGACCCTGCACAGTGGAGTGTGGGTGTTGTGATCAGAGATGGTGTGAAACCCAAGGCCTTGCTTTGTCCATAGTGTGTGTCCTTGGTGAGAAAGTGGAGTAGTTCATCCTGTCAGCTGCTTCTTCAAGATTCCAAAGTCATTCATACGCAGTGCCCCCCCCCCATTTCTATTATAGAAGGGAAGGTAGTGAGAGTGGACTGCAAAGTGCACATTTACTCCAATGTCCCTGTGGAGTGCAGCTTACTAAATCTAAGGCTCACTCCACTGCTCAGAAATAGCTGCTTTGAGAAAGGAGGGGCTGTGAGCTAGTTTAGATTTAAGCAAGCTGTGCGCTTTTCCTATGCTAAGCCTTCCTAGGCAGCCTGAATCTAGCCTGGTAACAGGTGTGTGTGTGTGTGTGTGTGTGTGTGTGTGTGTGTGTGTGTGTGTGTAGTTTTTTGCTGATCAGAGTCGAGGAAAAATGCATTGAGTTTGTAATAATGAGGAAAACAGCCAATGCATTACATCAATTTCAAGACCTGAAAGTTCACGTGGGATCTACTCCAAAGAAAGAAGAGGTTGTGCTAACTTTCTCACAACTGGCAGACTGTAGAAATAAATGGTACCTCAGAAGGCAGCCTTGTTTCTCAGACTTACGAAAAGTCCCAGTCAGGTTTCAAGGAATAGATTTGGCTTTTGACTGGTTAATGAGTTGAACAGCAATCCTCTCCCATTTTAGCCTGAGGACTCCTGGCAGGCAGCCATTGTTTGGGGCTCTGAGGCACGCAGGATATTGGTAATTTTCTTCTTTCCCCTTGTCCTTCAGACCTAGGTGCAGTAACGGTGTCCCTTTATCACACGACTGGGGTCCTTTATCAGCCTCTTAGTGTGACTGACCTGGACTACACAAGTAAAAAAAAAACCCGTTAAAGCATTTTCATTTGGACTCTAATAGACTCTGGCAGCCCTGCTAGGTGCCTGACCTGTCTGTCTTGGGGCTGCTAAACCCTAGCACTGACGGCAGACAACTCAGGTTTCCGGCCTGTCCTCTTAGGACTTCACTGGGAGGTGGTGCTGGTGCTGTTCGGTGTGGGAGAGGAGAATATAAAATGTAAAGCACTGCAAAGCAGAGGTCCAGGCATCAGTGAACTAAAAGTCGTGTTTTTCAGCCTGGATTTATTTAGAGCCTGGAGGCGAGTGGTGTGCTGGAGTCATCCGAGCAGTGATGTGGGGCTTGGAGTTGAGCAACAGTAATGGTAACACTCTAAGAGGAGGATAGAGGCGTAAATGGTCTCCCCAGGTAGAGGAGGAAGTATTCTCCCCCGAGCTCTCTCAGCTCGTGGAACCAGCTGTAAAGTAGAAAGTGGCTGTAGGTTCCAGGTACTGCGTGAACGACGTGGGAGGGTATGTGTGTTTTATGGAGTGCGCTATTGGCCCGGTATTTTGAGGTGTGGTTTCTGTTAAGCACAAATTTTTACAAATTTTTTTTCTCTGTGGCGTCTATTTTATGAATTTTACTGAGAAAGAGAAACTCAGCTGAAACTCTGAGGGGGAAGGGGAGCGGGGCGGGGGGAGCAGAGAGTACATGGAGTTCTGCCTTCCTAGACTAATGACTGGCCTGCACGCTCCCCCCCCCTTTAACTCCATACTGCCACCTTCTGGTCTTTTAGAAATCCTGCAGAAGAAACCAGTCCTTGCACACGTGTAACTTGAGAAACTCTTGGACTCTTGTGCCAGCAGCTGGCGATAGATGGATAGACCCGCGAAGGAACAGACGCACAAACATAAAAATAAAGTGTGATATGGTACACACCACGACAGAATCACAGTGACACATCACACCCCGGTCCTGGAGCGCAGGTGGGTGGGGGGAAGGCTGGCGTCAGAGCAGACATACTTTAAAAACCCCAGGAAGAAGAAGATGACGCCCTGAGGTTAGTGGGGCAACCACACACATTTTATTTAACTCACCCTGAGTGTACAAGGGCGGTGCAGGGGTAGTGGGACGTTACAGAGCTGGTACAAGGGGCTCCAAGTCTGTTAAGAAACCCAGAGGTAAAGTGAGGTCTCTGACCGCCTTTTTGTTTTGTTTTGTTTCATTTTTGTTGTTGTTTGTTTTGTTTTTCGAGACAGGGTTTCTCTATGTAGCCCTGGCTATCCTGGACTAACTTTGTAGGTGTTTGGGGTTGCCTTTCATTGTCTGGGCTTAGGGATGCTTGTAGAGATACATCTCAGGGAAGAGCCCAGAGGCAGCCCATGGGATGGCCCCAGGTTCTCACCAAATATTAAATTGGATGAAGATAACAAGATGGCAACATTTTTGCCAAGTTATTGGCAAATTTTCCAAAACGTAGTGAAAATTATGCTACATGTAGATTATGGTTCTGGATGGTTTTGGGTTTTGGTGACTACTAAGTTAACAGATGGTTGTAAGCCACCATATGGTTTCTGGGAATTGAACCCAGCACCTTTGGAAGAACAGCCAGTGCTCTTAACCTCTGAACCATCCCTCCGGACCCCTAAAAGGTTTTATTTTTAATCTATGTGTGGGTGGGTCCTCTGGAAAGCTGAAAAGAGCTGGAGTTACAGGCAGTTGTGAGCCACCCAGCATGGGTGCTAAGAACTGAACTGGGCCCCTCTGGAAGAGCACAGTCTACTCTTAACCACCAGGCCATCCCTCCAGCCTCCCCCCCCCCCCACAGGAGTCTTTTGCTTTACGAAGGTGTCCGGTAAGGTTTACCTCCCAGCTGTGCCCAAGGCTGGTATGTCCACCGAATGAGGTGCTTTCTTTATGTTCTTAAGGACGTGGCCTCTTCACTTCGAACAATTTTGCTACTTTCTGCTCTTTTTCTCACAGGGTTAGAGGCTAGCCCACCCTGGAGGACATGCCATGGTAATCGTGCTTGGGTCTGTGATGGGGATGCCACTGTGCCTCCATAACCAGCTCCTTGGGGAGCTTAAGCTGCACAGGGCAGTTTACACACACACACACACACACACACACACACACACACACACACACACACACACAGAGTTTTAGCTTTCCACAAGGAAAGCGTGGAAGGGCAGAAAAGAACAAGAGGGTTTGTGCAGGGAGGGCAGGAGAAAGGGCTCCAAACGAACCCTGGCCTCTGCGCACACCCGTGGTGGCGTCACTGCCACCCTTTCAGGTGACATCCTGTCCCTTCCACTCCTAGTTAGCAAACATCAATGGTGCTCACACAGGCAGCATGCACAATGACAAGGGCACTTCATGCTTTGGGACTCCAGGGGGAAAAGATGCTTGGAAGGGTTTCGTCCTGCCTGCTACGTTTGCTCAAAATCCCTTTTGATAGTCTTAAGAACAGGAAAAGAGGAGCCCCAGAATTAGCTAGTCCGGATCTAGTCTACAGGAGGCCAGGATCTGGGTGAAAGGTTCAGGGAGAAGAGGGGACTGATCGCTGCAAGTGAAGATCCACGTGGTGTCCACGTGGTTTTCTGCTAGAGTGAGCCCCAGGTGCTCAGGCCACACATCTGAGTACTTGAGAAACAGGAAACGGTGGACAGAGCGAAGGGTTGAGTTGAATTAACCCCAGAGCTTTTAGGTTAACATTTCCACTGGGAGGTTGCAGGGCAAAGTCCTCACTTGTGCACATTTTGAAAAGGAGAAAAAATCTGGATTAAAGTTTAAAGAGACCCTGAGTTAGAGGCCTCCCTCCTCAGTGAAGTGATTTCAAGGAAAGACAAACTATTTTCCCTTTTAGAGTCTCCCCCTGTTCCTGGAAATATTGTATACTGTGCTGACACCAAGAGGCACGTCTCCCTGGCCTTCTAAAGTAACTTCTGTGAAAGTCCCTAGTGTGAAAGCGTGGGCTAACTGATCCTCTGACATGGTGGCCACCGTGACTCTTAGAACAAGTTTTTGTGGGTTAGCAGCTCAAAGGACCTTGTAGAAAGAAACAAGAGAGGCTTTTCTTTAAACAAGATGGAAGTTAATTTTTGCCCCCAGAGAGACAACAAAGGGAGATGGCTCAGGATGTAAGCAAGGGGACCTGAGTTTAGACTGCTGGAGCCCACAAACCTGGGTGTGGCTGTGAAGGGCTACAATCCCTGTTTACAGGCCACCTGTCCTGTGGTGAACCCTGTCTCAAACAAGGTGGAAGAAAGGACTGCCACCAGAGGTTGTCCTCTGACCTCCACATACAGTTACCATGACATGTATGAACACACACACACACACACACACACACACATTCACACACATACACACATATACATACATTCACACACATCCACACACATTCACACACATATACACACATATACATACATTCACACACATATATACACATTCACACACATACACACATATACATACATTCACACATACACATGCACAGCACACACATGTGCACACACACGTGCACACACATCCACACACATTCACACACATATACCAACATTCACACACGCATACACACATATACAAACCACACAAATTCATACATACACACACACACACATTCACAGATAATATTTTCAGGGACTATAGTCCAAACTAGGATCAGAATTCTGCCAGGTCAAGTACCCACTAGGTAACAAGGAGAAAATGGGGCCTCTACACAGTGTCAGGGCCAGCACCCCAGCACCCAGTTCTCTTGCTGTTTTGTCTGAGGGACTTAGTCCTCCATTAACCTAAGCCTCTTTAGGTTTTCCTTCGGGTCTGGACCAGTGCTTCCCAGAACCTTCAGTGGCTTTCTTGGGAGCACCCATTTCTGATTCTTAGTCTAAAGCACTATCTTGGAAGGAAGGAAGGAAGGAAGGAAGGAAGGAAGGAAGGAAGAGTTTAATTAGTTTTTATTCCTGAGGACACATTCCCTGATCTCAGCTGTAGAAGGAAGGATAAATTAAGCCCTTAGAGAGCCATTACAGTAGCCAGAGCCTTTGAGAGGGGTGGCGGGGTGGGCAAGGAAATAGTTGCTGAGGACGTTCGTTAGAGGTGGAGCTGGATCAAACGGGGCGTCCTGGCAGTCCCCCATTGCATGAGGCTTTGACTGCAGTCATAATCTACAGTGTCCGCACAACTTCCGGCTTGTTTGTTGCATGGGAAAGTTTGCTTTATAGCAGGTCTTGCTGGATGAATAACACCGCATTTGGTACACACCAGGTGGTTGTATAAACCTGTGGTTCTTGGCCAACACTTGCATTGAAGTTTGAGCTGGTAAAGTTAAAACACTGCCTTTATGGGTTTTCAAATATGTAGCTGCAAAGGCAAGTAAGCATTATTTGTAATGCTGTCTTAGACCTTAAGTGAAATTCTTACTCATTTACTGCAAACTAAATAAAATAATAAAATAATAAAACAAAAAAATTAAGACGATTGGATAGCTGAAAAAGCAGTTGCCAAGAAAATGCCTTGTTGCTTCAGTTCATTGACAAATCTGAGAAGGAGTTTTATGAATGGAAAGACTGATTCAGTCAAGAACACATGACCCTCTCAGGCCATCGTTGCATCAGTATGAATGCTTGGATAGCACCCACTGGACACAGAATCTTCTACTAGGTTCCTTTTAAAGACAGAGCTTGAAGAGCAATCTTTCTACCACCTTGCACACACAAGGGGGTAAGTATTAGGAGAGACATTCACCTCTTCAGCCACCTCACAGAGGGTGTCTGGCAATGTGAGACAAGCGGTGGGAAGGACCACGGCAACACAAGGCTGGTTGTGTGGTAGGGATCTGATGTTTCTTCGTGAAGAGGGCCCAACTCTCTGAGGGGTCAAGGGACAAACTGATGGAGAAATGCGTCTCCATGAAGCAGATGAATACTGTAAACGTGCTTGTGAAACCTCTGTTATCACACAGAAATATACTATTATATGTAAAGAGAAGTGAGGCACAACATGGGAATGTGGGGGTGAGGGCGCCCCACGTTGACTGGAGTTGAGGTGATGGGCCAGGAAGCAATGGAAGGAACCTATAGGTGCCTCTTAATCCTTAATGTTAAAGTAATTTCACATCAACACTGGTATTTGGAGCACACAGCAAAGCTGAGCATTGAATGGAACGAATGTGTTAAAATGCCCATTAGGAACTGACATTTTTTTAAGGCTTCATCAGGATAAAAACTACTATTCGCCTTTTGGGGCAGGGAAATACCAACCACACTGGATTTCTTGATGCTTACATAAGCAAATGGCGAGCCTTTGCTAAGTTTTACTTCCTAAGTGATCCTGTAGTTCCTCCCAGATTCTTCCTCCCCATGTTCCCACTCCAAATTTGACAACCCTTTAATGATAACAGTAAAATTACACATGAGTAATATATAATACTAAAATTATAATTAGTAAGATCATTATAAACCACTGAGTCCAGTTAGTGTTGTCCATATACACATGGTGGGGTGCTCCCACTGAAGCATGGTGAGCCAACCACAGACCACATCCCAAAGGAAGCTGATTTCTCCTTCTCCTACCAAGCCATCTACTGTCAATATCTCCTAGTTAGGGAGGGAGGTTTATGTATCTTTCACCCATCTATGATGCAATGTTCACACACTTTGTTTTATTTTGTTTTTTAATTTTAAAAAACATGTTGACTTTAATTTTTTATACACAGACAGACTCCCTCCCTACCCACTCAATTTTCTTATTTTTTTCCTCTCTCAAAAACAGTTAATTAAAAAAAAAAAAAAGAAATAAAATAACCCACTCATCCAAACAAACAAATGGCACGTAAAGAAACAGCGAGACCCTTTTGTATTGGTCGATGACTCCTGAGTGGGAGGTCTGCTCTGAAGTGTGGTTGATATTCCCCGCGCCACTACATTAGAGAAAACGGATGTTCCCTCTCCCGCAAGTATCAACTCCAGATGGCTTCATGGTGGGGGATGGTCTTTGTGTCCATTTACTCTTATCTGTGCTGGAGTTTTGTCCGGGTTGAACTTGTGCAGCTCTTGTATGTGCTGTCATGGTCTCTGTGAGTTCATATGCACATCAGCTCTATTGTGTCTGAAAGATGCTGTTTCCTTGGGATCATCTACCACCTCTGATTCTCATAATTTTTCTACTTCCTCTTCTGTATAGATCCCTGAGCCCTGAGGGGGAGGCTTTTATAAAGAGATATCATTTAGGGCTGAGTGGTCCAAAGTCTATCATTCTTTGTTAATTGCCATCTACTACAAGAGGAAACTTCTCTGATGAGGGTTGAACAATGCATCGATCTATGGTATAGCAGTATGTCATTAGGAATTGTTTGGTTGTTATGTTCACTTAGCATAATGATAGTAGTAGCTTCTCCATTAGGCCTATGCCTAATCTAGGCTAGATTCTTGGCCACATCAGTGTTACATGTGGGTTCCATCTTATGAGTGGGCCTTAAATCTGATGAAATGTGGTTGGTTACTCTTGTAACATTAGTGCCACTATTGCACCAGCATATAATACAGGCACTACTGTAGGTTTCAGGTGGCTTGCATGATACCTTCCAGCACCATGAACACTAGTCAGTAGGAGTGAAGCTTATACTTGTACACCAGCTCCCTTTCTCCATGTTTGATGATGTAAGTAAGTGGTGTCTTCAGCTATAAGGCCTTAGCGTCAGGTTGCCAAGGGCAACGGACCACCTCGGCAATAGCCTGTAATGTTTGGGGAGGTCTATGGGACCACATTCCCCAGTAACTCAACAAGATGTAATCCATTCCTGGTACTAGGGATTTTACTTTTACTTGGTCATATAAGATACCTAGCCTTGGCCTTGTCTTTTACATTATATGGTGACTCAATTTAAATTCCTTTCATATACATATATGTTTCAGTAGTAGGTTTCCGTATGGCTTTTCAAATGGCCTTTAGTGTTAGATGTCCCTCTCCAACTCCTCCCTTTGGTATTCCCTTTCCACTCCCTCCCTGTTTAATTCTCCAATTTTAGTTTCCCTTTTATCTCTTTATAATACTACATATATTTCCCCTTCTGTGGAATATTCCTCTTCTCCCTCAGTCCTTTACCAGCTGCCTAACCTCTGTAGTTATTCTAAATGAAACACACATGTCTAAAGCTTAAAAGTTATGCAAGAGAAAACATGTAATGTTTGTCTTCCTGGGTCTAGATTACCTCGCTTAGGATGACTGTTTGTAGCTGTATGCATTTACTCACAAAGCACATTTTCTTAAGAGCTGAATAATCTTTCATAGTGTAAATGTATCACATCTTCACAATCCATTTACCGGTTGATAAACATCTAGAAATTGTGTCTAATTGGAAAATGGAAATTTCTGGCTATACTGTATAAAACAACAATGAACAGGAATGGGCAAGTCTCTCTCGGTACTAAAGTGCAGAGTCCTTTGGGTATATGTTCAACAGTGGCAGAGCTGGATATTTTGGTAGATATATTTTCAGTTTTTTGAAAAACCTCCATACTGATTTCCGTAGTGGTTGTACCAGTTTTCACTTCCACCAACAATGGATGTTTCCCCCCTTTCTCTGCATGTAGCCAGCATGCAGCTGCTTTTATTTGTGTTATTATTCTTGGCCATTCTGAATGGGGTAAGATGAAATCTCAGTGTGGTTTTAATTTGAATTTAACCTGAGGGCTAAGGATGGTGAACATTTTAAAGCATGTCTTGGCCATTTGTGTTTCATCTTTTGAGAACTTTCAGCAAAATAACTGAATACAAAATTAACACATAAAAAAATCAATAACCTTCCTATATACAAATGACAAATATACTTAGAAAGAAATCAGAGAAACAATACCTTTCATAATTGCCTCAAAAATATACTGGGATAACTCTAAGCCAGTGAAAGAGGATTGTATAATAAAACTTTAAGGCACTTGAAAAGACATCAGACGATGGAAAGACTGTCCATGCTTGTGGATAAGTAGGATAAACAATGTGAAAATAGCTATTCTACTGAAAGCAATCCCCATCAAAATTCCAACACAGTTCTTCACAGAAATTGTAAAATAAAACTTAAGCTTTATGTGGAAACACACACACACACACACACACACACACACACACACCTGGATAATCAAATCAACCTTGAACGATAAGAGAACTGCTGGAGGGATGAGCAGTCCAGAGTTCAAGTTGTGTTACAGGGCTGTCGTAATTTAAAGAGCATGGTATTGGCATAAACACAGACACACGGATCAGTGTAGCAGAACTGAAGACCCAGGCCTACAGATACCATAAAGAAGCCAAAATTATAAACTGGAGAAAAGGCAGCGTCTTCAACCAACGGTGCTGGTCAAACTCGAAAGCTTCGTGTAGAAGAATGAACATGAATCCATATCTATCTCTCTGCACAAAACTCAACTCCAAGTGGATGAAAACCCCCAGGGGAAGACCCGATACCTTGAATGTTACAGAAGAGAAAGTAGGGAATAGGCTTTAACTCGTTGGCACAGGAAACAACTTTCTGAACGAGACTCCAACAGCACAGAAATAGGGCCTCATAGCAGCTTATGTACCCTGAAAAACACCATCATTTGAACAAAAAGGCAGCCTACATGATGGGCAAAGTGTTTACCAATTACTCATCTGACAGAAGGCTATTGACTAGAATGTACAAAGGACTTGAAAATGTGAACATCAAGGAAACAAATAACCCGATTTAATAGTGGAGTATGGAACCACTTACCATTCTTACCTTGTAGGGTTCAGTATTTTACTTTTATAGTATTTTACTGAGGAGTTTTTTTAAACAAAACCCATTATTTTTAAGTATGCGTGTGAGGAGGTATGCACCCATGAGTCCAGGTGTCCCTGAGACTAGAAGGATGCGTTAGGTCCCCGGAAGCTGGAGTTACAATCAGCTCTGAGCCAACCAGTGTTGGGGCTGGGAACAGAACTTGGGTCCTCTGCAGGAGCTTGCTCTCTTCCCTACTGAGCCATCTCTCTAGTGCCTCACTGAGACTTCCCCCCTAAGTTATTAGGCATAGAGGTGTGCATTTTTAGAGAGAGAGAGAGAGAGAGAGAGAGAGAGAGAGAGAGAGAGAGAGAGAGTGTGTGTGTGTGTGTGTGTGTGTGTGTGTGTCTCCTGTCTACTTTTTTTTTTTATCAGAGAAACATAGGGCTCCTAAAATGAGTTTGGAAAAATAAAGAAGCCTGTTTGTCATTTGGGTTCAAGTCACTTTTTATTGGAAAATATGTATTATGTATATGGCTCATAGTGACCTGGCCTTGTCAACCTATACTATGTCAATATATGGAAATCTCAGATTTCTGCTATTCCTATTCAACTTCTTTTTCTTATGCATCATTTTGTTTCCACATACTTCAGTACTCTACAAACATCAAAATCTCAGCAATGAAATAAAATCACTCCTTTCAAACATACTTGTCACTACAAGTCATTTTGTGTGGCTCTTGGTTTTATTAAGAACTTTCAGCCAGTGTGCATGCTGGCAATCCTAGTTTGAGGTTATCCTGGGCTCCATAGAGAGAGTTCTAGGTCAGTCTGATATATATCATAATGAAATTTTGATGCATATTATATGGACCCACATGTTCACAAACAGATGCAGATACAAGCAGGGGTGTAGTTATAGCAAACTAAAAACATCTTCATGTTAAAAGTAGTTATTACTGTATAATTAAAGACTTGTAATTCTACATTATTAAACTGAATATTGTGGTAAATATCACAATGTGGCTGTCACTATGGTTCATATTTAATTGCTACTTTAAATTTTTTGTCTTGTATTAACACACACTGACAAATAACCCCAGGCATATCACAAAGTTACATAATGATAATTCTTAAAGTTAATCATTGAAAATTGTGCCTGTCCTTTCCATTTCCCAATTTCTTTCTTAATCTAATCAAGTTATGTGTGCTATTTCACAAGTTAATTCAAGTTAATTTACAACATGTTTTAAAAGTATTTCTGTTAAAAACAAACCAGAATGAGTAGTTCTGGTTTGATGGGTATTTCTCTAAAAATGTGTTTACTGCGTCTCCACATGCTGCATCTGTTTTAAGTCACAACAACTGGGTAAAATGCTGAAACAATCCTTACTCCAACAAATGGAAATCCAAGAATATGTTTGTAAAAATATAGGATGATAGCCTTAGGAAACACAAACTAAAACATTTGATGTTACTTACTATTGAGTTATTTCCTAATCCTAGATTTAGGCACTCACTAAATTAAACTCATAAAGGTTTATAAAAGTCTACAAAGCTTCTATATCGTCTCCAAATCTGCGTCGGCATTCATTTCTGACACGGACCGGGGATCTCAGCGAGCCCTGTCAGGGAGGAGGCTTCAGGTCTCAGCTGGCACAGAGCACACAGCTCTCGGGATCTCAAAATGTCAGGACAGTCCGAATGCTGAAATGGAAAACAATAGCTTTCAGTCAGTGTGTGTGTGTGTGTGTGTGTGTGTGTGTGTGTGTGTGTGTGTGATTGTGTGTATGTTATTCAATCAAGAAAAAACTTTTATTATTATAGAAATGCCATGGTTAATTCTGTCATGGGAGGGCTCTCTGGATTTGAGGTCCATGCCTTCTGTGCGTTCTGGTAGGGAACCAACATGAGACTAAGGCCACAGCCCTTTGTCCTTAAAGAAAGACAGTCCAGAGGATGTAGATTTCTTGATGCCCAAGAGATGGTCAAAGGAGGCAAGACCTACTCCCTTTGTATCTCCAGAGTTTTCTCAGGGGCCCAGGGAGAATGAGTGCTGCATTTTTAGTTACTGCATATTAGATAACTTAAAAAATTAAAGTGGGCTTTCAGTTCAGTAATAAAGCCACTGTAAGACATTGATGCCCGAGGACAGCCTGAGTGCATCTGCTGCCACTAAAGAATTGGCTAGGACTGCAAAACAGAAAGCAGGAGGCCCACTAAGTAACTATGTCAGCGTGTGCAAACAGCCACGATCAGACTGAGTCAAGACACTGATCTTAGGCAGGGCAGAGGAGAGACACTGGCAGAGAAGAGGAGGAGGGGCTGCCTGCAGGGCTCAGCAGCGCGTTGGACACACTGGCCAGAAGTCAGGATGAAGATGCAGAATAAATGCCAATCTCTGTTTAAGTGCGGAAATGAATCATCCTGGTGAGGTTGGCATGACTGGAACACTCTAGGGGTCCTAGGCAGGACGTCAGGGAAACTGAGGGGCTGACGCTTACAAATGTCATTCGGGAAACTACTACATTAGGGAGATGGTAGAATAAGATTTGTGAAAGTAATTTTGTTGGCTTGGGAAACAACTAGCGGTTGTTTTCAAGGCATATTAAAGTATTAGCTTTGCTCATGTGAATAAATGAGTTTTGCCATTTTTCTAGGAGGAAGCCATTCATTGTTTCCACATTTAGAAACTAAAATTTAAACATATGTACACAATGTTATGACTCTGTAGGCTGCACCAGGCATGGAGAGAACATTGAAAAGAAACATTAGCTCCTATTACTAGCAGGATCCAAACCCACTGCACGCCATAGATTCTCAGTATTTATACAACCAATGGATGTCATCTTTTTTGATCTTGTAGATAGGTCCAAGATATATTTATAAGGAAAGGGTAGCTGAAATTTGACTTCTTCACACTCCATTTGGTTCTTGCCCAGTGCTCAGAGGAAGAACGGCTCTCTTGCCAGGAACACTCACTGTTTACTTGGAGGAGCACTCACTGTTAACCTGGAGGAGCACTCACTGTTTACCTGGAGGAGTACTCACTTAATGTGGAGGAGCACTCACTGTTAACCTGGAGGAGCACTCACTGTTTATTTGGAGGAGTACTCACTGTTTATTTGGAGGAGCACTCACTGTTAACCTGGAGGAGCACTCACTGTTTACCTGGAGCTTGCAGGGCTTTGAGTGCAAAGTCTGGCCTGTGTAGAACACAGTGAGCCCTGGCACCACTCCCATGAGACCAGATATTATTTATTTGTCTTTTGTAACCTTTGTTTCATCAGCTGAATATGGCAAGAAAGAAAACAAGCACAGTTGCAAAAGAGCTCTGGGAACAGTAAAGAAGTTAGTCACGGCATGGCGTGAGAATTCCAGCAGCTTTATAAGCTTTTTTTTTTTTTTAAATGGCCAATGAGATCCACCTGGTATGAAAAACTGAGGTCCAGGGGATCTTAAAGAGCTAGGACAGCATTCTAGGAGTAGAAAGAAGTGAGTAGCTGTGTTCATGTGGATAGCTTAATAATCCAAAATAATGGAGATAAAGGGGGCATACTTATAAATACCAACCTTTAAAAGGATCCTGTGGAAAAGAGTCAAAAGTCACACATACCTTTGCCCTGAATAGAGCAATTCAAATCCTTCATTGATGTCTTTAAAAGGCAAGGTGTGGGTTATCAACTGGCCCAGGTCAAATTTCTTTTCCAGGAACTCAGTCACCAGTTTGGGTACATCATCTCTGCTCTTCCAACCTGTGAGTGAATTCACATTTGTTCTTTACACGTCATTAGATGACCCTCAGATCTTACGGAGTTATATCTGTGTCATCTCTCTTAAGCTTTACTGTCATTTAACCACCACCCCCACCACCACCCCGCCCAGTTGAGCTTTTCCCAACATATAAATGAGCTGTATTTCTCCCATCGTAAGAAGCAAAGGCTGACAAAACCCTTCCCCATGCCTCTATCTCCTTGCAGCTGTTCCACATCTCTGCGTTGTACAGAACCACAGACAAATTTGCCTCCCACCCACTGTTTCTGGTTCTGGTACCACTGATTGTCTTGTGAGCTCACTCTACATAGATTCACACGCCAGCATGCTGATGTTTCTCTAGTCGAGGCTACCCCCACCGTCATTTTGTCTCAGTGGTCCACTATGACTCCTGAACTAATGTGTACTCTGCGGTGTTTTGGTGGCTGATTTCTCCATCTCTCCCTCTGCTCACCTGCTTCCGGCCATATCATCACCACCAATCTTCTACCCTTCACATCCCCCAGCCTTCTAATGCACTCTGGGGTTGGTCCTTAGATCTCTTCTCCTCGTGGTCTGTGTCTCTTAGGGTAATCTCCTCTGTCTTAATGACAGTTAATGAACTCTATTTACAACTTTTAAGTTTCTGTCTCTAGTGGGACATTTTCTTGAGACTCATAGCTAGCTGCCAACCAGTGGCACATGTTCCTCAAAGCATCACACAAATTCGGAATGTCTAATATATATCCAATATTGGATTTTGTTCTGTAAACATACAACTAAGAGTGTCATTGTCACTATGGGATAAACACAACTGATGGTAGAAAGGACTGCAGCAACAGCTGTAAAGCCATGCAGGTTCCACCTGCCCCCGACTATTCGTGATTTCCACCACCCACTAGCCCCCGACCTGTTCCTTCTACAGTCTTGGGGATTTGAACTTGGGTCCCCAGGCTTGTGCAGGAAGTATGTTGTCCCAGAACCACCTCCTCCCAGCCCTCTGTGAAACTTTCAACATATAATAAATGTGAAATGACTCCTCTTATAGTTAGTTTGTTAACATCAATAGTAATTCTAATGTTATATAATCTCATTAATATTTTTCTTTGCATTTTCCAGCAAATTATATATGTCTCTCATCCAGGAACAATCATCTTTCTCCTTTTCAGACTCTCAGCAGGTGCTCAAATGGCTACCCGCTCACACTCTATAAGACAAGAGTCTAATATGAGGCGTGCCTTGTGCTCCACGTAGGTAGCAGCGAACGAGACTCTGTAGGAAGGGGTTGAAAGTGTTCCTGTACTACCTGCTGCAGGAGAGTGATTCTGCCATCATCTTTACTGCTTCTTGGTTGCTCTGGTGAGATATTGGACTGTCCCTATAAAATGTGACACTCCATCTGTTCACTTATTTGGTCTCTGGGCACAGAACGTTTGCCAAGGTCTTTGTGAGCACAGCAGGGTCTCTTCCGTGAGTGTTCTTGTGTGTGTGTGTGTGTGTGTGTGTGTGTGTGTGTGTGTGTGTGTGTGTGTGTAGAGCAATGGGTGCAACCAGAGGAAGTCATCCCAGTAGAGACATATCTGGTGCTTTTATTCAGGCCTTTAGAGACTGATCTAAAGCGTGCTCACTAGGGTTGACCCTGCACTTGATAGGCCGGAAAGGCAAAGTCACAACCCGCTGTCCAGCCACTCTCACCTCCAAAGACGCAGCCTTTCCATGTCCGCCCAGTGAAGAGCAGCATTGGGTCATAGCTGAGCATCTTAGCTGATGGAGGAGCTCCCACCACCACACTGGTTCCGTAGTTCATATGGCAAGATGAGAGAGCGTCAACCTGAGATTTAAAATGAAGGGGACTATTGCTTAGGGAGATCATGGGCTCAGAAACGGCCAACAGATGGCCAGCAGGAACCATGACTTCTGACTACAAGATCAAACTAGGCTCCCAGGCTTCAGTATTTACTTGATTTAAAAAATTCTCAATGCAGCTTTCTTCCGTAGTACTAAATCTCCTGCAGGCATGTGCCTCTTGAGATATGAAGTAGCCTTTGCTGTGGCCAGTGTGCTGGAGATTCTTAGCACATTCAGTCCACCTTCCCTGACTAACACAGTGGAAGTCCTCATGATGCTTCTACAACATCAACACCTCAGATAAAGCCTCAGGTTATCTGAGCTAAGTGAAATTGAATTAATCAATTAGACCGTTTGAAACTTCTGTCTGAAAATTAAATCAAATACTCAACTATGAGGCAGAAGAGTTCCTTTTCTTGGTGAGCTCTCTGAGGGTAGGCCCACGTCTTTGATCAGTTACTCTCTCACTTATCCACGCTTGTAAATATTCAATAGGCTGCAACAACTGCGTGCTTCAGGTGGCACTACCTCTAAGCACCACCTCAGAATCAGCAGACTTCATGATGAATCTGGCTCTTGGCTTTGTAGGGTACTACCTAGAATGCTGCAATTGCTACAGGATAAATTCTAGGTGACACCGAAAAAAAAGGGATGAGACAGTAGTGATGAACTGAAGGTCTCTTCTCAGTTACCAAATGCCTCAGCGCAAATTTTACCTGTTTGCAATTATGAGCAAAACTGTTTTTGTTTGGTTTTCTGTGTCTCCATATTCTACTTAAGTCCAGATTTTTTTTTCCATTCCAAGAACTCTGTAAAGCCTGGCACTGGGGTGCCACACGGGAGGTGTGGCTCAGAGTGAAGTCTGTTTTCTGTGGGGATTAAGAGGCACGGCAAAGCGACAAACCGAGCTCAGGTGGAGAACTTGGAGAAGACCTCGTTTAGGAAACCCCCCTTTCCCATGCCCTCTCCAGCCAGAATCCCAAATTCAAGAGATGGGATCACTTCTGCCTAGACCTCCACATACGCAAGAAGACTGTGGGCCACAGGTTGACTCCTTGCCTCCCAAGTACACGAAAATGGCATGGTACGATACTTACACGATCAGAACAAACTGATCTTTCGGTTGTGACTTTTTAGGAAAAGTTGCTATACGGTTACCATTCCATTTTACATTGCATTTTTGTGCACTGGTCTCTGTGTGGGCGTGAGCATGGGTGAGTGCATGCCATGGTGTGTATGTGGAAATCAGAGATAAATTTGTGGGGGCTGGTTCTCTGCTTCTACTTGTGTCAGTCCTGAGAATCAATCTCGGGTCGTCAGGCTTGGAGACAAGCACCTTTACTCACTGAGCCATCTCACCAGCCCTGTGGGTTTTTGCCCTGAGCCACAGATATTTCCATAGTAGATTGTTAACAAGGCAAAATGACTTTTTAGCCTGAATACATCTTGTAGCTTGGGTACTTTGTAGTTCCATGAATCTTGAGCCTTACCATGGTTTCAAGACGCCCAATAACTTCAAAGGTATAGTGTACAGTGTTGTCTGTCATGTCTGCTAGCACTTCACTGATGGGCTTGGTGGAGTCCTTGGGGCTGATACACTCTGTGGCACCAACATCCAAGGCCTTCTGGAATTTGTCTTTGTTGATGTCAATTCCGATGATCCTGGAGGCACCAGCTGCCTTACAGCCCATGATTACTGACAGGCCAACTCCTCCCAGGCCAAACACAACACAAGTGGAGCCAGGGGTGACCTGTAGAGAGAAAAGTCCCTCTCACGGTTAACAGTTAAACCTGCAAAGTATCTCAGTGTCCTCCGGAATATAGAATTCTGAGAATTGCCATGACTTGGGCCAGTATGCCAGATGACTTGTTCAGATGACAATGACACAGAAAGTATTAGAAGTAGAGGAATGTCTGAGAAAAGAAGTGTTTGCAAAGCAAAGCATTCTTTGCCAGATTAACAGAAGTCCTTCCTAAAGGCTTACCCATAGGCCAGCAGCCTTGATAGCCTGCTTGGCCCTACCCACAACCCTCTCCACTCTCACAGGAGGGTTAGACAAACACGGAGACCTCTCTTGTCTTTCCACAAAGCCTTGCTGATTTGTTTCAGGT
Source organism: Acomys minous (assembly GCF_964271855.1). Classification (NCBI taxonomy): domain Eukaryota; kingdom Metazoa; phylum Chordata; class Mammalia; order Rodentia; family Muridae; genus Acomys; species Acomys minous. Next base: position 92,878,717 of record NC_140496.1, on the reverse strand, counting down.
CTGGGCTGACTGACAGCCTCAGCCTGAATAACCTTGACTCTGAGTCATTTGGAGATATATTGTCTTTTTTTTCCTCTTCAGCCAAGTCCAACCTCCATGTCACATGCAATTCAAGGAAGAAACCCTACTTAGATCAACTTTGGGACTTTTACCTGGTACTATGCTAGATTAAAGAAGGCATCAGCCCATAGTCACTTTCCTGCTAGAAGAATAACAACAATTGAATCCAAAGGATCATTTAAAAACTCACTGTTTTGTGTTTCACAGCAGCTGTTCTGGTCTCCCCTGTACCCTCCAACCCATGTATTGAAAAATTAACCTTCCTTTCGCACCTCAACATCTGTTTTATTTAGAAAGTCTTTGCAGAGGTCACTGAGTTACAATGAGGTCATTAGGGAAAGGTTTGCTGGTGGTGTGGATGTAGTTACAGCTGGCTTTCCTGGCCTTCTGTGCTGGGGACTTTGTGCCCATGTGACTGACCATGTGTGGCCTAATAGTAATTGGGTAGGTCCTTGAAGGTGCTGGCCTCAGAAAAGGTTACTTCTTGGGGGGGGGGGTCTAGGTTAATTTCTCAGAGAGTGGGGTGTGGTAAGATGAGTCCCAAGCAGCACATGGCCTCTGCTGTACACTGCTGTCTCCTGTGGTGGTTTTCTATGCTGTGAGGAAGCCACTGGGGTCCCTAGCCAAAGTCCAAACAGAACAGATGGAACCACGAGAGCCGGAAGTTTCGGCTTTCCAAACTGGGAGCCAATTAAACCTGTTTTCTTTATACATATCCATGTTCAGGTATGTTCTTAGAGAAACACAAAACTGTCAAGAACATCCCTAATCCAATGCAACTGGTGTTCTTATGAAACAAAATGGAATTTAGATATAAAAGACACAGTAGGGGAAATGAGGTGAAAAGACTAGGATGCTGACAGCCGTGGGTGTGGCAAGAGGAGAGTCCTGAAGGGGGCCCTCCCCAGCAGCCCTCTGAAGAAACCAACCCTGCCAGCATTTTGATTTTGTACTTCTTGTCTCCAGGACTCTGTGACAATAAATGTTTATTTTTTTTTAAGCCACCCAGTCTGCAGCACTTTGCTCAGTCTTTTCCACCAACTAACATACCAGCACTAATATATGTTTGGTGGGAAAAGAGAGATTCAGTCTAGGAATGAATTGAAACTTGACTGACTGAACCCAAGGAAGATGTGGCAGAAACAGAAAGTAAATCTAGGAACTGTAGCTTCATGTATGTAGAAATACAATTTCTACTTTGATTGCCTCCCCCCCTTTTTTTTTCCAGTTCATCTGGCAGCCTGTGTGTTTTCAAAATGTGTCCTTTCCAATTTGATTTAGGGTTCTATGAAAGTCACCTTCTGAGAGGCTGCCAGGCGTCTCAGGCAAAGCTGCGCTACTCGGCCCCAATTCTTACCTTGGCAGTTTTAACAGCCGCCCCATAGCCAGTGGAAAACCCACAGCCAATTAGGCAGGCTTTCTCGGGAGGAGCCACAGTATCGATCTTAGCTACGGACGACTCATCCAGCACCGTGTACTCGGTGAAGGTGCTGGTGTTCATGAAGTGCTGGACCGGTTTGCCCTTGCATGTGAATCTGGTAGTGCCGTCAGCCAGAACTCCACGGCCTGTCAGACTGTTTGATACATCAAATGCACACATCACTTAATTCAGTCCAGAAACTATAGTGGGGAACTCCAATGGCAGGGGTGGAAAAAAAAATGACACCTACTCGCTCCTAACGCAGAGATTGCCCTCTGGGTTACGGCAGGTGTTGCATTCTCTACACTGTGGTAGAAAGAGGGGGATGACTTTGTCACCTAGAAAGAAAATAATATCATGTAAGATGTCATTCATTTGCTTTAGAATCTGAAGTAAGAGGGCTTGACAGCTCATGCGTGCAATTCTAGCACAGTGGAGACTAATAACAGAAAGATGGCCCGCCTAGCCTGGGCTACATAGTGAATTTCAGGCTAGCCTTGGACACATCAAGACTGTTACCTTAAGGACCATAATTAATTACATTGAATTAACTGACAGATGAAAGAGGTATGAACTGAACCATATTATACACAAAAGTGTCTAAAGTACTCTAATACAAAGTAGTGTGGTAAGGCTGAGATTTCACAAATTGACTACTCAGTACAATCCGCTCTCCTCGTGTCTCCTTAAGCTGGGTTGAGCCTCTTTGCTAACCCCCCAGGTATAATGTGCTGTTTCCTTCCATAGCATAAGCAAGGCCTCCATACCTGGTCTCACCGTAGTGACCCCTTCTCCAACACTCTCTACAACCCCCACTGCTTCGTGTCCCACAATCACTGGGAACTTAGACACCATTGCTCCTTTGATCACATGGTCATCTGTGCGACAGATTCCAGTGGCCAAAATCTGTGTTTAGAACAAACAGACAAACAACAAACAACATTGCATAACCAGCAAACGGGGTCACTTTACAATGGGATGCTATTTAACTTGCTCTCCAACTCTGCATCATTTTCTCACACGTTGGTGCTAAGAAGGCTGAATAGCTGAATCAGGCATCGGTCCATTGCTTCAGGGACTTGCCGCCTCCCTTCCTGCTTGGATCGTGATGTCTTCTTTTTTACCAGGGAAGAGGTTTCATAAAGGCCCACGCTAAACAGGAGCATCTAAGCCAAAGATGAAGGGCTTTTCATCTCTATGTCAGGGGCGGGGCGGGGCACTGCAGGAAGCTATTGCTTAACTGAGTTCCTAGTGAGAGTCTTCTAGGTGGTCCTGGTGGCACAGACCTGTAATATCATGTATTTGGGAAACAGAGGCAAGAGCATCACCAAGTTCATGGCCTACCCATGCTACAAAGTGAATTCAAGGTCAGCCTATGTGACTTAGTAAGACTCTGTTCCCAAGCAAGAGGTGAAAACATTGCTAGAGATATAGTTCCTTGGGAGAGTAATTGCCTGGTGTACATGATACCCAAGATCTGCTCCCTGTGCTACATACATACATACATAATACATACGTACATATGTATATATGTACATACACACATATCTCAATACATTGTGACTCCCAGAAGATTTTAAGACAATACTTGGTAATGACTATTGATCATTTTCTATCAAACACTACATCACTAAAAATTCAACAGATGTTCTCTTTAATAAGCTAGATTGGCATTGCTAATTGGTGGATTTCACAGCCAACAGGTCCTCTTCTCTAGCATCATGCATGAATCAATGGGACAATTAGTTAGGAAAAATATTTTTAAGAGGCCAACCTTTGGGCTGGAGAGATGGCTCAGCAGTCACTTAAGAGCACTGGCTGCTGTTCCAGAAGACCCAGGTTTGATTCCCAGGACCCCCGTGGTACCTCACAACTGCATCTCTGTAACTCCAGTTCCAGGGCAGCCGACGCCCACTTCTGACCCCCTCCAGCACCAAGCACACATGTGGTATACAGATAAATGTGCAGACAAAACACCCACACACATTAACTAAATGAATACATACAACTTTAAAAGAAGGGCATACTCCCAACAATGGTGCCCTCAATGTAAATAAGCTCGCCTTCCAAACTGATGTGTTCCAAGCCCCCTTCTTACCTTAACACGAACTTCCTTCGCCTTTGGTGGGGCCACTTCTATCTCCTCAATGGAGAAGGGCTGGTTCATTCCCCATAGTACAGCTGCTTTGCACTTAATAACCTAAGAAATCAAGCATCATTATTGGTGCTGGTCCTCCACGCAGACTTCCTAAATCCTAGAAGTATTCACAGAAGGCCACATGTAATGGTCTGATTTTCTAAGAATGTTTTCCTTCAGTGACAGAGTGTGAAGCCTTACAGACCATCTGGGGCGGATCTTTGTCTGATGGATGGCATGAGAAAAGTAGGTGAGAGACATGGAATGACAGGCCCATGACCACACAGCATATGAGGCGAGGCCTGGGATTCATACAAGAGTCCAGTAAACTATTGGTACGATTTCAAATGGGATGCAAAAGTGCAGCTGTCACCTGTGTATTGCTTAGTAACAGAGGACAAGTCTGTACCACGGAAAGCAGTTGATTTGTCTGTGAGACTTTAACCCCGTGCTTAATTATATCCACAACCATGCAGCAATGGCGAAGCAGTGAGACAGCCTGTGGTAAGACGTCATGAAGCAGGTAAAATGTGACTGTGTTTCTGGAGAGTGACCTGCGTCTTTGCATCTCTGCATTGGTTTTTGTTTTGTTTTGTTTTGTTTTGTTTGTACTTAGTGTATACCCAATAATTGGCTGTCAGGCACTTAAGTAGCTTTGCTAGAGCTACTCAGCTAACTGGTTTTAGTAAGATTATCAAATTTGAAAGAGAGAGACAGAGAGAGAAAGAGAGACAGACAGACAGACAGACAGACAGATAGACAGACAGACAGACAGAGACAGACACAGACACAGAGACAGAGAGAATATGCCTGTAAGCTTGCTTCTCATTTCCACATGTGAGCCATGAAAAATGCACATGAATGATTAAGTATACACACACACACACACACACACACACACACACACACACACACACACACACACGGGGGGTGGGGGAGAGGGAGAGATAAAACAAAATGTAAAATATTATTTTTTCTGACTCATAACAAGCTACCCCTCAGCTTATTGGCCAGCTCATGCAAGCCTTTTGATGGCTCCATACCTGTCACAGAGATTAAATGTTGGAAACATGCTAGAGACAAATGAGTGACAGAAAGTCACTCATGTCTTGATTTAACCTGCACCCTGTCTTGCTAAGTTTCTTCTTCTTCTTCTTCTTCTTCTTCTTCTTCTTCTTCTCCTTCTCCTCCTCCTCCTCCTCTTCCTCTTCCTCCTTCTTCTTCTCTTTTTGTTTTTTGAGATAAGGTTTTTCTGTGTAATCTTGGCTGTCCTAGACTCACTCTGTAAACCAGGCTGGCCTTGAACTCACAGCAATCTGCCTACCTTTGCCTCCTGCATACCACAGGTGTGTGACACCATGACCAGTTTAAGGAAAGTATTTTCAGTCATGGTATAATCTGGCCAACATTGAACTAGAACCCTCAGCACATTAATGGCAGTGCCAGAGAACATGCGGTAACTTTTATATCTAGTAATGATATAAACATGTCATAAGGGGAACAATAGCTCATCAGAGATAATCCCCCACTGTCCCATCCTGAAGCTCAGGCCTCAGGCTGGCCCCAAACGTAATCATCCTTCTGCCTCAGCCTCCGGAGTGCTGAAAATACATGCATGTGTGATGCTCTGAAAGTGTTGTCTGCTGAGAGGCAGCAGCTTTTCCAAGTAGAACACAGAGAAGCTCTTGAGAGGATACTTAAAGGAAGATGGTAAAAGTCACTTTCTGTCTGACATGCAGAAAGTTTAATCAAAAGTATCATGACCTCCATCACTGCTCTGCCAACCTCACTGTTCCTCTGCCCCAGAGATGTACATAGAGAACATAAACCAAAAAAAAAAATACAAGTTAAAATATTATGGTGCATTCCTTTTTGGTCTTAAGAGAGTAAAAATAACAAGCTATATTTCTCTATTCATCAAGTTCATAATGAATTTTCACTTAACAAGAATACTCAGGTTTGTCTATGTAGTAAAATGGGCAATCCTATTCAGGTTCACCTCTTCAAAGGGCAATTTGCTCAGTACATCAGACACAGAAGCATGTATTGACATTTTCACCCCACAGTTCCATCTTTAGAATCAGCCTCAAGGGATAACAAAGTGTAGAAAAAAAACCTTAATATGCTTTAGAGGTCATTTCCAGAAACCAGTGTAAGATCCTGGAAACTGCTTACTAAGATGGAAAATTAGGTTAAAGATATTTATATCTTATAGGAGTACAGCACATAAAATATTGTTGGAGAATGCATAGAGGAAATAACCCAGGCAAAAACAAAATCAGTGGTAGCTCAAGAATATGAGGACATGCTTGATTTCCCCCACGTACTCTGCTTATTCAAATTCTCTAGACTAGGCACGGTAACAGATCAAGGTCTCCTCTAAATTCCTGTGTTGAAGCCCTGATGCTCGGTGCCCGAGAGTCTGATGTACAGCGCTTGGGGACAAACTCTTTCCCAGTGCAATCAAGTTACAGTGTGGTCACTGAAGCTAATCCAGTGACACAGCAAGACCCTAGAGACAGCAAGAAGAGTACTCCCAAGCAAACCAGTCTTGTCGACACTGTGTTCTCTGGATCCTAGCTTCCAGGTATATGAAGAAGTAAATCTCTATTGTTTAAGCCTCACAGGCCCTGGGACTTTGTCAGTGGCCAACTAATATGATTGTCTCTTATTTTTTTAATGAAATAACAAAAAATTAACAGGGGGAGTACTGATATAAAGGGAATCTCTCTTTCTGAAATGCATGGAAACCCCGGAACAGTTTTGTGGCGCACATAGCCCCTGTGAGCTACCCTACTATGTGACATCACCAAATCAAGATTCTAAATCTGCCGTGCTATTTGTCATGTTTGCTGCACTCCTAATTATAGTCAGGATGTGCTGCCTGGAGGCCCTGAATTCTCCATCGCTGGGAATGCTCTGACAGAGGCGAGACATCCCTATGACAGAGGCCACAGAGCTGGTTGTGTAGAGTTGAAAAAATTTTAAGATTCATTTAAACTATGTTTCATTTCTTCCTATGGGAAAAGTTACTAACTTCCACCATGCAAAATTAATTCTCCTGATTATCCGCTTTTACTGGATTTGGACTTGAGCTTAGATGTTTTCCTTCTAGCTCTCCTCGGTTCTGGGAGAAAAGCTATTTTAGGTTCTACAATTCTAGTGCGTCCTCTCTTGTGTTACCCAGACTGTAAACATCATCTTTTATCTTCTTAAAATGCGAATGTAGACTAAATGCAAAGCTGTTTAAAAGTAATACAGATAAAAGCACCCAACATCTCACGCAGTTATGTACCCATTTAAAGCAGGCACCCAACTACCCCTCTCTGCAAGTGGGGAAAGAAGCCAGCCTCATTTTTTGAGCTACTGTCACTGTGCTGGCTCTGTTAGCTTCTGACGGAATAAGCCTGCTCGATCCACAACACAGTCTTAGTTTCCGAGAGTGTTTACACTTCTACGTTGATATAAAACATGTCTTCAGAAACTTGGAGAGTGTGATTCCTTTGCTGTTGACTTTGCATTTCCCGAGCTATCATTTCCCATCCTCATCAGCAGGCCACACTTCCCCCAACAGCTGCCCAGGAGATCCTGGACCCATTAGACTCCAGACATGAATCGAGTACATACCACTGACACTATTGAAGTCCCCTATGGAAACAGTTTGCTATCCAGAGCAAATGACCAGCTGGCCGGAAATTAAATTAAGAAGAATGTCCATATAAATCACACTTCTCTATTTTCCTTCAGGGCTTTCTGGAAGAGCCTTCAGCATGTGGTTTTCAATCGAATCCTGCTGCTATTGGCATGCTAAAGCAACGTATCCCACATTTCCCTGATGTGTGCCAGCACAACAACCTCACCTTCCTCAGCAAAGCATTTAGTTACTCTACTGGACTCAGAGCTCTCAGAAGCAACCCCCGTTGTTAGCGCAAGAGGCCAAGCAAGTGGAATGTTCCCCTTACTTTTCCAGCAGTGCCCATCCTGGCTCTCCTGGGTGTGTAGTCTGCAAACAGGAACGTTTCTGACTGATGCTCAGTTCACTGTGCTACGAACACTAGCATCTTCTGCCTTTAATAAATAGCATGACTTGGAAGTTCTGCCTGCCTTCAGCAACATGACTCATAGGCTTAAAACTTTCCCAACCCAAGAAGCTCCACCCTCCTGCAAGTCAAGTGGTGAAAAGAAAAGCACTAACCATTATGATTAGACAAGAATAAGAATCTTACAAACTTTGGATAACCAACTCTCCTGTGAAGGGCCAGATGTCACTCTTCCCTATTTTATTTTGGAGAATATATGAACAGGTTAGATCAGTTCAGCTCAGTACAATTGGTAAGGAATGCATCACGTGCTTCTAAGCGCACGCTATTCTGCAGGGCAGCTGATCTTATAGATGCATTTACGCACTTGTATTTGCACTCTTATATAACTTGGAGAAAATGTGGTTAAACATAAATGAGGGTTAGGGGTATGACTCCACGGTAGAGCACATGTCTTGCCCTGGGCTCAGTCCTTAGCAACACACACACACACACACACACACACACACACACACACACACACACACACACAGACACACACACAATTATGTATGTATGTATGTATGTATGTATGCATGAATGCATGTATGTTTGTATGCTTGTAATAGATGCAAAGAACTCTGTAAAAACAGTAAAGGTGGGGGTTGAGAAGAAATAGTGAGTGTGTGAAGTACGAATAAGGATGCCTATACTTTGAGGTGTCCTGGAGGTAGGAAACTAACAACACTGTCCCTGCACTTGAGCATCTGCCATCTGGCTCTAGGTTATGCTATCTGCTGACACACATCTGTATCCAGGAATTAGAATCCTCCTATCACAGAGGCTTTTGCGTTCCCAGAAGGTATTACTTGGGCAAGCATTTAGCTGTTTCACTATTTCAAGTCACTGGTTTCTAGAATGCAGTAATACCAGACCCTCCCAAATCTACTTTCTCCTTTGAGAGGAGAGTGTCCACGGTGTTTTTTATTTGACAGTGGTTAGTTGTCACATTGACACACTACTGCCTCCGGCAAATTCTCCATACACTAATAAGATGTCACTCCACAGGAGTGACACAGTGACACAGACTTCCTGTCTTTAGACAAAACTCTTCCATTTTGAAATACAGAATAAGGACTCTTCCCAACCCAGAAGGCATTTGCCGGAGTGTGTTGTTCAGATCCTTACATATCAACAAAACCCTCTGAAAAAACGGGAAACATGACCACAAACCTCCTAATGCAATGCAATGGGTACTGCAAGTCTTATTTAACACATTTATATCTGATTCAGAAGTAGTCATTATAATCAGTAATTCTAGTGCATTGGCTAAATGAAATCCAGCAGTTAAAAGCATTGCTAATGGGCCAGGCTTGTGTGCAAGCAAGCACCATTGTTTTCTCAGCAGTGGTGGAGAATCTCCTTCCTACTTTGTAGGCTCAGCGGGAAGAGTTAGGCAGGTATGGACAGTGACAGACGTTCTGAGTCTTAACTGCAAACAAAGAGCAAGCCCCAGCCCAGCAGCAAAAGCTTGTTTACTTTTGAACAAAGGAAAAAGAGTGCTAACATGGGTGGTGCTGGCCCAAAGGCAACAGGGCACCAACATGGGTGGTGCTAGCCCAAAGGCAAAATTTCTCAGCTTATTAACTCCTTAAGGGTTTTGCAAAACCTCATAACATATTAAACATAAAGTAAAATATTCTCAAGTTAAGGTACCAGATGATGCTTATTAGCTAAATAGGTCTTTATGTTCCCACTCCATTTCTCTCTGAATTGACTGGCTAAAAAATAATGTCAAAAGCTGAAAGTTGCAAAGTACCCAATAAAAATCCTTATGCTGGGGAGGCAGGGGTGGGGGATGGAATCCAGGAAGAGTTGAAGGGAAGGAATAGGAGGATCAATATGATCAAAGTACATCGTATTGTATGCATGTGCAAAATTCTCACAGAATAAATAAAGATGTTGTATCAAAAATTACAATTAAAATACGTGGCTTGAAGTGTGCAGGGCACCCTGCAACGAGTGAGAAAAGTCCAGTAGCAAAGGGTAGGATGTATTCTAAACAGAGAGAGACCAGAGAGCACTGGCTAGCACAAAGGAGGCAACAGGAAAGCCAAAAAGGAGGGAGAAACAACAGAACACACTGAAAAGGAATGGGCAGCACATAGCTAAAACGTAGCTCTCCGATGGGGCAGCTGCCTCATCTGAAGGACACGGAATTAAAAAGTGAGGGAGCCGGAGGGGTCAAGGACACCACAAAAAGACCTACAGAGTAAACTAACCTGGACCCATGGGGTCTCACAGAGACTGACCCCCCCAACCAAAGAGCATGCACAGGCTAGACATAGACCCCCTATTCACATGGAGCAGATGTGCAGCTTGGTCATCATGTGGGTCCCCTAACAATGGGAGCAGGGGCTGTCTCTGGCTTTCTTGTCTAACCATTGGATCCCTTTCCCCTAGCTGGGAAGGCTCCTGGGAAGATATGAGAGGGACTTTAGCAGAGACTCCTAGTAGCAGGGGCCATAGAGACTGAAGAGGACACTTTCTAGAAAAGTCTTCTAGTAGAGGGAGGGGAACAGCAGCCCACCTACAAAAACTTATACCTAAACTTCACCCTGCCTACAAGCTATGCAGGGACAAAGAAAGAACAGAGAGAGCAGAGATGAAGGTCAAGTCCAGCCAATGCCCTGCCCACCCCATGGAAGAGAACCAACCTCTGGACCATTAAGAATACTCTGCTCTGTTTGCAGACAGGAGTCAGTCTAGCAGAGTTGTCCTCTGAGAGGCTCCACCCAGCAGCTCCTCAAAACGTTGGGCATGAGTAGGGAGCCTTTTGGAAAAGTGGAGGGAAGAAAAAAAGGACCTGGGGATGACAGAAACTTCACAAGAAGACCAACAGAGCCAACTAACCAAGGCCCAGAGGGGCCTGCTGAGACTGAAGCACCAACCAAGGATTTTTGCGTGGACTGCACCTAGACCCCTACATAGATGTAGCTAATGAACAGCGCAGGGTTCATGTGGGCCCCTGGGAAGGGGAGCGGGGCTCTCTCTGACATGGACTGTATTGCCAGGTTTTCAATCACTTCCCCTGGCAGGTCTGCCTTGCCAGGCCACGGGAGAAGAGGACACGCTCGGTCCTGATATGACTTGTAAGCTGGGGTGGATCAGAAGGGGGGGGGGGCTCCCTTCTTCTGAGGAGTAGGAGAGGGGCATGTGAGAGAGGGAGGGAGGGTGGGAGGGACTGGGAGGGGAGGAGGGATGGGACTACAAGCAGGATATAAAGTGCATTTTTAAAAAGTTTCAGTATATGCAAATTAGCTAGCCTAACAGTGCATAAGTAGGTTTCAGGGCAGAAATCACATGACCATTTTAGTAGATGGAGTGTGTTCCATCCCAAAGTTAAGGAGAGTCTGTCTTGGAAAGGGCTTATCTTGAAGGTACCACACAAGCCAGATTGCTGGGGACTTGGAAGGACTCTGAGAAGTGCGCTGCAAGAATGAAGGTTTGGGGCTCAATTTAGTTGGCTCAGGGCCTGTCTTCTCACTTGCGTCAGCTCATCGGGCACCTGTGCAAGTGGGAGAGACACTAGCTACAGTGCCCGTGTGGTGAGGACCATACGACTCCTAGCAAACTGCTCCACTCACAACAAGAAGCAAATGCTGGCACTAGCTTGAGTCCACCCGTATGGATTACTATTCTGAGTTATTGCTTTGCTTTTTTAAAATGCTTGAGCTATAACCACTTAAGAGAAAATGTCCTCACATGGCTTAGCTGCGAAGTGCGAGAAGCCTCCAGATTTTTCCAAGTTTGGGCACTGAGAGTCCTCTGACAGAACTGCTACTGAAACTCAGAAATGATGGGCGGTTCTCGGCTGTGATTCTTCCGTGGGGTGGGTCCGTCTCCTATCAGATGGTCCAGCAGCAGGGAGTCCCTGAACGCGGAATTTTCAGCACCCTGACCGGGAGAGGCCCAGGCTTACGGAAACCCACCGGCTGCTATTATTTTCAAGCTGCCTTGCCTAGAGTGTGAGTGAATGAGACCCACTGGGTGGTGTTAGCATGAGGGACATTAGCTCGTGTCTCTCAGAACACCGTTCCTTTTATTTTCCGTTAACTCATCCAGGAGTCTGACTACCCTGTTCCACAAGGATGGCAGGAACAGAGAGGAGCCTTTGAACTCGGAAGAGCTAGCTAACACATCAGCTATGGTGGTGGCCAGTAGTGCTTAAGGGGACACACAAGAAGAAGCACGTGTTCCCATTTGCGGTTTCTTAGATGGAGTCTGTGAGACGGAGGTGTAGGGGCACTCGCCAAGTGAAAATGGAAATGCTGATAACCCTGTCTCTAAAGTTACAAAGGGGCAAAGCCATCGCACGAACATGGAGATCGAAATCAATGTGTGTTGAGTTATTCTTCTCAGCAGAAAGAGCCCATGGAACGTAATTACTGACGGGTGCAGAAATGCTTAGTCACCCAGCGCCGCAGTAAACATTGCTGAATTGTGATCCACCTTATCAAACCCTGAGCCTTCAGGGTGGGGTCTCATTGTAGTCGTTGTTTCTCATGTTTTCTGAGTCCCACACTGAGGGCTTAAAGCTGAAAGCAACCCGGTTGCAAGCTGAAACTCATCCTTTCGTACCTTTTCCGACTATGCCAGGCCGTGTGGGGATGAGGCGTGCCAGGGGCAGGGCAGGGCAAAGCCTGAAGCTCTGTCCTGATGTGGGAGGCTAATCCTCTGCTAGGCACCCGATGCCAGCTCCCAGGGCTGCCATGGAGACTGTGGTTGGCAGCTTCGGCACATTTGCTTTTGCACGCACATCCCACTCAAGAAAATAATCCAAGGAAGATTTGCCTTTCAAAGAGAGACAGGGATGTCACATGTGCTTTGAATAAACTCTTGGCTTGCCCAGTTCACCAGCTGACTGCTGATTGATGGGAATTTCAATTTGAGAAGATCAAGAACTGTGGAGAAAAATCAACCCAAGTTGGTTTTTTTTTCTTCTGGTCTTCTCTCTCTTAAACACACACGCACGCACACACGCACACACGCGCAAGTGCGCCATGCTTGGTAGTGGCAAATGGTTCCATGTGTCTGCCTAGAACATGTTGCAAAGGGCTCCTAGTTATTAAGGCCTAACAGCTCATTTTAAAGACTGGGCCTGGGCGCTGCTCCTTGCAGAGAACAACAGGTGTCAGTGCACCTGAGCAGCTAGGAAGGAAGCTGCCTAAAACCCAAGGATGTGAGCCATGCATGGCCTGGGAAGAAGGGAGGTGGTAGTCCTGGTTAGCATGCATCCTACTGGGAAGTCAACTGCATGGCCTGTTCTCTCTTTACATCTCTGTCCAGTGTTCTCCTTACGGCTTGTCTCAATAAAACACTGAGTAGGAGCCCAGAATGCCAGCAGAAGTGTCTGCAGACCACAGCTTCTTGTGGAAGTCCAAGGCCTGCGTAGATATACTGTGGGCTGCGATCATATGGTAGGTGGTGAGCAGGGTGGGGGAGGCAGTCAGTGCCTTGCCTTTGCTAGGTGGTGAGCCATTAAAAGGACAGAAACATTTACAAGTGACAGCACAACACAAAGTTCGGCACTTAGAGGAGGGAGGACACATGGACTGATCGCTGGAAATGCAGCCGATAGCAAGGACTGCTCACATGTAGCCTTAAGTCTACAGAAGGCGAAAGATTTATTGGGTCTGAAGAGAAACCAGAGTATGAACATATACAGGGGGAGGTAATCCCCCTCAGGAACAGTCATAGGGGAGGGGAATAAGGGGAAAATGGGAGGGAGGGAAGAATGGGAGGATACAAGGGATGGGATAACCATTGAGATATAACAAGAATAAATTAAAAAAGGAGAAAAAAAAAGTCTACAGAAGGCACCGCGACTGCTTTCACTGACACCAGCGCCGCCATTTTTGGCTGCTTGCAGATGTCAATGAAGCCTGGCATATCCCAGAAGATAAAGCAGAGGTTCCCTAGGGGCCCAACTCTTCAGGAACAATCATACTTACTTGTCAAAAGCCAGCTTCGACAGGCCAGGGGGGAGCCTGGGAAGGAGGTGTGCAGAGTAGGTGATTAGTGATTCCGCAGGCTTTTCACTGAGGGCATAAAACTTAATTTCTGCGGCTGGTGTTCTCTGTGACCAGCAAGAGACTCTGAACTTTTTGAGTTTTTTTTTTTAACTCTTTTGGTGCCAGAGCTGATTGTTCTTAGCAAGAACGAAAGAAAAAGAAAGAAAAGAAAGAAAGAAAGAAAGGAAAGAAAATCACACACACACACACACACACACACACACAGAGAGAGAGAGAGAGAGAGAGAGAGAGAGAGAGAGAGAGAGAGAGAGAGATGGGGGTGGGTGGGAGACTTGATGGATAAGCAAAGCGAGCTCCGACAACTGTTTATTTATTGTCCTAGGTTTATGTACCCTCTAAAGCAAAGCTCTCTATATCAGAAGAAAAATCACCTCGTGGCCATAAGAGCAGTTATCACAAAAACAGATAAAATGTCATGCAAGAGGGACTTACAGCAGGATCGTTTATTACATGTTTTTCTATTAAGACTCACACCTGACTAAATACTCCTTATCTATTTTTAGCTCCACAAGTTTATTATAAGTTCAAAACAGTAGTTTTATCTGTGTTTCATTTCACAAGCTCAGTATAGGTTCAAAGCAATAGGGTTTTTTTTTTCTTCCATTCTACAAGTTCATTATAAGTTCAAAAACAATAGTTTTTATATCATAGGTTAACAATGTTGCTTTTTTTTTTAACCAAGAAACAGGTCATCTATCTCATGTCTTATCTTTGAAGTTTTGTGTAGTTAAATTAGCACTAAGCTCCTATTGCAGCTTTTTGCTCTTCTACAATGGGGCTTAAAGTTACTTTAATTAAATCAGGAATTCTCTAAAATCATTATCAGCAATTAGAAAATCATAGATTCATCTAAACAGCATTATTTCCTCTTTATATTGATTCTGCAGGAAATTTGCCCAACAGAGTGGGCACATATCCAAGAAACAATAGGCAGTGAGGGTCTCTCCACACTACGCCAGATATATGAAGGACACAGTAATGGCAAACATGAGAAGGCATATCAGCAGCAAGAAGCAGTCTGGGGACAGAGTCTCTGGGGCCATGCCTCAACCAGGGCTCACCCTTCATAGCCATGCAGAAGTGGTGGCCACTCCAGGAAGCGCACTTGCTCGCCACCGTTTTTAACTGCATGACACTGGTATCTAGAATATGTTTAAATATAAGGTAGTTTGCAAGGACAATAGATATTCTGACAGAGATGGAGAGACACGCACATAATTCCACATAATTCTGTAAAATGCACAGACCCCACAACATTAAGCAAATCACTTGTTTTCTTCCATCTCATTCAAGCTCCGTTGCTCTCTGGGCTTTCCAAGAACAAGGATTCTGCCGTCACCACGAGCCATCTATTTCTGTGCTTGCTGTTCTACCCAGGAGCCACTCCTGTTTTGCACTCCCAGCACGGTAGACCTAGGGTAGTCACCTCCCTAGAAAAACACCCCACTCTTGTGTCAAGCTTTCTCAGCTTTTCAAGTCTGAGAACTGATTCTCTCAGTGTGACAGTGGCGAGATTTTGAAGTAAGATTCCTACCAACCATCTTCAAGAAAGATCAATTAAACTAGGTTCCATTTTATTTTATTTTATTAAGTTATAAATCCTGGCAGTGTAACTATGTGTTTTTTCTAAAATATGAAGCAGATGTAATATTAAAAATATTTATGAACCCCAAAGAAACTAACCAGTCAGTCAGGGGCACAAGGCATTATAAGTGTCAGCTATTGTGATACCTCAGGGTGTATTAAGTAGATGCCATCCGTGGAAACGGAGGTCAGAGGTAATAGTTGAGTAACTACACGACTGCATTATGCGCTAGATTCATTTTTGTTGCTGTGATAAAGGGGCCACTTTAGGGAATTACAATTCTAGTTCCAGTCCATTGCTGTGGAGAACTCCCAGCAGCAGGAGCCTGAGGTAGCTGGTCACATCACAGGCAAGAGCAGACAAGAATGAGTTCATCCGGACCTACTCAACTCCTTTCTTACACAGTTCAGGATTCCCTGCCTAGGAAATGGTGCTACCCACAGTGGACTGGGTTTTCTAGCATCAAATCAACAAAGACAATCTTGATTCAGATAATTCTTAAATTAAGATTACTTTCCCAGGTGATTTCCAAGTTGTGTCACATTGACAGTTAAGAACTATTACTACATATTAGCATAATGATATATCATCAATTTTGTTTATTGTATATACATTTATACATTAAGAACTCACAGTGCTCCACTGATACAGACATTTAAGAAGCTGTGGTTCTGAGACCTTTGATAGCTTCTCATTGGTCCTAAGGGTACTAAAACGTAGTCTGAAAAGGGCATGGAAGGAACTGGGGCTCAGTAACTTTTGATAACTTGCCTTTGGTCTTATAGGTAATAAAATGTAGACTTTGGTTTATAAATGTTGCCGCTGTAGTTGGCAGCATGAACCTGGCAAAGTGGAGGCCTAAAACTGAGGCAGACTGAAGTCTCACGCAATAGACAACTTTATTCAGAGCATCAGACATTTTATGCTCTGAGGGTTAAGAAACATCACCTGAGTAAAGTACACAATAGCAAGAAAAAGTTACAAGCAGCAAAAACATGTTTTTCCATTAAGGCATATGGACACCAACAGCTAAAGTGAACTCAGTCCTACCCACCACACCTGAGAGGAACACAAAAACACGTGCCATGAACAAGCCATGTTATGGAGAAACTGAGATTGCAAGAGTCTTGTATGCTTGCCTGGAGTTTTCTCACATACCTCAGAAGTCTCCTCACACATCTTCACTCATGGACCATGTACTGTGATGTACAATGTACTCTTAGTAAATTCATATAGGAAACAACTTTAATAGCTCATATGAACTCAGATAATAGCTCACATTGACATAAAGGCAAAAGTTATAGTTGTTTCTTTTTTAAAAAATTATTTACAGTTTCCTTGTGAATACCGACATGATCTCTAAAAAATAAAAACTAAACTTTTATTTTGGTTACATTGGGCTGAAATGACTAAATTCTGTTGATTGTTACTGTAGCAGTTCTGGCTGTTAATACTTGGAAAGAGATGTTTCAATAAAATCAACATATTACATTCTAAAGCAATATTTCTTCACTTTGGTGCAGATTAGAAATACTAGAAAAGCTGTTAGAACACAAAAGACCAACTCTCACACACCCTTCTTTCAGCTAAACACAAATACCTGGAAAATTTTCCAATTAATTCTGTGAAAAGTCACTATGGAACCAACACTGACAATGCTGTGACACCATAATCTAAGGTTCACGTGATCACTCTGCCAAAACAAAAAACAAACAAAACAAAACAAAACAAAAACCTGGCAGATAGAAAGTAAGTGGAAGAAAATTGTTGGAGGCTGGCTTTGAGACAAATAGAAAAGACCTGTTTCGACATTCCATCTTTGAAGATGTTAGATGGTCTCAGGGCCTTTGGACAACACATCAGACTTCAGCAAAAGAGTAGGTAGGGAACTCCACTGTGGGGACACTTTCTCCTCAGGACACTTGATGTGTGCACAAGCACGTGGAGGCTGAAAGTTGATGGTGGGTATTTTCCATGATAGTTCTCCCGCTATTTGTTGAGATGCTGTCTCTTGCTGAACTCTGTAGAGCTCATGTTTGGGTTAGATAGTCAGTTTGCTCCAGGAACCTCCTGTCTTTACCTCCTGCGTGTGGGAGGCCATTCTACCCTCTAAAGCATTCATGTGGGTGTTTGTAATACAAACTCCTATACTCAGGTCAAGCTTGCAAGAGAAATACTTTCCTGCAAAGCCATCCCTCCCAGGCCCTAGTGGGTGCATTTTTCAAGTCCAGAAGTTGTAAAACCCTGATACACCTTAACCTTCAGTAAAATGCCAAATACACAAATCCTCAGAGTGAGCACAGCTATCTGGTCTACCTTCATTTCCCTTGTTAAACTATGCTATCCTTCTGATGGGATGTCACGCTAGCAAGGAGCTCTTATCATTTTCTCTCATGTCCAGTTTGGTTTTTTGGGAAAGTCCTCTTACTTAAGTCGTCAAGCACAGAGGTGATCTTCCAGCTTGCTGTGACTGATATGACAGTTTTCACAGAGAGCAGGACCTGCTATTACCTAACAAGAGAAAGCTGGAGGCAAGTTGAGACTTGAGATGTAATCCTATTAGAGAGGTCTACTTGAGGACAAGCATGCAGTTGTTCTGAATTATTTCAAAATAGAAAACCTTCAAGTTCAAACATAGAGATAATTTCATTATGCCCAAGCTACGGTAGATTTTGTTTTTCTAAGTAGAAGTGTGCCTAGTAGGATGGTGGACACCCACAATCCTAGTAAGGCAAAGGCAGAAGAAAGGCCTAAAGTTTGAAGCTAGCCTGTTCTACTTTATGATTCTAGGATATGAAGGGCTATTGAGAGAGAGAGAGAGAAGTCAAGGTACAGTCTGATGACAGTTTGGTGGTTGTTTCATTTCCATAGTTGAGACCTAGTACTGGAAAGCCTAAGTGGGCCATTCATTTCTAGGGATTTCTGAGACTTTTCAATACTTGGTGGGAAATGGCATAGAAGATTTTGTACCAGGGGAATTCTTAAAACCAGAGATAGGCCCAAATTTCTGCAGTTTGTAAAGAGGAGGGATCACTTTCTTATATCTGTGATAATCTGTTGGGAGCAACCTCAGCCAAGCTGATTTTTCTCTTTATGACTTAGAAACCTTTCCTTTAGCTAATTGTATGTAATGCTTACTGGATCATCAACTCTCATCCAATGTAGTCAGCAAACCCCTACAAGCCAAGTAACATTGTTGCTTGCTTTAAAGACGAGACTGAGGCACAGTATAACCTCAGAGGTAATATCAAGAAGGAACAAAAAGCCACATAAAGGATGTAGGACCTATGAGTGGGCTCCGGAAATGTTTATAAAATAGCTAATAAAAAGCAGGGAGAAGAAGAGAGAAAAAATGGAAAGTGAAGGTGGGGAGAAAGGAGCTATGGATAGAGAAGTGTTCTGAGCCTTGAGACAAATGCATCTATTGATCACAAACCCCCTAATGAGCATCCCTGAGACCCCAAATCCAAGGAACAGAAGCAAAGCCCTAGTATCCTGATCACCCATGTGCACTCTCACAGCCACAGCCATGAACTGAAGAGTCCTGTTGAGCTAGGCACTGCCAGGCTGACATAAGTTTCCTTGGGTCGTGGACAAATAGGCCGTGCCTTTCTCTAGCTCCTCTCCTCCTTCTGTGACCTGATGTATCTTCGAAGAACCAACCACCCTCTTCCCTCACTTCTATCACCTTTTAGGTCCTTGGTTGAGTCAAACCAACAGATGCCATAAACGGAATTTAGATTTACATAAACTCAAACCAGGGTTTGCATTTCAAATTCACTGGATATGAGATGTTGGGAAAATGACTTCCTGTTCTCTACATTTTTTTTTATCATCTGCAAATGGAGAAGATTCATCTTATTATACAGAAAATGCTGAGCACTGTGTAAGAGTTCCATCTCTGGGCTATGACATGAACTTAAAAATACTGTAATTTTTGACGTATTACCTGATTTCTGCAAGCCTCATTTTCTTCATCTATAAAAAGAAGGTAATAGTACATATCTCATAACATTGTGAGAGGAAGCGAAGGAAAGTAATATATGAGACACTTGGCATACTCTCTGACAAATGGTGAACAAGCAACAGGTGTTAGCTTTATTACTGTTGTTGGCTCAGATAACTTCTAAGCATGTGGTAGCTCCCTTTACCCCAGCATTACCTGGTGCACTGAACAAATTATGTGTACGTGATTCTTTTTTTAACTGTAAACTTGAAATGTTTGATTTTGAACTGTTGACTAGTGCTGCAGAATTTACTCTCTCTACATAGATGAGGCTACACACAGAAGTAGAGATGCAGAGTGCAGGCTAAAACTCAAAAAAAAAGTTGAATTCTCTCTCTCTCTCTCTCTCTCTCTCTCTCTCTCTCTCTCATGTGTATGTGTGTGTGTGTGTGGTGTGTGTGTATGTGGTGTGTGTGTGTAGAACTCTTTAGAAGAAAGGAGCTGTGATGTGTAGATTAGAGTCGCCCTCAAACTCGTGTCCATCCAAATGCCAGGCTGTGATATCATTAGAAAATGGTTGTGTGTGTGTGTGTGTGTGTGTGTGTGTGTGTGTGTGTGTGTGTGTGTGTTGTAAGACATTAAAGTGAATTCATATTTGATTAAGGTTGGACCTAAATTCAACAATCAGTGTCTTTGTAGGAAGGCGGTGTGAGAACTTGTCGGTGTGATAACAGACTAAAGGCTGCACCCATGTGACTCAGTGAAGGAGAAAGCCAAAACAGGACAAAGGAGAATCTGCCTTGAAGAAAGAAAAAGGGAGAGCTTCAAAAATCCACAAGGGCGGTGCTGGGATACCTCACAAATGCAGAGATGATCGGGCAATGCCTGAACAGGAAGAAAGCCAGGTACCCTGGAAGTCTAGGCCTGCACAAGACCTGCTAATGTATTTGTGGGGCAGGGGAGGCGGGGTGGAGGGTACCAAAGGTGTCCAGATAAAAGCCACAGGATGTACTTGCTAGGGGACACCAGGAGAGCAAGCGCCTGGCATCCTGTAATGTGAAGAGTGGGTGGCCAGGGACATGAGTGCCCTGAAGCATAGTCACACTGAATCATTAGAGACTGGGCTGTCCAAATTCCTCAAGAGATCCTGAGGACAGATTCAGGGACTGTATGCTCACAACCCCTTTTAAGCATGTAGCCAAAAGCTGTTTATCACCGTATGCTCCAAAGACGAGGCAGAGTTTAAACAACAGTATTAAATGAGAGTGTAACAGCCTTGTTTTTTGAACACAGGGTTTCTAGCCACCTAGATGCTGGGATTAGCTGCACCACCCCCTTTGAATACTTACAGTTTCAATCAAGGAATAGCCTACCACAGAAACTATTCTTTTGTCCTATTTTTGTTTTTATGACATTGTTTGCTTGTTTGTTTGTTTGTTTGTTTAAATGTGCTTAGGATGATCTACCAAGACCTCAGCTTGGCATTTACTGGGAAGTTTTCTTGCCAAATTCAAACAGATGTATTCAACAAACAGCACATCAAACGAGCAGTGAAAGAGTGAAGACATTCTGACGCGGGTTCTATCTCCCTTAGCAGCTGGCAGGGAGGCAAAGGGCAGAGGAGCTACATGACTGGCTCGGCTTAGGAATGATCCCATTACTATTTTCAGACTGTGGTTAGGCATGGGGCAGTGGAATCACAGAGGTCAAGGCTGGGGTCAGAGGTCTTACCATACTCTCCACTATTACGTGACTCCTGTGATGCCTTCAATCAGGGAAGTCCTGGGAAGTGTCGGAAGGTGTGAACTGGGACTCTGGCTGACCATAGCAGGTTAAGGACTCCCATCTCCTGTTTGCCTTAAGCTTCTGTAAGGGAATTTGCTAATGCAGTGGGAATAAGATGAGGATGTGAAAGGTGCCTGGGAAGACATTGCCAGCACAACTGGTACCTTATCCTATGTAATCCCTGAAGCACGCCCTTCAGATCTACCTTCTGTAAGTCCTTAATGACAGGTAGGAAGCTGTTTTTCTACAAAAAGCAGGATGCTCTAAACTAAGAATGTCTATGTATTTTAATCCAATGTCAAAAAGCTTGAAGAAACTGGTGACGAGGGCCCCAGAGTTCGGGGTTACTTATTGTTGAGCTTTCAGCTAGTAAAAGGGGTGCCAACATGGAGCTGCCTCATTTTTCTCCCTCCCCCCGTATGGCTTCAGAAAGGCACAGTGACGTAGCTCACTCCTGCTTCCTTTTCAGGAGAAACAGTCTCCCAGAGAGCATCCTGGTGAAGCCCTTTTATGACTTTGCATGAGAAGGGGCCTTGTGGAAGGGAGATTAGACTCTCAAGGGCTTCTCTGCCCCAGCTAGTTGCCAAATCATTGAGACAGAGACCTTATAGAGTTATAAAAGCCTTAAGGTGCCATAACTGGGCAGGTATCAACCCTCTAAGCTATTTCGCTATTTCCGAGCTATACACCCCACGTTACGTGCCATACTTGTTCCTGCCTGGGCTGCTTCTGTTTCATCAGGCCAGCCCTCATGGCTCATGGTCTGTACTACCCCGTGGAGACTTCCTTCTCTCTGGCTTCCTCTCCTCCTGAGGCATCTTCTTCTTTCTCTCTCTCCTCCCGGCCTCATCATCCCTCTCTGACCACAAGCCCAGGACCTAAGCTCTGCCTGCTCCTCTTCTGCCCAGTTATAGGCTTCTAGTTATTTTCTTAACCAGTTAACTTTAAATTAGGTAGAGCAAAGTTTACACAACAAAGATCAGTATACACGAGAATATAATCATCTCAATTGCAGCTAGGTTGGGGGGCAATATTTAGCATTAGAACACAGAGCACCAGACCAATCCCCAGCAAACAGACGAGCTGTGCAACCCTAGGCTGCCACTTGCCGTGAGATATCAGTGTCCAACATCTACATGCAGTCATGGAGGAAGGAGAGACTGGCAGAAAATGCGTGGTAGGGGACAATCTCACTGCGTCTAGGGCCACACTCCATACTAGTTCTTTTAGAGGAGAAAACAATAGAAGAAGGAATAGTATAAACATTTTAAATATTTGAACTATCATATCATTAAAATTAGTGACTTACTGAAAATCACGAATCATATTTTTTTCTTCACTCACATTCTCTCTAAGGTCACCTCTCCACCTGCTCTGCCCCTTAAAAAATCTCATCCAGAGATGTATCGATAACCTATCAGCTTCTCGACTCCCCAACTTAAAGATACCATTTATTTCTGGCTAAAACTAAACCACAAAAATCATTAAATTTCTACTGTTGTTCTAAACTTGGTTCACTTTGCTTTGATGACAGTTTAAGGGTCTTCTTCTTAATCATATTCCCCCGTGGGCTTCCCACCAGAGCCAACATGAGCATGGCTTCTGGAGTAGTTATGACTACCCAGAAGTCTTGGTTTCAAACAGAACTGGGTCATCTCAGTTCTGTGATACCTGTTACAAAATTCCTCACTTGTGATATAAGGCTACAGTAGTCCCCGGCTCCTATGATGGCTACAGCAGTGGGGGGAAAAACAGAACAAAACACTACATTCATTCAAACTGCTCTGTCTAGATCATAAGAAGTGTTCTGTTGGTATTGCCATGTCTAATAACGCCATGCCAAGGAGCTTGAGGGAAGCCTCAGTGGATAAGATGCTTGCTGAGCAGCATAAGGACTTGGGTTGGATGCAAGCATGGTTTGGAATATCAGTGCTGAGGAGACGCTTTATCTTTGGAGGCTCGCTGGCCTTCCAAGCTAGCTCACTTGTTGAGCTCCAAGCCAGTGAGAAAGAAACCAACAACGTAGATAGTGACCAAGAAGCAACACACAGTCAGCCTCTGGTTTCTACATGCATGAGCATGTGCATGTACACACTGCGGCCTACACACACACACACACACACACACACACACACACACACACACACACGAATATACCAAGAGACAAAAAAAAAAAAAAATGAAGCCCACCTAGTTGAGCACACACGAACAGCTTGAGTGTGAAATCTATCTTCACAGCGCAGCCTATCAGGCCATGATGGAGAGACGCTGAAAAGTTAGACATCGTTGTTTGAGCCCAGCATAAGAAGGGAACGGGCCGGCTGCATGCCAACAGTGCTTGGAGCAGCCTACCTAGGAAGGGAGCCTCTGCTGGAGGGAGGCTAGAACTACAGCTGCTTTTCTACAGCCCCAGATGCAGACTCCAGGCTCAGTCTGTAGAGTCCACAGACGTTTCATGAGGCTTGGTGGGCCCTGTTGCTCTTCAGCCTGGGCCAGGAGCCACTGTTCTTTAGCCCAAGCACTAGAACCACCTTGGGCAGAGGGGCTGTGGATCTGTTTTGTAGCTCTTCTCTAGTGCGTGACCAGGAAAGGATCAACCATATCAACATTCAAAGAAAGTTAGGAGTTGGGATTAGTAAAATAAGCTAACAATTATCACCAATCATATATCATCATATGTCGTATTATTTATCAGCCACAGATTAGAAGTGGGAGCAGTGTCTTCAACTTGGCTACCTTGTCCTGCCTCCAGATGTGAATACGCCATCTTCCCTGGGAAGTGCTCCATGTATTGACTTCTGCATGAGGTCCATAGACTCACGACTTTCAGGATTGCTATGGCAGCCCAGGCTCCATGTGAGCTGGGCGTGCAGTATTTGTTACTACCTTGAAATTCCCATGGCCCCCTCCCCCTCAGCCAGCCTTTCAGCTAGAAGAATCTGGCTCCACCTCACCAGCTCCATCCTTGTGTGTCATTAATTAATTAATTAATTCATCCCATGTTAAAATAACTTTTATTCTCCTGATGAAGCTGTCATTTCAGATGCTTACCACCTCTGTCTACTAACCTAGGCCTAGTCCTGGAAGCTTCTAATCTTACAGCCTCTGAGAATTACTGCTGAATAAGCTCACCCTTCCTAGCTTTTTCTGAAGTCTGGGTGTATGGTTCAATACAGCTGTTCTGGCTCAAACTCCTCTCCTAGATGACTGATTAAAACTGACTTCTCTCAGTTTTTCACAGAATTGCTCTGCTTGGCATCATACTAACTTTGGCACTTCTGGCTCCTTCTCATTCTCTGGCTCATTCTGTCTTCACCTGTGTTCTAGCATGTTCTTCCTTCAACCTCTCTCTGTAAAGCTCTTGCAGTAAAACTGCCTCTGAATTCCACAAACTGAATTGCCAGGAACTCAGCTCCACTGCACGGCCCCTCAACTCACTGTCAACTGTACTTCCTGAATAGAACTGACTAGAATTCGGAGATCTGCCTGCCTCCGTCTCCTGAGTACTTGGATAAAAGGCGTGTACCACCATGCCTGGACCTAAGCTTTTCTTTACCTGAAACTTGCTCAATACCAGGCTGGCCTTGAACTCAGGGATCTGCTTGCCCCTGTCTCCCGAGATTAAAGACATGCCTGTATTCCAGCCAGATCACACAGACCTAAAAGATCTTTGGATGTGATCTCTTGCCAGAGCAGCCATGTTCTGAATTAGAATTCCTCTACAACTCACACATCGTCCATCCACTCAGTCAGTAAATATGGAGCTATCACGGAGAGTAAATGCCACCCATATATCTGGAGAATGTCCTATAAAAATCCCTAAATGACCCTTCATTATACCCAGGACTGAGAACTGCCCTCCCAGGAGTTCTCACTCAGGATAATAACATGAGCCAATGGTTAGCTCGGATTTCTTAGCACTTCTGGGTCTGTTAGGCATTTTTGTGGAAACTAATTGTTCACTCTGCTCATCCTGATCGTAGCATGTGAACATTCATAGCTCAACTTCAACGACAAGGAAACAGAAGATCCTGGAGGGAAATTCTAAGACAAGGCCATCCATGTTTCAGGCCATCCATGTTTCAAACCATCCATGTTTCTGTCCTCTCATGGAGGTCATCTACCCTGGTGGCCTCGTAGCTTACTGAGAGGCCTGTACATAAGCTCTCATTGACGCTTCATCTCTGAGATGGTTTATTATTTATGGACCTGAATGGCCACAGCAGAATCCTGCCTCCCAGTTTCCCTTTGCCTCCTCTCTGTCTTAGACAGTGGTGCCTGTCACACTGTAATCCGTTGCTGCCACCTAGTGGTAAACTTGACATTTACCAACATGAAGGGAAGATGGGCAACATCTTAGAAAGCAGTTATTGTTTTTTAATGGGCAGAAGGGCAGTGCCTCTTTTCTGTACACATATCTTCCCTGTGCCCGTGTGCGTTTCTTGCATATGTATGGGTACATTCGAACAAGGAAGTGTGCCCATATGTGTTCAGGCCAGAGGTTGATGTTGGGTATTTTCCCCAGTCACTCTCCTCTTTAAAAATGTTTTTGATCAATTATCAAGTTTACTAGGCATAGAAAAGAAAAAAAATATTCCTCAAAGATCCCTGCAAAGTTGGGGACAGAAAGTCACTATACTTTGGCCCAAGGTTTGCTTTTCCCCTCTTCAGATGGCCGGTGCACGCAGCCGAGATCTGCGGGGAACATATGTTTATAAATAATTTTACAAATAATGTTGTTGAGTTTCTTTTAAAATTCTTATAAGCTCTGCAACTTATTTTCCACATAATTTTTTTCAAATGCATTTGTGTTAAACATATAATTGGCATAGCTTTATTTTACCTTATGGCTATGTATCATATGATAGATTTGTCTGTTAGGAAAAGACTGTGTCTGTGAGTTGTTTTACATGAATGGTTTTGTGTATGAGTGAGTGTAAATGTTGGAGCTCAGGTGGAGTTTCTGGGCTTTCAACTACATCCGAATGTCAAAGTTGGGTTTAGAAGTGACTGTACCAAGTTACAATTCAAGTAAATACTAGGTGTGAGTTCTCATGATCTACGTATATTCCAGAACTCTTGATGTTATGAAATAGTTTGCCTATTGCTAGTCACCGATGAAGACCTACTTATTATCCATTTCCATAATTTTGCTTCTGTAAAATTCCTATTTATAACTGTAATATGTTTTCCTGTTGTAACAGGGCACTAGACCTTAGTTGGCCCCCAGACCTTACCATGACTGACTCCATGCTGAAAGTACCATTCAGGCTGGAAAACTTATCACGTAGGCAGCACCACCTACTGAAACCAAAACAAAGACCTACTCCATCAAAGCCCATAGTTCTGGGAAAGTTACTAAATGTACCAACCTTGCCTTTTGGCTCCTGTAACAGCACAGTCTGGTGCTTTAGAGTTGATTGCTACTATTTTGCTCCCTGAGATGTGGTTGCTGCCCAGATGAACACATTCTCACATACCCCTATCTTTGTTGTGCAGACCTTGCTCTACCTCGTTAAAGTTGATTGGTTAATTTTTTAAAAGGCCTAAACCTAGGCAAGGCAGAAGTGAGGGGCAGAGCTAAGGTTTAAGGGATTTAGGGGAGACAGATCTTGGGTAGGGGGAGAAAGGGGAGGAGAAACAAGGAGCAGGATTGACATGAGATAGGAAAGACCACGTGGACTGGGAGGAGGAACTCTGAAGTTCCACATGGAGAGAGAGGCAGGGCAAGTGAACAGCATACGCAAGTATTTGGGGATTCTGGGTAGGAAATAGCCCAGAGAGAAATGATAAAAGCATGGGATGGGGGCTGGGAGATAATGGGAGGAAATTTAGGGAGTTAATATCTGGCCAGCGCCCAGATACAATAAGGCTTATTCTAAAATACAACCAATGTCTGTGTCTTTTATTGATAGCAGGTTGGATAATACCACCATAATAATTACAGGGCTTAATAATAAACTTTATTAGCTATTATTTTTATATATTCTACAATAGGCTTCTGTAGTTCTTCTTCTGGATAACTGTTCTTCAAAGTATGTCAATCCAGGACATGTTTTTTGTTTTGTTTTTTTGTTATTTGGGTTTTCATTTTTGGTTTTTCTTAAAAGCTCACACTGAGAAAGGCTCAGGGCTACACTGGGATCCCAAACACCCAGTGTAGTTGTCAGCCTACTAATAAAGACTTTCTATTGGTTTAAGTTCATGTCCAAGCAGTCTTCTCTGGTGAATGCCCAACTACACTATTGAATTGTTTATGCTACATATGTAAACATTCTTAATGTATTTTATGCATCAGTCAGTTTCCTGTTGCTATAATAAAAGGTAAGAGGCCAACTAGCTTACAAAGAAAAGAGGTGTATTCAGCTCATGGTTTGGGAAGTTGACTGTTGAAACAGTATGCTGCCAATTCTATGATGACCTCATGGCAAATGTCAGTAAAACGGTGGAGCGGGTGAGAGGGAGCAAGCACATTAAAAGACAGTAAACAGTAAAGAAAGCGTTAGAATGCAGTTTCTGAGTGCTCAGGAACACAAGTGC
Organism: Acomys minous; assembly: GCF_964271855.1. Lineage (NCBI taxonomy): Eukaryota > Metazoa > Chordata > Mammalia > Rodentia > Muridae > Acomys > Acomys minous. Next base: position 92,851,130 of record NC_140496.1, on the reverse strand, counting down.
CGCATTTCTTGCCTTTAATTGTCCCAGGTAATGTTTTTAAACTCATTAATCACCACTGATAAACTTACTAGACATCCTAGGAACTCCACTCACCCTGTTGTTTTGGTTTTTCAGATAGGGTCTCACTCTGTAGCCAGGGCTGGCTTTGAACTTAACAGCAATCCTTTTGTTTTCAGTCTCCCAAATGCTGAGGTTGTAGGAATGGGTCACCATGCACAGCCTGCCCATTTGTTTGTTTGTTTTCCTCTCCTCTTATTTTTAATTATGCACACAAAGTAATGAGTTTCATTGTGGAGTTTTATATATGCCAGGCTTTTGTTGATTTATCTCCCAGCATCTCTCTCCCACCACCTCCCACATCTCTCCTTCTGGACCCCTTCCCTCCCCAACTAGCCTTCCTCTCCTGTGACAGGCACTCTGGTACCCTCATTTCCCCAGCGCTCCCTTAAGACCCCCTCTTCCCACCTCTGAATATCAAATAGTATTCTTCATTCCCGGTGACCGGGCGGCCTTCCCATCATCCCCATGGTTGCACCATCTCTGTTCAGTGAGCTCTTCATGTCATTAAACAGAACTGTGAGAGCCATTGATCGATGTGCACTGTGCTTCCTTCCTTCCTTCTCCTTAGGTCCACAGCACCTGCACCATATGTCTGAAACTGGAGAGGGATGATCTGTGCTATGTTGGTGAAACTGTGTAACTAGAGGCCTGAGAGCGATGGCTGCCACAAGGTTCTGGAACCTAGATTTCCCAGAATGCTATTCAGTTGCTAAGCTGTGTGATTACCTCCTAACAACCAGGGAGGCGTTTCTTTGGAGGGAGACTGGGAGAAACTGGAGGAACACGGCTGTGCTCTTTTGAAGGCAGTAGACAGGCAGGTGTTTCCACCAGTAAAATCTCCTTAGTTTAAGTCCCAAGATTTAAGAAGATAACAAAAATTTAACTGAGACCCAATACGAGTTTGGAAGGGCATCAACAGACCTGAGTTCCTACCAACTGATTTATCTATCTTAAAAACTGCCCGCAGGTATAATTTTCTATTCATCATTATAATAATTTGCTAACACTTAGGTATGTTTACTTATGACCTTAAAAGTTTAAGGTATAATAAAACCAAGTAAGTTGCTTTAAGGAAAAAGAATATTATCTTTTAAAGTTAGTTACTTATTTTGAGGGTGTTATACTAACAACACTGTGCTACTCATAGAGACATTTACACTATTAGAACAATCACCAGCAAATTTAATGGCAATTACTGAGTTTATACCATGTAGCAGATGTGTGCACACAATAGGAGAACAAAGATGAAAAAAAACCAGGCTAGATCAAGGCATGCCTGATGAGTACTTGCTACTGGAAGGAACAGGGAAGAAGTGAAATGTTTAATAAGCAAAAAGCAGGGAGTGATGTGTGCTATGAAGAATGCTTTAAAGAAGAAAAAGGGCTCGAAAGTGACAGATGCTGGGGTGACAACAAAACTATTACAAGGAGGGGTTAGGATATCTTTTGGAGAAAGTATGTGCCCCGAAAACTTAATCCAGTAATGGAAGAAGCCACGGGAGCCGCTGTGCTGTGTGTTTTGAGCTGGAAGAGCAGGAGAGGAGCGCTCATGTTTCCAGGGATAGCTGTACAGGATGACCAGCTCACGTCGTTTGCAGCTGCACATGACTGGCTCACACCATTGCAGCTGCACAATACTGGCTCACACCATTGCAGCTGTGCATTACTGGTTGTGTTTTCTTTGTAGGCTCATGTTCTATGTATGTACTATTTTGAACTTAAGGCTATTCCTATTTTATGCAAATGGACAGGGCATTTTTCTGAGTAACATTAACTGTTCTTTTCAATCTTTCTCTTTGGAGGATTATATTTCCCTTATTCCAAATAAAATTCAACAATTTTCTAATATATGGATAGATTTGAGGGACTACAAGAAATTTTTCTTTTATAAGTATCTTTGAAAATCTACATATATAAAATAAGATATATGCACATATGTATATATGCGTGCGTGTGTGTGTGTGTGTGTGTGATTTACCTGGTAGAAAGAAAAAACTGACTCTTGAGTTTTGCCTGAATGTATGGGTGTGTGTGCTCATAGTGCTGTGGAAGCCAGACTTTAGTGACCTGAAGCTGGAGTTGTAGACAGTTTGAGCGCCCAGTGTAGGCCCCGGGAAATGAGTCTGGGTCCTCAGCAAGGGCAGCAAGCGCTCTTAACTGCTGAGTCATCTCCCCAGCTGCAGTTTCTGGAATGATGAATGCAAAGTGCAATTAAATTCCCCACACATACTCTTCTCATTTCCTTTCCAAAGCGATAGCACGGTGAGCATCACAAAGTAGAGCATAAACAGAACTCCACTATCTTCTCTCCGGAAAGCTCTTGGGGATGTCCAACAAATGAAGAAGTCTTAGACCGATTTTTATCATATAGAAATAGTAAGGTGAGATCTTTACCAAAAAAAAAAAAAAAAGAAAAAAGAAAAGAAAAAAAAGAAAAAAGCAACAATTCTTGGGTTTACAAATATCTTATTTTAATAGAAATTAGCACAAAATGAGGTTAAGTTCTAGACCACTCTCTATTGTTTGTGCTAACTTGATTGGACAGGCTGGAGCCAGAGCCCATGGGTGCTACTTTTGCAAGCCACAGTCACGGACACCAAAGTTGAGTTGGTCGTTTTTAGTATTTTGCTTCTCCAGCACTTGAGATATATGCTCCTGTGATGGGAAAATGACTTTGGTATGACCACGTGACATAGGGAACATAGTCTGGAAATTGTTTTCTATAGCATGCAGCAAATACCTCTGAAGTACTGGAAATGAATGTATTCTCTCTCCTCCCCCGCGCCCCATCACTCCCTCCTCCTCCTGCCCTTCCTCCCATTATGGTCCTATACGTTACTTGTTAACCAACTCATGGTTTGCATGTAGGAGTGGCCATGACATTGCTTATGGAATTCATCTATGATACACATCAGTCAGTTTAGCACTAATAAATATTCCTAGTATTGAGTTCAGCAAAAAGATTTACTTTATTGAAAGTAAATATCATTTCTGATTCTCCAGTAAAGATATTTATTAAATAATTAAGTAATTCATTTTATTAATTTCTTATTTTAAAAACTATGGTTGGGGCTGGAGCAATGGCACGGCAGCTAATCGCATGGGCTGTTCTTCCAGAGGACCCAGGTTCAGTTCCCAGCAATCACATGGTAGCTCACAGCTGTCTGTAATTACAGTCGCAGGGGATTGGATACCTTCTTCTCGAGCACAGCATGCACATGGGACACACACATACATGCAAGGAAAGCACCCATATACATAAAATGATAAATTTTAAAAAGTTTAATATATAATAAATATTTATTTAATATTTAAAAATATTCTTTTTATATTAAACTTGTCTTTTAAATATATGGAGAAAGTAGTTTAATTTTTTTCATTAGTTTACTTGCTAAAATAATTTGAAGTACATTTATTAATCAACCGCATTTCTAGAACTGTAAATTTATATTGGACTTTCAAAGAACATGGCCCTAATCTGTTTAAGTAGAACAAAGTACCAAAAGCAGGGCAGGTTATACACAACAGAAAGTAATTTCCTCATGAGTCCGGAGCCTGTGAGGTCTAAGGTGAGCGCAACAGCAGCTTTGCAGGCTGTGAGAGCTGACTCCCAGGCCTCTGGGCTGCATCTTCTCAGCACACGGATGGTAAGGTGGCTCCCTGGGGCCCTTTCTACAGGGCACTAGTCTCATTCTTCGAGAACTCCATCTTCCTGACCTGATTCCCTTCGGAAGGTTCTATCTCCTACTTATCGTGTTAATGATTAGACATTGACAAAATACTTTTATAGGGCACTAGAATTCCATGGATAGCTTGGATTTTGCAGAATTTTAGTGAGATGTCTGAAGAGAGTATTCGCACACTGTCTTCACTCTCTAAGGCTCTTCACACAGAACACGCCATCTGACCAACCTTCTCTAAGCAAGCACAGGCATTTCTTTAGGAAGAGCGAGACGAATCCCAGACGCCATGCAGGTTCTTCTGAAGAGAAGGCAGGAGGCTGCATCGTCTTCCGGTTTATCTGTTATACCCAAATCTCCTTGACAATTCCCCTTCAAACTTACCTAAGAGAACTCTTGTGGGACAGACAGATGCACTAAGGAGATAAGCTGAATATTCCTGCTGATATTGAAGTCAGTTCCAACAGATTATAGTTGAAGAAATGAGAACCTAGGAAATCAACTAGTATGTGTTGATCCCAATGCTCATTCCAAGGTTATTGCCCTTCCCCCACCCAGCTTGTATTCCTCTTCTGTACTGTGGATTAAAAATGACCTTGTTTGCTTGTTTGAACCTAAGGACCCACGTAGGAAGGCTAAGTGTAAAGTTTGATTATAGGCCTGCTGTGGGAGATACTCCTGATCCCAGTCCTCAGAAGGCTCAGGCCGGCCTGAGCTACAAAGTGAAGCTTTGTCTCAAAAATCAATCAAGTGGTAAAATATTAGAGCCTGACTACACACTTAGAATTAATCCTCTTTGTGATATTCCTAAAAAGTTAATAATGAAATATACTATTTGTTGTTCAGTCTTGATACTTTCTAAATTTAATATTTAAGTATACGTTGCCTAGCCTAGAGTAATTTTAGAATGTCATCCTAGCTTCGTTCTGTTGCTGTGACAAACACCATGGCCGAAAGCCACACAGTGGAAGGAAAGGTCGGTTTCAGCCTATAGCTTAGAGTCTGTCAACTGAGGAGAAGCCGGCCAGGAACTCAAGCAGAAACTTGGGGCCGGGAGGACTGCTTGCCATTACAAACAGCATTACCTCCAATCAAGGAACTCAGTCCATAGACAAAATAATCACAACAGACCAATGGAGGGCGCTGTCTACTTCTCCACTAACAGAAACAGTGTGCTGGCTAGGATTACATCAGCTTGACACAAGCTAGAGTTATCTGAGAGAAGGCAGCCTCAACCGAGATGTCTCCATAAGATCAGGCTGTAGGCAGGTCTGTAGGGTGTTTTCTTAATAAGCGATTGATGTGGGAGACCACAGTCAGAGTGGGTGGTGCCAGCCCTGGACAGGCGACCCTAGGATGTTTGAAAAAGCGCACTGAACAAGCCCGGAAGACCAAGCCTATAAGTAGAGTTCCTCCATGGCATCTTTTTCAGCTCCTGCCTCCAGCTTCTTTTCCTACTTGAGTTACTACATTGACGGTCCTCAGGAAGAAGTGCAGCCTGAGAGTTACAGAGACTGTGGACCAAGCGAGTGACCTGAGAGAGAGAGAGAGTTGTAAATTGAAATAAACCTTTTCCTCCCCAAGTTGTTTTTGGTAATGTTTTACTACAGTGATAGAAACCCAAAGACACTCATGTTTAGCTAGCTTTTTATACAGCCCAGGGCTATTTACCAGGGAATGGTACCACCCACAGTGGGCTGGGTCCATCTACAAATGTTAGCAATCATGATAATCCTCCCTAAATTTCCCATAATCCTCCCCAGACTGCCCAAAGGCTAGCAGGATCTGGGAAACCCCTCAATCGAGACTCCTTTTCTCAGGTAACTCTATGCTATGTCAAGCTGAGAGTTAAAGCTAACTAAACACACACACACACACACACACACACACACACACACACACACACACACTCCAAAATAAGATTCTTGAAATTCATCTGTTTTCTGGTAACTTATACACTCTAGAAATACACCCTGAAAAACTTGGACGGATTTATATAGTATAAAAGGATATCACTACGGACTGGTGGGATGACTCAGTGGGTAAGAATACTTGCTGTATGAGCCTAATCATCTGAGATAGATCCCTTCATCCAAGGCAGAAGGAAAGAGCCCACTTGTACTCTGATCTGCACGTACATACTACAGTGTGTACAAACCGACTCTCATACACACTGCTGCTGCTGTTGCGGTTGCTGCTGCTGCTGCTACTGCTACTACTAGTAATAGTAGTAAATAAATGGATAAATAAAGATGTCAATAAACTAGAAATACTCAACAACATCCTAAGTTCAAGTTCCATTAGTTGTACATGTCTGATACTACCTATTATTCTGATCAGGTAAAAAATAACAATAAAAATGTCTCTCGGCCAGCTCTGGTATGATGAATGAAGTTTCTATATAACAGAAAGTGTACAACATCTATAAAAATGTCTTTCTTAGATTTCAAGAGCAGTATGTCATTTAAAGTTGAATACATTTTTTTTAATGTGTGTGGGTGTTCTCCTTGGACGTCTGTCTGTGCACCACGTGCGTGAAGTGCCTGAAGAGTCCTGAAGAGGGTATCCGATTCCCAGGAACTGGAGTTATAGATGGTTTTGAGGCACAATGTGGGTGCTGGGAATCGAACCCTGGTCCTCTGGAAGAGCTCCCAGTGCTCTTAACCCCTAACCGATCTCTTCAGCTCCAAGAAAGTATGTCATTTTCAGAAGGTTTAAATAATTCTTTTGTATGTTCTGAATTCAGATGTTTCATCATTTAATTGTGAATTAACCAAGAACCATCCCATCTTAAAGTGCTAGACTCGTGATGTGTGATTGATGTTAATTAGTGACAGAGGCTCATTTACTACCACTGAATGCTGCAAACAACAGCTAATGTTATCTAGCTTGCCAGCCGAACATGCAGTGTCATTTTCCCATCCTTTTACTCTCTCTTAGGTATCATTATTCATTTGAAGGATACTATAAACTTGAACATCTAGATTTCTTAGGGATACAATATGAAAGTTTCTTGCATAAGGCTAGTTTAAGGTAAAGCTAATTTAATGTAGTATTTTTAAAGCCTAATTTAAATTTACTTCATGAAAATAAATAATTATTTCCTCATAAGACCACAATGATCTTAAATACAATTAAAAGTAGAATACAGTTCACTTTTTTTTTTAAGTACTTTTTTTCCCAAGGGAGCTTATGTTTCATTCAGACCTAGAGTATTTATAAAAGTTTGATTTGACAGCAAAACAACCTCCCATTGTTCTTCTTTGTTCATTTGTTTTTGTTTTCCTCGCATTTTTTTGACATGAGAAATAATTTAATGCAAAGATGGAGAATTTTTCAGAGACAAGTGAATGTCAAGTACCTCTTCTCAGGATGATTGACGTTCTGTGATTTCAGGGTGGCAGCTCATCTGTGAGTGCAGCCAATCAAGTTGGAGAGATCCCAAGAACTTTTGTGGCAACTGTGGAGAAGGGAAACCAACAGGCCATGAACCGGACCCTCAGATCCCCGACACCTTCTCTTCACTCAGAGTGCAAAGGCAGCCTGATGTCAAGAAACGACAGCTGCTTTGTAGTCAGGCACACACCTCATCCGAGAAGAGTCTGCCACATCAAAGGTAATGGGACACCAGATACTCAGTTATTTTCCTCCTCCATATACAACCTATAACTCTTACTTAAAATATTTAGGTATTGGTAAGGTCAGAGGCTTAGATACCTGAAGCCATGTCTTGGTGCCTATAGACATTTGTAGGTATCTTCTCTGCCAGACATTAGCCGATAGATTGCTTGTGTTGGGATAGGAGCCTGGGGAAATGGCCAAAGTACTCAGAGCCTGGGATGTCATTCAGCAACCTCAAGGTAGCATTGACCAATTGTCTTAACATATTTTAATATCTTAACTACCTTCACACCTGTATTAGTCAGGATTCTCTAGTGTAACAGAATTTACAGATTGAATCATCCATCTTTCTTTCATCTGTCTGTCTGTCTATCTATCTATCTATCTATCTATCTATCTATCTATCTAAAGGGAATTTATTAGAATGATTTATAGGCTATGGCACAGCTAATCTAACAATGGCTGTCTACCAATCTGTCCAAGAATCCAGTAATTGCTCGGCCTATAAGGCTGAGTGCTTCAGCTGCTCTCCAAAATATTCCAGAACCCTGAAGAAATGGATTTAAAGCCAGTAAAGGAATGGACTTGCTAGCAATGGCAGGATAAAGAAGGCAAAAAAGAGAGAGCTTCCTTCCTCCATGTCCTTTATATAGGCCTCCAGCAGAAGGTGTGGCCCAGACAAGAGGTGTCTTCCCACCTCAAAGATCCAGATGACAAGTGGATCTTCCCACTCCAAATGATGGAATTAAGGGGGAAAATCCCTCCCAGGTGTGCCCTACCATTTTTGAATTTTAGCTAATTCCAGGTGTAGTCAAGTTGACAAACAGGAACAGCCATCACAACACCCATGTCCAGATTTAAGCATAAGCCCAAGTGAAGCACATGCGTGTGCACATATATGTATATATAAATGTATATCTGCTGGTATGGAGCCCAGGGCCTGGCCTGTAATTTGTCTCTCCTTCCTCTCCTCCTCTCTTCTCTTCCCCTTTACCTGCCTCCCTTTTTACCTTTCCTTATTTTCACTTTCTGTAGCAAGCCCCTTGCAAATCAGACATTGGTAGTAGCTCCCCCTGTACTAAAAAATAAAAGCATATATGCTTTCTGCATGTATCGGAGTGGATTTCTCAAGATTACAAAGCACATGGAAACAAACAGAACTGTTGGTACTAGATACAGAGAACCAGTTAGTTCACCCCAGATGGGGTAACTGTGGGACACCTCCCACGAAAGCCACCTCAGCTGGTGGGTTAACCCTTAGCCTCTCGTGTCCTTCCCTAAGCCTCATTCCTACTACACCCACCTTGCCTCCTCAATAAGTGTGTTCAACAAACACTGACTTGGAGTGATTATTCAGGCAGAGCCTGGTCACAATAGTCCTGTGCTGTGGCTATGACATGGGAGGTGAAGGCAAAGGTGTCAACATAGAAAAGAGCATCAAAGAATTGAGTAGAAGGCAGGCATGACCTTACTGAGGAAGAAATACCTCAATAAGGTATAACAACCCCATATAGATGAAAACGAGTCATATTTCTGTTTTTTTTTTTAAAAAGGTGTAAACATTTTCATAATAAAAATGAACCATCTTTTAATATAAAGGGGTAGATCCTGGAAATTAAGAATTAGAAGGCTGCCAATCTTGTCCAAATATGAATATCCCTGCTATACAAAGGTAGCTAAGCAACCCTAGATGTGTGGCTGGAGAGAATGTTCAAGAAAAAAACAAAACAAACATTTTGGTAATCAGCTGGAATAAAGTACGGAGAAAGCAGATCCCACATGAACCTGGGCTGCTTCCTTTCACCACCTGAGGTTATCATGACAAGAACATGTGTTGCCTCTGGTGAAACAGGGAAGCTAAGGGGAGGAGCTGGAGCCATTTCCCTCAGCAGATGTTGAAAGGCCTCACAGATTAACCCGTGCTCTGGGTGTAGTAAATATACCAGCAAAACCAACAATCTTACTAAGATCACATTCTGGTTAAACATCGAATTCAATTCGGTGAGGCTGACTGCATTGTCATTCTCCATGAAACAACCACAAGAATCATACTTACAGTGTAAGTCTGGCTCTTTAGACATCCCGCTAAAATCCCCTAGAGGCATTCATGATAATATTGTCTTATCCTGTGATGTGGCTTCTGCCTCCTATGACTCATCCTGCCCATCTCCCACCCCTATATGCATGCGCCTTATTGGCTTACCCAGGTTCCCGGAAGATATGCCACACCCTTTGCAAGTTCTGACTCTTCACACATATTTTCTCTAGACAGAAAACTCCCTCATTAATTGCTATTTCTCATTTTTCAGATATTGGCTTAAACATCACTTCAAAAGACTTCCTAGGCCCCACATCCCCAGTCTAGACTGTCACATGATACTTTGGCAGAGTACCCTATAATTTCCTCAAGAGAAGTTTTCTTAAATTAGGTTCTCTGAGGACACTGATCTGGGAATGTGTGTCAAGAAGCCTTTATTTGGATGTGCTTTGTGGAACAACATCTACGAAGGAAATGCAGGAAGCAGAACTAAGCAAGACAGTGAGGGTAAAATGCCACAGGGATGTCACAGAGGCCACGAGGGAGAACGGGTCTAGGGTGGCCCCTTATAGGGTAAGGACTTCAGGCCTTTGCGACTTCCATCAGCCAGGTACCAGGTGCTGTCAGTGCTTTGTTGTGCAGTGAGAGCTCCCTTCAGCCAAAAGGAAATTTCCAGACAGAGAAGATATAGCCTGAGCCCTAAGGGCCAACCACTAATCCTCATGTCAGTGGGAGAGATGGCCTCTGCCTCAGTTCCTGCCTCTAGAACCCTTCCTTGAGCTCCTGCTCTGCCTGCCCTTCATGGTGCACTGCGATGTCTGAACAAATCCTTTCCCCATATGTTTTTGGTCATGGTGTTTTATTACAGCAACAGAAAAGTAAAGTAGAATATGCATTTTTCTTAATCATTTCTGTCATTTTAAACTTCCTAATTGTTAAAGGATAGTCATCCGCTAAGAAAGCAGTTGCCCTGGACAAAAAGAACAAACAAGACAGCAACAACACTCTCCCATTAAAGATTGGATATCAGTCAGAGACTAAGGGCCATGAGGTCAAAGCTTTTGCTCAGCTTTCAGACAAGGAAGCCTTTATAACGTCAAGGGCAGGCACTTGACTCCCTACCTTGGGCGTGGCTTCTCTTCCCTGCTGGAGGATGGGTCTTCTTCACAGCTGGGTGGAATTCCCCATCTCCTCAACAGCTGTCAGTCATGTAATGCCTCACTGGACTCTCAAACCACTGTCAGGCTGTTCTCATCTCTTTACACCTTTGAAAAGTAGATCTTTCCTAACTGTTGAATTGATGGAATCTGATTTTTTTTTCATATTTCTGTCTGATGTGAGGTTGCCAGGTGCGCACATTAATATGTGGATATGGAAAGAACCACTACCAAAAAAAAAAAAAAAAAAAAAAACAAAGTAGGAAGAGAGAGGGCTGTTCTGTGACGTTCCTCCAACACACATGATACACACACCACATGCTTTCTTTTTAAAAGCACAATTAAAAGAGAAATCAGGGGTTTCCATTGACATATTTGTGTGTAAGCTTGCCTATATTTAATTTGGCATGAATAATTTTTTTTTTTTACTGTGTACCTGGGCCTGTCACTACTCTAGTGTTTAAAGTATAATCTTAACATTTGATGGTGTCTTCAAAAAAATTCTCATTTCTATCTAGAGAGTTACTAGTAGTAAACTTTGAGGTACATAACCAAATAAAACAGCTGGTAGTGTCCTCCAGCCATTCAGTCAACCATCAAAGCTCATCCGCTTTCTGCCAGGCACTGGTACTGGCAACAGATGGTAAACAAAACTGGCAAAACCCCCATCCATGAGGCTCACTGCCTAGCGCAGCTCTGACAAGCAGATTACAAACAGACTTCATGAGACCATGGATACGTGCTGTGGGAGACGTAAACACGTTAGGGGCCAGTGAGTGCTGGGTGTTTTCTGAACAGGGTTGTTAGCAGACAAGCAAATGGTTATCCCTGTTCTTGCAGGCTTGAACAACATCCCAATCTGCACTGTCAATGATGACGATGTCCCTCTCAGACTGTTGTGTGGCGCCAGCCAGCAGAGCCTCTTAGAGAGCAATGAGATGCCATTAACCAAATTCAGCAACCCGCCCAGCACCGCAGCTCTGGATAGCCCTGTCCGAGGGCTATCGCCGGTGCAAAACAAAGTTCCGGCAAGGCCTCAGTCTGGTGAGTCCCTCTAAAGAAATGAAATGTGTTCTTAGGCCTCTTGCAAAAACTGGAGAGAAATCTGATTGTTTCAATAGCTGGAGCAACGTGTGAGATAGGTTATTCATCACAGACAATTTACATTCCCCTAACGAAATTCATAAGACACTATTGTTAACAAATTCTATTTGTTGTTGTTGTTGTTGTTGCTGCTGCTGCTGCTGCTGCTGCTACTGTTATTGTGTCCAGGCCAGGTTTGGTGTAGGCATGGTGTCCAGTCTTTAGAAAGTGTGATGACTGATTTCTAATGTCAGCTCTTGACTGGATTTGGAATAGCTGGTGACACATGTCTGACATGTTGAGGAGAGGGTCTCTGGAGAATGTGGCTAAGCAGGGAATGTGGATGGCAGCACGGCACACACTGGATGTCCCTGACTGAATAAAGAAAGAAAGAAGGCAGTGAAGCACTGTCGTCCACCCTCCCTGCATCCTGCCTCCACAGCTGTCTTACACTCCACTGCTAAGCCTTCCTGCAAGGGACTCGAACTGTGCACAGGAATACGTCTTCCCTCCTCTAATGTGCTTCTGTCAGGTCCTGGTGAAGAGAAAAGTAACTAGCTGAGAGACATCAGATATGAGTGCAGCCAGCACGGATTAAAAACAAAACAAAATGAAAACCAAAGGTGGGTCCAGTAAACACACGGGGATGGATATTTGTGTACACATCTCCCATGCTCACCGCCATAGAGCCATACCCTGATGACGTTGCCTCTGGTGCTCATCCAACTCTTATCTGTCCCTCTGGCCCACATGCAGTATCTGGCCTTTGGTGGTAGATGGTTAAATACATTAACAGATGCTTATGTCCTCCAAGCTCCCACTAGATTGGCCCATCAAACTGTTTCCATACGCAATGGCTTTCCTAGATCAATACACCAAAAGCATCCACACTCTTCCCACAAAACAGTCCAGAAGTGGAAAAGCAGCATGCTCGGTGTAAACTTTTGTTTCTAGATTCGCTTTGTTTTATATACATGGATGTTTTGCCTGCATAGATTTGTGTGCATCACCTGTGTGCCTGGTGCCCAGGGTTGAAAAGAAAGCATCCAATTCCCTGGTACTGGAATTACAGATGGTTGTGAGCCACTACTGCATGCTGGAACTGAACCTAGGTCCTCTGCGAGAGAATCCAGGGCTCTTACCACCCAGCCATCACCTCTCTAGCCCCCAACACTGCTTTATCACCGCAGTGACCTCACTGCCTTGGTACTAATGTCTGTCCTAGTTTACTTGTGTTGCTGTGACTAAATACTCTGAGGAAAGGCAGCTTAGCGGAGAAAGGGTTTGTTTCAGGTCACAATTCTTGGTTATAGTCCATCACTGTGGAGAAGCTGGAGGGGAAGAGAGTGAGATGGCTGGTCACATGACAGCTACAGCCAAGTGCAGAGAGAAAACATGGCTGTGCTCAGTTAGCCTTCTTTAATGTGATAGAGTTCAGTGACCAAACCAGGGATTGGCTCGGCTCACTTTCAAGCTGTGTTTTCCACGTCAACTACAACAGTCAAGACAATCCCTCACAGACACATTCACAGGCCAACCTGATCGATCCAGGGAATTCCACGTTGAGCTTCTCCTCAGTGATTGTAGGTTGCGCAAGGCTGCCACTCTGATTTCTAGACCTCAAAGACAAAAGTTTATACCCTAGATCTTCCAAGTCCTACACACGCTCAGTTCTTTATATTACCTAATTTTAAAAAAGAGTAGTTTTTTTTTTTTTCCGGCAAGGGAGCACTGATTTAACCTAGTCACCAGCCAGGACACTGCATTCATGACCTGAACAGATTCACCAGTCACAAGACTGTTTGTTGCCTGAACTTGGTCACCAACCAGAACGATGTTCATTACCAGAAGTAACCACTTCTCTTCAGACAGAAATGATAGATTTTGTTACTATGGAGATTATGCACAACGCCTTTATTTTAAAATGGTGCAAAAGTATGGCTTTGCTTAGAGAAGACATATCTTCATGTCAGCAGGAAGGAAGCCAAGCAAAGGTGTGGACAATTTCGGGCTGAGATGGATTTAGTTAGACCACAGATGAATGACAGGGTTAAAAGGATGAGAAGCAAATAAAACAAAGAACACAAATACAGCCCAGTGCAAATCTTCTGTCTTTGGGGCAAACAAAGCATGCAAACTGTCTACTATATATAAGTGACAGGTGCATGGATAAGGAACACACAGTAAGAGTCTACTCCTACAATCAGTTTAACTGAATCAAGAAAGGTTGGAGTAGCCAGGACTTTTGGTAGAGACCTGTAATCCTAGTCACGTGGGAAGCTGAGTCAGGCAGCTAGTCTGGGTAGCAGTGTGAGAATGAGATGGGAGAAAGGGAAGAGATAGAGGGAGGGAGGGAGGGAGGGAGGGAGGAAGAGAAGGAGGAAGAGAGGGAGGGAGGGAGAGAGGGAGGAAGGGAGGGAGGGAGGGAGGGAGGAAGAGAAGGAGGGAGAGAGGGAGGGAGGGGGGAGGAAGAGAAGGAGGAAGAGAGGGAGGGAGTGAGAGAGGGAGGGAGGGAGGGAGGAAGAGAAGGAGGGAGAGAGGGAGGGAGGGAGAGAGGGAGGGAGGGAGGGAGGGAGGGAGGAAGAGAAGGAGGGAGAGAGGGAGGGAGGGAGAGAGGAAGAGAAGGAGGAAGAGAGGGAGGGAGGGAGAGAGGGAGGGAGGGAGGGAGGAAGAAAAGGAGGAAGAGAGGGAGGGAGGGAGGGAGGAAGAGAAGGAGGAAGAGAGGGAGGGAGGGAGGGAGGAAGAGAAGGAGGAAGAGAGGGAGGGAGGGAGAGAGGGAGGGAGGGAGGGAGGGAGGGAGGAAGAGAAGGAGGAAGAGAGGGAGGGAGGGAGGGAGGAAGAGAAGGAGGAAGAGAGGGAGGGAGGGAGAGAGGGAGGGAGGGAGGGAGGGAGGGAGGAAGAGAAGGAGGAAGAGAGGGAGGGAGGGAGAGGGAGGGAGGGAGAGAGGGAGGGAGGGAGGGAGGGAGGGAGGAAGAGAAGGAGGAAGAGAGGGAGGGAGGGAGGGAGGAAGAGAAGGAGGAAGAGAGGGAGGGAGGGAGAGAGGGAGGGAGGGAGGGAGGGAGGGAGGAAGAGAAGGAGGAAGAGAGGGAGGGAGGGAGGGAGGGAGGGAGAGAGGGAGGGAGGGAGGGAGGGAGGGAGGAAGAGAAGGAGGGAGAGAGGGAGGGAGGGAGGGAGGAGAAGGAGGAGGAAGAGAGGGAGGGAGGGAGGGAGGGAGGGAGAGAGGGAGGGAGGGAGGGAGGGAGGAAGAGAAGGGTGGAGAGAGGGAGGGAGGGAGGGAGGAAGAGAAGGAGGGAGGGAGGGAGGGAGGAAGAGAAGGAGGAAGAGAGGGAGGGAGGGAGAGGGAGGGAGGGAGAGAGGGAGGGAGGGAGGGAGGGAGGGAGGAAGAGAAGGAGGAAGAGAGGGAGGGAGGGAGGGAGGAAGAGAAGGAGGAAGAGAGGGAGGGAGGAGAGAGGGAGGGAGGGAGGGAGGGGAGGGAAGAGAAGGAGGAAGAGAGGGAGGGAGGGAGGGAGGGAGGGAGAGAGGGAGGGAGGGAGGGAGGGAGGGAGGAAGAGAAGGAGGAAGAGAGGGAGGGAGGGAGGGAGGGAGGGAGAGAGGGAGGGAGGGAGGGAGGGAGGAAGAGAAGGGTGGAGAGAGGGAGGGAGGGAGGGAGGAAGAGAAGGAGGGAGGGAGGGAGGGAGGGAGGTTAGTTCGCAACATGTTTCCATCTTCTCATGCTGGGAATGGACTCAGTATTTTTTAAAAACATAAATATGCGTGTATAATGTTACTATACACAGTTTTCATCACAAGTTTCCTCATATGCACACATATGCCAGAGCTAAGTTTAACTTAAGTTTGGGTAGACTAGGCTGTTTCAGCAACCAATACATAAAGCATAGATGGAAAATGCTTTGATTTAATTTAACTATATTTCCCCAATTTCTTTCAGAGCCATGCAGAAAAGCCAACGAGTGCTTCAAAACCTCCAGTGACAACCCCTTAGTGATTAAGGTAAAGGGGCTGTTACTGCAGCTTTGGCTTCCAGCATGTGTTCCTCTGTATAGGCCTTCCTAGAGGCCTTTTTCACACTGTGTTTATAGCTTTATGAATATATAGCTAATATTACATAAAATGTTTACATCCCAAATACACCATCTGATGGATCTGGACAAGTACACATATACCCTCCTGGGAAGTAGCACCCAAAACAGGAGGATGCACACGTCTCCCAGCTCCATGGGTTCCCTCCTGTGTTCAGGCTGTTTCCCTACCTGCCCGTTACAGCACCATTGGCTTCCGGTGGATCCTGAGAGGGGGAAGCAGAGACAGGAACTGCCAGGGGTAAAAGAGGGTGGTTGTGAGTGCTGTCAGAAACTGACTTCTTGGGAGACAGCGTCAGCGAGACAGCTTATTTAATTGGGGGGGAAACAAAGAGCACTTAAATCCTTGGGGGTGGGTAGGGGCTTTCTGGGGGTAGAGGGTACTGAGGATGCCTCAATTCCAGGTGCTGCTGGACATGACCTTATCAAGAAAGAGAAAGTGTAACCTGCCTACCAGGCTATGACCTCCTCCAAGGGGCTGAAGGTGTGGCACCAGGACACACGTGCCCAGGGCGGGGTAGGGATTGAACCTACTCCTGCTGATCTCAGGACAAGATTTCTGGGGTTTGGACACACCTCGATCCCACTCTAGCTCTGGGCATGCTTCCCCCGGTCCCACAGCTCCCAGGGTCCCTCGTTCATGAACCCGGTCCTCCCAAAGACAAATGCTGATCCACTAAAGTGGCAGAGGCTTTTTCACTTTTATGTAAGTGAGAGCACACGCAATTCTCTTTCAATATCAAGCTTCACTCAGCAGGCGTATTCTAAGATCTATCCAAGTTGCTATATTGATTCTTGTCAATGCCAAGATGTTCAGGATTCGGTTGTCTCACGGGTTGAAGTCACCTGTTGAAGGGCATTTGGGTCATGTCCATCTTTTGGCAAACCTAACATAAGCACCCACACACAGTCTTTGTATGCACACTTGCTCCCCTCCTGGTCAGTACCTGCAAATACAATAACTGACTCTTAGACAGTTTTGTGCCTACATCTTGAAGTACAGCCAAGTTGTTTTCTGCTTTCTGTTTTTTCCACTTCCTCCCTCGACACAGTCTGACTGGCTTTAGGTTTTAGCTAATTGAAGTGAAGTGTAGTTTCAGTTTGTCATCCCAGTCCAGGCTGACTCATTTCCTCATTAACTTGGTGTGTTGGTCAGTATCAGCCATGGCTGATGGTGGTTAAAACCCTTTCCTGGAACAGGCAGTGTGAGAACCAAGGCTTTTGTAGCTCGTTTGGACACAAAGCCCTCATCTTTTGTTGTTGCCGTTGCTTAGATGGAAGACTATATTTCCAGCTCACCCCACAACTGGCCTTTCTATTTCTTCCTCAACTAATAAAGAGGAAAAAATAATAATAGCTCCTAATTCTAAATCTCCAGCTCTTAGCAGAACAAGGAAGCACAGCTCACATAATCAAGTCTCTTCATAGACAAAACAGGAATCTTCACGCCTTCCTGGTGATAAGGGCGCCCTTCCCCACTCAACACGTGCCTCATGTGTAGGAGCTGATCACTGCCTGCAACAGCAATATACAAGAACATTTCACGTTCAACATTTAAACTATTATCTTGAGTTTCATCCGGGGCCTTAAATGATCTCAGCCAAAGGTAGTAATATGTCAGCCTCTGCTTTGCCTCCAAACACAAATGTTTGGTGGAGTTTAAAGGACACTTAAAATTATTAACATCACTTTGCTTTTGTGGTTATCTTATTAAAGAAAAAAATGTTTCTCTGGCCTGTGAGAGGAGTCTAAGTGTAAAGGTACCTGCTGCCAAGCCTGACTGACCTGGGATAAAGATCCAGGATCCATGGGCAAGCACTGAACGTTCTCCTGCAACAACATATGCAGTGTGTCATGCTTGTGTGCAAGCAAACTCTCAAATACACACACACACACACACACACACACACACACACAGCTAAGTAAATGTACTTTAAAACTTTTAAACAAAGCTAAAAGCTTCTTATTAGCTTTGCATTTAAATTACATAGAAGTGTAAAACTGTATGCCAATCATACTATTCTTTGACTTAGGATGAGTTTAAAGCTAAAGAGTCACTGCTGCCTCCAAGGATGTGCTCTGCTCCTGCCTGCCGGTACTCAGAAGTGATGAGTACCAAGACCGATGAGGATAAAAACACAGTGTGCATACCAAACTATCTGGACCAGGAGATAAAAGTAAGAGGCAAGGTTATTAAATCCGTAACTTGGAAGCAGCATGAACACACACACACACACACACACACACACACACACACACACACACACACACAGGAGGAGACTGAGTGGCAGTGTCACAGGTATATGATACTGGGTACAAAATGCTGGATTCTCTCAGGGCAGCCTCCATCGTAAACCACCACAGAAATGGGAAGAATATATGAATAAGCTGCTTTTAGGTATTTGGCTTCATGACAGTGAAACTAGGGTAATTACTACATTCAGCCTAAAAAACCGAGTAGGTGGGGAGAATAACTGAGGGAGACACCCAAAGTCAACCTTTGGCTTCCACACGCATGTGTGTATATGTGCACACATGCCTGCACACACACACACACACACACACACACACACACACACACAATACATATACATAAATATTAACAAATTTAAATACTTTTTTTCTAATAAAATCTATGCAAATTAAAGTAGATATAACATATAAACAAGCCTTACTGATCTATGGTAATATATTGAGTATTCTAATATTTGTATAACTGGAATCTCAGAAATAGTAAAAATTAGAGCATTCAAATTATGGGGAGAAGCTGGGCAGTGGCGTATGCCTGCAATCACAGCACTCTGAGAGGCAGAGACAGGTGGATCTCTGAGTTCGAGGCCAGCCTGGTCTACAAAGCAAATCCAGGATAGCCAAGGCTACAGAGAAACCCTGTGAGAACCCCTTCCCAGAACCCCAAGTGTGGTTTCATATTGACTGAAGGGATTTAGATCCCAGTCTCAGTGTGCCCAACATTGTATTCAAAGACTACAGCACCATCCGGCTCACGCCACATCCTTCTTAGCCACACTACGAAGAAAGCAGCCAGACGAACAACTTCTGTGACTGGTAAATTCCTGTTGGAACCACCTCACCCCTCTCCTGAAACTAAGTTGCTCCTATTAGAATGTTAGGATATTAGAACCAAACAGACACAGCATGACAAGAAGCATCACTTGTACTGGCAATGTTTTCACTGACTCCCCTTTGCACTGTCTGAAATGTGGCTCTCCAACAAGACTCCAAATGGCCCAAGTATCATGTACACAGAGTACATCTCCCATTTAGGGAGATGAGATTCTAAAGAAAGAGAAGGAAACCTGGTACTATCACTTCCTCACTGTGTGCCTCTGATGTTCCCTGTCAGATCCTGGCAAAGCTCTGTGACATTTTACACACCGACTCTCTGGCAGAGGTTCTGCAGTGGCTGCTGCACACAAGTAACAAAGGTGAGGTTAAGAGGAGCATTTGCAGGAACCGACCTTGGGATGACAAATATGCCAAATTGGAGTTTTCTTCCTGGGGCTTTCAAATAAATTTGCAAAAAAAAATTATTTGCCCAGAGTTCCTGTGAGCCTGAATACCTACCAGGTGCATGCTGGCCATCCAGGTAATCAGTGTAGTGAGTCTCAAACTGAATACGAAGCGTGCATACAGCTGGTCTCCGCATTTCCTCCATGTTGTGTGAAATGGCCCTCCCTGAGCATATCCTCTGGCCTGCTGAGGAATCTGAACACAGGCTTGTTTCCTTCCTCTGCTGTGGATGGGGGCAGCATGGCCTTCCATGTTTCAGACTCCTAATAACTATGAGGACTTGATCTTAGCTAATGATGCAGCTGCTCCTGGCCTCCTTTGGGCTGTCCCTGGCATGTGTCATGAAAACACCATTCTCTCTTAAGCAGGGCAATCCAGACAGCACTCAGCAGCTAGCCTCAAACTAGCTGATAATCAGCCTGAGCCCACACCTCCTACTTGGGCCCCAAGAGTCAGCTTTTGAAACAAGTTCCCAGTTGATGCTAGTGAGTGATACTGGTCTGGGGGACATGCTCTGAGAATGGAGAACAGTTTGGAAGAACAGTGCTTTGCTACAGAGTTCAAGACTACCTTTTAATTGGAGACAATTTTCTATTTCTGCAGGGGGTGGGAAGGAGCGGCTTTTTAAAATCAGGTGATATCTGATAAATTCTCCAAGCAATAACTCCTTTTTAAAATGTGCATGTGGGGACATTTGTGTGTCTGTGAGAGGAGGGTGAGGGCCTTGCGCATCCATGCATAATGCCCAGTGGCCCAGCGAGAGGTAGGGAGGGAGGATGAAATGACAATGACATAATGAAGCCCATTGCTAACTTAAAAAGGAACAAGCCTGCACTTCTAGTCAATGTGACAACAGTGACTTTCATGCTCTTCAACCTCTCTTTCCCCCAAAGCAGAAAAGGAGTGGGTATCGTCTTTGATTCATTCTGAACTGGCGGAGATAAACCTGTTGGCCAGCCGCAGAGGCAACCTCCAGGCTGCAGCAGCAGCAGCAGCAGCAGCGGAGCCCAGGAAGCTGCCCACAGCTAAGAAACCCACCACAACCAAAGCGCAAAATCCACCTGCCAGACGGAGGGGGCTGACTGGGTCTCGAGAAGGACGTCAGGCACCCAGGTGATCAAATGCAGATGCCACCCAGGGGACCCTGGAACACACTCTCTCTTGTTTTCTCTTTCAACTGCTGAGGTTTTAAGTCTCGGGTCCTTCTAGTAAGTGACTACACATACGTAATTGTTTTCTTTCATTTTCACCCGTGATAGCAAAGTTGTCCTTAGTTCCACTGTTCAGTACATTTTGGCAGAGGCTGCGTTCTTCAGCTACGAACCTTTTTCTTTTGAGGAAAATTCTTTTTCACTAATGGCAAAGTAAGACTAGACATGTAGAAATTTAGGGGGGGGGAAGTATGGCTTTTAAAAGTATTTTTTAAGGTCATTTTTAAATGTGGTGTGTGTGTGGTGTGTGTGTGTGTGTGTGTGTGTGTGTGTGTGTGTGTGTGTGTGTGTATGCGCGCGCGCATGTGTGCAGAAGTGCTGTGACCAAAGAGGCCAGAAGAGTTGGATTCCCCTATACCTAAGTCACAGAAGAAGCTTTCGAGCCTCTTGGTGAAGGTGCTGAGAACCAAACTTCGGTCCTCTATAAGAGCTGTAGGTTTTCTTAACCACTGAACCATCTTTCCAGCCCCAAGGGCTTTAAAGGGGTTTAAACATGCAAACCATAACAGAAACTGAAACTATTATTAGTCTTATGCATAGTTTGTTAAACACTACTATTATCCAAGAATGGATTTTACTGTAAAGCAATGAAGACAAAAATAAGTCACATCAATGGATTTTCACTGATATATTCCTGGGAAGTTCCAAAGAGAAAAAAAATAATTACTAAGCCATTTGGAAGCTTTTTTTAGATTTCTTAAGGCACAACATCTGTAATCTCAGCTCTGTGGAGACTGAAGCAAGAGTTTTGACTACAAAAAAATACAAACAAAACAAAACAAAAACAAAAACAAAAAAAACAAAAAAAAGAGTTTTGACTACTTCAAGCTATCCTGGACTACATAGCAAGACTCTGCCTCAAAAACAACACAAATAACAAACAAAGGAAACATGCATCTATTTATGTTGAAGAAAAATGGGTTAGGCTGGTAGAGAACATTTTGTTGGTTTATAATTAAAAGTTGGGTTAGATGTAAAGTCTCAGAAAGAATACGATGAAAACAATATGTTACTTTCAAGAGGGTTCACTCTACCTTGTCTGCACCATTAAGTCCTCATGCAGTCGGAAAGGAGGACACCGTAAGGGCTGACCTCCTTCAGGGAGTGGCTTATGACAGTCCTGTTAGACATTTGCTCAAAGCAATTTGTCGCTGGCAAGTAATTTAAAGCAAGCGTTGGGATAGCATGTTTAAGATCAATGCCATTAGCTTGCTGACGCAATAGTCTATTGCTCTCTCTCAATTCTCTCTCTCTCTCTTTTTTTTTTTCAATTGATTTAGAATGTCAAGTCAAGGATCCGAAAGAAGTAAGGCGGTATCGCAAGGTTAAGTACAATTTGTGCTGATTGCAGATGGTATAAGAAATCAGTAGGTGCTGAAGATCTTTGCTTTTAAAGGAAACCCAGTTTCCCTTTAAAGCTTAATCGTGGTTTTCAGCTCCACTCTTCAGAAACGTTATCTGTCCAAATTTTGCATAAGATAAATCTGATAAAAATGTGTCCTAGGGGACAAAACAACAACAACAAAACTCTGAAAACACAGTCAGATGGTAGGTGCTGCAAGTGGTCACACTCACTCACTGAACAGGACTGCTGAGCCACACAGACACAGGGACTTCACAGTGAACTCTACGCAGTTTAACTGTCATGGACCTAAATGCTTTCACCATAAA
The DNA here is from genome assembly GCF_964271855.1 of Acomys minous. Taxonomy (NCBI): domain Eukaryota; kingdom Metazoa; phylum Chordata; class Mammalia; order Rodentia; family Muridae; genus Acomys; species Acomys minous. The sequence continues at coordinate 92,828,999 of NC_140496.1, read as the reverse complement.
GAAAATCGAGGAGACCAGAGAAAAGAATACAACTGCAGCAATCCCAGACAGGTACCCCTCAAGGCAGCTGAAAGACAGTGCACAGTCAGAAGCCCTGTACCAGCCTACGGTTTAGACCAGGGAGACGCGATAGTCTTAGAAAGCTCTCCTTTGGTCCTCAACAGTCCAACAGGCTCTCTGGAAGCTGACAACAGAGCAACTGTCAAGTATATTCACAGGCCTCAAATTTAAAACTCTGACTTGTTTTTCCACCTTTCCTTTCACCGGGAATGTGAGGTTCATCGAGTAGAATTGCTTAGGGTCCCTCTAGACCCTGTCACTTTCCCATGAAGTTCACCAAATCCCAAAGTGGCTCTACAAGCGAACAAATGCAGCTAGTGTTAGAAAGCCAACCCCGCCTCTTGCTCGAGGGCGGGCCCTTTCCTCCTGGTCTCTTCTATCAGATTCTCACTCGGGGATCAGGGGATCATGGTGGTTTCTAGTCAACTGTAAGTCTCCCTCACGGCCCACACACAGATCTACCCTGCCGAGACACACAGACGTTTAGTTAAGACTCTATGTGCTCGCTGCTTCAGAATCTCCAAACCTTTTCTAGGCTAGCTGTGACCGTTTCACTTGTCGGGATAACAGGTCTTTATCTCACTGGTCTAGTCACTCAACACGCTTACACACCACCAACTCTAAATTATTCCCACCAACACCTCTAAGAGTGAGAAAACAGATCATGTATGTTAGCACAAAATGTCATTGAAGGTGAGCATGGTAAAAATGAATAGATTACTATGACTCTGTTTTTCCTCTAATTTTCATGCTTGTTTTGTTTTTCAAACATTTATTTAATTTATTATACATACAATGTTCTGCCTGCATGTGTGTCTGCCCGCCAGAAGAGGGCACTGGATCTCATTATAGATGGTTCTGAGCCACCATGTGGTTGCTGGGAATTGAACTCTCTGGAAGAGCAGCCAGTGCTCTTAACCTCTGAGCCATCTCTCCAGCTCCCTTGTTTTGTTTTGTTTTGTTTTGTTTTGTTTTGTTTTGTTTTGTGTTTTAACCCCATACCACTCAATAATACAAGGCAGAAGCTGTGTTCAGTCTTTTTTTTTTTTTTTCAGTCTTTTGATTATGGTCTTATTTAGATTTTTTTTTTCCTATTTCAGGGGCTGAGACCCCATTGTTTCTAAGAAGAAACAAGATGAATATACCTGTTACAGAATATTTCAGCAATGTGAAGTCTCCTGTCTGGTCCCACACTGCAGACAGTGGGTCAGCCAAACCAGTGTCAGCAAGGAGTGTGCAAGGGTACAGCCCTCAAGGAGCATTCCATCCTTTAACACCTCAGAGTTAGAAAGGAACACTCGTCAGTCCTTTCACAAAGACGAGCTTCACACCAACAGAGCACCAAAGTCGTTTTGAATATAACCAAACGCTCCTCGATATGGTAGCGTGTCTAAGTCTTAAAAACACGTGTATATAATGCTAGAAATAAATATTGATGAAGACTATCTTTATCTGTAGTGAGTTTTAATCCACGTAAAAGATGTATGGTAATAGAATGCTCTTTCCTGTCCTGTCCTGTGCTGTGCTAATAGGATTAGTACCTAAGCACAGGGCCAACACCTGAAAACCATCCATAATTAGAATAGAGTGCTGAAGCTTGAGAATTTGAACCAATTTTGGCAATCTACAGCATTTCCATGTTTGGAGACTACTATGGAAAAATTCTCATCTCCCCTCCAAGAAAAAAAAAATATAAAAATTTTCTTTAATTAGGGGCCAGGAAGGAGTTTATTTCCACTCAGTGTTAAAGGTGGGTGTTAGTAACACAATATTGATTTTTTAAAAAATTAACTACTGTTGGGCCACAACTATTATTCTTTTAGTATATGGTGAAGACCAGCTTTGACACCACAGGGAAACTGAGGTGGGGGGCATAGAGTTGGCAGCTGTCCACCCCACAGTCTTTTCTGAGGGTTCAAAGTTTGAGTCTCCAGGCCAGAACTGACTGTAACCATCAGAGGTTGCCAGTGACTGGAAAAAAGGAAATAAGAAAAAAGCTCGCTCTCTCTCTCTGTCTCTCTGCCTCTCTGTCTCTGTCTCTGTCTCTGTCTCTCTGTCTCTCTCTCTCTCTCTCACACACACACACACACGATAGCTGAAAGAGTTCAAGCATTATTGTGCCAGTGTTACTGCCTAGTAAGGGGCTGGAAGCCTCCTTAAGAGTTTTCATACAACTCATGTACTAGGAAGAATATAAAGGCCACAGGGACAAGAAACCGTGCGATACTCCATAACAGCATGAGGTCCTCAGGACATGTAATCCTCAGGGCTCTGCCTCCCTGAGGCCGACCTGTCATGGCTGCGCTCACTGGTGGGCCACATTCCGTGAGTTCTAAAGCCTTTGGTTCCCCTAGCTCGGGCCTCGACAAGTATAAGGCTGTAACATGTTGTGGTTCCACCATAACAGAGTTTCTCAAGTTCATACTCAGAGGAAACCTTTGCATTGCTTATTGACAGGCTCAGGATCCTTCCACCTTGTGGCTCAAATGATTAAATGGGGTATCCCTGCCGATTGTAACCAGCTGACAGAAGAAAATGAGACCAGAAGAAAGGACTAAATTTTTCTACTGTTGTTATAACAAAGTATTACAAACTTAGGAACGTAATGCCACACAATTGTATTCTATTACAATTCTGGAGGCAGAGATGTGGAATGGACTAAAAAGAAAATGAAGTTATTTTCCTTTTGGAGGTTCCAGGAAAGAGTTTGTTTTCTGTCTTCGTTCATGGCTCTCATCTATCCAGAAGGAGAACAGTAGCTAATCAAATTGTTCACAAATCAGTCTGACACTCTTTCGACTGTTTCTTTTAGTTCAGACGCTCATGATCATACTAGACTTCTGCTCTTCATATTGATAAAGATCACCTCACCGGGGTCTGGGAATGGCTCGGTGAGTCAAAGTGCTTACTTTCAGATTTAATTTCCTCTTTCCAGTTTCTTAGCTTTTCTTTTCTTTCTTTCTCTTCCTTCCTTCTTTCTTCCTTCCTCTTTTTAATGTATAGGTATTGAGGCTTTTATCTTAACAAGTGTTCTTTTCTTTGTGTGTGGGTCTACGTGAGCATATATGTATGTGTGTTTCCATGTGAATGCAGGCACATTCTGCACATGTGGAGGTCAAAGGGTAACCTTGGGTATCAGTCCTATTCAACCTTTGTGAGACAGTATCTCTGCTGACTTTCTGTTTTCTGTGCCAGGCTAGCTGCCCTGCAAGTTTCTGGGGACTCTGTCTCCACTTCCCATCTGCCAGTCGGAGCACGGGGTTATAGGCCTTTGCACTAATGTGCCCTGCTATTCATGTGGGGTCAGGTTCTCATGTTTCCCTGGCAAAACTGCCTACCCACTGAGCCATCTCTCTAGCCTCCATATTTTGTTTTCTACTTTAACACTTTGTTACAATCAAAGAACCCGCCTTTAGGATTTCTTTAAGTATCTATTTTCCTTGATAGTCCAATATAGCCACTTTTAGAAATGTCCTAACAGTGCCACCACCCCATGGGCCAAACATTCAAACATGTTAGTGTTTGGAGGCCTAACCTATGCCAGTGACCATACTTTGCTTATGTGTAAAGTGCTAAAATTTATCAAATGTTAAGATTTGTCTTTTTAATTAGGTTGCTATGACCTTTTTCTTATTTTTAAGTCATGGCAGGGAAGGCCTGGCAGCAGATCATCATGCTGGCCTGGCAGCAGTTAGGAAGCAGTGATCACCTTTTACCTGCGCACAGGAAACAAAACCGGCTATAAACCCATAAAGCGCACCTTGAGTGACATGCTTCCTCCCAAAGGAGGAGGGACCATAAGCTGGAGACCGAGTGTTCAAACACATGAGCATGTGGGCACATCTCACAAAATCGGAATCTTAGAAAAGTGCAGCAGCAACATGAACTTTATTCTTTTACAACAGTGGTATGACTGCTTACAGACTTTGCTTACAGACTTTGTTTACAGACTTTGAAAGAACTAGCTACAATAGGTAACTAAGAATAAAGCAACGAAAGTAGACAGGGAACACCAATACTAGGTCTAACAAGCTTTGGTCTAAGTATGATGCTAACACAGCATAATAAAGAGAAAAGACTAGACACTGATTATGCCCCAGTTCAGCGAGAGCCCCTGGAGTCCCACTGCACTTGCGGCAGGGATACGTGATCTAACTAAGTACACATCTCTGCAATACTACAGAAGTGGAACAGCTCCCCTCTGCTCCGTCATCCTTTGTCAATTTCCAAACTCTTTAATTTTGTATTTGGGCACTTAACGGATTCAAATTAGTGTATTCAACATAACCATATCAGTCCTGTCAAAACCAGAAAGCTAAATGTTATGTGGACAAATGTAAACATTATTAATGCACATTTCCTACATGCGCATGTTATTTACAGAAACACGTTTACATTAGTTGGAATACTATAGTAGGCAACAGATACATAATATTCACATTAAAAGCTAACATATATGCATATATGTTATATTTATGGAAAGGATAGCTTATACTGTTCATTTTAAACTGAGGTAAAGAGAAATTGATCCTTCAAAAATAACAACCTTATAAAATAATCTAGTCAGCAAAAATTTAGTTTTGTAATTGAATAAATTATTGTCATTAAGAGATTTAGGATTATTCTTGTGACTATTTCAGAAGCATGAGAAGGCATCATAAGGGAGGCACAGGAATGGGCCATCATCCAAAGGAATGAACTGTTGAGCCCAGCAAACTGCATTTCTTCTAGAATTAACATATTTCTCAGAAAAAACTACACCAACCACAAAAGCTGCAGATAGAAGGGTTACACTCTAGGAGACTTGCAGGCCAGTTATGAACATCTGCTCCAACAGACAGGCATCACAGCAACCAGACCCAGGAACACAGAGCACAACGCTCACAGGTCAGAAGGCACGCCCTGAAGGCTAGACGCCACTGGATGGAGAATGAAAAGCCTACTAGTGTGGCAAAGTCCTCCATGCCGCTGATCTGAGGCTTAAAACAATTTTGAAATCATTCCTTTAAGTCTTTGTACACAAAACCAAATAATTCTTTCTTAGTGCTTAAAGGGTTTCTCATTATCATTTGACCCTTGGGAAAGATTTAAAAATCCCACAACAGAGATGAGAGAAGATCAATGTTCCTGCAGTCCCAGGACTCGGAAGCACCACACTTCTGGCTCACCTCAGCGAGAGGAGGGCAGGGAAGGCTCCTGCGGGACAGGGCTCACTGCAGACACCAGGCTGCTTCGCTGGCCCTGCTTCTCTCTCTGTGGCGAGCCAGGGTCACTCCTGCAATGCTCTCCCTCGCTAGCACTGTCCCATTCTCCTGGCCTGGCCTGCTGGTCCTGAGGAGAGCTTTCACAGGCCTTGTGTGCAGGAACAGCTCCTTTCCGCTGGGGTAAGATTGTAAAAAAGGCCTCTTGCCAGTCTCTTGTTTCCAAGAACTCCAGGATAATTTCAAACACTGCAACAAGGACAAATCCAGACACTCCTTAGTCAAGGTCACCAAGATGCTGAAATTGTCCTGTAATGCGACCCTTGCGCTGAGTGCTGACTTGTTCTAATCACACAAGTTCACATCTCCTCCTTTTGGCTACCAGGGACAAACTGCCCCACAGCTCTCCAGCCTTTACGTCCTTTCCAGCTTTTCCTCAGCCAGCTCTCAGGCCTCAGCAACTTACAAGCCTCAGTCAGCTGTCCGTGATAATCACGACAAGGCCTCTTGGGTTCCATCGCGCCCTTCATCAGTGTTCCTTCTTCATCTCTCATGACTAACTTACAGCTAGGACACAGAAGGAGCACGCAGCCACATTTCTTCTGTCATCCCCACAAGGCCACGCTGAGGACCCCTTTGCCTACTTTCTGCTTCTGCTTTCACATCAGCAGAAGAAAACCAATTCTGTCCCTACGCTCACAACACTGCAAGAAAGCCTTCCTGGTTATTTTGCAGAAAAGAAATTTCTACTAGGTACCAAAGGTTTTATTTTGTTCCTTGAATAAGACTTTCATTTCCCTATTTCCATAAAGCCTGCTATATAAAAGTATTTAGGATTACATACATTTCCTTAAAAAATTAAATAAAGGAGCCAGGGAATGGCTACTCTTACAGAGGCCTGGGGCTCAGTTCTTCCCATGCACATGGCTGCTCACAATGGCCTGGACTCCAGTTCCTGGCATCCAGTTCCCTCTCTGGCCTCCACAGGCACCAAGCATGACCTGGTGCACATACATACATGCAGGAAAAACACCCATAGCCACACAATACAAAAACATCTTTAAAAAATTAAGGCTGGGTAGCTTGGTGGTGTATGCGTTTAATCCCAACATTTAGGAGGGAGGCAGAGGCAGGTGAATTTCTCTGAGTTCAAGGCCAACCTGGTCTACATTGTCAAACTCTGTCTCAAAAATTTTTTAAATTATAATTTAAATAAATAATACTTAAGACCAATTATACTAAGCAGTGGCATCCTACAATGTTATTCATGACACCTGTGAATTCTGAGATTCACCGGAGAAAAACAATTCCACCATTTTGGGCCATATTTAAAGCAAGCTTTATTAAATAGTAAATACTGAACAAGAGACAGACTTTGGTCAGGACCATTCTCTGGAGTTTCCCGGCTGAGAATGGCCTTGAGCCATGTGTTGAAGGGTTTATAAGGACAAACCTACAGCACACAGTACTTACCCATAAGGCTTTGCTATCTTCCAACAACTACAATTCCCAGGAGTCCAGAAAGTTAGCTAGTTCCTGGGCAGGTGGGGCTTCAAATTAAAATTACTCAACAGTGGGGGAATGATTAAATGATTATCTATTTAGAGGATGGAATATCACATAGTCACTAAAAAGCAATCACATGGAAATTACAATGCAGTGAAGAATAGGTATCCAGATTAGTAGCTGACAGACCCCGCCACAGGGAAAGGGCTGGGAGGAAACACACCTGAAAGTGCACAACAAGTACCCTGAGTCATGAGATCATAGCTAATTGTTTCATACTTTGTAAATTTTCACAAAGTCTAAAGCATTCACTTTTATTTCAAATAAATGATGTCTCTATTTGTCCAAATCTGCACTGTGCTGCCTCTTTCACAGTGCCCACATAGCCCACTTCAGTCACTTCTCTAGCTTACCATGATTAACTGCCAGGACTTTTCGACTGTTCATCTTCACAAAATCTGCTAGAGGGAGCTGTGCATGTTCAATTCCATAACTGGATGCTTGTTTAAAAGTCAGTCCCTGAAAATAAAGACATGGGGACTCAGGTGTTGTACAGTCTGGAAGAATATAGACCTTTTTCAGAAAGGACTTTAGTGCAGAAAACATAAGAACATATGTTTTAAGCCCTCACAGGAGGAGCATTTACAGCCTTTGCTTAAGCACCTCACTTCACAGAGGTGAAGAAATTACATTCCCAGCAGGTAGAAATCTATTTCATGGCAGAACAAGGAAGTCCTGCTGGATTGGCTTTCTGATTACTCTCTTTCCCATCACCTAGCCCCTTTCTCTCAGGGTTACACACTCCAGCTGAATGTGAGAGGAGCACCATCTTTCTTCCTGTGGGAGTAAAGTATGTCAGCGTCTGGGTTACCTGGGTGACTGATGGAAGAGAAACACTACAGGGTGCACCGAGGCTTCTCAGCAGCAGGGTGATCAACTTCTCAAGGTCTGAACACAGGCAGCTTCAAGCTCTTTATTGTTACACAAAAGGCGGGCTAGCACGTACACCAAAACCTCACATCTGATCTAGGGGTTGTCTGAAGGAACCATTACCTAAGCAATTCTCAGCCATACTTGCGGGTTTGCCAGGCCTGTCAGGACTAAATTATGCAAAGGCTCTGAGAGTCCTTCAAAAGAACAGCCCCATAATATCTCAGATAACAGTCAGTGACTATTTACAAAAGGCTACTTCAAAGCCTAGGTGCCATCACTCCAGAATCCATGCCAGACACAATGACTCTGCTACAAAGATATATAAAGGAAATTCAGAAAAGCCAGGCGCAGTGGCGCACACCTGCAATCCCAGCACTCAGGGAGGCAGAGGCAGATGGATCTCTGTGAGTCGGAGGCCACCCTGGTCTACAAAGTGAGTCCAGGACAGCCAAGGCTACACAGAGAAACCCTGTCTCAAATCCCACTCCACCCCCCAAAAAGAGAGAAATTCAGTTTCGATTGTACACCAAGACATAAAAATGGCAATGAAATGAAATCCTGAGGGAAAAGTATTTCAACTGTCCTTATGCTCTATTTTTCCCTTTCAATAACCTAAAAGACTGTTAGATAGAGGTTTTATATTTTTCTCAAACTTCAAATGCTTGAAATCTGTGTTTATCCCAGCGGAAAACTCTCATAAGACTGTCCAGGAAGTGTAAGCATTTAGCATATGTGGGCGTAAAAGACGGGAGAGCCAGGGGCTTGCGGAATAGACGTGTTTTATTAGAGAAACAGACACAACCTGAGCAGAGAATCTGTTCATGCATAAATTATAAACTAGAATTTTCTACTGAGAACAACAGAAAGGCTAAACAACACTCTGACGAGGGTCCTGTAAATGCTCTAAAGTTGCTCATCCAGTGCTTAGCCACACCTGACAACTTCGAGATTACAATTAAAAAAAAAAATCCAATTTCTCAGCAGAGCTCCAGAGCCATGCAGCCACCATGGACAGGCAGATATGGTCCTCTATGACATGGCAGAAAGTCTATGTACACACTGTGCTGGAGAATAAACACTCCCTTCATATATTGTACTGATAGTATTTCTTCACTTAGGAAAAAATACCCTTTCTTTAGAAAGATGGGATGAATTGAGCATGTTGCAAAATACACAATAATGTTCTCTTCAGAAAGGGGACTTCAGCAACTTTTTATCTATATAAAAGCATAAGGTGAGAAAAGAAAAAATAATTTCAGAAATCATGTATTTAAAAACTAGTATAGGGGGCTGGAGAGATGGCTCAGAGGTTAAGGTCTGCTCCTCCAGGGGTCCTGGGTTCAATTCCCAGTAACCACATGGTGGCTCACAACCATCTATAGTGTTATCTGATGCCCTCTTCTAGCCAGCAGGTGTGCATGAGGGCAGAGCACTGTATATATAATAATAAATAAATCTTAAAAACAAAACAAAACAAAAATACTAGTCTAGGGCTGGAGAGATGACTCAGTAGTTAGCACTGCTCTTCCAGAGGACCCAGGTTCAGTTCCCAGCACCCTCATGGTGGTTCACAACTGTAACTCCAGTTCCAGAGGATCCGACATGATTTTCTGACCTTCAAGGCATCAGGCAAGCACATAGTGCAGACATGCATGCAGGGAAAATACTCATACACATAAATAAAAGTAAATAACTATTTTATAAAAATTGGTGTAAACGTCAATGGCTCATCAATTCACTAGCATCAAGCCCCTAGCAACAAAACACACTTTAAATATGCGGCCTCTGCAGCAATCTGGCCATTTCCAATAATCTGCTTTGCCACCTACCATGGGTGACTTTAGGCTTAATTTCTTTGCTCCTCGGATCCTGCAACTGTGAAGTGTAGAAATAGCTGCACTGACCTCCCTAAGCTGCAGGGAGGGTCAAGTAAGTTAACACGAAGCCTTTTGCTTGGCTTAGGTCACTACCTTAGTAGCAGGTGTTGGGCAGGAGCAGAGCCAGTACCTTATGATGGTTGTGGTCCACTAACCCTCCAATCACGTAGGCCTTGGACTCATCTAAGTCCTTCAGGACATTTGGTGAGTCTGACGTCAGATAAACCAGGTCCTCTTTTTTTATGACTTCACTGTAGTGCTCCGACTTGATGTGGATATCCTTCAAGAACACAAGGAGAGCAAGTATATTAATTAGCAAGATACTTTGAAAGCCGGATAAAATGGTTACCCTCTTTCCTATTTCCCCAAAATAAACCTAAATCCAGATCACCTGAATTCAAGCCTGAGAGGCTATTGCTAGAATAACATTAAAATCCATAACCAATTCCTTACCTTGTATCTCAGCCGTGGAAATAGTCTACGAACCTTATTTCCTTGGCTGGGCCTCAGTCTCTAACCTAACCCCACACACTTGTAAAATCTAAAATCTTACTTGCATTATCCAGCCCTTTACTGTGGGGTCAATGCCAACTCTGCAACTCAGGAGCTCTCTTCTGAATATGGCGTCAGCCTACCTTTCTCACTTTTTCTGTTCCAAAAACAAAAAATAAAAGTGCATTTCCCTGCCTTCTTGATCACACTGTTTTCCAGACAAGAAATGTCTTTTCTAATTAACATGCCCCATGTGATTCATCAAAAGGAAATCATGTCAACTTAATTAATAGAATGTGTCTGTTTCTACAAGGCACATTTGAAAGCTTTTCTACCAAACTGTCAGTTCAGAGGTAGTAAGAGCTGTAAGACATTTCAGGTCACATTAACTGCCTGATATGTCACCAGACTAAAGAAAATCAAATGAAGCTAACACTTAGATGGTATAGTATTGATTAATTACTTTTCTAGAAGACAGTATACTATAAATCTGACTTCTATACTTAGTAAGTACTTCAAGAGGAATCTGAGTAACTAGGGGCCAGTGATCTGTATTTCTCTAGAAAACTGAGGATGTAAACAGCTTGGCAAGATACAAACTATATGCTTGCCTAATATATTCATTATTTCTTAGAAAAAGAGACATGAATCTAAAAGACTTGCTAAGAATACTTTTCTTGCAAATGCAGCTTAATTCTTAAGCTTTCTTTAAAAAAAAAAACGCATCTTTTTTTTAAAGATTTATTTATTCATTATTATGTACAGTGCTCTGCCTGCATGTACACCTACAGGCCAGAAGAAGATGTCAGATTCCATTACAGATGGTTTTGAGCCATCATGTGGTTGCTGGGAATTGAACTCAGGACCTCTGGAATAGCAGTCAGTGCTCTTAACCTCTGAGCCATCTCTCCAGCCCCAAGCTTTCTTAATAAATGCAGCTATTAGATTAGTAGTTATTAGTGGGAAAGCTGGAGTCTGGGAGCTATTTTTCACACCTCAGGAGTTTATAACAATGTTTGGCTAATGGTTACAAAATAGAAAGCATGAGTTTAGAAGAAATGAAATAGAGACACTTCCAAATGTTAGAGTGAGTCTGCTCTAAAAGACCCTATCAAGTCTTCCAGATGATATTTTTTTTCAAGAGGTGGCTTTAAGACAGCAGACATGATTCATGAGGGTAATTACAAATGGGCAGGCATGCCATTCTCTTCTTCAGCTGCTCCCCTCGTAACTGTGGGCATGGGTGTGATGACACACAGGGTTTTGGAGTGTACCACTGCTGAGAACTCAGGTAAAACCTCTACAGAAGCCTTTCAGGACCTTAGGAAGTTGGGCCGTTCTACTACCTTCCAGTTGACCCATCCTTTGTCATTTTCATTCATGTTCTTCTTCAGTTGGCCTCCGTGGCTTGTCAGGTAAAACTGATGAGCGATTGGCAGGCAGAGAAAAAGAAGGAACATGATCAGTCAAGCACAAATTTTACCCCCTCATCACTCAGCTGATCAACAGTGAAACCCAAAATATTTTTCACTGAGCTAGAAAAGAATTTGTGTTAACCCTGAGATAGGTGGGAGAAAGAGCACGTGGTAAGGTGGTGTCCTCTTAACCAGTTTCAGGGCATCTCACCCCTCTTCTGGCCTCCAGAGGCCCTTATAGTTACAACCTGTCTGCCACTGATGAGAAACTGGTGTGAAAATACGCACATGTCCTTAAACAAAGATGGCCCCACAGCACGGCAGGGCTGGGGATGTGGAGGGTCGGGGATGGCACTCATGTTCAAAATATTTTTGTAAAAAAAGTGATCAAATAAGCACTCTGAAACTCTCAGGTAAGGGCAGCTGGAGTAACCCATGCCTCTTGTCATGGGGTGGGAAAGGGAACTGGTCTCCTTTAACCCTTCATACACACCTGCACGGGATGTGATGCTCGCCGGTTTTCTGCATAACATCGTTGAATCTGTTTATGAAGTTTCTTAATATCCTATAAAACAGCACAATTTAAAGGACAGGGTTATTAAAGTCATCTTAGGCCATCCCAGGGTGCTAAGGGAATATAATAAGCTGAGTGACCAGGTAGGCAAAAACCTTTCTTTTAAAATATGAGGCCACTGTGATCATTTTTGTTTGATTTTCCTACAGACTAACAAGATTACTATATGTAACGTCAACACTCTGTAATTCACCTGTCCTTTTAAAGTTCCTATCTGTTCGAATGTTAGTTGATGCTGGTTTTACAGACAACAACGAGAAAGCTTCTTTTAGAATCATGCTATTTCCATACTTTAACTCAGTGGCACTGGTAAAATGCCATATTTAAAACAAACTGTGTGCCTGGATATACGTATGTGTGCCACATTCATGCAGGGCCTGTGGAGGCCAGAAGAGGGGTGAGATGCCCTGAAGCTGGGGTTACAGATGGCTGTGAGCCACCATGTGGGTGCTGGGAGCCAAACCTGGGTCCTCTGCACGACCAGCAAGTGCTTCTTAATTGCTGAGCCATCTCTCCAGTCATGCTACGCATTTTTTTTTTCCCTTTTAAATTTGAGACAGGATCTCACTAAATAGTCCAGGCTTGCCTCAAATGTGCTAAATCCTAGGCTGGTCTAAAACTCTGAGACCCTCCTGTCTCAGTCTCCCAAATGGGAGGATTACAGACATGTGCCATAACACTCAGGAACTGCATAATCTTTAACTAATATGTGGTTACTTAGTTTATTCCCTAACTAGGGGGTAAATGTCTGTCTATGCATATATAAGCATATACATAAATATACTATCCATATAAAAGCACTTAATTTAGGAGTGAGAAAGTTTGAAAAACTTAGATTTAGTTTAGTATATAAATAATAACACCTATGAAAATCAAGTGCCTTAACCTAGTTCACATGAGGGATACCTTTAACACCATTAAGTCATCAAAGCTGCAGTCGATGACAAGGCGGAGGCTGCTATGAACAACATCTCTTCGAATACGCTTTCTGTCGTTTCCATCTGCGCTGGACTCCAGTTGACACTGTCGTTCTAATTTCTTTCTCTTGCGTTTTTCTTTTCGTTTTTCTCTAAAATAGCAAACAAAACAATGTTTTTGCTGTTATTTGTACTTTTAGACATTCATATTTAAACTTCTAATTAAACAAATATTACACTTTAAAATAGGGTTATATGAAATATATTTCTTCTATGAGGAAAAAAGGTCAGATATTGGCAACTTTATTTATTCCATGCAATAACAATAACTTTACACAGGAAAAAATTATTTTGCAAAGATAATATAAAGCTTTCTTTAGTGAATAACTGCATTATTCAATAGTTTCATTACTAGTACCATATAAGTCTAAGAGAAACTTATGAGTTATGAAGTAATTACTCACAAGTCATCCCCTAAACGATTTTCTAGTTCAATATCACAGAGAATACTGAAAAGAAAATTTCACTAAATTTACTAAAAGAACAGAAATAGAAGTCCAACTTTTTAAAATCTCTTTTTAAAATGTCTTTGGAATTAGACAATGGCTGCAACAGAAATGCTTTCATGAGAACCTGGTTTAGCCACATCCAGGTCAAGCCAAAGTTTGACCTTCCTGATTGTAGTTTTACCGGGATACGGCTACCAGCTCCCTTGTCTGAGCAGTTTCGGCAGGTCTGCTCCTATTCAGGCGTCTTAGGTGCTGATCTGAGCTCATCAGTATGCCAACTAGCTAAAAACATGAAAAACCTTATTTTCTCATCCTAACTTGAGGTTCAGTGAAGACAACTTTTAACAGGACCCGGCACGCCGCGCAGGGTCGGACGGCACTGCGTTTAGGTACGCACTTGCGCTGCTCTCGCTGCTCTTCCCACTGCTTCTGCTTCAGCAGCTTCTTCATCTGTCGTTTGGACATCGTCTCGGTGCCTGCATCAGTTGTTGGCTTCTGTCTCTCCTCTTCGCCATCACTCCCGCCCAGCTTGCTTTCTACATTATTAGGAGGCTCAATAGATGCTGGTAGCGTTTCAGATGACATAGTTGTTTCTGAAAAAAACTGAAAAGCAAAATGCTTTACACAAACAGACAACTTGCAAAGTAAAACAGCCCAAATGGCCAATAGATGCCAACAAATGTTAAACTCTACTGCTGATAAAAGTACAAATTTAGATAGTTAAATTCCGTTTGTTGGCAAGAATCTTTAACTGTTTGTTGACAGTACTGGTAAAGGACTGAAGAAATAGGTTTACATATAGCATGGAGGGTCACCACACATTTTCTCCAGAAGGTGGGTTATGTTTTGAGCGTTGTGAGGCACTGATACTATCCTGGTTAGCTTCCACTGTCAAGCTGTCACAGCCCAGAGTTAGGAGAAGAAGGCTCAATGGAGTGTGGAGGCGGGTGGGGGATGGGGGAGACACAGACAACATGAACACAGATGGACCCTGCCCAGATGATACTGGCCTGTGGCCATGTCTGGAAGGACATGTCCTGATGGCTTATTACTGTGGAAGTTTATTAATGGGGTAGCGCCATCCCTGGACTGACGGTCCTGGGCCATGTAAGAAGGTTAAGTTAGCATGTGCAGTAAGCCCACATGCAGCACCCGCCACACGCTCGGCTTGAGACCCTGCCCTGACGCTCCTCCGTGATGAACTGTGATCTGGAAGCACAGGCCAGAGACAGACACCCTTCCTTTAACTTGCTTTTGGCCAGAGGCCTTTATCAGAGCAACAGAGAATTAAACTAGAGCAAATACTTTTCTGGCCTAGCAATGTATTTTCTTAGAATTCCTGTAAGAAAGTCAAAACTGTACATTAAACTTTGCATCATAATTTATTCATCCTAGCATTATTTTTAACTATGAAAAGTCAGAATTTACTTTAGTGTCAGCAAAAAGAGTAAATAAATTATGGTTCATCTATAATATAAGTTAGAGATACATACTAAGCAGCCAAAAAAAGCTATTTCCAAAGTTATGCACTGGTAAGAGGAGATGGTTATATTTTAAATCACAGCAAATACTAATATTCCTATTATATCAAATTACTTTTAAAAAATACAGATGCATATACATCTTCAACTTTTATTCATGGATATCTACATTTTCTAACTTGAATAATACAGAGAAGTTTTTTTTTCTAATAAATGTCACTGTATATCTGTAAACACTTTAGTTATGGCTAAAAACAAAATATAAAAATTGATTCTGTAATCAGTCTGAGAAATTATTAGGGTTGAACTGAAATAAAATCATTTAAAGTCAATCATGTACATCTTTACCCATGTTAACTAGAACTGAACTTGCCGATTAGGGGAGGGTGACTACACTGCCACGTCCTTTCTCTTTAATACAGTCCTAACAACAAAGCTTAGCTGTGCCTGTTCATCTCCACCAAAGCCTAAGCATGACCTACTAAATCCTGTATGGCCTTAAGGAACACTGCTTCTTTTTTACAGACCTAGTCTCTCCAGTGAGACCACAACTGAAGCCGAAACAAAAACAACAATAAAACAAACACGATGTAGTAAAGAGAGGACAAAATCTTTACAGAACATGATTTAAACAGTAGTTTTATTAAATGATTCTCACTTTCTCTGAAGTGCAGTGTCACATGGCTTGAAATTTAGTTGATTCTTACTTCATACCGAGAGGATGAGTGAGGAGACAGGGGTTTCAATGATTTTAAAAGAAAATGAAGAGAGTAAAGGCAACGTCCCTAACTCTGCCTGTGTCTAAGAGTTCCTATGAAACAAGGCATCTCCAGCAAGCCTAGCAGACAGAACTCACAACAGCTGGCTGATTAAAGAGATGGATGGAATTACGGCATTATGACTCTAATCCAACACCAAAACTTCCTAGTAACCTAAAACCTGGGGGGGGGGGGGCGCAGGGGGGATTCTGAAGGACCGTGATGAGCACACACTGTGGACGGATGGCCCTAAAGGCGTTAGATAACATTCAAAAATGTATATATGCAAAGAAAGGATAGTGGGGGAAACAAGACTCATTAAACATGCAAACTGAACAGGAAAACATTTTATGAAGCAAGTTTTCAAGAGAGCACATTTCCTGCTTCTCCGTGACTATTTTTCAGCAGATCTCCATGTTATTCAAAACCCGAAGCGCTAGGCTCGCCTTCCTGTGAGAATTAGCCCTTACTTACACCAGGGGGAGCCTTCGTCTTTCACATCTAAAATGTCTCAAGTTAAATTTTAACTTGACCTATCACAGAGTAGTAACATTTCTGAGCAGCCTATCATGAGCCAGTCCTAACTACTATTAATTTACTTTAGCGATTCTGGAAACATTGTGCTGGGTGAGTTTCCAAGCTTTAATTAAGTAAGCGCTAAATGTGTTTCATTTAATAAAATACATGAAATGCTGATAAAATACTAGCTGGCTATCTTATTTGAGCTCGAATTTACCAAGACAGCTTCCACTCCGACTGTCTACTATGCAATAAACACATTGTGTACGAACTTGATGCAATTATGTTATGCAAAACAGCATTTTCGAGCGTTCTTGGTTTTCGTTCGGGTCACGTTTAGTCTATGGCTGCGAGTCGGGGGCTCCTCCCTCGCCCGGAGTGATGCTCACAGCACATTCTCCGTTCGCTAAGCCAAGTTTAACAAGTATTTAAGAACATTTTACAGAAAGTATAGAACATAAGTGTAAGTTTTTCCTTTAGCATATTTTTAACTGAATGGCTAATTCACGGATTTCTTATCAGATGGCACCACAAAACTGAGAACTGACTAATAATGACTAAAACCATGTGGTGTGGGGAGAGCATACATCACCGAAGGCCAAAGACAAAAACCTGGCCGTTTCCGAACCACCTAAAATAAAACATCCCTGTGGCGTGTGTTTTGTTTTCGAGAATTGCTGGAATCAATGACCTCCCGGTAACAGGGTATTTTTATTTTTATTTAATGCGCTGGTCAATTCCGCAGTAGCAATAGCCCTTTGTTCAATTGTCAAATCCCTTTGGCTGGAAGGCTGGCTTGGTAGGGAATCTCAGGAGAAAAAAAAATTAAGTGAGTAATCTCCTAGTATTTATCCTCTTTACACCTCCGGACACATAGCCACATTTTAAACACAAAGTATTTCAGTGACAACTAGAAACACGTCGATCTTAAACTCAACCTCTGCTCACCACGAGGCTCGGCCGCATCTGCAGCAACCGCCCCTCGACTCCCTAATATCCGGCCGCCTGGAGCATGCGGCCCCGCGAAGAGAAAAGGGATGCAGGGAAAGCGCTCTCTAAGCACAATGCAGCACTGCGACCGGCGACCCACATTTCCTTTCCGGTACGGACCCCCACGAACACAGACCCAGAGATTCCCCGCGCGGAACGGGACACGCGCACGCGCGCACACATAGGCCCGCCGCGCGGCCCCCCCCCCTCACCCCCACCGCCCGAGTTTGCGGAGCGCCCGGGAAACGTCTGCCAGCCGGATAAACCGCAGCCGGCCAATCAGGACGCTGGAAGGTGGGGCGAGGTGGGCGGGAGAAACGCGCCACCTGACGCCACTTCCGCCGAGAACCCGCAACTGCTTCCCTGGCCCTTGCCCTCTTCCCCGGAAACCCTGATTGCAGCCGAGGGAAGGGTAGTTCGCGCTCTTTTAGCATCCGAAAAGATACCAAAGAGCCCGCGCGCGACAGCCGCAGTGCCATATTTACCGAGCCGCGGGGCCGAGGGGGAACGCCAGGGTGCGGCCAGAAAGCCTTTTTGAGGTGCTCTCGGCTCCACGCGTCAGGCCTTCGGAAACTTCAACTCCCAGAGGCAGAGGCGGTGTTTGCACGCCTGGTGACAGCGCTTGCGGCTTACGTCATCGAACTGCGCTAATTTCAAACTTAGTTGGAGAAAGGGAGGGGCTTATAGGGGGCGGGGTCAGAACCTGGGTTTCTCTGGAGAGTTTATCGACTACCACGAGGTGTTTTTCCCTGTCAAGAAGTTGAATTTGTACCCGCAGGCATTTATTCGTGTCTACGCTGGAGTTTCGAGAAAAAGATAGTCCTACTTATACATACGAAAATGCAAAACAGACAAAATGCTTTTATTTTTTCTGTGCTGAGAGGATTGATCTATTGTCCAAATTATTTCTGATTTATGTAGGAAAAATTTACCAATATTACATGGTCTTTAATAAGTGAAAAAAAATTTAAGGTGAAATTCTTTTAAAAAATGCATTGAAGTTGGGAATTTTAACGGTTTTTTATGTCCTTAGTAAAATACACACTTTACAGTTCATCCTATGCTATTTTGCAAAACACTAGTGCTATTTCATCGTTTGTAGTACTTGACCTTATATAATCCTTTTGCTAAATATAGACCAAATCAACCGAAGGGGGGGGGGAATAAGCGGTTGTGTAAGTTGACTTAAAAATTTTGTTTTGTCCTTTTCAATTAATGACTTGTAGAATTTGAAGATTAAAAACTATTTTCAAATTTTTGAATAGAAGTCTGCCCTTTCAACACCGAAAGACCCATGATGTAGATTTTTCTTGTCGCCTGACCTTTCAGCATGTTACAGGCTCTTAAACGAACTAAAACATCTCTGAATCTGGCGGGGGAGGGGTGGCGCGGGAAACTGGTCTTTCTTAAACCCTCCGGTTTTACTTGGGAGGGTATGGGAGGCAGGATTCTGCTGTGGATCTCTCAGATCTAAAAGATTTCTGTTAACTGAGCGTTGGCAGTGAGACCTGGCTCCATTTGTGGTCTGTTAGTAGGGCATCTTTTTTCAGCTGCCTCCATATCAGGGCAGAGAGTGGCTGAGGCAGGATTAGTAATTGGATATGGAACCCTCCACATGTAGGCCATTAAATTCAGGCTGGCATAGTAGTGTGCCAGACCTCCGAACAGCTGTTCAGCTGCCCCCGAGGGATCTGTCTTATAAATAAGGATACATTTTTAGAGGCAATGCTGAGCATCCTCAATACTTAAAAGAGTTTTTGTTTGTTTTTGTTTTTTGTTTTGTTTTTTGAGACAGGGTTTCGCTGTGTGTATCTCTGGCTATCCTGGACTCGCTTTGTAGACCAGGCTGGCCTCGAACTCACAGGGATCCACCTGCCTCTGCCTCCCGAGTGCTGGGATTAAAGGCGTGGGCCACCACTGCCCGGCTCTTAAGAGAGCTTTTAAGTTAGGAGAAAATCCTCAGTTTGATGATGTCACCAACTGTGGCTTGGTTATTTGATTTTGTAGTTGCAAAATCAATCTAAAATATGGGGGTGGGGGCTGGGGGGTGGAGAATACCAGTAAAACTTCAGTTTAGCCAAAGACAACAGCATGTAAGAAGTTTAAGGTAAGGTCATGTGATATGAAGCTGTCACTGATTTATAAAACTCATGTTTAACATATTTAACAGTTTGTCTTAGGCCTTTATACAAATATGACTAAATGATTACCTCTGGCCTAAAGGAATAGGAGGGGATCCAGAAGTGAATCCATACTTGAGATGCCTGTGGATATAAAGGAACAAGTTGATGCTTCTTGAGCACATAGTTTCAGAGAGCTTGTAATTTTGCTCCATCTTGGAAAGTAAAGAATTTCTAAATATAAAGGAAGACAGTGAAAGCAAAAACCAAAATATGAGATGGTTTTACACAATGACTGAAAAGCAACGGCGAGAATAAGGAAGAATAGCTCTAAAGATGTTCCTAATTTGAACAATAGTAGACATATAATTCCATCAACTGGCTAATTTAGAGAACACTAGAAGGAAATTGGATTTTTAAAAATACATAGCAAGTTTGGATTTGAATATATATATATGGAATCTGGGGAATTTGTAGGCATCTAAACAAAAGTGAAGTCTAAAACCACTACTACATATTTGTACTTTGAGCCAATATAAGAGGTTTCCATGGGTCACAAGCCTATAAAATCTGTAGGATCAAGAATGTTACAGAGGAGAGAAGTTATCTTCAGGGAAGCCTGAAAGGGCGTTTTCTTTTTAATCAGAGTACAAGCTCCAAGTTGCAATGTGGCCCCAATGATAGCAGACTTAAGTTTTGAAAGAGCAGTTAGATATTGAATTTGTGTGAAATCTGGTTTGTTGGTATTGACATGCTTGGCTTTTTAAACTATTGAGGAGCCATTATAGAAAAAAGAGTTTCTAGAGAAGTTGAAATAGAACTACTTACATAGATCTGGAAAATGTTGTTACCGCCTCCTGGATATTTGCACCCCTGTGTACCAACTACTGTTCCCCATCAGCAAGGAAGGGAAATGAGCATCGGTCAGCGTCAGCAAATGAATGACTTAAGAAAATGTTAAATACATGTATCACGAGCTATTGGCACTTGCCTGAGTATGGGAGTGCTGAAAAGACATCGTGCTGTGCATAAGCTAGACACAGATAAGTGTTTGCACACACGTGTGGAAAATAATACTCAAACACACCAAAGTAGGAGATAAAAGCCACAGTTACCAGGAAGAGGAGATGCAATGCAGGGGACAATGAGGAAGATGTGAGTCAAAATAATACGTATAAGATAAACAAGTCCAGAGAATAAAGGTATAACCCAGGGACTGTAGGTCAGAGAGTTGCTCTGTGTAATATTTTCATACTAAGGAAGTAGGTTTTAGTTGCTTTCATCACAAAGGAAGCAATAGTTGGCTAACTGTGCGTGATGGGTGTGTTCGTTTGTCTCACCATAGCAACGGCATTACTTTTCATACCATATTGTCTGCCTTAAATGTATGCAATAACAGTTATAGAGAAATAAGGTTCACAAATACATATTAAACACCCTAAATAAATCATATCTGTGTACCAATTTCAGACAATTGGCCGCCAGTTTTTTAAGTTGCGCTGCAGACTGTGGAGTAAGAAGAGGGCTGCGGGTAGAACAGAATTTTAGGACACAAAATGGTAATGAGTGCAGTTATGAGCTCCTCCATATGTTTGGCTACATTGGGCAGTCACTAAAAATTCCATTTCTGTCAATCTAGTTATGATTTTTTGAGGCTGAGTACTCTTTAGTAAGTTTAGAGTGGAGGGTGGGGGGCAGAGTAACACTTGTGAGCGCTTTAATTTCAGACTGGGTGCACAAATGCAATCAAATTTAAAGCATGACTCGAAAGGTATCTAAAAAGAAGAAACAGTTTCTTGACTATTTCAGTTGGCACCTTGATTGACTTCAAAAATAGAGGGGCAAACTTTTATCTTAAAGTACCTTGCAATTCATAAATATTGAAGATGCTAGGAAGATGCCTATGGGAGCGAAGTCTATGATGCCCTCATGGGAACAAGCCCAGCGTCTAGCACGGCCACCTGGCTCAGACGGCTGGACCTAGGCAGCAAAGAAGCCGAAAGCCCTGAGGACAGGAGTGCCGCCAAACCGCCAAGAACTTGCTGCGAAATAAAGGTTACTACATGACAACAACAAGAAAACTGGTGGTGGCGGGGGGGGGGGGGGGGGGGGGGGCGGGGGGGCAGGGGAGGGCACCAGTCAGCCCAAGGTGAGGGTAAAAGAAAGAGCAGAAAGCTCTGAGGTCGCCGCTGTGGAATTTGTCAAGTCTCCACATGGAGGCGCTATTTGGAGGCCAAGCCCAGCACTTTGGAGAAACTGTGTTCTAGATTGAACGGGAGCCTAGAACAAAAAGATGGGGGAAAGGTCCAGATGCAAGTGAAGGAATGTCAGAAATGAAGGTTGTGACGTGGGTGCCTGTACGCCATCCTACGGAAACGACAGAAAAGGTATCCGTAGTCTTGAGAGTAGAAAAGTGGTTTGAAGCCCTTCTTTCAAGTACAGATAACACCAGGCCAGCAAGATGGCTTTGTGGATACTGGTCTTGGCTGTCAAGCCTAAGGACCCAAGTTCACTCTCCAAGGCCTGCAAAGTGGAAGGAGATCACTTGATTCCTCCTGACAGTCGCCACCTGCAATCCCAGCCCCAGACCCGACCTCCACACAAGTGCCACGGCATAGGCTCACCCACAGTAAATACTTTTTTAACTTTGTATTGATTCTTTGTGGATTTCATATCACGCCTCCCAATCCTACTCATCTCCCGATCCCTTTGTATCTGCCCTCCTACTCTTGCAACGTCCTCCCCCAAAGTACGAAAACAACAAACAAAGAACACATCTTGTCATGGAAGCTGTGGTGTGTCACAGTGTGCCCCACGGTATATAGTCTTCGTTCGCACATCCTTACTTGCAAATGTTCATTGCAATGGGTTATCGATCTGGTCTGAGGGCTCTGGTTTCTGTTACACTATCAGTACTGGAGCCTTAGTATTGGGTTCTCTTGGCTATCCTGTTGTTGTCCTGTGTCATGGAGCTCCTGCAGCTTTGGGTCTGCAGGACCAGCCCCCCTCGCACACCCCAGCAGCTAGCTCATGGATGGGGTGGGCCAACTCAAAATCCTGGATCTGGGACTGATAGGCAGCTGAGTTGGTCAGCCTGCCAACTCTCCCACACCCACGCTACCAGGGTGGGCACTGCAAGCGTCGCCCCAGCTAGGTTACTCAATGCCTCAGCTGGCGAGGGGTGGGGCCATGTCTCATGCTATCAAGCCCTTGGGCTGCCTCACCAGCGCCTTTAGCACCTCGGCCAGCACTATTATGTACAGCAGCCATGTGCGGGCTGATCTTGAAATTAAGAATTCTCACCGCCTGCCCCCCACCTCGTGACACAGATAGAAAACTAAGAGATTTGTAAAGAGCCTCAAAGAGAAAGTCTGAAAGATGGATAAAGAGCTTAAGATCTAAATAAATCCAGAGATGTTTTCACGCACTGGAAATTCAAAATTGTAAGAACATAGATACTTACTGCCCATACTTAGGTTTTCTTTTTATGATTTTCAAGAATGAAAGGAACCAGAAAGCACTGGAAAATACCAGATTCTGGAACTTGACAAAAATTACAGAGGGTGAGCTAGTAACCCATGAATACTAGAAAGAAAAAAACCCAAACCTTGGTATGAGGTGTGTCAAAGGGGCACAGTGAAATTGAAGGAACTCATGAATTGGGGTCAGGTGGGATGGTTGGGTGCTCATATGTATATGTGGGTGTTGGTGAGTTCGTGTGTGTGTGTGTGTGTGTGTGTGTGTGTGTGTGTGTGTGTGTGTGTGTGTAGAAGTCAAAGGTCAACATCTGGTGCCTTCCTCAGTTGCTCACCGCCTTATTTTTTGGGAAAGGAATCTCACTGAATCAGGAAAGCAGCTGCTGTCTAGATGGCCAGCAAGGCCCAGGACCCTCCTACTTCTGTCTACCCGTTACTTTGCAGATGAGCACAGGTCTGCCTGGCAGCCACCTCCCTAACTCCCTAAAAGAATTCTGAATGACTTTTTAAAAAAACATGCAAGTATAGCAAGAGAAAGTAAAGTACTATTGGGCTATGCTCTGAGGTATAAAGTACCTGTGAGTTCTGATGTAAAGGGTTAAATAAAGAAGTGGGCAGGAGAAGACAAGAAGCATGCCAAGAAACCCTGTATTAACACGTGCCACTACTGCACTGCTAAGGAGAAGAGTAGCTCCTTTTGTAAGAGGGGGTGGAACATAGCACTTACTTCCAAAGAGCCCTGAATAAAAAAGAATGAGTGAAAAATAAGAATAACTTTACATGGAGAGCTGTGACAGCATCCATCAGCCAGGGACTCAGAATAGCCATGCCATTGATCGATCACATTGATCTTCTCAAATGATGTCGTGAAAGCAAAGCTTGAGCTCTGTGGCCTTCTACTGCAAAGTGCTGGGCGGTGGTGGCGCACGCCTTTAATCCCAGCACTTGGGAGGCAGAGTCAGGCGGATCGCTGTTAGTTCGAGGCCGGCCTCGTCTACAAAGTGAGTCCAGGACAGCCAAGGCTACACAGAGAAACCCTGTCTTGAAAAAAAAAATTCAAAGTTTCCAATAGAAGAACAATTTACAAAATACCAAACAGGACTCCACCAAGAAGAACCCAAGTGGACATGGCAATCAAATGTAATGCATCCTGGATAGGACGTTGGAACAGGGCAAAAGACTCATTAATAGCAGATGTAGTCTAGGGCCTTCGAGAGATGACTCAACAGTTAAGATGGCTCTTGCAGAACACCCAATTTTGGCTCTCAGGACCCACACAATAGCTCAGGACTATCTGTAATTCCAGTTTCCTCTGAGGGCTCCTGCACATAAATATACTCAGACACAGACATATACACATAAAAATATTTAAAACAACAAGTGTAACCTGAATAATTATGATTTTTAGTTAACAACTTATAAACAAGTGTTTATTAATAGTAAATCTACCACATTGATGTAAAACATTAGCCATAGGTGTATTTGGATACAGGCTATGTGAAAAAATCTTTGTATTATTGTAATTGTATTTTGTAAATCTAGACAAAGTTTTTTTTTAAAGTAATAGAATAGAATGCAAGAATATATAAGTAAGATGTAAAAAAGAAAATAGAAATTATTATAATAATTAGTAATAATTGCTGGCTGTGGTGAATAAGCCTTTTTGTGCTCACATCAATATTTACATTTAAACAAGAAATTTTCTCAAAATATCTGCATTTGCTATTTAGTAGTCTACTTCCAAAATACAGTAGAGCTATGAATAAATACATTTGTGTAGCATTTTAGATAGCTTCATATTGAATTGATATACATTAATTTATTGAGCCCTTCCTTCCTTCCTTTCTTTCTTTCTTTCTTTCTTTCTTTTCCAAAACAGGGTTTCTCTGTGTAACCTTGGCTATCCTGGACTCACTTTGCAGACCAGACTGGCCTCAAACTTATAGCGATCCACCTGCCTCTGCCTCCCAAGTGCTGGGATCAAAGGCATGCATTACCACCACCTGGCTGAGCTAACTCTTATTACTGAATAAACATCTAAATTTTTGTTATACCACAAACTTATGTGGCCTCTTTTTTGTTACCTTTTTGTATACTTTAAGAACAGTTCAATTCCACAAAATACTAACATTTAAAGAATGTGTTTCTTTAAATACCATTTCTTTGTCCTTAATATCAGTTTGCAACTTTGGGTTAGGGTCACTATTTTCTGCTGGAGTAGATTTTGCTTTCCCTTGAGACAGGGTCTCACCGTACATAGCCTTGGCTGGCCTAGAACTTGCTAGGAGACAAAGCTAGCCTTCAACTCACGGAGAAGCTCCTGTTCCTGCCTCCAGAGAGCAGGGATTAAAGGTGAGTGCTACCATACCTCTTGTCAAAAAGATTTTAAAGATATCCTTTAGAAGGATCTTTTGTTGTTGTTGTTGTTGTTGTTGTTGTTTTGTTTGTTTTTTTCTTTTTTTAAAAAAATTTATTAATTTATTCTTGTTACATCTCAATGGCTATCCCATCCCTTGTATCCTCCCATTCTTCCCTCCCTCCCATTTCCCCTTATTCCCCTCCCCTATGACTGTTCCTGAGGGGGATTTCCTCCCCCTGTATATGCTCATAGGGTATCAAGTCTCTTCTTGGTAACCTGCTATCCTTCCTCTGAGTGCCACCAGGTCTCCCCCTCCAGGGGACAGGGTCAAAGGTGAGGCACCAGAGTATGTGAGAAAGTAATATCCCACTCTTCACTCTACTGTGGAGAGTGTTCTGTCCATTGTCTAGATCTGGGTAGGAGTTTAAGGTTTACCGCCTGTATTGTCCTTGGCTGGTGCCTTAGTTTGAGCGGGACCCCTGGGCCCAAATCTGCCTATCATAATGTTCTACTTGTAGGTTTCTAGGACCCTCTGGATCCTTCTACTTTGCTATTCTCCCATGCTTCTCTCATCTAGAGTCCCAATGGGATGTCCTCCCCTCTGTCCCAGTTTCCTGGTATGTGAGGGCTTTCGTAGGACATGCCCCTTGGGCTAGTATGCAGATACAAGTGAGTATACACCGTTTGAGTCTTTCTGTTTCTGGGTTAACTCACTCATTATGATCATTTCTAGCTCAATCCATTTGTCCACAAATTTCGGGAACTCCTTGTTTTTAATAGCTGAATAGTATTCCATAGTGTATATGTACCACAGTTTCTTTATCCATTCTTCTACTGAGGGACACTTAGGCTGTTTCCATGTTCTGGCTATTATGAATAAGGCTGCTATGAACATGGTTGAGCAAATTTTCTTGTTGTATGCTGGAGCATCTTCTGGGTATATTCCAAGGAGTGGAATAGCTGGGTCTTGAGGAAGCCCTATTCCCAGTTTTCTGAGATAGCACCAGATAGATTTCCAAAGTGGCTGTACTAGTTTGCATTCCCACCAGCAAGGAAGGAGTGTTCCTCTCTCCCCACATCCTCGTCAGCATATGGAGTCGCTTGAATTTTTGATCTTAGCCATTCTGATGGGTGTAAGATGGAATCTTAGAGTTGTTTTAATTTGCATTTCCCTGATGACTAAGAAGGTTGAGCATTTCTTTAAATGTTTCTCAGCCATTTGATATCCCTCTGTTGAGAATTCTCTGTTTAGTTCCAAGCCCCTAGAAGGATCTTTTAATCGTGTTTTTTCTTCTTTTTTTTCTGGAAACACCTTCACTTCTGTTTTAGGATTAAAACACTTATTTACACAGTATATAGAGTACTATGCTGATAATTGTTGACAGGAGTCAACTACAAATTAATATTATTTACTCTGCTTGATGAAGAAATTGTTCTAAAATAGTGGTTTTCAACCTTCCAAATGCTGTGACTCTTTAATACAGTTCCTTGTGTGGGGTGACTCCAGCCATAAAATTGTTGTGGATACTTCACAAGTGTAATTCTGCTGTTATGAATTGTAAATATCTGATATGCAGGGTATCCAAAATGTGATGCTTGTGAAAAAAGGTCACTTTATTACAGGGGGTCGCGACCCACAGGTTGAGAAACACTGTTCTAAGGCCTGATTTTTTTTTTTTTCCGTCCCCTGCCCCCATTGGTGGTGTTAATAATTAGATGGTTGTCTGTTTCTTCCTCCAAGGTGATCCGTTTTCTTATCTGGCTCTTCACATATCACCTTTTCTGTTGTTTGTCTGTATTTTACAGTGGTCTTGAGACAGTGTCTCCTCGCCCCCCCACCCCCAGCCAATGTCTTAATCCCCAGTGAACATCCATGATAACAGTGTAGATTAATTTTGGCTACTAGTTGGATAACCCCCGAGTACAATGATTGCGCGGGGCTGATATAGTCAACTGTGTTTGCACCGTGGAAGAAGCAGACAGAAGAGATGTTCAAAGCGGAAGGATTCGGCTCAATCATGCTGATTGTAAAGGTGTAGAAAGAGGGCCCTGAGCCGGAGGATGCTCCAGAAAGCTGAAAACTGCAGGGGAGTAAACTGTCCCCTTAAGCCTCCAGAAAGCGGCCCACCGCGCTGCTCGACTCCAAGCCCAACGTTGCACTCGTATGTAGAATTTCTCATTTCCAGGACTGGGGGACAAATGTCTTTTGCTCTAAGCTAGTAATTACTTATGCCAGCTACAGAGAGTTCACGCATTGCTTTCCCAAAGTTATGGAAAATTCTTCAAATACGATCTCCAGATATCATCTTCTACGTGTACTCTATCCTCCATCCCTTGAGCAATCTTAAATATTCTGTATCTTTATTTTATTTTGGCAGTTACTTAAAAACTAGTGGCTTCCAGTTCCGCTAAAAATTAATTCATGTGTTTATCCCTGTAAATCATTTGACTTTAAATATAGTTGAGTTATATTTTGTGCACATTTAAAAGTAAAAATGTGTACCTCTACCCAATATTTTATTTTAGGCCTGAAAATTCCATCTTAAGAAGTACAATAATATTATTTTATTATTTTTATCAAAATTAAAATTTTATTTTCTTTATACTCATCTGTTGAAATCACTTTTGCTAGTTCTCTTCAGTCTATCAACCCAGTTATAACTGACCACACATGCCATTAGAAACCTCTTAGGTTAATGTTTTTCTGATTACTCATAAGCATGTGTATATGTGTTTATGTATGTTTACTGAATTCTGTTTTGAAAAAAAAGACTGTTTTTATCTTAGATTCCAACTGCCTCATGCTTAAGCCTCAATTTTACATTCATTAAAGTTAGTAATTTAATATTTCTCTATTTTAACAAGAAAAATCTTAACAGTATTTGTTGAAATATATTCTACCATCCTTAGTGTGAAAGACGTCCTGGAACTATAAGAATGTTCTTAACGAAGTATGTTTCTCAGGATTCTGCCAAAATGCTAAGTTCCTTACTAGATTACAAATGCCATCACACTTTAAAACAGCTTCTGAGATCGGCTTAAAGTGTCTGAAATTTTGCTTCCTTCCTTCCTTCCTTCCTTCTTTCCTTCCTTCCTTCCGTGCCACACTCTTTCTTAGGACAGAGCAAAATGTTCTGATGACACCGATAGACTTCTCAGGGCTGACTTGCCACGTCTATATCTCATAGGGTAACTTATTTCCTCTCAGCCTTCAGTGGGCTAAAGTTCGTGATCTTCTAATCTAGGGAGCGAAGGTAGCAACCTATGGTACCCACAGGGCACACCTGCACTTCGCATTCCGGTCCTCGGTCGCTAATTTCAGTTTCCTCATTTGTCAAGGCAGCGTGATAGTATGGCAAGGTTAGGTGCCACCGAAGGGGTTTGTGGCAGCAGTGTTGTTTTAAAATGTGTTGTCTGCTTTTGTGCTGACCAGTGCAGATCGGTGTAACCCTGTACTGTCAGCCAGGAATATGCATCACAAAAACAAGCGTTCTGTTAGCTTCCATACTAAGTCCTCATAGTCCTATGAAAGGCCAGCCCCAATTAATAACGATTTCATCCCATGTTCAAAAAATCAGTTTCTTCTGCCACCCCAACTTTAATATTTTTTAAACAAGCAAAGATATTTTATTTCTCATTTTAGGTTTCATTTTTCTTTATTCTTTAAAGTAGTTTTTAATCAATTAACCTGAGCCAAGAGGAAAAGACTGTTGTGATAGCCAAATGTAAACTATAGTATTGATACCAGCTTTTGTTATTTTATGCTGTGCTTGCCGTTCTTTCCTGCTTTGTGTGCCATGCAAAATAGCTGGTGAGTTTAGGAGACATCGCTCCCATATGTTGTACACTGTTCCGTGTGCTAGAGCTACACAGACCAATGCTTCGTGCCACACAGAGTTCCCTGAAGATGAAAGTGTTAGGCGTTCTTATCTCAGGGAGACAATCATGAGGAGTCTTTTCTCAAACGTCTTTGTAAAAACAGAACTATATAAGCCAAATATAAACAATGATGTTAGGACCAACAGAAGCAGCCAATTTGTGTCCTGTGATGGAGTGACGGTTGAATATAGTGCTTTGTAGGAGAAATCAAGTGCTCAAGTGAACCAGCACTCACCTGATTAGGGAATCGTGATATGCCTTTTATTGGTTGGACTCTGGTACAAACGCCTGACGACTGCTAGAACTTTACCCAAGGAGACACGTATCACACACCACAGAGTCTAACGACAGCTGTGAGTATGTGCGACTGTGACTCTGAGATGAAAATGCAGCGTATTTATTATGCACTTGAGTAAGATGCAAAATGGTTCTCCATTAAAATAAATACGAACGTAGGCGTAAGTGACTATAAGGCTTTCTTTGCCTATCTAACATTGTGAACACATTTGGAGATGCGTTCAAATTAAAACAAAGATGCCATTGTGGTACATGTGTTTAATCCTAGAACTTGGGAGGTAGAGACAGAGGATCACTGTGAGTGGAAAGCCATCCGCTTTTACACTGCGAGTTCTGGGTCACCAGGGCTGCATAGCCAAGTGCCATCTCAAAAACAAAGTATAGTGACAACAACAGCAACTGAAGAAAAGGACAGGCACTTTAACATTATAATGTATAGGGACACCTATAGCCACGAGCTCTTTTCTAGTAAAGCTGTGTGTATGTGCGTGTGTGTGCGTGTGTGTGTGTGTGTGCGTGTGTGTGTGAAAGAGAGAGAGAGAGAGAGAGCACATGTGTG
This sequence comes from Acomys minous, assembly GCF_964271855.1. Lineage (NCBI taxonomy): Eukaryota > Metazoa > Chordata > Mammalia > Rodentia > Muridae > Acomys > Acomys minous. Next base: position 92,799,077 of record NC_140496.1, on the reverse strand, counting down.
TACCCTTTTCTGTCTGTCTGTCTCCAAGAAACACAGTGATAACAAATGAAGTTCTACTCTCAAGAGGAGATTAAAATAATTTTCACCTTTCAATTTTGCATATGAAAACAGACTTCAAAATAAATGCTTAAATTTGGAGTTTTGTTTTGTTTTGTTTTTTAATTTTGCATTTCACTTTGCAGCTATCGTTTTACCTAAGCTGTCTAAGAGATCTAAGCTCGAGGTTTGGAGAGTGACAGGTTTTCAGAGGAACCAGGATAAATTTAAGAACCCATTTTACACATAAAACATGGCCATGAGTATTTTCAAAGACATTCCAATAACCCTTGCTGCAGACTTCTTCTTCTAACCCCGCCACACATACACACATACACACCTGACACACATGCACGCATGCACACACACACACACACACACACACACACACACACACACCATGCCACTTTATTTTAGAAGTGTTTATGTTTCTATCAGGACTCTGGAGGGAGTTTCCAGTGACAAGTGTTGGCTGGGTCAGCTTATGAGTCCTGAGCCTGAGCAGGGAATTCACTTTAAAGAGATTTCCTACATAATATTCATTCGGACCCAAACGAATATTACCTGTCATTACAAACTGGTGGCCGCAGTTGGCCTACTAACACAGTAACAACGGCAGGGCTGGTTTGCTCTAACCCCTGCGTTTCCTCACATATGAAAACAACCATCCACATTTTAGGGGTGAAACTTCTACGCCCAGTGTTATCTTTACCAGCAGTGGTATGACTTAGTTTAAATTCTAAAATTAAGAGTCATCTTTATAATGGTTTATAAATAGTATAGAAATTCAAAACCAACAATACGGTGGATTCTGGTTCAGTCGGATTCAGCGAGGTTGGGACTAATGGGACCTCACCACTTTTTTATATATAAATTAGGGGAACATGCCAGCTCCGGCGATGATTATGGATTTGAGCAGAAAAGTATCACAACCAGAGGGGTTTTCTATTTGTTTGCTTACTGGCTTGCTTTGTTTTTGCCCCGTGTCCTGGGTCTCCCCCTTCCCCCAAACACTGTGGCCTGGTTTAGTTTGGAACGCGAGATGAAAACTTTCTTGATTTTCCTTCCTGAGTGAAACAAGTTTCTTCAAAGCGAGAGACTGAAGAGTATATAGCCCACCTACGTTTAATCATTAATTGAGCCCTTTCATGAACTTAGGTCCTGATTTTGGAGTTTGGAATCTGACCTTTCCCCTATAGATAAACACTGTTGTCGCAGATTCTGAGGAGGGTCACTTCCTTGCTGGCTGCCACCAGAAGAGTCCGCTTCTCAGTGACTCCTGGGGACTGGATGCAGTAGAGGGTAGCCGGGCAGCATGATCCTGCTAGCCGTGCTTTTCCTTTGCTTCTTCTCCTCGTATTCTGCTTCTGTTAAAGGTGAGTTTATGTTGCTGTGTCCTAACCTGGAGATCTCTCTCTCTCTCTCTCTCTCTCTCTCTCTCTCCCCCCCCCTCTTTTCTCTCTCTCTCTCTCTGTGTATGTGTGTATATGTGTGTGTGTGTATTGAAAGAGTTGCTAACTACACAAATTTTGGAAGTACATAAGACTGGAATATCTGGAGGGAAAGTGACTAAGTGGAAATGAAACCAGAATTTTCATTCCTGGGTGTATTTTACAAAAATGGAGGCCCCTTTTCATTTCAGCCCACCATCCCCTCCCCTGCTCCCCGAGAGCAGCATTTCCCTCTTCAGTTCTCACTGCTGGAAAAAGATGTGAGCTATTGTGACTTGCTGCTGATGGACACACAGAAGTCATTTGAATTGTAAAATAGGATTTTAGAAGCCCAGTCCTGAAATTTCCTTTTAGTTGCTTAGCAATGAAACACCAAGAAGAATCAGACTAAAAAAAAAAAATGGGCATTTGATTGCCGAAGAATTATGAATGAAATGGTAAAGCACGTTGGGAATTCTGTTGGCTTTCAAAGAAGTAGAGTAACTCGTCAGTGAATTAAAGAAAATAAAGCTATATAATATGGATTTAAGAAATAAGACATCTTTAAAAGATAGTGTTACTGGTTAACAGTTTTTGTTTTAAGATGATAATTACTTTAAAAATATATGAATTGATAACAATGGGAAAATACAAGAGGAGAAGCATTTCACAAGGAATGGTTTCAAAGTAGTGTGTGAAATGTACTGATTTGAAGTCTTCTGTAAACCCACCAACTTATAAACTGTTTGGGTTTCAGATTGTTCCCTGGTATAAAGATGTCACCTTTTATAGTTCATACTGTTACATAGTTATACTGTTAACACCAATGATCTATGGGGCAGTCTGTCATGGTGGGGACCAACTTCTAGCACTATGTGCCCTGAGTGGTTGGCATAAAATAAACACTCTTAAAAATATGTTTGGGATAAATTCGGCTTTCGATCATAAAACAAAGTTTGTCTCAAGATTGTGTGTGTGTGTGTGTGTGTGTGTGTGTGTGTGTGTGTGTGTGTGTGAAATTTCTACATGAAAAGGGACTAAATTACTACAAAAATATGTAGAATGCTACAACTCAGTTATTTTACCTGAGCAAATCTGTTCTCAAACTAGAGGCAATATTTTAAGTACTTTCAAAAATCATTAGTGTTTAAGATATAGCTCTTGCTTAAGTAGAAAAAAAACTTGTAAATCATACCGTGATTATACTGAAGAAAAAGTAATGGAGATATAGTCATTATTGTGGCTTCTTGTTTAATTCCCATTCTGTAAACTAAAAACTAAATGCACACCACACACACACACACACACACACACACACACACACACACACACCCCACATACTCACAGGCACACACACACCAGACACACACATACATCACAACACACACACACACACACATACACACACCACACACCACACACACACACACACACACACACACACACACACCACACACCAGCAGCATGCAGGCACGCCACCTGCGCGTGGGGAAAGTGTGGCTGAGAGCCTGACACTTCGTTGTGTACAAGCTCAATGACAAATCCAGATTTTTCAGAACTCAAGGCTTGTGCAACTGAGAGTCGTCTTTGAGAAAACATTACAAAAATATCTTATGCTTACAAAGGTCACTGAGGGAAGATAAGGACTGAGTACAAGTTGCGAGGGCCCTCTTCCAAGGCCTTACAAGGACCTGAGCAAGCGAGGGGCCTGGGGGCTTACGATCCTCCACGGGAGTTTCTTCATTTCATTTTATTTCAAAGGCTTTCTTATGCTGAATATCACAAGCACATAATATAGGACTTAGTTGTCTCCATTTGCATGGAGTAGCCTTTGGTATTAGAGGCCCATGATTTGTAGACTCTCTGCCCTCATAACGATTGATACAAAGCCAGCAAATGACATGAGATGACTCTACCTTCCTACTAACCGCAGGAGGAGGGGTGGGGTGGACGGCCGTCGGACTTGCTGAGTGTGAACTTCAGAGGCTCAAGGCTCCCCACCTGTTGTAGGTGTACCTGCCCGATTGTGCTTCTGATCTCGGTGCACACTTGGGTTTTGTTAATGGGGGGGCTTTTACTTTCTATTTGCTTTGTCACCTCAATATTTCCTATTGGCTTCTTCATTTCCAGGCTTCACTCAGTCCCTGACCCCCCTCCCCCAAGTCTGAGTCCACTTGCGTTAATCACACCCCCCCACATCCCATCCCGCCTTCTGCCTTACATTTTTCTGTTAGACTCTCAGACTTTAAGTCAATGATGTATTGGTTGCCCAGTGTTGCTGGGCATCCGATATGTTTATGTTGCCCTGGACAACACAAACAGGGAAATGCCTAGGAAGGACTGGCAAGTAACACTGGAGCACAGGCTAGTTATTAGGAGCATCTTAAACTTTGGTGACATGGACAGACCCTGAAGGCCTGTTGAATGAGGTAGGAGACGCTGTGGGAGAGCAGGGCCATTGCTGCTCTGGGCTTCGTCATCCCAGCACGGTCAAGAGCTCACCTGTCAGATGTTCCTTGCTCCTGGTAAAGTAAAATCAAGAAAGCACAGTAGTTTTGAACACTTCAGACCTCAAGAAATACTCCCTCCCACACATTTCCCATCATGATTCTCATCAGAGGGCACCTTCATGTCGTCCATAAACTCAGATTTCATAAAACCTAAACTTCAAAGTCTGCACTGTGTGCAGGGGTTGAACTTGGAGTCAGTCTTTGTCAGCTCTCTCCCACTGCTTACCTTTCACAATTGCTGTCAGGATTAGATAAGACAGCACCCTGTACTGTTGTGGCCTGTATGGAATTTGATAGATGTTACTAAGAAGAAAGAGAGAAAAAAGAGAGTCTTCCTGGCCAAGATATCCTTCCTAGCCATAAAGCAGTGTTTGAACTGCTGTAGGGGACCCAGTTAGAATGCAAACGAGGCAGAGGAAGAAGTAACCGAGAGAGTTAGCGACTGTGTCTCCCTCAAGGTCTTCTTGACACATCTTTCTCTACATCTCATGCCTCAGCCTTGTCCAACGCGGTGTTTACACTTCGTTTTGTGTGCTCATCTGTCACCTGCCTCTTCTGGTTTCTTACTGAAACCCTTACAGTCCTCCTTTGGAATGTTTGTCAGAGCATGGAACTCAGGCAAAAACCAAACCAAACCAAACCAAACCAGCAACAACAACAACAAAACCCAACAACAGAAAAACCTCTTTCTGCTTCCTGTCTCGCCAAGTCAAACTCTAAGCCTGTGGACTTGTCCCCTATGTCCCCCTGACGCCCAGATGTTCCTATTTAACGTTGCCTTCCTCTGCTGTGTTGTTCATTTAGTTAAATCCCTTCCTTGCTGCTCTTGTGCCTGCATAAGCTCATTTCTGGGCTTTTGCACTTTGTGAGAATGGGAGGGGCAGAGGGTGACTCCTGCTGCAGATGCGCCTGTGGCCAGTGTGAGGCTGTCCTTGCCCCACAGAGCCCTCCCCAGCCTCTTTCCTATTAGACTTGTCTCCATTAGCATGAATGTCATTCTATGGAATTCATTCATACATAAATGTTAACTTTACAAGGGTAGAAAATCCGTCTCCTGGTCCACTGGCATGGCTGTTGACTCTAGAAAATTGCCCATGTCATAGGAGTTTCTCAGAGCATCCTTGTTCAAGGAAAGAATGAATTCCTGCCTCCTTTCCTAGGAATGAAAGAAAAATAAATATAAAAATTTAGAGGAGTGTAGTAAATGGAAGAGCATGGCCTTTCGAGTCAGACAGCTTCAGCTCCCATCACGCCGCCACTGTTCCCTACCTGAGCATCCCTAGGCAAATTGTGTAGTTCCTGTGTCCTTCCATTCTCCTTGTCTAATGAAGATTAGTAATGCCCATCTCAGAGCCAGAGGTGGTGGTGCAAAACTGTAATCCAAGCACCTGCAGCAAAAAAAGGCAAGAAAAAAAAAATAGTTCCAGGCTAGCCTGGGCTACATAATAAGACCCTATCTCAACAGACAAATAAATAACAACAGAACAAGGCCGACATTATTAGACTGTTATGAGTGTCATCATACATAATCTTGAGGCAACATTGCTTGGTTTCCTTTTTTTTTTCTGGAGACTATATATTGCATGGGATAAGTGGGCAGTATCTGATGTAAACCAGGCTGGCCTCGAGTTCACAGGGATCTGCTTGCCTCTGCTTCCCACGTGCTGGGATTAAAGTCTTGCACCACTACACCTGGCTATCTACATACTTCTTAAGGAGAAAATAAATTATGACTTTCTATTAGAGTTAACAAACAAAGCAACCCCAGTGGCCCCAAGGAAGAATATCCTTACTGAATCTTTCTTCACTGTATCTAGTGAATGACACCCAGAAAATACACAAGCCAGCTTGTGTGATCATAAACTTTTTGTTTCTGAGAAAAATTTGAACTTTCTCTTTGCATGTCTTGGGAATGAGTTAAGCTGAACTGGAAACTGTGTGAACTCCTCTGGTTTTTGTTTTTTGTTTTGGTGGGGGTGGGGGTGGCTCCCAACATAGACTTGTATACTATTTAATATTAAATATCAAGTTTAATCTCCTGTTAAGATTTTGTGTGATTGTCTTTTTTACAGTCACAGTTACTTTAAGCTTTTCTCTAGGTGGTTCTTAAATTTTCCAATTTTCTTGAAAAAAAATTATTACATAATAATATACCTGGACCCAGATTTTAAGTTAATTAATTAATAAATTTCAAATTTTAATTCTTTTGAAACATGGTCTCACATTGTGGCCTAGGTAAACATGGAACTCATTAGGTAGTCCAGGCTGGCCCGGAATGATTATATAGCCCAGGCTACCCTGAAACTTTCAGGTATTTCCCTGCTTCAGCCTTCTAAGCACTGGGATTACAAGATGAACTACCACAACCCCCAAGTGATTTTTGCTCAAGCTTGATAATTAAGCTTATAGAGAAAACTACAATCTTTACATGCAGCAAATATACACATGAAAGCACTGTCTTTCTGATGGACTAACACTTTTTTAGCTGTTGGAATTTAAAATATATTAACTATGGTGCTGTAAAGGTGGTTCTGTGGTGTTGGTTCCCAGCACCCATATAGCAGTTTATAACTGAATGTAGCTCCCGTTCCAGGAAAACCAGTGACCTCCTCTGGCCTCCTTGGGTACTACATGCATTTGGTGTACATAAACTGCATAGGCAAAAACACCCACGCATATAAATTTTACTCAATTTGTAAAGCAAACCCCGCCAAGACCTCTGCTTGATCGTATATTCACATGATTGAAAGTAACGTGAGTGAGGCTCTAAAACTGAATTACTGTCCAAACAGGGCAATTTAGTGATGACTTGATAATTCATACAATGTTTTCTATAACAAAATCTTGTTTGGATATTCATCAGTTACCTTAGTTTCAGGATGTGTGTGTGTGTGTGTGTGTGTGTGTGTGTGTGTGTGTGTGTGTGTGTTTAAGTCACTGCTTTTAGTAGATGGAGAAGCACACGTCTTTGGTTCAGCAGGTGCTTGTTAAGCTCCACTGAGCCCCAGGGAGATGGAAGAATGCAGTGGTGGTAAGACAGTATGTCCTCTGGCCTGACAGGTGCCTGACAATTAAAACTCGACCTGTGTCCTCCCCTAATGCAGGTCACACAACTGGTCTCTCATTAAATAATGAAAGGCTCTACAAGCTCACATACTCCACTGAAGTGTTTCTTGACGGGAGCAAAGGGAAACAGCAGGACAGCGTGGGCTACAGGATCTCATCTGATGTGGACGTCGTGTTGCTGTGGAGGAACCCTGACGGTGACGATGACCAACTGATCCAAGTCACGGTGGGCACTTTCTACCAAAATGAAACACGCAAGACTACCCTAAGATTAGATATCAGAAACGTGTCGTCCAGAAGCAGTTGGTTTGTGCTCTTGGTTATGCTTGGCTTGTTATCTTTCACAAAAAACAAGTGACGCACTCGCAATTCTGAAATTGTTGCTGATGAATATCGAGCTTTCCCCAGATTGTTGGAGCAGGCTGTTAGGAGATCCATGCCCCACGCTACTGAGTAATGGAGTTTGATCTCCAGTTCCAAATAGCATCTTAATATGAAAAGGACATTGTGTTGGAATACATCCCAAGAGTCCTGGGAGGAAGGCATTTGCATGCATGTCATTCTAGGAACCCTAGAGACTGAAATGGAAATGCATTAGGAGAGGCCCCATTTAACAGGTGGAATCGCTAACGAGGGACAGAGGCTCTTCTAGAAGGAACCAAGCGCTCCATAGAATGACAGCATTTGGTCAGCTGAGAATTTTTTTCTAATGTTGATACATTGTAAATTCTACTTTCCAAGAACCTGACATCAATGGATTCCTTTTAAAGTTAGTTAGCTCTTCTTCAGGTTAGTGTCATACAGATGCACTGGACCAAGTACTTAGATCAGACGGCGTCAGATGTTCTTTATAGTGGTTTATTGCAACCCAGCTGCCAAGCCCTTGCTGTTTCTTTGGATGTCTCTAGTGGTTGTTGTGTTCTCAAGCGACCAAGATGTCAACATCCATTCCTCCGAGTCGTTTATCACTAGAACAGCAAGCTTTCCCTCAGAAAACATTGCCCACATCCTTGTTCTGTGACTCTGCTGCTCACTCTCTATTTTATACATAAGGATGTGGGATGGAGAGGGACCATTGCAGACACACTACAGACAGGGGTGTGATGAGGCAGGTAGGAGCTGTTGAGACAAGCCAGAAAAGGGACGATGACACAAAAGAGCCAAATTCAAGTCATAGATGATATAACTCAAGACCACAGAGTTAAGTATCATTATTTTGACTAGTTAAAATTCCCAACATTAAATACCTCCTCCATTCTTTAAAGGGGAAGACATGGTGAGGCTCTGTACCTTAGTTGGTTAAGGTGCTTTTCGAGTAAACTTTGAGTAACAAGTTCTATGAATCAAGGGTTGAAAGACGACAATTAGGCCAGGCAGTGGTGGCACATGCCTTTAATCCCAGCACTCGGGAGGCAGAGGTGGGCGGATCGCTGTGAGTTCAAGGCCAGCCTGGTCCATAAATCGAGTCCAGGACAGCTAAGACGACACAGAGAAACCCTGTCTCAAAAAAACCAAAACCAAAACCAAACAAACAAAAAACCAACCAACCAAACAAACAAAAAAATAAATAAATCAATCAAACAAACAAAATAAGAAGAAAAAGAAAGAAAGAAAAAGAAAAAGAAAGAGGGCAATCTCCATCGGTCTTCTTTACTGCTGTATTTTTCAAGAGACAGATGTGGGATTTTTTTTCTAATAGTTTTCTTTCCTTGACCTTAGATAACGGCTGTCAATGTCGAAAATGTCAATCAGCAGAGAGGAGAGAAGAGCGTCTTCAAAGACAAAACCACAGCTAAGATCATAGGAAAGGACAACCTGGAGGCTCTGCAGAGGCCCATGCTTCTCCATCTCGTGCGGGGCAAGGTAGAGGCTCTGAGCTTGTTTCGCTTTGCTGCCTAGTGTGCTTCCTTCAGCAGGTGCTGCTCCGAGGGAGTCGTATTGCTGCTGCCTTTATTTTCAGTGACATCATCTCAAGAATCGAGGGACAAAGTCCCCAAAGTAAATTAAATCATGCCCTGAATTCTGTTTCCTATCCACTCTTCTCTCTCTCTCTCTCTCTCTCTCTCTCTCTCTCTCTCTCTCTCATTAAAGTCTTTGTAATAGAATGACATATTGGTTTATAGCTGAGAAACACCACTTTTTAAGTGCATCTCTTATTAAATATTAAATCAGGAAGGGCTACAGAGCTAGTGTAACACAGAAAATCACCACAGCACACGTGCGTGCATAAATTCAGGAAAGTAGGTAGACTAGAATGAAAGGTTAGAGCCCAGATAAATAATATTAATTTGTGATGATATCTATCTGGGAAAAGTACAAAACTGATGTTTTGCTGTGTCACATTGAAGACACAGCAGCTTTCAAAATATGTAGGCATTCTTTATAAATATGACTTGGAAAAAGCATTACGCATGGCAAAATGACAAATGAATATTGTAATATCCATCTAGAATCCCAGTAAGGAAATTCTAAATGCTCTCAGAAGTTTTATTACTTAAGTCTAAGCTATTTTAGGTCTTAATATGTTGGAGTTGCAATTGTGATCAGTTAATTATCAGGCATTTCATATTCCGTTTTAGGAAAGTTGCTGCTATTTTACTCCATAGGGAAGCTGGAAGCTTGAGTTCAGTCATGAAGTAGAAAAACAAATCAGGTGGCAGGGAGAGTCGCAGTTTTCATTTGCGTATCTCCAAAGTTCAGCTTTCTGCACTCAAAATAACGATGAGAAGTACTTGGATGTAAAAACGGCAGGAACCTCAATTGCAAACAAGATGCACATTTTAACGTTATGAACTTCCGAAGAAGGACTCAGAGGCAGGCATGTGCTGGCCTCACACAGAAGATGAGTCCCAGTATCTCCGAACACCTTTGTCTTTCACCACTACTTGAATATTTTTTAAAATTTTAAATTTTAATTTATTCACTTTACATTCCAATTATAGCCTCCTCCCTTGTCTCCTCCTGGTCCCACCCTTCTTCCCTCAAACCCTCTCCCTCCCTTCCCTAGTTCTCAGGGAAGGAGAGCCCTCCTCCCCTATCATCTGACCCCAGCCTATCAGGTCTCATCTGGACGGCCTGCATCCTCTTCCCCTGAGGCCTGGCAAGGCCACACTACCAGGCGGAAGTGGGCAACAAGTGGGCACCAGAGTCCATGTCAGAGGTAGCCCCCATGACCCATATTTTGGGGACCACAAGGAGACTATGCTGCCTATGGACTATATCTGAGCAGGGGGTCTAGGTCCTCACCAGCATGGTCCTTGGCCTCCTTCCTCACCCATCCTGGGCCAGATTTGTTGGCTCCTTTGTCCTTGTGGAGCTCCTTGTCCCCTCCAGGTCCTTCTATCCCCCAGCTCTTCTGTAAGACTCCCTGCACTCCACCCCAAAGTTTGACTGTCATCTAAGTATCTCTTCCGGTCCCCTGCTGGGTGGAGTCTTTCAGAGGACCACTATGGTAGACTGCCGTCCCGTTCAACCACTTCTGGTGTCTGTTCTATTTTCCCTTCTGAATGAGAATTAGGCATCCTCCATAGGGCCCTCCTTGTTATTTAACTTCTTTAGCTCTGTGGATTGTGGTGTGGTTACTCTGTATTACGTGGCTAATATCTGTTTATAAGTGAGTATATACCATGCATGTCTTTCTGGTCTGGGTTACTTCACTCAGGATGATCTTTTTCTAGCTCCATCCATTTGCCTGCAAATTTCAAGGTTTTCTTGTTTTTAATAGCTGAGTAGAATCCCATTGTGTAGATATGACACAGCTTCTTTATCTATTCTTCAGTTGAGGGACATCTAGGTTGTTTCCAGATTCTGGCTATTATGAATAAAGCTGCTATGAACATAGTTGAGCAAATGTCTTTGTTGTATGGTGGAGCATCTTTCTGGTATTTGCCCAGGAGTGATATAACTGGGTCCCGAGGTAGAGCTGCTCCCAGTTTTTTGAGAAAGCACCAGATTGATTTCTAAAGTGGTTGTACAAGTTTGCTCTCCTACCAACAATAGAAGAGTGTTCCCCTCTCTCCACATCCTTGCTAGCATGTGCTGTCACTTGAGTTTTTGATCTTAGCCATTCTGAGGAGTGTAAGATGGAATCTCAGAGTCGTTTTGATTTGCATTTCTCTGATGACTAAGGATGTTGAGCATTTCTTTAAGTATTTCTTGGCCATTTGATACTTCTCTATTGAGAATTTTCTGTTTAGCTCTGTACTCCATTTTTAAGTTGGATTATTTGGTTTGTTGGCGTTTAGTTTTTTGGGTTCTTCATATATCTTAGATATTAACCCTTTTGTTGGGTTTTGGGTTAGTGAAGATCTTTTCCCAGACTGTAGGCTGTCGTTTTGTTCTGTTGACAGTGTCTTTTGCCTTATAGAAGCTTTTCAGTTTCATGGAGTCACTACTCGAATCTTTACTGTGATTCAAGCTTTGCTCACATGTCTGCCTTTCTTCAATAATGCTCACACCCTCTTAGTCAGCGGGAAGCAAGCATTTGACTTCACCACACTCTTGGTTCTTGGGAACCCACTCCTGTATTTGTTGCTAATTTATAGCTTTCAGCAGAGAAAATGGCCAATCTTGTTTATAGTCCAGTCCCTCCACTCTCTGCCGCATGTACATCTTACCTTTCCCAGAGTACCTCCACCTTGTGTTGACTGGTTCATCCCTAAAGCTTTCCTCATATCCTCTACCCCTTGAGATTATTTCTACTGAAGTGTTTGTCACATATATTCCAATTCTCTCTGTCTTCTGTCCAGCCATTACATCTTTCTCTCAGTGCATTTAGCAACTTGCTTATGGTGAAAATTCAATGAGTGCAAAGTAACGGGACGAACACGAGAGTTTATTTGAGGCCAAATAAGCCAGACTTGCTTGGGATGGGGTTAGTGGTAAGTAAAGGGAAGACAGAGCTTCCAGTGAGCTGAGCTCTGCCTGCAGACACTCTGAACACTGTCTCCTGTGCTAGTCACAGACCTAGGAGGAGGCTGCTGTGTTGTCATCATGCTTTGGTGACACGAGGAACTAGAGTTCTGAGAAGGTCATGAAGTTGGCACACGAAGCAAAGTCTGTGCCCCAGCTGCTCTACTCCACTGTCCTCTCATTGTAAACCCTCCTGGGCTGACTTGGAAAACTCTATATTTCAATTTCACCATATGAATTCACTTATTTGATTTGCATATGGCTCAACTTTATTAACACAAAACAATCATTTTCTTCTCTGGGCCTCCAAAGTGGCAAGCTTCTTGAGTCCATTAAATATTAATTGCATTTATGATCTTAACCACAACCTATCATTTTACAGTGCCTTTGCCAGAAGCTAAGTACAAAGTCTCTTTACACACACACATACTCACACACACACAAGAACTAGGTGCCCTTGCTGATCAAAGGCTGGAGGAAGCTGCCACATCACTATTTCAGTGACACAAATGTGCCAGCCCAGTGGGTGCTGTGGTCTAGGGTGATTTGCTGTAGCCACAGATTAAAGTACATTTATATATATATACATCATATATAGATATATAAAAACATCATATATATATATATTATAATAAAGTACTTGGAAAAGGTTCGACACTGTAGACTAAGAAGAAGCCAAAGGGAATTTCCAGCCACATCACTGTTAGAAAGGTCATTGTCATTTTAGATTACAAGGAGAGAAACTGTGAAGGCAGAGAAACGGCTGATGAACCATTTTCTTGGAGGGCATTTCTACCCTAAGCCAAAATTAAATTCTATGCAAGATTCCTGGGATCTCAAGAGAATCTTTTTGATCTTCCAGAGCCGACCCCCCCCCCTTCTCCTCTCCCCATCTAAGGCTCCCATATTTACAGTATGAAAGAACCTAACAGAATACTTAGATACATACTCATTGTGTGTTTTATGTTTCCCACAGTCACTCAATGCCCACATTTAAGTGCTTGGGCGTGATCTGATTTTGTGTACCTGGAATAAGCTAAGCAGGGGACCAGGCAGTTTCCTGCTAAGTTCACTAATACTGGCAGATGAAAGGGGCTCTATTCTTAGATCAGAGTCATTCCTCATCTGAAATGCTAACCCAGCCAACTAGACAACTTCCAGACTCCACACTTGTTTTTGCGTGTCTCTATTGATGAAATTAAGTTTGCCTCTGATTTTTCATTCTTTTCTGGTGAGGATCTGCTATCTAAATCTGGTTTTGCAGCTCCTGCTCACAGAGCGATCCTGCAGAGGAGCTGTGTGTGGTACCTGGCAACACCAACTTGGAGACTTCCAAGTTCTTCTTCACTTATGTCTTCTTAGCTTCTCTCCCAAGACAGTATTTCTTAACCATGTTCTGTCTTAAATATCAAAGATAAAATGATGACTTCCTATTTGCCAGGATCATTCCCACTTCTTTTGTTGTTTAGGCAATGGATGAAATTTGCCTTCTGTTACTGTGTCCATGAATTAAGAGGGCGTCTTCTTCCTGGAGAAAATATAGTTTGACCACATGATGCTGGATGTTTCCTTCCTGCCAGCCTGCCTAGCCTCACTCTGAGTTCCTTGTGTGGAAAACTTAGCTTACTGTTCTCTGGAAACTGGTGACTGGATTCAGATGGACGGCCTGAGCACTTGGGTATTTAGAATCCATTTCAGAACTAAATGAGGTGATCAGCTTTATGGCCCCAATGCCATAAAACACACTCAGCTCCTCTTGTGAAATAGTGATTTTAAGATTACTGATGTGACAGTCGCATGGGTCAAACTTCAAAGTTCTAATTTATTAACATTATCATTGCTAAGTAATTTTGACGTTTGACGAATATGGAGAAGAATGTCATCTTCACTTTGGGTCAGATAGGTCTCCTCTAAAAATGAACAGTTTTAGCTTCTGAAATTGCAGCCATGCAAAGGAAACAAAAACAAAACAAAACAACTTTTCTAGTTGTAGAAAAAACAATAAATACCAATAGAAAATAAATAAAACTTTTGCTTGTGACTCAAGAGTTTATGCTTTTCAGATTACTTACTTAGGGAAAAAAAAGGCTGCAGCATCATTTTTTTAAATACAGAGGCAGCCAGATGGGTGTCACAGAGATCACTAATAGAACAGCACGGGACCTGATTTGCAGACTGAATACAAGGCTCAGCCAGAACTCTATGTCGTCTTTGTGGGCTAGGGACGTGGAAGCTAATAGGATAGTGGGTTAGCTTCCCTGTTTAATGGCTTCTGAAGCATTTAAGACTCTGACCAAAATGTCACTCTCCTTGGTGACACACACATGGCCACCGTCTAGGCACTTCGGACTCTCCTGGGCCTCAGAGCTCCAGTGACACGCCTCTGGTGGCCATATATCCAGATATATCCTTCCCTGGACATTTGCCCTGGAGACCACACTGTTAAAGCTAAGGGGAGGAACTCTAGTTCCTGTATGGAGCCTTAGAGAGCCGGCTTTGGATCTGAGAAACAGCCAGTGGCTTGTTTGAGAATAGGATTCCTGGATTTTCAGACAGTGAAGTCACCGGCGTCCAGGGGTCCAGGTCCCTTTTAACCAGCACAGACAACACTATCCCAACCCTTAAGGATCAGGCAGGGTAGTGACTAAACTGAACACAGACAACTGTATCCAGAAAATCTGTCACTAGGCACAGTATGCCTAGGAAATAAAAATAGAGAACAGAGGCACTTGTGTGGTTAATTCAGGCACAATATTGTCTCCTAAGACATGGGAAAAGTGTTAGGTTGAATTATTCAGATTGGTATTAATTAAATTCACATGTTACTGAGCTTTCTATTTTGTTTGAACTTCTTTGGTTTTTTTGTTTTGTTTTGTTTTGTTTTTTGTTTTTGTTTTTGTTTTCTTCTTCTTTCTGTGAAATAGTAGAACATGGGGCGGGAGAGCAGGAATGTTCTTCCACAGCATCTGTAGAGCATAGTAACTTAACAGGGAAGGCATACCTGTCCTCTGTTTCTGAACCCTGCGATGTGTTTGAAGTCAATACAAGGTGAAAACAACAGGCTGCCCTGTACAAACTTCTCTATATTTGTCCTGTTTCTTACAGATGGACTGACTCATTAAAATACTGTTAGATATGGTGCCAGTAAATGTCAAGGATAAAACAAAGCCAAGTCACTCCCTATTCCTGCCAAATCACCCTTTCCTCATTTCAACCTCCTCCCCTGTCTCCTGACAAGAACCTTAAGCAGTGGCCATGGGCAGGCTGTACAGTAGAGACAACCCCTCCAGCCCTCCAGCCTCCGAGCATCCTTTATCCAAAGAGCATCAGTGCTCTGGAAACACTTTGGCCCCTCTGTGTTTCACTCATGGACAACTTGGTCATCCACAGCAAACCTGGTCTTTTGCCATAGCCTACAGACAGCATACCATTTCAGGAATCTTAGCTGCCATTGGTGGCAATTGTCACTCTTTCCCAAGAAGCTTTTATTCACTGGCTGGCTTTTGTTTCAAGCAGAATTACAGGCAAAAGGTGTGTGACGTGAAGGAAAGGAATGCTCTTAGGTGTTCTTCCTTGCACAGCCCCCGTTTCCACAGAAATCCTCACCTCTATGTAGTGACCTTCATGCTCAGAACCTTCCCTTTCGCCTCCCAAGTCCCATTTCCAGATGATCTACCTTCTTGAAGTCGAAACCTGCTTCTTTTCACAAGAAATCACGTCTTTGCACTAACAGAATAATCTCTCACCCAATCAGTAGGGGTGAAAATCTGGCCTCTCTAGCCAGCTTTTTTTTTTTAAATCAACTTTGATAAGAAAAAAAAATGTACCTTTGCTTCATTTGAATTTTTCTTTTTCCCTTTAGGTCAAAGAGTTCTACTCATATGAAAATGAGCCAGTGGGCATAGAAAATCTCAAGAGAGGCTTGGCTAGCTTATTCCAGATGCAGTTAAGCTCTGGAACCACCAATGAGGTACTTAGCGACAGTTCTAAGAGTTCAATCAGCATCTTGGTGAAGGGTGAGGGGAGCTCGTCTGTAATCTCAGCTACTTGGGAGCTAAGGCCCTATTTTCAGCAAAGGTCTGCCTGGGCTATATAGTAACTTTAAGACAGCCGGAGTAACGTAGTGAAACCCAGCAGGTCTCCACCACCCTTATCAAAGCTGGGTTTGGCCGCTTGTGTGCTAGTAACCAGTGCTACACACAGAACAGAGATGCTGAATTCTGAGAGTTCACCGGTACCTCTGCTGACCCAGTTGGTGAGCCTCAAGTTCAGTGAGAGAACTTGTCTCAAGGGAAAACTGCAGAAAGTGATGGAGAAAAACACCCTATGTCTTCTGTGACCTATGTGCATGCATGTGGATGTGTACACATGCATACACAGGTGTACACACATGCATTTACCACACATATATACATAACACGCACATAGCTCCCAAGTAATAATAAATAAAATATAAAAAGAGCTGGGGATATATATCAGTAAGAAGGGGTCATTGAACGTGTAGCAGGCCCAGTTCAAGTCTCAGTACTACAAAATAAATAATCAGGTCAATAAATTAGTCAATCAACATCTTATTTGTCAATAGGCATATCAAAACCATTTATAAACATTTCTGCCTATTGAAATGCCACAGAAAAGTATAACTGCTGTTTTACTTTAAGGAAGTTGACTTAAATTGAATAGCCAGATCTCCCTTACATATGAAATTATTAATTGCTTAAATATAGAGTTAAGGAATTGCAATCAGTTATATTAAAGGAAGCGTTGGATAAATTGTTAAATATTCAGAAAACTTTGGGGGGGGGATCCAATGGTTGTTTGGTGTCTCTGCCCTGCTGCTTTGTGGAGAGCATATTAAAAATACATTCCCTAGACTTATCTCAAGGATGTCGAAATTGTAGATAAGCAAAGAGCTGAGCGGCTGTATTTTAATAATCTCAGGTATTTGGAATGCACGGTTGGTGTGCAGGATCACTGCTTTTATCCCATGCACTCTAATTCAGTGAGGAAATAGAAATGAGTTAGACAAGTAAGTGGATCACCAGCTATCATTCCAGAGTCAAGCTGGACACCAGTTTCCCTGAGCTTAACTCACCCAAACCGTGAGTAGAAGAGACAATGTGATGGCAGGGCTGGGCCGAGGGAATGTGGCTAGCTTGCTAAAATAGCAGCAGGCATGGTGCTGGCAGGGGGCCCAAGGGGAAAGCTCAGAGGAGCCGAGCAGAGGCTATTTTGGGATGTTTTTGTCTAAACTCAAATTCTTATTATGAAGGACAATGAATATAGTTAATGCCATGAGTTTCAAGAATTTATGACCGTGTTAGTTGGTTAAAAATCTCACACAAACCACCTTGATAGAGCCTTTTAGAAACACACCCCCTCACCAGATAATTACCCACATGGCCAGAGATTTCAGTTATGGTTCTGCAGTTTATTGAAACCCTGAGTTCAGAGAGAATTAGAATGGCACGTGATTCCTGGGACAGCCGAGGAGGCGTTTTAAAATTCAACCAAAGACAGTGGGAATCAGCATCCTGTAAGGGCCTTTTTGCTTTGTCATCCACGGGTAGGGCAGAGTTCTCAATGGCATATCAGGGAGCCCAGGATCCAAGCCTCTTTCCCTGAGAACGCAGATGGCCCATGTGGCATCCCAAGCATTGTGCTCTTCTTTCTGTTCCAGGTAGATGTCTCCGGGGATTGTAAAGTGACCTACCAGGCTCAGCAAGACAAAGTGGTGAAAATTAAGGCCCTGGAGACATGCAAGATCGAGAGGTCTGGATTTACAACGGTCAATCAGGTATGGCAGGCATTGCTTCCTTTGAGGTACTCAGAAGTGACGTTCTGCAGAGCTTTCAAAGAACAGAAAGGCGGCAAAGCAATAGAGCTTGGAAAAATTTGTCACTTTTAGTTGAGGTTATATCTCCACACATATCAAATGGATAGACATTTAAATGTGTGGGTGATGGGCAGTAGCGTAAAAGAGGCGCTCTCTTGAAAACTGAAAGACAGCTGCTAGTTGATTCAATTATATGATTTCAATAATATGATTTTAAGAATAACTGCTTTCTACTTATTCACGTGTTTGCTCATGCAGGTGTTGGGTGTCAGTTCAAAGGCCACATCTGTCACCACCTATAAGATAGAGGACAGTTTTGTCACAGCTGTGCTTGCAGAAGAGACAAGGACTTTTGCCTTGAACTTCCTACAGACCATAGGAGGGAAAATAATGTCAAAGTAAGACAATGCTAAAAGTGTTATTTTCCCTTCAAATACTGTTACATCAGAAAAAAAATCACCATTGAGACCACCTTTTGGGAAATGAACTTTGCTGATTGATTTGGTTAATAGATGACTCGATTGTCTTGAATGGGAGCTTCAGAAAGTCTAAACTCAAGAGGGCTGGCAGCTCATGGCTTGCTCAGCATCCCAGCAAATTTTCTTTCTTGTATTCTCTTGGAGTGATATTTTGAAAATCTAGACCTAAACTTCCAAACCTTTGAGTAAAACAGTTACCCCAGAGAAGCTACATAATGTTGGGGTTTAAGGTATCCCTGAAGGTGCCGCGGAGTAAGCGTAATTGGATGGAGTACACTAGTTAGTTTTGTGCTTTCTGCAAGAGTTGGCAATCTCAGTATCTTAAAATGTGCTGTTTCCATTTGGCGTTGCACAGGCAGAAACTGGAGCTGAAGACAACTGAAGCGGGCCCAAGGATGGTACCCGGGAAGCAAGTTGCAGGTGTGATTAAAGCGGTTGATTCGAAGTACAAGGCCATTCCTATTGTGGGACAGGTCGCCCAGCGTGTCTGTAAAGGATGCCCTTCAGTAAGTGCAAGCAAGCTCCAGGCTAACACTACACTGTGATTTCTATCCCCCCCCCCCTTTCATTTCTTTTTCTTTTTTTCTTCCTTCTTCCCTCCCTCCCTTCCCTTCCTTCTTTCCTTCCTTCCTTCCTTGCTTCCTTCCTTGCTTCCTTCCTTTGTTTCTGCAGCAAAAGTACCTGCTATTCTTCTATAAAGGAATCAGTCATTTAAAACAGATAGTATGGTGATTTACCACAGAGTTAGCAGTCACTAATAGAATTTAACGTTCTATGCAATGAGGTTTTTAAAGAAAGCACTGAGGTAAGGAAGTTAAGTTGTTTGGCTTATTTCAAAGCTGAAAGATGTCACTTATTAGATTTATTATTGTTTTCAAAACCATTTTACGATAACTGCAATATGTGGGAAAGCAGCCCTTTTTCTCAATACTGCCCTTTAAACATAGACACAAGCTCTTAGAAGTTCAGATCCCAGCAACTGCGTGGCATTGGATTTCACACAAGCAGTACCAGAAGGAAAGCAGGGAGCTCAAGCTATCTGAAAACTTGATTTGCCCTTAGGTTCAAGTTAGAAAGCAGGTGCGACTCTGCAGAGGATCTCACTTTGCGGTTCCCAAATACCAAATCCTCTGCTGTTAATGAAACTTCTACACATTTTCACTAGCGCACTCCAAGCCTGGCTCAGGTGTGATTATCACAACACAGTCATAGGTGGACGTGCCCATCCAAGCATCAGCTGGCTACTGTCTAAGGGCCTGCAAACCCAGCACTAGCAGACAAAGCAGTGCTACAGAGGTATGGCTCCCAGGGGGAACAGGCCGCTGCAGTTGCCTCTAGTTTCACAGAGTGAGTGAGATGGGGGCGGGGGTGACTATTGCATCTTTATGGGGAAGAGAAGCCTTTGGAAATTGGGAGCTCAGAATTAAGGGGGTTTCCCCCGGGGGCTGTGTTTTGCAGCTGGCGGAGCACTGGCAGTCTATCCGAAGGAACCTGGAACCAGACAACCTGTCCAACGCCGAGGCTGTCCGAAGCTTCCTGGCCTTCATTCAGCACCTCAGGACTGCGAGGCGGGAAGAGATCCTCCAGATTCTGAAGGCAGAGAAGAAGGAAGTGCTGTAAGCCACACTGTTGCTCAGGGCCAGCTCTCTGTCAGGAAAGGGCTTCTACCCGGCCGCTGGCTTGCAATTGTTTTCAGATCGGTTTACTTTACGAGTAGGAGCACTTTGCTGCAGGGATGTATGCTCAGCATGAGTGGCTGCTGCTCGTGGAGGTCACAAGAGGGTGGTGTCGGGTGCCCGGGAACTAGTGTCGCAGGTGGTTGTGAGCTGCCAAGTGGGCGCTGGGAATCGAACCAGGTTTTTCGGCAAGAGCAGCAGTGTCTGCCCTAAAACACTGGGCCGTCTTTTTTTTTTTTTCCCTCAGATTTTTTTCTTTTTTTTACATTAATTTATTCTTGTTACATCTCAATGGTTATCCCATCCCTTGTATCCTCCCATTCTTCCCTCCCTCCCATTTTCCCCTTACTCCCCTCCCCTATGACTGTGACTGAGGGGGATTACCTCCCCCTTTATATGCTCATAGGGTATCAAGTCTCTTCTTGGTAGCCTGCTATCCTTCCTCTGAGTGCCACCAGGCCTCCCCCTCCAGGGGACATGGTCAAATATGAGGCACCATAGTACATGTGAAAGTCAGACCCCACTCTCCACTCAGCTGTGGCGAATGTCCTGTCCATTGGCTAGATCTGGGTACAAGTTTGAAGCCTTTTTTATTAAATACGAAGGACCCCTTTTCAGTTTTCTGTCCTACCTCCGAACCAGAGGTTCTGTTGGCCTGCACGTTCTATCCAACAGCTCCAGGTCAGGCACTTAATGCTCACGTGGCCAGAAATACACCAGCGAGCTTTCACACTGCTTCTCCTACTATATTGTTTTGTGTGCATAAGCTTAAGTTAGTGCAGGCTTGGCTTGTCATGCTCTGGGATGGGGGCCGTCTCTCTTCAGTGGGATTGCGTTCTTAAGCTGTTAATCAATTTTGTTTGTTTAATGTATTTTTGAGACAAGGTTTTACTCTGTAGCCCAAGCTATCCTGAAACTTACTATGTCATCTAGGCTGGCCTCGAACCTGGGTTGATCCTCCTGCCTTACCTCCTCTGCATCCCTGAGTACTGGGATTACAGGCATGTGCCACGACATGCAGTTGTCTTTTTTTTTTTTTAAGGGAAAACACTTCACCCTTACATATGAAATTAAAATAGTTATCATTTTTCATTCAAAAACGTGCTTCAATTAAATAAGGCATTTGAGGAAAATGTATATGTTTGCAAAACTATTTCAAGGGAATAGTTGAATTTGGGACTTCATAGTCTATGTATTACATAGGAAATATTTTGAGCATAATTTATGATTCTATTTATATAATTTCATCTTACAAATCTTGAAATTTTATTTTTTGGGCTAATGAAGTGTAATAATTTAAATTTTCTGAGAAGAGAAAAATGTAATTAAAGAGAAGTTAAGTATACTAAAGAGGTTTTTTGAGAATATTCATATTTTTCTGTTCAGAGAAAAATGTACTTCTTTAGGAAGGTCAAGCTAACAGATAGCTGTGAACCATAGGGGTCTGGGCTAACCCCATAGGCACTCTAAACACTGATATCTGGTCTGGGGTGACCTGTTTTACAGACCTCAGTTGGTGGATGCCGTCACCTCTGCTCAGACCCCAGACTCATTGGAAGCCATCCTGGACTTTTTGGATTTCAAAAGCAGCAGCAGCATCATTCTCCAGGAGAGGTTCCTCTATGCCTGCGGATTCGCCTCCCATCCTGATGAAGAACTCCTGCATGCCCTCCTTGTAAGTCAGGGTCACTCGAAAAATAGTGACCATAGACAACTGAAATGTAAAAAAAAAAAAAAAAAAAAAAAAAAAAAAACAAACCAAAAAAACAAAACATGTGTTAAATGTAAGCAGTCGTTAAAAGTGGACTCAGTCAGAGTTGAGGCCAAAAGAGAGCCCTCCTATTGCACACACCAGTTTGCTGGCCTCTGTTCTGCTCATTAGCCACTAACAGTACAGGAGACTTTCTCACTTATGGTCTCCGCAGGTCTAGAGACCAGCACAACCTTACTTTATGACAACCTGGACATTACAGCCACCTATCTTACAAGGCAAAGGACAAAATGTCAGAGTGGAGAGTCTATATGATGCTCCAATAAGCAATTGGAACTACTTTGACTTCAAAAATCTTCATGCTGTTTCTACATATACATTGATGTCCCTGGTTCATATACAGAATATTACAGACTTTCTTGGGATCCTAGAGTAACCCAAATAATCAAATTCCTGAACCCTGAAGGGTTGGCAGACTGGGAGCAAGATCATCTAGGATCGGGCATTCCAGCAATCCTTCTGCAAAACTACACAACACATTCTTAAGTGACCCAAAAGCAACCCTCTGAGTTGGTTGTCTGGAGACACAAAGTCATTTCCTCGGATGTTGGTTACTTTACTCACTGATGCTGAAGTGTCCTGACGACCTATTTGATCCCTGTTTGGCCACAGAGTAAGTTCAAAGGTTCCTTCGCAAGCAACGACATCAGAGAATCGGTTATGATCATCATTGGAGCCCTTGTCAGGAAGCTGTGCCAGAATGAAGGCTGCAAGCTCAAAGTAAGTGCCACAGTGTCGTGGCCACTGCTGCCCAGACTCCCCCGTGCTGTGCCATGCTTCCAACATGGCCGCTTCCCTTTTTGCCTAGGAGCCACGCCCATCTCACACATTTTACAGTTTGGCTGCTCGTTAGCTTTCTTGCTTATTTCTGTCTCTCACTGGAATATAAGCTCCACACAGGGATGAGTCTGTTTTTCAACACCAGTTGCTTAAATCATGCCTGCTGTGTAGATTGTGATCAATAAATACTCTCCAGGAAGCAAATCACCCATCAATCTTCCTCCTAATATACAGATTTGTTGAGAGTCCTCTATGTGTGTACTCAGGCATTTTTTTTTGCCTTTGTTTTTATTTGTCTTTGACAAATTACACACACACACACACACACACACACACACACACGTATGTGTCTGTGTGTCTGTGTGTGTGTGTGTGTGTGGGCTCGCGTGCGTGCATGTGAGATAAATGTGATGCTTGATACATTTATCATTGTACAATGATCAAGTTGGGGGATTAGCATATCCATAACCTCCAACACATATGGTCTGCTTAGAATAAAGACATTTAAACTGTATTCAAGGTATTTTGAAATATAACAACACAATAATATTAACTATAGTCACCATGCTCTATGGCCTCCTCCTTCACTGGAACTGTGTGACCAACATCTTTCTTCTTCTGGTCCATCCCCTTTTCTGTCTACCACTTCTTCCAGAGTATTTAGTTGTCGGTGCCTGGCTTATTTCATGTAGCACAATGCCCTCTGGATCTAACCATTTAACAAATGACAGACTTTATTTCTTTTTAAAGACTAGGAAGCACTGCATTGTGTGTGCATTCCCCCACTCGTGGCTATCATGAACAGAAGTGTGGTGAGTGTGGCTCTGTAGGTATTTCTTCAGTGTACTGACTGAATTTCCTGTCAGCAAATACACAGAAGTGGGGCTGCTGGGTAATGGGTAATTCCAGTTTTCCAAAGCAAGTGTATTAATTTGTAATTCTACCAACAGTGTTCAGGGGTTCCCTTTTCTCTACCTTGCAGCACTTCATATATCTCAGCAGTTGTAATGATGACCACTATAAGAACTGTGTGTGAGGTGGGGCCTCTGCTTACTGACTTGCATCTCTGTCATGATTTGATTACGTTTAGGAAACGTAATCTGAGCCATTTGTAGCCCATCTTTTCAGGGATGTCTATTACAGTCCTCTTTCTGCTTTTCCAACAAACCAAAATAGGTTTATTTGTTTTCTTACAATCAAGTAATTTGAGTTCATTGTGTGTTTTAAGTCTTAACCCTGATGAAATGCTTCCATTAGTGCCTTTTTGCTCTCCTTGCCTCCATGTCTTGGGAGCCTTTCTGAAGAATCTCTGCTTCCTTCTAGATGTTTTGCAGTTTCAGATCTTAAGTTGAAACACTTAGTTGATTTTGAGCTAATTCTTGTAGAAGAGTGAGCAAAGGGTCCACTTTTACTCTTTTGTATGTGAATGTACATTTTCACACAGCTACTATTGAAGGCACTATCCTTTCCCCATCGCATGCTCGTGGCATTTTTATGGGAAATCCTTTGACCACTGCTGTGTGGGCTTATTTATCCCAAGCTGTTTCCACAGGCATTGTTTCTATAAGTTTATGCCAACACCATGCCATTTTTATGACTACAGCTTGGAACTGTATTTTTAAAATGTGATGCCTCTAGCTTTGATCTTTGTACTCAGTTGCTTTGGCCATTTTGGTGTCTTTTTTTATTCTGTGCAGATTTTAGAATCTTTTTTTAGTTCTCTGAAGAACAGCACTGGTATGTTTATGTGGACTGCATTGAATCTGCAGGTGACTTTGGATCATATGCACATTTAACAATATCAATTCTTCCAACCCATAAACACGGGATGCAATTTTTCTTATTAGTGAGATCTCCACTCATTTCCATCACCATTTTCTAGTTCACTATGCAATGTCTCATGTCCTGGGTTATTAACACTCATAAATATTTTTGATGCTATTATAAAAGGGCTCTTTTCTTACCTTCTTTTCAGATCTTACATTATTAATGTCTAGAAACACTACTGATTTTGTTGGTTGACATATTATGTCCTCCGGCTTCACCAAATCCACTCATCGCTGCCAACAGTGAGACCGTGGGGTCTAGAGCCATCTGGTGTGAGACAGGTCATCTCACATACGTGTTTTCCTACTTAACGGCTTTTATTTCTATTTCTTGGCCAATTACTCTGGCTAGGGATTTCAGAATGATGGTGAATGGTGGTGCCTCCTAAGCATTCTTGTCTTGTTCCTGATCATGGAGCAGCCGCCTTCAGCTTTTGACTGTGCAGTGTGTGAGTTATGAGGTCATCAGTGAGGCTTTTACATCCTGTGGGATGTATCTACCTGGTTTGTTGAGAGTTATCAGAAAAGAAGGTAACATTTTGTCTAATGTCTTTTCTTCATCTGTTGAGGCGGCCATATAGCTACTCAAATTGTCGGTTATATTTTTTTCATTTGCATTTGCAGAACCCTGGCTGAATTCATCACAGGGATGAATCTCAATCAGCCATGCATATATTGGTATTTTAGTGTACTCTTGCTTCTTTTAAAGGATTTATTGATTTTATGTGTATGAATGATTTGCCTGCATGTATGTAATTGCACTGCATTTGTTCCTGGTACCTGTGAGTGGCAGAAGAGGGCGTCTGATGCCCTGGAACTGGAGCTACTAATGGTTGTCAGCTGCCACTTAGGTATGGGGACTGAACCAGGGTCCTCTGCAAGAACACCAAGTGCTTTTAACTGCTGAGCCATCTCTCCTTCTCCATGCTGCTTGTAGTTTGTTGAGAGGTTTCAGATCTATGGTCAGCCGTGAAATTTGTTCCTTGTCTTCCGGTAGTGTCTCTGGCTCTGGTGTGGGCCAATGCAATAGCATTACATTCTCTTCACATTTTTGAGAGGGGTTGAGAATGGTTGATAGAAGGCCTTCTTTAAATGTGAAGGCACTGGTCGTGGGCCTTTTCTTCACAGGAGACTCGATTCCCCAGTCTGTCTTCTTCCTTACTGGTGTGTTCACAATACTGAGCTTTCATCATTTAGACTTGTTCGTGCTAACCATTTCAAGCAGCTGGGCTGCTTCCTTAAATTGTGTGGTCTGTGTGCTCTCTTGATCCTCACAGATGAGGACCCACGGTCTTCTCTCGTTTGCACTGCTGAGGAAGCTTTCTCTGTATAGAAAGACTGGGCTGCATCTGGGGTCGTCTTTATGCATTCAGGGTGTGTCAAAGAATAAATGCCCCAATTAGTTATGCTCTGCTGTTCTTCAACACCGAGATTTGAGAAGGCACAGTACCTTAACAAGTTTTATGCGACAGCCAAGCCAAGCTTTCTGAAAGTCGGTGTTGTCCTCTTGTCTGAGTGTTGTGGCTGGACATTTGTCTGAGGTGTGTGGTGTTTTAGGCGGTGGTTGAAGCTAAGAAGCTAATTCTGGGAGGACTTGAAAAACCAGAGAAGAAAGAGGACACCATGATGTACCTGCTGGCTCTGAAGAACGCCTTGCTTCCCGAAGGCATCCCGCTCCTTCTGAAGTATGCTGAGGCTGGAGAAGGGCCCATCAGCCACCTGGCTACCACTGTTCTCCAGAGATACGATGTCGCCTTCATCACCGATGAGGTAAACATGTTGACTGTCTACCACATTAGCAGAAGGAGGGAGCAAAACACTTCTGGTAAACCAGATGCTATCTGCTCTTAAGTCACTCTGGTTTTGGTTTTTGGTTTTTGGTTTTGTTTGTGGTTTTTTGTTTTGTTTTGTTTTTTGCTTTTTGTTTTTTAGGTTTTTTTTTCTTATAATAGACACACTCTTTTGCTTGGTAATAATTCTTAAGCTGTATTTAAGGCTAATCTCAACCCGCCTCACATGTTGAACAGGTAGGTCCTATGTCCTGAAACATATACATTGAATCACATTTTCTTATTTTAAGAAACAAGTTCTAGTAGCTGGCCAGGTAGCAAAATGTGGTGTTCAGAAACAAATTCTCTTTAGACATATCTTTATTTTTTAATATTTCAGAACAGTGTTAAAATTTTAACTGGTTGAATGAAGTATGTGACCTCACCTGCTCATGTATCATTTTTTGGAAGCCACCCACATTATGACTTTGTTAAGGCAGAGAGTGTCTCAGTGCGAGCTGTCTGTGAGAGCGTCTTCCACTCAGGATGCTATCTGCACTCTGCAGCTGAGTCTCGTCCTGCCCCTTCTGTGTGAAGGGAGCTGGTTGCAAGGAATGAGGCGTAGACTGTTAAAGACCGACCCAGCTGTACACTCTCGAGAGTCCCTCCCCAGTTGTTTATTCTTGGATGGGTTGTTTAACTCCCACAAGTCTGAGAGCAAGGGTAAAATGTGAGACGCTAGGAAAAGGCAAAAGGCAATGAGAACTGAAGAAAATGGCATGGTATACGTGGAATAAAGATCCAAGAGAGGTGTAATCCCTTACAAACATCAATTCTTGAAGGAGCCAATGTGGCCCGATGAAACCTGTATTAATTGCTCCCAAGGGCAATCTTCCAATGACCTATCTATGTTGCTCTAGACTCTAATGACCACATATACAGCCTTGGGGGGGACACACTTAAGCCGTAGAGATTGGTACAGGATGCTGATATGGGGGATTGTGCATGAGCTGGGCTTGGGGATATATGAAAACTCTAGTTTTACTATGAAAATAAAATGATTATTAGAAGCTAGCCCACTAAATTTTCCTTTTAAAAAGAAAAGAAAGGATCCTAAGATACTCTATTGTAAGAAAATTCCAGCTCATATTGCCTCCTCAAAATCCTCCATTGTCACAGCAGCAGACTGAGAAGTTCATATTAAGTAATGCCAAGTACTCTTGCAGTAACGCATGCGCTGCAAAGCCTTACCATTGGTCAACAGTTTACTACTCACACTGTGTCTAACATGGGCTAGGGAATATGTGGTTATATGTTTACAGCCATCATGAAAGAGATGCAGAAGCACGCCAGCTCTTAACTGCCTCTGCCTAAGCGCCATTAACATCAGTTCTGTTCATGGTCCAGCAGCTAGCCTTGTCACGTGGCATCAACCTAATTGCAAAGGAATCTAGCAAATGTAATAACAGGGGCGTGTCTAAATAAGCACTTGCTAGTCTCACTACAATATCAATTTAAAAATCATCACATTAATTTATTTATTGAGTGTGTGTGTGTGTGTGTGTGTGTGTGTGTGTGTACCATGGCATTCATGAGGAGTTCACAGAACAACTTTCTAAGTCAATTCTCTCCTCTTGAAGGTGAAACTCTCACACTATAGGGCTTGGCTACAGGTGTGATGATCCATCTCACTGTCTCTACAATGTCCGTTTTAAAACTCTATGGGTGTGCTAAGGTTAAACATCTTCTAACAGGTAAAGAAGACCTTGAACAGGATATACCACCAGAACCGTAAGGTGCATGAAAAGACCGTGCGCACAACTGCCGCTGCCGTCATCTTAAAGAACAACCCATCCTACATGGATGTGAAGAACATTCTGCTGTCTATTGGGGAACTTCCCAAAGAAATGAATAAATACATGCTCACCGTTGTGCAAGACATCCTGCGTTTCGAAATGCCCGCGAGGTATGATGTGGTCCTCATGGGTCTTCTTATGCAAGCTTATTTGTATGCTGAACAGGCACACACATAGCTAATAATCGTGACCTGGTCATTACACAGGTAATGGTACATAAACCCAATGACTGTCAAATGTCCCCAATGAAACTTTCTAGTGAGTTGGATAAAACAGCTTCCCTTTTGCTGGCTGTGATTGAGAACTCTGGGTAGGCCTGTTTCTCTGGGTATCCACTCAGTATAGTAAATATATATATAACCAAATGTTAGTAAAGTTTTAAAAAATCTAATTGCTTTTTTAACAGGGCTGTTTTGGTAAGTAGCACAATGAGACAAAGCAAGTTGTCGACAAACACTCTTTAGTCTTAGCTTTTTAAATGTGAGGATTCTTTTTGAAGACTTTTGTCCCAACCCCCCCCTAAATTTGCCACTTAAGTGGCAAATCTTCTTCGCAGCCCACAGTTTAGGAAGAGCTGGGCCTCTGACTTCACTGTGAGCAGCCACTCTTACTGGTCTCATGTCATACCCTTCCCCAAATGCCGCCTTGCAAATCCTCACTCACCCTTCAGGGCATCTCCCCAAGTTCCCACTCACTGGAACCCAAGAGGGAAGTTCATCTTTGACCCTCACAAGGAACACCTCTGCCAGGGATGATCAAATGTGGGCATCTGGTACAGAAAAGGGAAACGGGACTAGGGTGGGCAGAAGGAAAAGGACAAGAAGGGAGACCGGGTAAGAACCGAAGGGGGTTAGGGGAAGGGGGAGGGGGGTTGGGAGGATGGAGTGGGTGGAGAAGGGGTGGGGTGAGGAAGTAGGCATAGCAGTCAGAAAAGAGCTGAGTGGGGTCAGGAGCAGGAACAAATCCAGGCCTTTCAGGACTGTGTGGATCGGATTGTTCTGTTTCTGCGTTGTTATGTGAAACTTCTTGGAGGAGGCCCCATGTGGAGTTGATACCTCTGCCTTGTGAACATAGTAATCCAGGGCAGGAAAGAGGAGGTAGTGGGGCAGACAGCGCTCTGGGAAGTGGAAAGAAGCCGTTGTAAATGTTTACACCAGGTTCTCAGAAACAAAACCCTTAAGGCTGGAAGGGATATTATGGTCCACCTTGCTTGCTATGTATCTCTTTCCAGTGTAGGGGTGGGGTTTGTTATTGTTGTTGTTTTGTTTTGTGTTTTTGTTTCTTCTTCTGGCAAGTAGCACCAAACTCCACTTGACTGTCTGGGGTCAGGAAGCTCATTGCCACTTAGCAAATCTGAGCCACTGTTCAGTGCTTCATTGGTGTGTCTTGCTGGGCACTGGTGCCTTCATACTGGCTCTGGCTTTGTATCTAGAACATACTAGAACGTCCTAATGTTCATCCACATGAAACCCTCTGGATATTTGAGAACAGGACCTTTTGTTCTAGGCTAAAAACCCAGTGGCCTGGTGCTATTGTGGATTGGGAGATATAAGGAGCCATTCTTTAATATCTGCAAACCGTTTCCACCTCATTCCCAGGCCTGGTTTACTCTGGTTGATTACTAGAGACTTCTGCTGAGCTTCTTCTGTGGTAGGAAATACATTAGACAGCAATCCTCTACATCTGCTGCTTTTGTATCACCTGTCAATGGTGATTTCAGAAAGTAGAGAAAAAAGTAAAGAGAATGTATGCAGCCTCCTGCTTGGCACAGCTTTCTTAAATTTATGGACAGTTTTAACAGCACAACTGCGATGACCCAAAGGACACGTGTTTTCTGCTCCAAAGTGTGCACCAGTCGGCAGAAGGCATCTCATAGCTGGGCACCATTGTCATCTGTCCTTTTGACCTCAAACTAAGTATTTGAGGAATGAAGGGAAAGCCCTCGCCCTGCCCCTTATGCCCAGCTGGCACTTCTTTCAGCCTTGGGGTGGCATGAGGAAAATGTGCCCTTCTCTCTTTAACACTGAGGAGTTGGTTGCATTGCCAATGTGATTTGGGAAACAGACATTTCCGTGAATGAGATGTCTTCTCTTCTGTGTTGTAGCAAGATGATCCGTCGAGTTCTCAGGGAGATGGTTGCTCACAATTATGACCGTTTCTCCAAGAGTGGATCGTCTTCTGCTTACACTGGCTACATAGACCGTACGTGACCTGCAAAGAGCTTGCCCTCCTGCCCCTTTCCTTAGCATTGCTGGAGCTGTCACTGAGTCCCGTGGTTGTTTTTGTCATTAGGTAGTCCCCATGCGGCCTCCACATACAGCCTTGACATCCTTTACTCTGGTTCTGGCATCCTGAGGAGAAGCAACCTGAACGTCTTCCAGTACATCGGAAAGGCGGATCTGCACGGAAGTCAGGTACCTCGTGTCCCGTGAGTTATGAATGAAAGTCACTGACCTGAGGTAAAATGACATATACCGAGAGCAGCATTACAGAATGTGTCTGTAAGCTAATGGTGGCCTCTGCCATAAAGTTTCAAGTCTAAAATCAAAACCAAAGTGCTTTGGTTTGTGTCACTTCCCAAATGTCTGTCTGTGTTTCTAAAGTCCAAAATTAAATGTTGATTTACCTTTATTATGAAGTATACCATCATTTTAGTTTTAGGAGTACTGTAACCTTCTAATTGAAGTTATTTCAGTTATGGAAACTTCAAGTGCTCACCAACAGAAAATAACCACGCCCTCCAATATAATCCCATCCCTTCCATGCCAAGGCACTGCCATCTGCTTTCTGATACACACTCGGAAATGCCAAACATACAGTGGCCACAGCCTGGCTATGCAGGATGGAAAATAGGCAAAATTCCTTACATGCTAGTCATCAGGGTATAAGCTTTCTCATGGTGTGGCCTCATTTTCAAGGTGAGGGATGGAAGTTTGACATGGAGGGATGTAGATGTGCCCTCTCAGAAACAGCAGGTTGTGTGGCAGTGCTTATGTCCCTCTATGTCCTGTCAGGCTGACGAAGATGGCAGGTCCGTTGTATGAGATGGCGTGGAGAGATTAACTGTCTCGGATGATACCCACCAACAGAAGGCCTGCGGGCTTTGTAGTGGTCTAGGAGGGATTCAAGCCCTGTTTCTGCCACATTCTACCTAGGAGACTTTTCACCTGTCTTCACCTTGTCTACTAAGTGAATAAAGCCTTCCATACATCCAAGGGTAGTTGTGAAGGTCATGTGGAAGAAATTCATGTCTATTATGTTAGGCATAGAGGTTTAGTTTTTATTTTTATTTTTCCTAGCTGCAGAAGGGATTTGAGGTTTGAGTCCTGAAAAAGTTCTGTCTGTAGCTGAGCTATCTTTGTGCTTCGCAGAGCAGGCTGGGAATTTCGGTCATCACCCTGGTGTCCTTGTCTCCTTAGGTGGTCATTGAAGCCCAAGGGCTGGAAGGCTTAATCGCAGCCACTCCTGATGAAGGCGAGGAAAACCTTGACTCTTACGCTGGCATGTCCGCCATCCTCTTTGATGTTCAGCTCAGACCCGTCACATTTTTCAATGGATATAGTGATTTGATGTCCAAAATGCTGTCAGCATCTGGTGACCCTGTCAGTGTGGTGAAAGGGCTTATTCTGCTAATAGACCATTCTCAGGTAAGTCTACCTCTCTCAGCCTACAAGTATTGAGTCCCATCACATTGGGGTGTGTGTGTGTGTGTGTGTGTGTGTGTGTGTGTGTGTGTGTGTGTGTGTGTGTGTGCACAGTGAGCACATCTTTGCATGATCAGATTATGTGGAAACCAGAGGTCAACCTCAGAAGTCATCCTCAATTACTTTGCAGTTTCTTTTTTTGAGACAGTCTCTCAGTGACTTTGGAGCACGCTCAATTAAGCTACCATGGCTGGACTGCAAGCTCCAGGGACTCCCCTGTCTCTGCTCCCCAGCACTGGAATTGCAGGTGTACACTACTGTGCCTTGATTTTATGTGGCTGATGGGGACTGAAATCAGGTTCTGTGCAGCAGACACCACACCCAATGGAGCCTCTCTCAGGCCGCCACACACATGTTAAACAGGTCTCAAAAATACGAGCTAAAGCTCTGACGATCTAGGAGCTCGCCCTGTATGCATGCGGTCCTCTTGCTATTGCTGCCCTTCCTCCTCTGCTACTGATAAGTACCATTCGCCTCCTCTGGTATTAGTTGTATAGTGGAGAAGTCTAGTTGCAGCAGAGCAGAGATGGCATTACCTGCGTAGCTGGTTTTTCTGCACCCTGGGGCTTGGTCATTTATCCTGAATGCAAGAGCTGAGCTAGCCGGCATCATTTGTGAGGTTGATGGTTATGAAAACCAGTGTGGCACATCGTTATGAGGATGCCAAACAAGTAAAGGCCTGAGCCACTGCTGACCCCAGCCCAGGTGTCAAGTCAGTGTGTTCTTAGGGAAGTTTCCTCATAGAGAATGCAAGCACTTTCTTTCTTTCTTTTCTTTTTTTTTTTAACCTTGTTCTTCAGGATTTTTTTTTTTAACAGTGCTATAAAACTTATAATAGTTCTTATACGGAAGAGATTCAGGGACTAAATACTGTGGCATTCAGGTGCTTATGCTTTTTTCTTTAGTGTTTTGATGCATGGCCTGCCTTAGCAAGATGGTATTAAAAATAGAACATTACGAGGTAGCATTTTATGGAGCCATGGGTATGTACTCTAATGCTCATCTATTAGATTGAAGTGCTATGCGGAGATTTAATTTAAAAATGGATGCACTGTGGGGTTGGCTTCTTTTGTGGTGTGCTGACATCATACACGGCAGCCTGAGTTTGAGGTCGGCGTTTACCAACGCTCTTGTAGTCATTTTTGGAAGGAAGCTACTGAATAGCTTCAAGCCATGGTTTCCTACTACAAAGTGAGGCTGTTACAACAGACCCAAAGACTCTATCAACTTAATTGTTCTTCACCAATAATTTGAAGATTCAGGTTTTGTTTTGTTCTGTTTTTAAGATCTGGGAAACCTTCGATTTTTGAATTTTGTCAAAACTCACCCTAAAACTTCAATGGCTGGAATTAAATGTTATTATGTCTCCATCTTTACAGCTTCTTACATAAGTTCATTGTCATGGTACCCATAGACAGCAAAAACAAGTTGATAGTTTGGCTTTAGTGATGTAATAACTATTTGGCAGTAGACAATCCAGGGTTAACAAGAAAATCTGCAGGGGCCGGAATCTGTGCACTTCAGCTCAGCCTGCTTAATTGTGGCTTTCTTTCTTTCTTTCTTTCTTTCTTTATTTATTTATTTATTTATTTACTTTAATGAGACAAGAGACAAGGTCTTACTGTGTAGCCTTGGCTTGCCTGGAAAATCACAGTAGAGACCAGGCTGGCCTCAAACTCACAGAGATCTGCCCGCCTCAGCCTCTCAAGTGCTAGGATTAAGGGTGTGAGCAATTGTGCCTAGCTTTGACTTTACTCTCACACTGGTCAACTTGTGACTATGTGATGGCCACTCCCGTTCAGGCACAGCACCCACTCACCACCCCCCTAAAAAAGGAAAAGGGGAAGGATGAAGAAATGGGGCGCCCTTCCTGAAGTCCTGGCAGAGTGTTACTAACCACAGTGGTATCATATAGCTATCTCTACCCTCAAGGGAAGTGCAGCTCTGCGCTATGTCTTAGTTAGGGTTTCCGTTGCTGTTACGAGATGCCATGAACATGGCAACTCTTATAAAGAAAAACATTTCACTGGGGCTGGCTTACAGCTTCAGAGGTTTAGCCCATTATCATCATGGCGGGAAGCATGGCAGCGTGCAGGCAGACATGGTGCTGGCGGAAGAGCTGAGAGTTCTTCATCTTGATCCAATCTGCAGCCAGCAGGAAATGACAGTGACACAGGTCTTCCCACAATGCCACATCTGCTAATAGTGCCACTCCCTATGAGCCTATGGGAGCCATTTTCTTTCAAACCAGCAGAGTATAGGTGCATTTGAAGCAAAGTATGTTTCTTTTCGTGTGAATGGAGAGAAAAGAAGGAGAAAAACCAGAGGTAAGCCTCATACTTTCCAACCCTTAGGCCATACATAAATAAACACTTGGTACGGGCAAACCTGTAAAGAGCAGACACTGACTATTTCAGGCTTCAAGAGCCAAATGGTCTAAACATGCTTATGCAGCCCTATGATTACAGAGGGAGAACAGCTACCAGCACTGTATAAAATGGGTAGAGCTGTGTTCCAATAACAATTTATTTACACATGCAGCCAGCAGGGTAGAACTTCCTGCAGGCTATAGTTTGTTAATCCCTGACTTAAATGTCCTTATATGGTTTTTCTATTAAGACAGGGCACTCTGGGCAAGGTGTGGTCTATGAAGGATTGCCCCTTCACTACTAAACATAGCCAGTGCCCGTGTACTTGGCAGATCTGAGGCTGTTTCACAAGTAAGCTGCCGAGGCCCAGGGCTGTGCAGAGCACCCTAGCACTGCTGTCCTAGGCTCAGAAGCTCATGCCACTCCAGGCCAAGTGCTGGCATCCGAGGGAATACTGGCAGCTGGCAGCCTGTCACAGCCACCGGGGCAGATAGAATTACTCAGTTCTCTCGCCCTCCCTCCCCCTCTTTGTATGTGAGTGTGTCTCTCTGTCTCTGCCTTTCTCTATGTGTGTCTGTGTGTGTTGATTTGTTTGTCTTTGCCTTTGTCTGTCTGTCTGTCTCTGTCTCTCATTGGATTACATTTCAGAGACAGATGTCTGAAAAAGAGGAGTGTCTTAACCAGGAAATAACATATTTTCTTTCCTCTTTCTTTCTTTCTTTCTTTCTTTCTTTCTTTTTTTCTTTCCTTCACATTATTTCTCTGTGTAGCAGAGCCCTTAGATGTCCTGGGCTCCCTTTGTAGACCAGACTGGCCTCAAAAGAGATCCACCTGTCTCTGCCTCCCAAGTGCTGGGATTAATGGCATGCGCCGCCATGCCCAGCTATATTTTCTTAAGTAGAAGCTACAAGAGGAGCTGTCAAAAATGTCAGTATCTACTCTATAAGAAACAGCTTTCAGGTCATGCTTAAAGAGCAAAGGGATAACATCAACCAGAATTCTGGCACCTTCTTTTTCTATTTCATAGACAAAGCATTAACTCAATGTGTATTCTGGGCCAATTGAGGCTTTGAGTTTATGCTCCGTTTTCTTTGCCATATTCCTTGGAATGGACTTTCTTACAAACTGTGAGGCTGAGTTGTGACTGTGTGACAGTAATTGATAGCAGCTGAAAAACTCCAACCTTAGACACAGCGTGCTTAGTTCTTCTGGCTTTAAGTGCAGGCTCTGAGCTACAGTTCTCCTATCAGTGAAGAAATCTAATGCCTCCACTATAGTTCCGTGCGAGGTTTGAGTGACTTACCGCTGGTAAGGCTTTGGGCATACAGGCACTCAGAATCTGCTAGGTCCACTTACTTCATTTTCTTAACTAGAACCAACGCACTCTATGGTTTAGTCTCTTTTGTAGAGGGGGGTGCAGGTTGGTTTGTCCTCATAAACAGATCCAGTAGAATTTCTTGTGGTTACATACAAGACTTCTTCCCTGGTCCCTTTGCAAGGAAGAAAAGGAATCTCGTTTGAGAAAGCCAAAGTGCTTCTCCAAACCACTACCAGTGGACTGCTCTTCTCACACAAGGCCTTGTCTGATAACTGTGAAATAAATGTCTTTTCTATCCAGGTCATGTTCAGCCAATGGGAAGGTCAAGATCTACATCATAGGGTCCTACTGGACTAGATGAATTAGCAAGTCTACACATTTCAAATCAAGAAAACAGAAGATTATTCAAAGAGAGGAATGTTACTGAGGCAAGACACAATAAGAGTTGCCTGGCAACTGACATGAACATGATGCACAGCAGACCTCTGGTGTCTACCATTTTTCGTAGGTTTAAACACACATTTGGGCATGACTGTTATGCACTTTACTGGAGAGGTTGCGTTTCTTTACATTAGTTACGAAGCATGACATAGGCCCTGCATCCTGTGGCAACCACATTTTTGTCCTAGAGTAAATATAGCCTTAAGTGTCCTTAGTGATGTCACTTCAGATGTCCCAACCCTGGCACTGAGCTCTCCTACTCCTTTCAGGAGTGTCCTTCAGAGTAAACACATTTTCATATCAAGGTCAAACTTTCTTAGTCCACTTGATTGTAAACCAGTTCTCTGAGGTTTCCTGCCGTGTTTGGTTTTCTGGTTTGTTTGAAATTCAGAGAGAACAGCACGATCCTTTCTAAAAAAAAAAAAAAATGCAATCACGGCCTTTGTGCTTGGCCAATGCACAGTGTTTTGGGTCTGCTTATGGCAGCCACACAAAGAAGTTAGTCATGCTTTTAGCTGCCAGGAACTCTTAACATCCTTGGAGGGATACCAGCAAGAAGGGTACAGAGCTGCATTCCAGAATCATCATCACATTCAGCGCTGCCCCAGACTGCCTGATGTCAGTCTGTCCCACAACATCTTCAGCCAGCATCACCACGCTTCATGTGCATGCCAAGTGTGAGAGTTAAAGTCCACATACAGACAAACAACACTAAGCAGTGGGCTTCAGGCAAGAAGAAAACCATCCAGGATAGACACTCTCTTTAAAAATGGTCACTGTGTTTTTGGGAAATACAGTTGAGTTGATGCTCAGTTGATGATGCTCAGCTTGGCCATTGTTTGGATGCTATTTCAAATGCAAGACAGCAGGGGGCTAAAGCCTAGTTCAATTGCCTTCCCTTCCTTTTCTAGCTTGACCTAGGCAGTGCCTGGAGCTTGAATCCAGCACTGGGAATTGTTATCCTGCCTTTTTGGTTTGTCAGATGCAGTTGTCTGTTTGCTCCAACCTTCAGCTAGTAAAGTGCTTTACGACTCTTAAAGAGATCATTTTGGCCGTTCTTCCTGTTTCCAAAAGAAGCCATGGCGGATTTCTGATGAAACTGCCTTCATCTTCTTGGTCCAGTGGTTTTCAAAATCAGTTTCATCAGAACCTCATGAAGGCATAGTAGCAGCTGATTGCTGGGCCCCACCCTCAGAGTTTCTAAATCAGTAGGTGTGGGGTACCTGAGAAATTGCCTCTGATACTGTTCCCAGAGAGTGGTGTCTCTTTTAAAGCTACACATTGGAAATAAATGGCCCCTCCCGAGGGGAGGCAATGATCAAAGGAAAACAGCCTTCTCGGCTGATACTCCATTCCTCTACTATTGTAAGTGACTTATTTAGCAAACCTGCAATGCCTTCTTTTGGTGACCAAGATTAGGATAACGTATCCCCAAGCCGTCTTCACTGGGCATGTTGTTTGGTGGCAGAACACTAGCTTAGTAGAAAGTAGAAAGTCCCGGACTATCAGTGACACAAACAAACAAATGAGCATTGATTTAAAAAGTCCCCCAGCAGAGCAGGGTAAGTATTCACTGTACAGCAGGAAGCCACCTGTGTCTCTGGAAGATGTGTTAACTAATTTGTGCTTATTGCTGTATCTTTTTCCTTCTAGGATATCCAGCTGCAATCTGGACTGAAAGCTAACATGGAGATCCAGGGTGGTCTAGCTATTGATATTTCAGGCTCGATGGAATTCAGTCTGTGGTATCGGGAGTCCAAAACCCGTGTGAAAAATCGGTGAGCATAAGGGGGGGGGAAAGCAGGAATATGTCTTGGACGTTTAACCTTTAGACTTTCCCAAATCTGTGTTTTCTATTTGCAATTGTAAGCCAGGGGGTTAGATACGATTGTAGCATCTTAGAAACAGGTCAGCGTGAGCAGCACTGAGGGTCTTTCTACTTTTAAAGACATCAACAGACAATGTAAATAGAGATGAAGGTTCACCCTCTCTTCATATTTCACTATAGTCACTTGTCTTACTTCTATTGCTGTGATAAAACACCATGGAAACAAGTTGATGAAGAAAAGTTTTATTGCCTCTCACAGTTTATAGTCTACCCTCCAAGGAAGTCGGGGCAGGAACTCACAGCAGGAACCAGTGCAGGGGGGCAGTGAGAGGTACTTCTTACTGGCTAGCTCAGCCTACTTTTTAAAAAAAATTAGCATGCAGGAACATCAGCCCAGATATAGCACCACTCACAGTGAGCTGGGCAGTCCCACATCAATTACTAAATTTTTTAAAATGTCCTATAGGAATGCCTGTGGTCTGATTGTATGGAGGCGTTTCTCAACTGAGAGTCCCACTTCTCAAATGATTCAAACTTTGGTTGACATCAGCTAGTCAGCAGAGTTGCTCCTTTGTCAAACTGATGCACGAAAACGTTGCTGTTAAACCGTAACCTTTCCTTTCTTATCCATCCCCAAGTTCTCATATTAATATTCCAATATGAAACATAAAAAATTAGGCTTATCTCTGTCATGGGCATTAATCTCTTTTCATTTGCTAATTCTACTAGGCTATAATAAAATGATAATCTAATTTTAACCAAATTAAAATTTTTCATTGTATACAGTTATTGTACAAAAGAACTTTTTCACACGAGTATACATTGTTTGTTGAGCTCATTTCCCCTTTGCCCCTCCCTTCTCCCAGTGTCCATATTGTAAATGTTCTGCCTTCTATCTTTCGTGTACTCATTCATCCACTTAAATATTACCCCTAAACATTTGCTTGAATGAATAAGACAGTGGAAGATTCTGGTAAAAGACTAAATGTTAAGACAACCCTTGGCCCATTTTATACTGAGAACAATAGCAGCAGAAAATCTTTTATAACGTGCCAAACAAAAGTTAGTATCCCTCTTTAAAAGGAAATATATGGACGTGTAAATCTAATTTCACCAGGAACATAATTTCCCACCATTTAGTTGAAGTTTACAATTGCTTAAAGAATCCAAACTTGGATTGGATTTTTTTTTTTAACTTCTTCATTGTCATCCAAACCATATCCCCTGGTCATCCAACCTGTCTGCCTGGTTCTTTAAGTGACCACTGTTAAACCCATCCAATCTGTCTGTACATATCCCACTGCAGGAATGGCTCTTTGTCACACAGCACTCTTTGAAGTCTATTGGTAACCATGTACATGCCTCTAGCAAACTCTGGAGAAAGCAGTAAAATGGAACTGAAATAGCTAACTCGAAGCCAACAGAGATAGTTAACAACAAAATTAGCAGGCCCACCATCTTCTTGCGTGTTCACACTTCTTTCTAAGAAAATGTGGGTGTTTTAGGGACTGAGAGAGGATTAGATTCCAGGCATGTTTCATCTTGGTTTCTGGTACACACATCCCAAACAGCATTATATGTGATGTGCACTTAGCTCCCATGTCTAGAATCCGAGGCAAAGAAGGCCCAGGGAAAGAGCAAGTCTCCTGTGGCCAATCTCAGGCATCACTGTGCCCTGGTTCCAACAAGGTTTTGTGTGTGTTGAGGTCACTTCTCTATTTTTAAATATTTCCTCCCAGTCAACTGGTGCCATGAAATCGAGATTTGGTGAAGTTGTTCTGCTCAGTTAAATGTGACAATAAGCGATGTTTGTCAAAACCACAGGGTGGCTGTTGTAATGACCAGTGACATCACAGTGGACTCTTCTTTTGTGAAAGCTGGACTGGAGAGCAGAGCCGAGACAGAGGCGGGCCTGGAGTTCATCTCCACAGTGCAGTTCTCACAGTACCCGTTCTTAGTCTGCATGCAGATGGACAGGGCTGAAGCGCCATTCAGGTAAGACAAATGCTCACGACAGCTTCAGAACGGTTCCTACCTCACCAGGAGCTTGCATCAAATCCTTAGCATTCAGTCTGAGAATTAAAAGAAGACAGTAGAAACCAGGTAAGCAGCAAGTTATCTTTAAAGAAGTCAGAGAATGATACAAAACAAAACAAAAACAATAAACAAACAAACAAACAAAGGAAACTCGGTTTCTAAGATACCAAGATCCATCATTTGATATGTAATTGAGTCATATTTAATCTGGAAATCACTTTTTAAGGGAACAAAGGGATTCAGTTTACTAGGAATTACCACATGGTTTCAGGAAAAAAAAAAATAGCACCCGTGTCTTTGCTGCCTGGTATCTTCGTAATTGCTTCCTGGATAGAATGCATCTGGTCATGCGTTTCCTACAGACCAAGGGAATCCAAAGTTATATGTAAAGAGCAACTTGACTTTGTTTAAGTTTGGGCCCAGTCTTGAGAATTTGGCATCCTTCCTTAATTTAAAAAAAAAAATGCGTTAGAAAACTTAGTCCTTAAAAGCCCATTAAAAAATTGCCCATGTATCTTCACAACTCCTCTTCCAATCTGAACCTCTTATTAGCACCAATTCCCTGGGTCTCCCTGCCATTCTTTGTAGCAGAGCTATCCTGTGGAGCTAGAGTGATCTGAGTCTAGGTAATACCCAACTCCTCCACTGTAGCTGTAAAGGTTTCGTTGGTGTATCTAACCACAGAGTATAGCCTGTACACTTAAAATAACAAGTTACAGTTTATATCATCTTCTGTGATAA
Source organism: Acomys minous (assembly GCF_964271855.1). NCBI lineage: Eukaryota > Metazoa > Chordata > Mammalia > Rodentia > Muridae > Acomys > Acomys minous. The sequence goes on along the minus strand of NC_140496.1, from coordinate 92,758,693 downwards.
CCAGGCAAAAGCTGAGAATTTTATTCTACTGGGATTTCATGATTCATATTTTTTAAATGCATCAATTAGTTAAGTACAAATAACAGTAAGTTGCATTTCCCGGAACAAATAATAGTGGCTTACACTCAGAACACTAAGTGTTCACTAATATTGACGTATGTGTGTGTCATGAATACATGCAGTGACGAGGCCGGCCACATGGCGAGCTAGACAGATTCACCATTTCACTTGGACCTTAAGCTGGGGGAATAGTTGTCTCACAACATTCTGCTTTTCAATCCTGTTGGACTTAATGCTTTGGCGGGACACGCCCTTGAGGCGGGGCTTCTGGTATGAGCGGTGGGATGCAGCAAGGCCTGTGAGGTTTAACAGCATTCCAGGAATTCAGCCCTTGTTCCAGAACAAAGCATGGAAGGACTCCCGAATCCCAGCCAGTCACAATGTACTGATTGGTATCAGAAGAAACAACGATGGGAAAGACTAGTACGGTCAACTCCAGGCGCTTCCAGGACAGGGCGGAAGCACGCCTGGGAGGGCGTGGGTGGCTTGGCCTTGTGTAACTCTGCCCTTCCTCTTCTTGCTACACAGGCAATTTGAGACAAAGTACGAAAGGCTGTCCACAGGCAGGGGCTATGTCTCTCGGAGAAGAAAAGAGAACCTGGTGGCCGGATGTGAACTCCCGCTCCATCAAGAGAACTCTGAGATGTGCAACGTGGTCTTCCCCCCTCAGCCAGAGAGTGATAATTCCGGTGGATGGTTTTGATACTGACGCAAGGCGCTTCCCTTGGATCCGTCCCAGCGAGAGCGATCAGCCTTGACGTGCCTGACCCTTGCTCTGCGAGAGCACAGTGTTTACATATTTACCTGTATTTAAGATGTTTGTAAAGAGCGATGGAGAGCTTCAGTTGATTAAATTTGAGCCCCACAGTGTCACTCTGAGTCACCATATGACACTTGCAAGAAAGTGCCTACTTTTTGTACTTTGAAAAAGTCCTAATAAGTATAGTGAATCTACTTTTGCTCTAAGAAGAAACTAGTGTTTGCATAAAAACAAAGGCAAAAAGAAACCAGAACAAACAAAAAGCAAAACAAGACCCACACCATAAAGGCTTAGGTGAATGTGAGTTTCACTGACCGTTCAGCCACAGTGAACCTTTGACAGAACCTTAGGCTTGCTTTCTACAAAGCACACTGCCTGAGTAGGACCACCCCCCTTTCTGGTGTATCTGGGAAGTTCCAGAGAAAGGGTAGAGACAAGACTTAAAAGAATTTTGTTAGTCAATTTCAAGAATTAATATTTATGTTTTCTGCTCAATTTATAAGCACGAGAGTAAGAGACAGACTTAAAACATACTTTGACACATCTCAGCTAGCCAGACAGTGAGACTACTTGGAAGTCATTCATCCCTTTTTTAAAAAATGGGATTATCACACAGGAATAAGAATAAAAATAATTGAGTCTTAGAGCATCCATTTCTCAGGATGTGTCTTTTTTGATAATGTAATGTGGGGGATACCCTTGTAATTACCACTTTATCTATTTCTCAACTGTGTGGTGGTAGACACCCCATCTAGTTGACTAGTTGACTACAGTTTGTGCAACTTTAATAGCAACTGAGGATCATTGTTGCTTCAAGGAAATGATGGGGCTGGAGAGATGGCTCAGAGGTGAAGGACACTGCCTGCTCCTCCAGAGGTCCTGAGTTCAAATCCCAGCTCACAACCGTCTGTAATGTGGTCTGATGTCCTCTTCTGGCCTGCAGGTATACCTGCAGGCAGAACACTGTATGCATAATATTTCAAAACTATGAAATTAAAGACCATCTTTATTTGTATGAATCAAAAGGCCATACCAAGCATTTAAACATATTTATTAATAAAGCAGATGTGCTTGTTATGATAACACCTCCCCAACGTCAGGTGTTCATTTGTCCACTAAATAAATGAAATTTAAAATGGAAATGGAAACACATAAAATGGAAGTTCAGCTGAAGTAGAAAATGAACTGTGAGGATGAAAAATAAATGCACATAATTTACTGAGCTCCGCTTGTCTTGTGTTACACTGACTCTACGGCTCTCTGATCCAGCTATTTCTGCACTTAGCTAACCCACTGCATCAGGCTGAGCACTTGCAGTCTCTAGAGGGGTAGTCGGCTCTCTGAAGGAAATAACACCCACTCTGCAGGAGCTGGCAGCTTGCAAACAGCACACGACTCACGTTTTCAACAAAGCGGCATAGATTGGCACACTTGTGTGACTCGAGAGTGAGAAAAGGAGGCAAAAGCTGAAGGTGGGTGGGAATGCCTTTAGGTGATGGGCTGGCTTCTGGGGAAGCCTCCTCCTGATGCTGCAGGATGGACAGGTTGATCTGAGCCACAAACTGAGGTGCCATGGACTGGGGTACTTCAGTTCTGAGCCTGCTGAATAAGCCACAGCTGCCTATGTGAGATGTAAAGTAAGCATTTCTCTAGAAGGGAAGGACTGTGGTGCCCTGAGCATGAGTGTCCCATTTGCCTAGTTGAGCCCAATCACTAGAGACTGGGTAGTACTTAGCATGAGCCCAATCACTAGAGACTAGGTAGTACTTAGCATGAGCCCAATCTCTAGAGACTGGGTAGTACTTAGCATGAGCCCAATCTCTAGAGACTGGGTAGTACTTAGCATGAGCCCAATCACTAGAGACTAAATAGTACTTAGCATGAACCCAATCACTAGAGACTGAGTAGTACTTAGCATGCTCCAAACATGCTCCAAAGAGACAAGAATCCATAAATCAAGGCAAAGCAATAAGTCCTTTGTAGATAAATAAGAGAAATTTCAGAGAGCTGGGCTATATGGGAAACACAAGTTTGAACCCACTTACAGTACGCTAGTCCTGGCCACTTTACTGCTGTGAGTAGGAGGGAGCTTTTGTGCTGTGGAGAGATTTGGAAGCTCTGGGATTCTCTGAAGGTGGGATTCCAGGCTCTGCTCAGCCAGCACCTGCCTGCACACCTTAAGGCTTTAGCCTGGCTTCTCTTCTATGAACTGAAAGTGTCATCCCCTGTCCTTGGTTGCAGGCTGGCCCCTGACAAGTGGTAGACTTGCAGGGTTAGGCTACTGCACTGAACAGTTAATTGATTGCTATAGCACAGAAGCCATTTTCTGGCCTAGGAAGTGACAACACTGGGACTCGTTTCCAAGCAGTGTCACCCCAGCACCTGCTGTCAGGCCCCTCTTTCCTATATCTGTCTTTTAGTTTCAAAGATTTGATGCTAAGGAACCCGAGTGGTAGGCTGTGTAAAGATGCAACAGCATCTACAAAGCTTTGAGGAAGAGCCCCGGGTTCCCGAAGCTCTCGTGTCCCTCTGTCGATCCTGGTCTGTAACAGCACAGAAATCATCCCCAACTCTATCTGTTGTAGCTCTCTTTCTTTTCTTTTTGTTTTTCTTTTGCCCAAAGTCCCTTCCTCTTTGAAGAGTTTTTGGGCCCAGATGCAAGTTTGAATTTACAATAACACATGCATAATTTTTGCAACATTTCTATGGGAGTAGAATTTATGCATGTTACCTCTAACTTGGAAGTCAGTATTTTAATTTATTTATGATGCTATATAGTCTTCATGGTCATGTTTAGAACATTTGCATAATTTCAAAAAGGAATATGTCCACTTTAGCTGTTGCTTCCAATCTTTTCTTTTAACCCTAGGAAATCAATAACCTATTTGTTCTGGATATCTCATACTAATGGAATAATAAGATATATTACTTGTTATTTGATGTCTGGCTTCTTTCACTTAGCATTGTGTTCTCAGAATTTGTCCACACTGCGGCATAGCCAGTGCTTTGTTCTTCTTTATGGTTGAGTAGCATGTCACCACACAGATGTGACATGATCCTCTGCCTCAAGGACCCTTAAAAATGGCCAGAAACAGTTTTGCAATGTGATAAACACTTTGAAAGTAGGAGGATACTCCATCAACAAAATGAAATCAGGAGTCTATATACCAATAGCAAGCTTCCTGAGGAAGAGCCCTGGAATAAAATTTTGTTCCCAACACGTTCAAAAATATTCCCAGGAATAAGCCTAACAAAAGAGTTAGCAGACCTCTGTAAGGAGAACTTAAAGATACTGTGAAAGGAAACTGAAAGTGATACTAGCAGATTGAAAGACCTCCCCTGGTCATGGAGTGTCAGAATTAATACTGTACAAAGGCTACCTCAAGGAAAGCAATCTACCATGTGCCTCCACCAAAATTTCGGTGTCATTCTTTACAGGAAAAACAAACAAACAAACAACAACAACGCCCTCAAGATTTCATAAGGAAGCACAAAAGGCCTAGAATCCGAGAATAGCAAATGCAATCCCGAACAGAAAGAGCAATACTGGAGGCATGGCAGTGTCTGACCTCAAATTAGACCACAGAGCCTTTGTAACAAGAACAAGGAATGGACACAAAAGACATGTGTGGACCAGTAGGATACATAGAGGACCCAGAAATAAAGCCCACACAGCTATGGCCACTGAGCTTTTGACAAAGGTACCAGGAACATAGATTTTTAAAAAGGACAGCTTTTTCAGCACATGGAGTTGGCACAGAATAAAACTGGACGCAATTTGTTCACTTTGTGCACACACATGCACGGGCACACACACACACACACACACACACACACACACCAAAAAAACAAACCAACATTTGTTTTTCAAAATGGGTCAAAGACCTCAGTGTAAGACTTGGAACTCTGAAACTGTTAGAGAAAAACTCAAACAAAATATCTCAAAACAGAGGCGTAGGCCTGAACTTCCTGTAGAGAGATTTGAATAGCACACATATAATCCTAAGAATTGACAGATAGAGTTGCATAAATTTAAAGGAAGTTCTGAACAACCAAAGAAACAATTAGCAGAAGGGGGGAAAAATCCTTCAGAGTAGGAGCCTATCTTTGCCAGCCATGCAGCAGACAAGATGTTAACAGCTGTGATCTGTGCAGGCTTTTGTGTGCTTTGAATGCAGTGTCCCCTTTAGGCTCCTGTTTGAGCACTGGCTCCAAGCGGGTGGTGCTGACTTGGAGCTTTGTGGAAGTTTGAGAAGTTGAGTCTCTCTCACTGGAGAAAGTAGGTTATAGACAAGAGGCCTTGAGCTCTTCCAGTCCTGCCGCATCCTGTCCATCACTTCCTGAACCACAGGCCCAGTGTGCCTCGCGTTCCTGCAGCCCTGCCAGTCCACCATGGCGCACTGCAAATCAGAAGTCCAAAGAAACAATTCCTCCCTGAGCGGATGTTTGTCCGGTACTTGGTCATAGCAACAAAAACACAATACAACTTGTAAAAATTAAGCACCTAACCTTCCCCCAAAACAGTGTGGTCATAAAATGGACCGCTAAACTGACAGTTCTCAAAGAAAAGAAATGCAAGAAGCCATTCAATACAAGGAAAAACGGTCAACATCGTTAGCCATCAGGAGAAACGCAAGTCAAAACTACATCGAGATTCTACCTCATTCCAGTCAAAATGGCTAACATCCAGGAAACAAACTATAATATCTGGTGATGATATGGAGAAAGAACAAGCCTTATTATTCGTTGCTTGTGGGAACATAAACTGGTAGGGTCCCTGTGGAAATCACTATGGCAGGCCTCGAAAAGCAGAATCTCCAGCTGCCATATGATCCAGCTAGGATACACTTAGGTATTTATTCAAAGGATTCTAAGTCAGCATACCACAGAGATACTGGCATGGCCACAACAGCCAAGACAGGGACCTAGCTCAGTTGCCCATCAGCAGATGACCTGGGGTATATAGTACATATATACACGGTAGCGTTTCAGTCAGCTATACATTCTGATGTTTACAGGAAAATGTATAGGACTGGAGAGAGTCACGCCAAGTGATATATACTAGACTCGCAAAGACAAATATCACATATCATTTACATATGATGTCTAGATTTCAAACCCCCCAGTGTGTCTGTGTGTGCGCGCATGTGCACATGCATGTGAGCATGTGCACAAGTGTGCATGTGTGTGACGTGAGAGTAAAAAGGAGACAGGAATGGAAAGGAATGGGTAAAAATGAAGGAAGTCAACAAAGACTAATGGAATGTATACAGCATGAAAACAGAAGGCAGGACTCTGGGTGAAGCAACAGGACCAGCAAGGCAGGGTATGTAGGATACGGAGAGAGGAGCTGTGACAAGGGGATACAAGAACAACACACACACACACACACACACACACACGCACACACACACACAGAAAATGTGACAATGAAGTCAATGACTTTGTGTGCTAATCTCTAAAACATTGAAGGCTAATGAAAACTCTACTGCGTTTTAAACTGTATAAATGGAGGCTTGGCGGCTAAGACCATGTGCTGCTCTTGCAGAGCCTGGGTTCAGCTCTCAGCACCTCCACAGTGTCTCACAACTATGTGTGAGTCCAGTTCCGGATGCGAGTGCTGAGAACAAGTGCCTATTGAACACTCAGCTGTGGCAGGAGGTCCCTAGCAGCTCCTCCCCTACACTCAGGGAATACAACGGAGAGGGGCAGACAGAATGGAAGAGCTGAAGACGAGGAAGGCTGTGAAACGCTCTCTCCTGGCCAGGACATGGCTGCTGCACCCAAGAACTCACAGCTGCTGTGGTTCCCTGACAATGATAAGCCTGACAACCTTACAGTGTGGAAGGGAGTAGGGTCATGGGGCCCCACCCCTAACTGAGGAGCTATTAGCAGTTAATGGCTCTGGGCAAGCGTGGGTCATGTTTCATTACCAGCGTGCTCCAGGAACCTAACCCATGCTTATACAGGCGACCTTAATTACATCCAGTAGGTTAATTAAAAACAAATAAAAAGCCAATCAAGCCGGAAGGTGGTGGCAGATGCTTTTAATCCCAGCACTCGGGAGGCAGAGGCAAGTGGATCGCTGTGAGTTCGAGGCCAGCCTAGTCTACAAAGAAAGTCCAGGACAGCCAAGGCTACACAGAGAGACTCTGTCTAAAAAAAAAAAAAAAAAAAAAAGCCAACCAAACAAACCTACATGGAAGTAAGAAGGGGACCCAGTGGAAGTGGGATTGACATTATTGAGGGCAATGGGGGAGGCACGTGATCAAAATACATCATATATTATATCATGTATGAAACTGTCAAAGAACAGTTCTGTTACTTCCACCTTTTTGGGCTATGTTGTATCACCTCAGGAAATCTTAAAGGAGACAATCAGCTACAACAATATCTGTGTGTTATAAACCCCAAGGGAGGGAGAAAAAATATCCAAGGAGTGACACTTGAGCTAGGTCCCATGGTTTCTTCAGCTTTGCCCCAGCCACTTAGTCACCAAGAACAGCCTCCGGCTTTGGCTGTTGTCCAGTTTCCCTCACTGTCTGGGTCATCTGAGATCCAGCGCAGACTGAGGTCTGTATCTTCAGCTGGAGTGTAGAAATGCCTTGTGCTCAAAGACACCCAGCTGTACATTTGCAGACCATGTGTGATAAAAAATAATGCAAAACGTTAGATTTCTAGAATCTCCACTGATTATTTCTCTTCTACCCCGGTGTCACTGGTGGTTTAGAGCATCAGGGATCTCCCCGTTAATGAAGGTTTAGTTTATTTACAGTTGACTTGGAGTATCACACAAACCTATAAACTATTTCCATCCTTCTATTTTTTACTAGAAAGATTCCTGGGGATTACACATAAAATTATGGACCTTCTCTTTCCAGCATAGACCTAAGGTTCACATGACTTGTCAATCCCATCTCGCTTTAGGGATCTGACTCCGTTTTTTTTTTTTTTATTTAAATAATTTATTCAGATTACATCTCAATTGTTGTCCCCTCACTTGTATCTTCCCATTCCCTCTTCCCTCCCTCTTTCACCCTATTCCCCTCCCCTAGGCCTGTGAAGAAGGGGACCTCCTCCCCACTATATGATCACAGCCTATCAGGTCTCATCCTGGTAGCCTGCTTCTCCTTCCTCTGTGTGCCACCAGGCCTCCCCTCCAAGGGAAAGTGGTCAAATAGGGGCACCAGAGTTGATGTCAGAGTCAGTCCGCACTCTATACACAACTGCGGAGAATGCGCTGTCTATTAGCTAGATCTGAGTAGAGCGTCTAGCTTTACTGTATGCATTGTCCTTGGGTGGTACAGCAGTTTGTGCATGCCCCCCTGGGTCCAGATCCACCAGCCTTGATGGTTTTCTTGTGGGGTTCCAGGACCCACTGGGTCCTTCTATTTCCCCATTCACCTATAACTCTCTCATCTGGAGCCCCAATAGCAAGTCCCAGCATCTGTCCCAATGCCCCACTGAGTAAAGACTCTCAGAGGACATCCATATTGGGCTAGTATACAATTATAAGTGAGTATATACTATGTGTATCTTTCTGGGTCTAGATTAACTCACTCAGGATGATTATTTCTAGTTCCATCCATTTGCCTGCAAATTTCAAGATTTCCTTATTTTTATCAGCTGAGTACTGTTCAATAATGTAAATACACCACAGTTTCTTTATCCATTCTTCAACTGAGAGACATCTAGGCTGTTTCCAGATTCTGGCTATGATGACTAAGGCTGCTATGAACATAGTTGAGCAAATGTCCTTGTTGTGTGGTCAAGTATCTTTTGGGTATATTCCAAGGAGTGTAATGAGGTAGCCGTATTCCCAATTTTCTAAGAAAGCACCTGATTTATTTCCACAGTCGTTGTACAAGTTTGCACTCCCACCAGCAATGGAGGAGTGTTCTCCATTCTCCACATCCTTGCCAGCATGTGCTATCACTTGAGTTTTTTATCTTAGGCATTCTGATGGGTATAAGATGGAATCTCAGAGTCATTCTGATTTGCATTTCTCTAATGACTAAGGATGTTGAGCATTTTTTAAAGTGTTTCTCAGCCATTCAATATTCCTATGTTGAAAATTCTCTGTTTAGCTCTGAACTCCATTTCTTAATTGGGTTATTTGGTTTGATGGTGTTTAATGTCTTGAGTTCTCTATATATGTTGGATATGAGCCATTTGTCAGATGTAGGCTTGGTGAAGATCTTTTCCCAGTCTGTAGGCTGTCACTTTGTTCTGTTGACAGTGTCTTCTGCCTTACAGAAGCTTCTCAGCCTCGTGAGGTCCCATTTATTAACTGATGACCGTAAAGCCTGGGCTGTTGCTGTTCTGTTCAGGAAGTTGTCTCCTGTGCCAATGAGTTCAAGGCTCTTCCCTACTTTTTCTTCTAACAGATTTAGTGTCTCTAGTTTTATGCTGAGGTCTTTAGTCCACTTGGACTTGAGTTTTGTGAATGGATATGCACATATGGATAATGGATCTACTTGCGTTTTTCTACATGAACATCCAGTTAGACCAGCACCATTTGTGGAAGATGCTATCATTGTTCCATTGCATAGATTTGGCTTCTTTGTCAAAAATCAAGTCTCCATAGGTGTGTGGACTTATTTCTGGGTCTTCAATTTGATTCCATTGATCAACTGGCCTATTGCTATGCCAGTACCATGTTGTTTTAATTACTGTTGCTCTATAGTACATCTCTAAATCAGGGATGGAGATTTGTCCAGAGGATCTTTTATTGTACAGGATTGTTTTAGTTATTCTGGGTTTTTTGTTTTTCCATATGAAGTTGAGAATTGATCTTTCAAGGTCTTTAAAAAGTTGTGTAGGTATTTTGTTAAGGGATTGCATTGAATCTATAAATTGCTTTTGGTAAAATGGCCATTTTTACTATGTTAATTCTCCTAATCCACAAACATGGGAGATATTTCCATCTTCTGGTGTCCTCTTCAATCTCCTTCACCAGAGACTTGAAGTTTTTTCATACAAGTCTTTCACTTGCTTGGTTAGAATTACAAACAGAAACTTTATATTACTCATGGCTATCATGAAAGGTGCAGTTTCCCTAATTTCTATCTAAATATGATTGTCATTTGTATACAGGAGGGCTACTGACTTTTTTGAGTTGATTTAGTATCCAGCCACTTTGCTGAAGGTATTTATCCACTGTAAGAGTTCTCTGATGGAAATTTGGGGGATCATTCATATCATCTGCAAATATGGATAATTTGATTTCTTCCTTTCCAGTGTGGATTCCCTTGATCTCCTTTTGTTGTCTTATTGCTCTAGCTAGAATGTCTAGTACTATACTGAAGAGATATGGAGAGAGTGGGCAGCCTTGTCTAGGCCCTGGTTTTAGTGCAATTTTCTTGTGTTTCTGTCCATTTAATTTGATATTGGCTATTGACTTGCTGTATATAGCCTTTATTGTGTTTAGGAATGTGCCTTGAATCATTGATCTCTCCAGGACTTTAAACATGAATGGGTGTTGATTTTGTCAAATGCTTTTTTGGCATCTAAGGAGATGATCATGTGGTTTTGTTTTTTTTTCTTTCAGTTTGTTTATATAGTGGATTACATTGATGGATTTCCATATATTGAACCATCCCTGCATGCCTGGGATGAAGCCTACCTGGTCATGATGAATGATATGTTTGATGTGTTCTTGAATTTGGTTTGTGAGTATTTTATTGAGCATTTTTGCATCAATATTCATAAAAGAAATTGGTCTGAAATTTTCTTTCTTTGTTGGGTCTTTGTGAGGTTTAGGTACCAAGGTGACTATGGCCTCATAGAATGAGTTTGGTAATGTTCCATCAATTTCTATTTTGTGGAGTAGTTGGAAGAGTTACTGGTAATTCCATTGTCTATACATTGTCCACTCACTCTGCTTGAAAATCAGCTGTGTAAACAGTCACAGAGCTCTAGCTCGGTGCGAGGTGACATGTTGAGACAGAGAGTTGCTTAAAGGCAGAGGTGGTCTCACACTCTGGAGTGTTGAGCATTAGTTCAGTAATGACATGGGGTGGGGCGGGGCGTGGTCAATACAGAATGCTTGGGTGGTGGACAGTTTCCAGAAATTCAAGTTCTCTCTGCTAATTGAAGCCTCCCTCCCCTTGTGCTGCTCAGCACACATGCTGCCATTGCACTGCCCACTGTTCTAGCTACTTTGCAGATATCCCATCATCCCGTGCTTCCAACAGCCCTTCCAGGTAGGAAGTCTCCCTTCACACTCCTACATGTACAGAACGGAAGCACAGTAAAGCCTAGTGACCTTCTGCATCCTGTTCCAGCCATATGGACACGACTGTTCACGAACACCCTCTTCTGCCCTTCCAGGGCCACTTTTCCCAAACAAGTTACACATTTACTTGGCTGTACCTTTCTAGTCTCTTTCTAGCCCCACCTTTCTGCCCCAATGGACCTTCCCAAGGCCATCTCCTGTCCCATTCCCTGCCCACAGAAGCTACCAGGGACAAAGGCACCTCATTCCCAAGCAGGTCTTAAATATTTCCAGGTGGGAGGAACTGCTCCAACCAAACTGGCTGTCCTTTCTTGTCTCCTGCAGTTCTGTTTTAGGTTTTATAACATTGTTTTTCCTTTTTATGAATATTTATTTTTATTTTTAAGGTGTGTGTGCATGCAAGGGCATGTACACGTGTGAGTGTGTGGGTGTGGGTGTGCATGTGCTCGTGTGTGCATGTGTAAGTCTAGGTGCCCTTAGAGTCCAGAAGATGGTTTCAGATCCCTGGGAGCTGCAGTTACAGGAGGCTGTGGGCTGCCCAGTGCTGAGAACTAAGCTTGAGTCCTTGGCCAGAGCCATCTCTCTGGTGACTAAAAATTTGTTTCTCTTGCATGAGGATCTTCCCAAGTAGCAAGTAAGCTCCTTGGGCTAGAGCCATGCATAGAGTCTGCACCATCCTCTGTGCAGCAAATGATCTAAGTCCACTGACTGCTACACAGGGCCCTGTAGCTTCCATGGCATTCCCAATATGACCTGTTACTATGCTGTTCTCCAAGAGACAGGTCACTCTTACAGCCTCCATAACTGAGCTGTTTATTTCGCCCCCACAGCACAGTGCTTCCATGATATACTCATAGGAACAAAAATAACTAAGGATCAAAGTAAAGGTTAGCCCTGGGGATGTAGCCCAGCTCATCCTGTGCCTAGCAAGCACAAGGGCCTGGGTCTGATCCTCAGCACTTTATAAACTGAATGTGGTTGTTCGGTCTGTAATATCAGCACCCAGGTCATAGAGGCAGGGGGATCAGGAGTTCGAGGCCTGTTATGCAGCAAGCAAGTTCAAGGCCAACCTTGGCTGTATAAGAATCTACCTTAAGAAAACAAACTCTCAAGCCCAGCACGGTGGAGCATGCCTTTAATCTCAGCACCTGGAAGGCAGAGGCAGGCAGATCACTGTGAGTTCAAGGCTAGCCTGGTTCCAAAGCGAGACCAGGACAGTCAAGGCTACATAGAGCAATCCTGTCTTCAAAAACAAAAACAAAAACAAAAGAGAAAGCAAACTCTTTCTCCCTTTTTCTACACACACACACACACACACACACACACATACACATATATATTTACACACAGATATATTTATATATACACACATACATAAATATATAGATATATTAGGTTAATGTCTGTTAAAAACGAGCCAGGCATGGTGGTACAAGTCTTTGATGCCAGTGCTTGGCAAGCAGAGGCAGGCAGATCTCTGTAAGTTCAAGGTGTGCCTGGTCTACAAAATGAGTTTCAGGACAGCCAGGGTTACACAGAGAATCCCTGTCTCAGAAAACCAAGCCAAACAAACAAAAAGAAGCTTTCTGTTTAAAATGAGGGAAAATTAGTATTTCTTAAGCCCTTATCTTCAAAAAATGTTCACACAAAGCCCCATCATTTACTGTCTCCAGCCTATAAAACAACCGTGGAGGACAATGGTGCTGGACAGGAACTAGCTTACTGGACAATATTGCTCTGATAAGATATGGCAAGCAGAGCTCCGGACCCAGCAGCCACAGCTTTCTTGCTGCCTTCTCAGAAGGTGGACTCCCACAGTGACCAGGGCCCAGGGGTCCAGAGCACGTTGGGGAACCATTTGAAGGCTCCTTAACACAGGCTGCTCCTCGCCAGCCCCTCCAGGTCATCAACAGGAAATAAGCCAGGATTTGTGCTGCACACAGGTAACATTTCCACATGATGTCCAGGCTGCTGGTACAGGGATCAAGTTAGAGAGCTCCTGGTTGAGGGAGCTGTGATGCAGAGAAAGAAGAAGACCCTAAATCAAAACAGTCTTTTCTGATTTTTGAACTCCAGGGTGATGGGGGAGAGTGAGAGACATGAGAGTGAGAGCTTGTGCCTTCTGTGGTAGAATGTACCTTTGGCAAATGCCAGGGACCTCTCATCCTCCATTCTCAGGATGATTTGAGCAATGAGGGAAATAGAGATTTCCAACTGAGGTATTTATGGGATGGCTTGTCATTAGAACGCAAAGTTTCTTTTAAAAAGTGATAACTTGGTTGTGTTGAGGATAGCCAAGAGCTATTTTAAAATCCCTTGTGATTAAAAAAAAAATGTAAGGATGTTGATGCTTTTTATTTGGTAGTCCTAATTACAGGATGTTGTGCCATGGAAATTATCAAAGGTGTTATGCAAAGAGTTATACCTGAAGGTACTCACAGCAGTGTTAGCTGCGTGGCCTCAAAGTACAAAACCTGCTTTAAAGACACTTTAGTGTGAGACTGGTTAAACATATCCTGATATAGTAGTGTGAACAAATAGATTGTAGCCATCAAAAGTCACTCCAGGGCCTGGGGAAATATTCCAGTGTGTAAGAGGACATGCTACAAAAGCAAGGCCTGAGTTCAGATCCCCAGTGCACACATAAAACCTGGGTTTGACCACTCTTGCCACTAATCTTGGCTTTGGTGGATGGAGGCTGGCAGGTTTCTGGAACTCACTAGCTGGCCAGCCTAGCTGAAACAGAGCTTAGGGCTCAGCGAGAGAGCCTGTCTCAAAAACTAATGTGGAGAGAGATGGAGGAAGACATTAATGTTCTCCTCTGATCTCCACATGCACATCCACACATGCAGCGCACATTCGATTATCCCACCAAGAAACCTATAAAACAAAGATGTAGGCTTTCAATATTATGAAGCAAAAATGTAGACTGAAGATTTGCATGCAAAGTATCAAATGCACCTCAGAGCATTTAAATTATTTCAAATTTCCTTTGTCGAATTTGCATTATTTACATTTTTAATGAAAGCAGTCCCACTCCTCAATGGATTGAGTATTTCTAAGCCATCTGTCTAAGTGGATTTGAGAGAGAGAGAGAGAGAGAGAGAGAGAGAGAGAGAGAGAGAGAGTGTGTGTGTGTGCACGTGCTTCAGTACTACAGCATGCATGTATGTCACACTCTAATGTCCATGACCATGCTAACTTTACAGCCATGATGTAGACTCAGGGAATGAAAGTAACGAATAGAAAAGATAGACATGAACTTCAATCTCAGGCATTTCCGTCTTAAAGAAATCAATTCTTACTCTCTTTTCAGTAGTACTGAAAGTACATAAGCCTCCCAGGAGCACAGTCTGTAAGAGGCACTGGGTTGACCAGTTGTTTTCTCCACCCTACGCCTGTTGGTAGCGCCTGTCTTGTGGTGCTGGCCATGCTCCTTGTCTGCACAGCATTCCTCATTGCCCTTGGTGGCTGCCCTGTTCTCTGAACAACCAAACAGCCTCTCCACTTCTAGACTTTTGCAGGGCCCTTATTTTCCTGCTCCTGACCAGACCTAGTGCTCTTTGCCCCATGCCAGCCCTGTGCTGGGTGGCTGACATGGCTCTCTTTTTGGTGGCCACTGACCAGTTTCCTTCCATGCTCTGTGCCTCTGGTAAGGCTTAGACTAAACAGCTTTATAAGTATATCAGGCATCCCCACCACAGTTCAAGGCTTCCCCCAAAAGATAAAACATCCCTCATGAACTAGATTGCCTGGCATAGCTGGCATAGGCCTTCATTTTTTTTCCCCCAAAGGAAGATGACTATCTCCGCACTGGATGGACAGCTGTGTTGTCTGCCCTCCCTGACTCCAAAATATTGCCCAACACAAACATAAAAGTCTGCCCCCCTAACCCATTATAGATTGCTCTCATTCTAGATTTGTTTTTTTTCTAGAATGTTTGACTGAGCCTAAACTCATCTAAAGAACTGACTTTAGAACTCCTTTCCTTAAAAGCTTGTTTTTGTTTTTGTTTTGTTTTGTTTTTGTTTTATAACACCCGTTGGTGCAAATGGTGGTACCAAAACTTATCACTCAATTCTTTGGCAGTAAAGGTGGTGGTTACGTTCCTGTCTGCTGCGTCTTTGTTTTCTGTTACCTGCTGCGTGGAGGTGATGAAAATGACGCTGTATCCATTTCTGAGAAAAGCCTTAAGCAGCTGGCAACATCTGCTTCCTGCCTCCTGGAATTGTCACTGATGGAACCTAGCCGTATATTTTGCAGATGTCTGAGCAGTGAGGCTTTCAAGAAGACTGGAAGTCATTTTGTCTGTGACTCAGCAGAGCTCTCAGCTGACACAGTGACTTGTCAGGTCTGTACACGAGCAGTGAGAGAGTGTGTTCTCTGGTCCCTGTCTACTGCCCTGTGAGGCACAGACAAGCCTTCCATGCCAAGCCCTGCTTACCCCACAGATGTGTGAGCTTACCACGTGATTACTATTTTAATCTACTGGGTTTTGGGGGTAAGAGCATTGCTCAGCAGTATATAACTAGAAGAATGGGCATCTTTGTTCTAAAAGGGATTTAGCTCAGTGGGAGAGCGCTTGTTTAGCAAGCACAAGGCCCTGGGTTCGGTTCTCAGCTCTGGGGTTGGGGGGGGGGGGAGGAGGAAAAGACAAAGTAACTAAAGCTACAGTTTTTACAGTATAATTGGAGCCTCGATAAGATAAATTCTCCATCAAAATGACAGGGGATTGGTTGGAAGCCAGGAAAGTGGGGAGCAGAGGAAGCCTTGGGTCAATGAGGGACAGAGCTCCCTTATTAAGGACAGTGGCTGAGCACAAACGAACTAAAAATCAGTGAAAATCATCTCATATCAGAAGTGGTGTGGAACTGTTTATAAGCGAGAATCCCAGTAGTTCACGTTTCAGGTGTATGCTGACTCAAATGTCAGCCTGGGATGTGCATCTACAGACCTTTAGGAAATCTGGTCGCACACAGTCTGGGTCCCCGAATGTTAGGACTGGGCGCTTATGCTGAAATGGAGACAAGTGTGCCGGTTAATTCTTGTCAGTTGACGCAAGCTTCGGTTGCCTGAGAAAAGCAAACCCCAATTGAGAAAATATCTCCATAAGATTGGCCTGCAGACCAGTCTTTGGGGCATTATCTTAATTGATGATTGACATGGAAGGGCCCAGCGCACTGTCAGAGGTACCGCTCCTCCGGAGATGGGCCTAGGTTGTATAATAAAGCAAGCTGAGTGTAGTGGTTTTAAATAGGTACAGCCCCCGCCCTCCCACTCCCCAGACATGTGTGTTTGAATGTTTGGCCATAGGGAGTGGCACTATTAGAAGGTGTGGCTTTACTGGAAGAGGTGTGGCCTTGTTAGAGGAAGTTGTGCCCCGTGGAGGCGGGGCTTTGAGATCTTAAGCACTCAGGCTACCCACAATGTGAAGCAAATCCAATCTCCTTCCGGCTGCCTTCCAGATGTAGATACAGAGCTCTCAGCTCCTCCAGCACCATGTCTGCCTGCACGCTGTCATGCTTCCCGCCATGATGATAAAGGGCTAAACCTCTGAAGCTGTAAGCCAGCCCCAATGAACTGTTTTCCTTTATAAGAGTTGCCTTGGCCATGGTGTCTCTTCACTGCAGAAAACCCTTACTTAGACACAGAGCAAGCCAGTCGGGGCATTTCACTCTGATCTCTGCTTCAAATCCTCCTCCTTGGGTTCCTGCTCTGACTTCCCTCAGCGATGGACTTTAATCTGTGACTGAGGTAAAGCCTTTCCTCCTCAAGTTGGTTTTGGTCAGTGTTTTATCGCTACAATAGAAAAGCAAGGATGATTTGGAGCAAGATGAAATAAAGTCCTTTTCTCCCCACACTGCTAGGACCACTAGGGAGGTAGCACAACGCCGAGGAAAATGGTGTGTACCTGACATGACACGAAGGAATCTGAAAATCCCCAAGGAAAAAGAGCCAGAAGCCAGAGGGGACTCTTGAAAATATAACGGAAGTGCTCCTTTTCTTTCTTGGTCGGAATTGCCCAACTCCTTCCTACTCAAAGGCAAAGGACGATGGAAGTCTTTCTTGAGTGAAGGTCCACCGCAGTGTCTTGCGCATTCATGTTCACAGTGATCTCCCTTGGCTAGTGCTGTGCCTAGGGACCGTGGCAGCACTGAGCTTCACTGTGTGGTAACCTGCAGATTTTAAGAAGAATAACAACCCCTGCTTTGGTGGGTTTCCATGTGGGTTCCCGGAGACACTGGTCAAGGCAGCTCTTTGGTGTGTGTGCAGCCGCACTTACTTGTTGGAATCCCTCCAAATGCTGCTCAATGAAATGGGTATGCTCAGGCCATGGCCGATGATATTTTCTGGGTACAGAGAAAAACTCCATACCAGGCTTCTACACTCCGGAGCCATAACGTGCCATTATAATGTGCCAGTCATAAATGTGCCATTGCCATTGCCAGCGAATCTTAGTGTTTGTTAGCAAAACAATAGAAAGTAAACGTACCCGGTTGTACAGTGTTTACAGAATACCTTTTTAAATGAGGAATTCAAAGAGTAAGATAGGAGGAAACTAAACAGTCCAAAGCTTGCTTTGTGAGTTAAAATAAAGACAACCATGCGTGTTTTCTTTGTGGTTACTTTTACTGGAAAAAAAAAACCAACAACAAACTTTTTTTTTCAAAACAGTCAAAATAAAAAAAACCAATACACAAGATTGCACCATCATTTACAAATGCTGGCAGCTAAAGGTAAGTCGGGTTGCCGCACGGAATCTGTCTCAGTAGTCTTCTACATAGGCAAGAGCGCTTGAAAGGCAAATCTTGGAGCTGTTGGCTGGATTCGAAGTTCCCTTAGCCACGCTCATGGCATTGTACCGTGGAATCACAGCAAACCTCAGCTAGGAACTTCTCCACCAAGATTACTACATTGATGCAGCTTAAAATGTCACATTCTTTCCATATACCCTCATTCACAGGCCAGGCTACAGTCCAACATTATCCAATGTCCCTCTTTATGCATTATACAATATGCTCTCTTCTAGTCACACGTAACTGCCACAGTCATCACGTTCTCTTCAACCACCATTGTCCTCACGATACAGTAATATAACTTTATATATAAGTACATAAACACACACCTCCCAAAGGGGTGGGGATGGGAAGAGCCTGCCTACTAAAAAACAGATACAGGCATAGTAGGTAACCCAGGGGATCCTGGAAAGGACTCGCTGCCACTAACATTAGCTTGAAAAAAAAAAAAGCAGTTCAGAAACTCAAAGGAAAAACCAAACTTGATGTGTGTATTTTGTTCTGCACCATTTTGAATTAAACAGGAATAAATCCAACAATACAACGTGAAATCCTTACTGAGTGTGTTGGTAGCTCCTGAGCGTTGTAGTGAAGGCTCAGTTCTCCTCAGGGACATAGGCCATACACAGGAGCCCATGCTTTAAAGTCCTCTTTCTGGGTCTTATGTTCACACATGTCATGAATGGAGTGTGATTCAGATTAGATTCAAGTTCAAGGCACTTTTGAGCGAATGCTACATCCTTAGTGGTTCTATGCACCTGTGAGGCCTATTTCAGACCCAGAAGTTAAAAAATATATAAGCAGTCTCTTGGCAATATATTACCTATGAATACATCTCCTTAGAAATTATGTAATAGCCTAAGAGCTTGTAGTTATGATTTTTTTGAGCAGTTTTCTCAAACAAACTTACACATAATTTTCCTCCATCAACAGTACTGATAAAATACAGGGCACCTTTTTCTTTCAAGTATCTGGGTAAAATAGCATACCCTGAGAGTTTAGGGTGCAAATATTACACCTTGTAAACTGTAGAATGAAACTCCTCAAGCACCACAAAGGAAAAACGCATAGCAGGATAGTCTTAAATTTTCTACACACACATACGCACTTATCATGAGATCACGGCCGTCTACTCAGAAACCAGCACTGCACACACTCATTGCAGAAGCGTAGCCATTTATGTAAAAATCAATTCTGTCCTGTAGCCCCAGGTAGAGCTCAGGTAATGGGAGTATTTTGTTTGTAGCAAATACAGGCTTTTGTTTCTACAGTGGATGGAGAGAGCTAGAATGCATCAACTCTCTTTAAGAAGCAAGAGTGAGAGGGGCAAATCTGAATAGAGGAAAAGGTATTCCTCTATTCTCAGCATCTTCTCATGACGTAAGATGCATCTGAACTGTATCATAAAGTTGTCGGAGTAGAATTCATTTTTAGCTTAATTACTCCGAGACAATTATATTTACACAGACACTTAATCCTAGGCTTCGGTTACTGCTGAGGGCAGATTTAATAAGTTCTCAAAGAGGTATGTTCTGATGAGCTGAATTTTCATAATGGCTGCAGATGGGTTCAGTTTCCAGAAAACAAGGCAGGCAGGGTCTGTTTCAACATGACCCTGTTACCAACAGGGGAAAGGGGAATATAAGTCAAAATTCCTTCACAGAGTAAAGTATGGTCATGCTGGAACCTGCACCTCACCCATGACCTTGTGGGAGAACTGCATAGGTCAGGCTACGTTTCGTTTATACTCAAGCTCATGGCTCTATTTAGGGTTTTACTGATTGTTTTATGATATAAAGCATGACAGTGGTTCAGGAGTCAAGAGACATCGCTGAGAGCTACTGCTTCTTGCATCACAAGACTTTCTAGGTTCCTGGTTCATTGCACTTTGGTTGAAAGGAGAGGGATGAGCCACTTCATCCAAATGTCCATGCCAGCTCAAGAGGTGACAAAACAAAGGAAAGGCAGGTTGTGATTCAATGTGTGTCTGTGAAAATTTTCTCTCTTGGTCACTCAAGGTAGTAAGTGGCCCAGCAGATAATAATGCAACTGTGAAATGATCAAGAGCTGGTATGAAGGCCTAAATTTATAATTCCATTTTAACCACTTGGACATTTACCACACCCATGGGAATTTGCAGGAGGACTTGGCCTTTTGCAAAGAAGCGATGAATAAAAGGTTTTTGCCCTCTCAGTTTCTCTCCTACTGTGTGAGAATGGAAGGCCCGGGTCTGCTGGTAATAAATAAGTAACGATAGTAACCCATGGGCCCTGGACAGACACACTTTCTACTTTCTTCCTCTCTGTGTGGGGAACTGTCAAACCAACCCACAGGGCTTTCCAGGAGGGCTGCTGGGATTTAAGTGGCCTTCCTGGCATGGCTTCTGCCACCCTAGCCCTGTGTATCCCATGCTTTCCACTCACATCCTTGAGATGGCACATTGCTACTTTCGGGTCTACTGGTCTGAAGAAATCGATTCCAGTTTCTTGTTCCAATGCTAAGTGACCTTATATGCAGCCAATTTGCCTGAAAAAAAAGGTTCAAGTTCTGGGGTGAATCGTCTATGAGAAGAAAGCAATGTCTTTCTAAATATGGCCCAAAGGCATCTCCCATGCCAGACTGCATGCTTCGTACTGTAAGCCTGGGAGACAAGGGTTTATTTTACAGCTCATTGGCTGGTGACCGAGTCACCAAAGGCCACTATTCCTGCTTCAAATCTTATTCTTTGTCTAAAAGAACTTTTTACAACTTGTTTTTCCCCTTTAAGAAAGGCCCCCAGAAGTGACATTGAATTTTTTGTTTGTTTGTTTGTTTGTTTGTTTGTTGAGCCTGGATTAAAAACAAAAACAAAACCACCATTACAACGTAGTAAAATTATAAAAACCTTAGAAAATTCAGTAATCTGAGTGGCATAAAATCCTTCACTTCAAGAAACAAGTTTAAGTAGAAACCAAATACTAATGATCAGGGAAGTCAGAACAATCATCTAAAGAATTTACCAGAATGCTTTATCTTTAAACAAACAAGAAGCTGAACGGAGATTCCTTACAGAAGTCCTCAGAACAATACGTGAGCTTTAAAGCGGTATTTGGGTAGAAAGTAATTAAGAAATTCTTTGGTGTATCACTTAATTGAGACACCAATTAGGACAAGCTGAATGCATCCATTTAGTCAGAACTGGGTTACAGCTGGTCAGTAGCACATCCTGTGATTTGGAACCTTAAAGCTCTTAAAATCTGAAGCAGGCACTGAAATCACAGGCTTCTCCTGTGGGGGCTTAGGGCTGGAGCGAGCCGGAAACACAGAAGCAAAGGGCACAGCCAATTCTACTTCTCCAACAAGTTTCTTTTCAGGCTGCGAACAGTTAGCGACAGGACACAGCCAAGAAGGGAATCATTAAAGGGGCAGCAGGGTGTGTGTGCTGCACACTTACAGCAAAGGCTGTTAAAGGGAAATCGGTGTTTTATGCTTTCTGAGACTAAGAACTTAATTTTCAGTTCATTCACTGGTTCTCCCACACCTCAAAACATCCTACTTTATGACACACACACACACACACACACACACACACACACACACACACACACACAAAGACAAAAAAAAAACCACTGTGCAGGCACATAATGAATGGGAAATAATTAAAACACAAATGTCAAAACTACTGTTTGTCACAATTACACTGGAAATCATGCTAAATCTGGCCTAGAAGCCAGATACCACAGCACAGATGGATGGAGTTGGTTTTTTATTACTGTAAGTAGAGGGTTCTGTTGAAAACCTAAGCAGGAGATGGCAGTCTGTCAGCCAGACTGATAGAGCTCAAGAAACTTCAAGGCCATTTGTGATCCTAATTGTTGATTTGCTGATTTGGTTTACAATAGAACCAACCAATGTCTACTGCCTGTTTTGAATGAACCATTCAAATACTCAGAGTATTGTTTGCCTGGTCACAAGTGCAGGATGGAAGGCGGAGGCAAGAGAGCTTATATCCTGTATTAAAGTATAAAAAGAAATGTTTTATAGGGAGAAATGCAACCATTCAGTCATCTTAGTAAAACTGGAAAAAAAAAACTATCTTAAAGGAGTTGTTCAGGAAAATATACAAACTTACACACGTGGTTCATAAGAAATAAAAGTTCATAACACGACTGGAAAATTTTCAGATGAATTCATAGTATTATAATGCAATTTTCAAATTAAAGAACAGTCCTTGTTTCTGTCTTGCTCCTGCAAAAGAAAAAAAAAATACAGAGAAAACATGGTCAAAGAAAAGATGGCTAATTCTGCACAAATGTTATTCTCCTTTAAAGGTACAAAAAATTGCACTTATAGTTTTAAATGTGTTTGGCAACCATTCCTCTGGAGCCACTGGACATTGCTGACTTCAGAAAACTCCACCAAGTGGAGCCTGTCTTTGAAAATTGAATCATATTAAATCAAGTTTTCAGAATGATTTTGGAGTTAAATGTTCAGTTTCTCTGAAATCACTTACAAGGGCAAAACAGCACATTGTATGTATCCCTAAAAATTAGCTGGTACTTAAATTAAATGGCATCGTCTGAAATTCACTATGTCAGTAACCTAATTAGATGAATGAGCCCTTACACAAGGGAATCTTGAGAAGCAGACTGCTAACTAAATTATGTGCATCTTCTCACAGTGGTGCTTTGTTATATAAATTAGATATACTGGCTATAACAGGTAACTCAATTAAATCCATTTTAAGACAGCACTGAAATTGTCAAAAGTGTATAGAAAACTATCCCTTTCCTTGATGTCTATAAAATTTTAGCATAATCTACTAGAACTTTGCTTAAGAAATCTTTTTGAATGACTATAAGCTGATGGTTTAAATATAATATTATGAAGACAAAAGTCAAAGAAACTGCAAGTGGTATTTGTCTAGAAGTAAGAAGTCTCTACCATGTGAAAAATAACCTTGAGAAAGAAGAATCAAATAACAGCCTCTCTAAATGAAACCAAAGTAGGAAGGCCAGGAATACATTAGTCCCATGATCTAAAATAAAAGCCTGTTTGAACACATGTTTATTAAGAAAGAAAGCTAGAATACTAACACTTTTGCAGTTCGTATGAATACATGTCAAATGTATCTTCTTGTTTCATAGTTATATTGAGAAAATATATTCCGGCTAAAGAAACTGTTGGTGTGTGGCGTGGCGCACGTGGTGCCCACTGCTTAGGCAGGCTCCTGGAACTTACTGACTCCCGGTTAGCTAAGCTTGGTTTTCTGCCTTAACTCACACAAAACAGCAAGAGGAAAGGGAACATACATGGGACAGTAGTTCCAGCTTGGTGCTACCATAAGGCAAGCTTTATAAGGACTCCTGGAGCACAGTGAAAGGACACCACACCGGTAGGGGAGTGGGAGGAAGAGCCTCCCACTCAAGATGACTGCCAACTAAGAAACGGGGCATAAATCTGTTCATAGCGTCTCCTAGGATCACAGTCAAGGGCCATTAGTCTAGATGTTGCTTTGTAGAGATCCAGAAAGCCCTTTTTCTGCTTTTCTCAATTTTAGAGAAATTTTGATTGAAAATTTGAAAGTGTCGGTCTAATTCTTACTAAAGATGAAATGATGATGATTAGTCAACAAAACCCATCAGAGGCCTCTCTGGTGAACCCCGGAAGTAAAGATGAAGGGGCTAGCTCTACTGTGTTAGCAAGGGGTCTCCCTGGATGCCCTCTCAGGAGTTTAGACCTGGAACACCGGACAGCGTTCAGCGGGGATCCGGAACAGACTTCCCCTTGGTCCTCCAAGGCTTCTGCCCAAGCAGAGAGGAAATTTATCACACGCAGCTGGCACCGGGACCCAGAGTTGTACAACATGCTGGAAGGCCGTGGGGGATGCTAGAATACCCTGGCACGCAGCCACCTGGCTTGCCTGGAGAATGGCCAGCGCTGAGGGGACTGCAGAGCCATCGACACTGTCCACTGTCTCCTGATTGGGAGCTTTTTTTTGTTTTGTTTTGTTTTGTTTTTGTTTTAAACCAGCTATCTTGTGCTCAGGCCCCTGACACCACTCTAAATGTCTGAAACAGTAGTGTTCACTTCCTGCTTTGTTGAGGGCCTGGGGAAATTCTGAGGCATCTACGGCTTCTACTTTCCAAGACACACTGACCCTTACTACACACCGTGTTCTTTGACATGGATTGACAACTCCATCTTTACAACTTTTCTCAAAGTTACTTCCAATGTTCAGATAATAGAAAGTGTATATGGCACTGGCCTACAGCAGTAACTAAAGGTACTACGCTCGGAGTCCCAGCTGCCTGACTTCAAGTCATAGGCACCTGTGCTCTGGGCAGAGGCACTCAACTCTTCTTCAACCAAAATGTTGAGGGGGTCCTGGGGAGGTGGACCCCAACTCCAATGTACATCCCGTACCTTTCTTCTTCTGAACTCTCATCATGGAGGACATAACCTTGAGTCTAGTGTCTCTGCTATGGCTCAGGTTTCTTTCCCTTTACAGCATAGAATGTTCTGGCTGACTTTTTTAATCATGAGAAAAGCACATATAGACACTTTGTATATGTTGGGTATACTCAGACTTCTACTTACTCCCTTCTCTCTCTCTCTCTCTCTCTCTCTCTCTCTCTCTCTCTCTCTCTCTCACACACACACACACACACACACACACACACAGTGAAATAGCTTGAAGATGCAATTTTTCTCTTGGGTAGAACTTTTATTTCCCACCGGCTTGAACTGCGGTTAGCATAGTCAGCATAAGGGCAGCCAGCCCAGCTCTATTCTGCCATCCTCCCTGAAGACACAAATGTCACGTAACTAATTCTTTACCAGGCTGACTGGCCAAGATGCAAAATAAAGATGATGAAAATGTTCCGAGAAATTAAGCCTGACATAAAAGGGACTGATAAAGGAAGGGGGATAATTCATGACAAAGAAAAAAAAAGGATTAAAAAATAATAATAAATGGGGAAAATGGGTGAACAAGGACTTTCTATAGTAATGTAGGCATGGAGCTCAAATAGCCTGGACTTCATTTCCTGTGAATTGAGGCAATTTATATCTTCGTTTGCCTAATATGGATTAATAAAAATCACCTATTTGTTTAAGTAATCCAGTGGCCTGAGGCTAAATTATGGTAATGAGGAAAATGCAGAGGTAAACAGAGCACACCTGCAATCACAGGACTTGGCAAGTGGAGGCAGAAGGACCAGATATTGGAGGTTAGCTTTGGATAAGTTGGAGACCAGCCTTGGCTACATGCGTATGCACACTAGAAATGAGGAGAAAGGTATGAGAGTAAGCTAAGAAAAGCACAATCCAGGGGAAAGGCAATTAAAACAAAAGGACATTCAGATGCTAGAACAAAACTACAGCTGTGTATAGTTAGTAATCAGGAGAAGGAGCCACAACCATATTGGGAACCAGAAATAAGCTATTGATTGTGGGGTATAATTATGAGACAAACTGAAGGTGAAATGTGCTGTTTACTGCACCCCAGCCTCCAGCCTCTGTCCACCAGGACATGAAAGTATCCAGAGTCGTGACCTACTGGGGATGCTCAGAAGGATGTTGTGGTGAAAGAGCTGGCAAGGCTTGAACTTTAAGCTATTAATTCTGTAATAAAAGCAAAATAACCCCTGAAAAAAATAAGGACAAGGGCATAAGTGCAGACGCCGTGCGGTAGGCCATTAAAGTCAATCGAGTTGAAATGAAGAGGAAATAAGAGCCCACAGTGGGAAAGACATCGCAAATAAGTAAACAATTAACAAAGAGCCCAGAATAACTTTTCTGATACAAGGGGGACACTGGAGCAGACACCGAAGGAAGACCGTCGAAGTGTCTCTAGAGAGAAAGAAGCCGGGAAAGGATGCAGACCCAAAAGGGCACTAACGTGAATGTCCAGGTTGAGAACCAAGCCTTACGCAGAAGGGCCAGGGACCAAGGAAGGGGTCGCCTGACTTCTTCAAGCCTCACTTACCTCCTGCAACTTTGAGACAAAAGGATCTGGGTTTGACAGTCTCAGAACTCTTCTGGGGCCACTCAGAACACACCATGAAAGTGGGTATTGAAAACTGGCTCCCCCAGCCGGACACAGTGATGCACTCCAATAATCCTGGCATTCGGGGAGGTGGAGGCAGGCAGATCTCTGTGAGTTCGAGGCCAGCCTGGTCTACAAAGCGAATCCAGGACAGCCAAGGCTACACAGAGAAACCCTGTCTCGTATAAACAAAACAAAACAAAACAAAACAAAACAAAACCAACAAAATGAAAACAAACAAAAAAAGGAAAGAAAGAAAAAAGAAAAGGAAAAAGGAAGAAGAAAATGGCCCTCCCTGAATCCAGCTTTCCCTTTCCTATGTAGTTGTTGGCATATGAGGCTCATATGGGATCTAAAAATAGCCCCGGGAAGTAAGGAGAAAATAAAGATCATATTCATTGACTGAATGAAAACCATAACTACATTTCCGGAAAATCTGTATTTAATAAGCATCCAGAAAAGCAAATGGAGACATCAGTAGTTCAGAGCCAAATGTCACCAGGGAGTAAACCACAGA
This sequence comes from Acomys minous, assembly GCF_964271855.1. Lineage (NCBI taxonomy): Eukaryota > Metazoa > Chordata > Mammalia > Rodentia > Muridae > Acomys > Acomys minous. The sequence goes on along the minus strand of NC_140496.1, from coordinate 92,732,293 downwards.
TGCATAATTCGAAATGAAGAAATAAGGCTTGCAGAAAGACAAAGGACATTCAATTAAAACAAAATCCTTGCCATCCTCTCAGGTTGAACCCTAGGTGTCAGCTAGAGTGCTGGGTAAAGTTATATGAAAGTCAACGGTGTCAGAAAGGCATCAAACACCCTGTGGAAAAATAACTTTCAAAACCAAAAGAAAAAAAACCCACAAAAGAGTCTAACAAAAATAGAGGAAGTGGTATGCCTCGTGTGCTGATGTGTCGCCAATGGGCTAACCCTCCAGCTACAAGGCCACTGGGCCGCTGGGTGCTTGGTGGCAGCAACATTTGCTTGAGCGGTAAATAATAACAAGTAAATAATTTGATTGACAGTTGTTTTAGATGTGTTGTGACATAGCACAGTTTAAGAAGTAGTAAAAATTGATCACAGGACAAGTAAGAAAACCCCCAAGACAAAACAAAACAAAACAAAACCCAAAAAAACAAAAAACAAGAAAACCAGGAAATTAGAAGAAGAAGGAGCAGCAAGGGGAAATTCCTAAGGGAATAACAAGAAAGAAGAGTGGCAGCCGTTTGTGCTCTCTGCACAAGAGTAAAGCAGACTGTGTCCCAGTGTACGAGGTGCTAAAAATAGACGAGGAGCTTGTCTTTGAGCTGAGAGGAATCTTAAGCTACATTTGAACATTAGTTTTCAGTTTGGAAGGGGGACCCGGCCTCATCTGGTTAGAATGCATGCTCCTGATTTGTAGAACCATAGTTTGTCACATTGTGGGGTTACAGCCCGCCCCAGAGCACACAACAGCTTCAGAATGCAGGCACGGAAATTCATACTGAGAGTGAAAACGGAAACTGCATTTTCTGGAAATCTGTATTTAATAAATATTCAGAAAAGCAATCGGAGACATCAGTAGTTCAGCGCCAAGTGTCGCCAGGGAGCAAACCACACATGTCCTCTCTGGAAGCTCAGAGCAACTGCCCTTTGTTCCATCCCTGACCAAAGAACACTAAGGATACCCTCCAAGAGGTGAGGTCCAGAGCCTACACTCTTTATTCTCTCTCACCCTTTGGACATTTCAGCACTGTCCTAGGTTACCTGGTGGGGATGCTGACAGCTGTCATTTTAACCCTTTCCTATGTAAGCCCCTGCAACAAGGAGAGCTCACAGCAAGTCTGGGTTCTGAAGGAAACATGAGACCCAGGAAAACCAATTGATGCTCTGGACTATTTGAGCACTGTTGTTTCAAAACTGTCGAATCTTACTTTTCTTTGGAAAGCACGGTGTTGAGGAGCTCTGAAGACCTTTCATTCAGACTTGAGTTTGGCCAGCTAAATTTTTGCCTGTGCACAGGAAAAGCTCACCCTTGGTCCTCAACTCCTCCGCTTCAATGAAACCCAACAGTTAGTTGCCTTTCTACATTTAAGACTCTTTGCTAAAGTAAACGCTGTGCTTCCTGCAAGGATAAAGACAAATTCAAAGGTAGAATTCAACTCTTGAAATGCAAAGCTCAGATTTATGCCTGTGCCTGTTGGAAATAAGATCACACCAACGCTCTCCAGACTCAGCAGACCAAAGAAAGGCCAAAGGGGGCAGCTAGAAGGACACCATGGGAGAGTGTGGCTGCTGTGCACCCTCCTTGGCTCCCTGCACCTCCAGTTTCACAAACTCCTCAGGGTTAGCCAGGTTAGCTGATCCAAACAGCCCTAGGTAAAACATACCAGTTGTCCCAGGGATCAAAATGCTGTTGCCTATAAGATAGTATCCTGCAAAACAAAGCTAATCTTCCAACCAGGCCTGGTAGTTCATACCAAAACTCAGGGAGGCAGATCTCTGTGAGTTCGAGGCCAGCCTGGTCTACAAAGTCCAGGGCAGCCAAAGCTACACAGAGAGACCCTGTCTGGTGGGGTGGGGGTGGGGGTGGGGTGGTGAAGCAAAACCACCACCAACAAAACCCCTAATCTCCTGTTCTGAGTCTCCTCTTCAGGCACACAAGAGTTTTCCTGTGTGTTCCTCCTATCCCTCCTCACTAGTGATCACCGCACCGTGCAGTGCTTGTTGCAGACTCTTGGAGAGAAACAATCTGAGCAGTCTTTCTCTGGGTTGCAACTAGAAGGAGGCTTGTGTTTTCACTTGCCTTCTTAGCAAAAGTCCCAACAAATGTGATCCTATGCAGTGCTTCTTGTCTTGGAAGACACTTCATACCATGTAAGACGCTGCCCTAGCAGCTGGTATTCTGGTACACATTGGATGGTAGATATTAATGTCCCCAAGCTGGTAATATAGGTCTGATAATGCATGAATCAGCATTACACACACACACACACACACACACACACACACACACACACACACACACACACGGAGGTGGGGAGCACAGCAATGTGTCCCCACTAGAGATAACATAGGAATGTTACAGAGCCTGGCATTCCCACGATTACAATTGTTATCTCTTGTGCCCTTTTTCTTTTCATGCGGTGTGGCTTTATCAAGGAGTGACAGTCCTGGAGCCACACAATCTCAAGCCTTCCTACACCCAGAGGCAAAGCGTATACAAGACAAGCCTGCCTGCAACTCTGACACCATGCGCTCCTGCTAGAAGGGGCCTCCCCTCGGTTGGGCTTCTGTGTTTGACCTCAGGTGTCCTGGTTCCAAGCGCTCACATCCGTGCCTCCTATCAAGTTCCGTGGACGGGATCTCCAGCAGAAATCCCGGCCTATGACTGCAGGCCAGGCTTGGTGTCAGAAATAGATTTTCCCTGATTTCCTCTGCAGCATGGAAGTTGTTCTTTTCCAAAGGGAGAGACACAGATCTAATGGATGTTTATGGGGTTTAGCCTTGGAGTGTGGTAGGTTCCGTCAGAGCAGTACTGCATGAAATGCAGCAACTAGATCCAAGGGGTAACTTGGGCTCCAGAATCTCGATGACTTGTGAAGGTCAAATGTGTGTGTGTGTGTGTGTGTGTGTGTGTGTGTGTGTGTGTTGTCATAAAAGAACACATAAGATACACTAGGGGCCTTTGGGAAAGTATTATGATCATTTGAAAACCCAAAAACAGTAAAAAAAAAAAATGTTTTTTTAATGTTTAAAAGAAAGAAAAAGAAAACTCAAAAACCAGGAACTTAAAAAAATGTAGTCTCTGAGTCTTTTTGCCTGCTTGTAGGACCCTTCTCCTCCTACTGGGTTGCCTTGTCCAACCTTGATGTGATGATAGGTGCCTGGCCTTATTATAGCTTCTTATGCCGTGTTTGGTTGATGTTCCTGGGAGGCCTGCTCTTTTCTGAGGGGAGGAGGGCGTGTGCTTCTAGGGGAGGGTGGTGGAGGGGGCAAAGGGAGAGATTGTTGGGTAGGAAGGAGGGGGAAATGCAATCAGAATGTAATATGTGAAAAAGAACAAACTAAAGAAAGATGTAAATTTTTTAAAAATAATTTAAAAATAAAGAAATAAATAACTACTTTATTAAATCAGAATATTAGGTTTAAAACCAGAAAAGGGAAAAAAAGTAATTTTTTAGAATAAGAAATTGCAAAGGGAAGATGTGAAAAAAGGGGAAAAAGTATTTTTGATGACTTTAGAAGACACCCATTTTAAACTCTCCCTACTTACTGGGGAGCAAACAGGTTAAACGTGTTTCTCATGATCTAAAGTGGGGTACCTGCTCACCTGGAGACCAGGAACAAAGAGAGAGGCTCCCTCCACGAGATCTAGGACTGTCATTTCTTTCTCCTTCCACCTTTTTCTAAAGCAAAGTCCATGAGAAGGTCCAGAGCTTCCTTTCCCTGTCATTCTCAGGTGGGAGAGACACTCAGATAATTTGCAAAGGTCAAAGGGGAAAGGCCGTCCATGGCAGTTTAAGGAGTAAGGAGAGGAGAAAATGTGGAAAATGAATTAGCTCCTTCAGAAATCAGATGGAGTTTTAGTCTCATTTTCCCTGAGTGCCCACCTCTACGGACAGCCTCTGTAAGCCCCCCTCTCCCAACACAAGACACAGGGAAGATTGATCCTCACAGATCGTCAGAGTCAAATTCACTCACCAGGCTTTCCTGTGACTCTTGTCATCTGTGTTCCACCACGAAGCTCATGGTGGTGCCATCAAAGGAAGGGGGAGCAATGATCCGTGGCCCCAAAGGCTGTGACGTGATGCTTATGACAGGCTTGCCATGCATCTGGGCAAAGCCCTTGGCTCCCACAAGCTGGGATGTGGCTGCCGGGGCTGAGGAGGAAGAAGAGGCAGGGGACTGACCAGAAGCCATGAAGTATGGGGCTTCAGTGAACGCAGCAGCAGCTGTCTCTTTGCTGGGGGTCTCTGCTGTCACAGAGAGCTCACTGCCTCCTGGAGTGTGAGCAATAGGCGTGGCCTGCAGGGCGTTGGGGGGCAGCACGGTGGGCAGAAATCCAGGGTAGATCATATAGGTGGGCCCATAGGCCCCAGGACTCAGGGCCAGAGGAGGTACAGGAAGAGACATGGATGCCACGGGCTGTTGTTGGGAGGTCATGGGCACATCCACGTATTGTCCTGTCTCGGGGTCAAACAATCTCCGGGTCATGGGTTGAACTGGCGTGTCCACCAGATAGTACTGGCCCGTGGTCACATCCAGGAGCATCTTGCGCTGCGTCTGCTGAGGCTGTGGCTGCTGAAAGGGGTCACTGGGAACAGCGGCTGGGCCCGCGGGTGCTGGGGCTGGCACACCAGGTGGGGAGAAGCAGAGGACCTGAGGCTGGGTCCCCTGGAGGGTAAAGGGCAATGCCTGCTGGTGGTAGACAGCAGTAGGAGGATGCTCGGGGCTCTGTGGTCCTGTTGGGGCAGCTACTGTTTCTCGGTGGTTCTCAGGTTTGGTACGCCAAGCTGGCCTGCTGGTTCCACTAACTTGGGATCCTTTAGGATTATTAGGGACCTGACTGCGGGCACTCAGTGGAGGTAAGCTGCACAGAGTGGCAGCTGAGGAGCTAGGGGGCCCATCTCTAGAAACCCCAGGCCTGCCAAGCAATTCCTCTGAGGCAGCGCTTCCTTTAAGGGGGATGGTCAGGTAATTTTCACAGTCACTGTTGCTCTTTTGCAAACTGAGAGCAGTTTTCCTGTTGACATCGTCAGGAGGTGCTCGGGTGGCTGGGGAGATCTTGAGAGATCTGAGTCCCTGTGATTTGACGCCCTTGGGTGTTGAGAGGCTCTCTGGAGAGGGCCCTTGTGGGAATTTGCCCGCAACACCCCCAGTTTTCTGAGTGCTGCTGGCACTCACCGTGAACACATTCCGATTGCTGGGGAGTGGGGGGAGGGGCTGCAAAGGTTGGGCTCTTTCCACATCCTTGTGGACCGGGGGAATATAGAGAGAGCGGGGCCTTTCTCTGGCCATGTTCTCAAAGGCAGCTGCCCGGGCAGACACGCTCTCAGCGCTGGGGTTTGAGTTTCTCCTCTGCAGACGTTCTATGGGAGGCCCTCGCAGGACCACACCACCTTTGTGTCCTGTGTCCCGTTCTGCTACCTGCGCCAACTGCTTGGCTAGCTTGTCGGGATCTCCTTCGGGTCCCGCTACTCCTTCCCTCTCCTCGCTGGCTATGAGTGACAGGACGTGGCTGTCAGCCATCATAGGCAAGGGGTCACTTTTGCGCTTCCATTCATTCCTGTTGAAGCTGTACAGCTCCTCCATGGACCTCACGGCCGCTGTGAGCTTCTCTAAAGCATTCCGCGCTGGCTTTGGGGCTTTCCCCTCCTCCTTGACATCGTCCTCTTTGGATTTCTCTGGTGTCCTCTGAGCAGAAGCTTTGGAGACTATCTTGAGCACAGGCAGGTAAGAGCTCTGCTCAGATTTATTGGGGGCAATGGTGGCCACAGGCAGCCTGCCAGATGCCCTGTGAACCAAGACAGTCCCTTCAGGGGAGGAGCTCGAGACTCTAGCGCCGCTGCCCACTTTGCCCACACCTTCCCTGGGCTCTCGGTCCACACTGTCCTCTCGTGGACTCACAACTGCCTGACACATAATCACCATAGGGGACAAGGACCTAGATGCTCCAGCGGCAGCAGCCAGCTGCCTAGGCTTAGGCCCTGTCAACCCCTGCTCTGGGGTGACGCTGCCCTTGTCACTGCTGTCCCCTGATCCTTTGATTAGCTTTCTGACATCTCTCACCTGGTGGAGAGGTCCTGGGGCCTTCGACTTGTCTCTAACGTCTCTCACCTGGAACTGGGGCACTTTTTCCAGGTTGTCCCCACCACGGAAGAGTTTCTGTTGGGTCCTGCTGTTGTTGTCCTCAACGGTCTTGAAGAGATTTGAGGTGCTGCCACTAGCCAGCTTGGGCGTGAGCAACTTGGCGATGCTGAAGTCTGGGCTTGGCTGCTGTACACTTCCCAGCCGGATCTTGATTTCGGGAGCCTTAGGTCTGATCACTGCCATGGAGGTGGCCTGGCTGGCAGCAGGGTACTTGGTGGCCTGCTTCCCTGGTTGTTTATCTTTGGGTGTCTGCTGGATGTTGGGCACAAAGAGGCGAGACATGATGGTAGACTTGCTGGCAGAGATCTCGCCAAGGTCAGCCCTCCAGTCCTCACCTTTGGGCAGCTTCAGCTTCCCAATGGGGCCTCTCTCTTCCAGCTTCTCCGCTTCTTTCTCCTTCCATGTCCGGAAGGCGCTGTTCTGGCTCCTCAAGAAGATTCCCTTCACAGTCTCTGAAGCACTCTTTTTAATCTCACAGACTTCTGTGTGTCCTTCAGAGAAATTTCGGCCAGGGCCCGTGCTGCTCTCTCGAGGGGTACTGGCTTTGAAAACGGGGGACTTGGAACCTACAACAGACCCCTCTCCCCCTGCATCAGACACACTGACCACGGTGTACTCAGAGCTAGCCTCAGAGTGACGTGAGCTCTGCCTCTGCAGCCCCCTTTCCCGAGGCTTCTCCACCCCAGGAGGCCCTTCTGTCTCCTTAGAGGTGCTGGGGGGATTACGGTGTGATGTGTCAGTGACTTCTCCCCTCTCCATTTTGAACTCATGTTCTCGCTGCATCTTCTTCGAAATGACATTTTTGAGCAGGCTGGAAGCAAATTTGGACTTCTTCTGGGGGCCGTCACTGCGGGAGGCAGGCTTGCTGCTGCTACTCTCAGACGCCTCTGATCCATCGTCTGTATACACAGAACCTGGACCCTTGCTAGAACCTTTAGTGACTCTGCAGGGTCCGGTGGCTGAGCTGGCTTTGCTCTCACTGCGTAGACTGAGGGGCTCCAGCAGCGTGACCACCCGGGAGCCGGTTTGGACCTGTTTCTGGAAGCACAGGGGTGTCTCGACATGTTTGATTTCTCCCTCAACTTTGCTGACCACAAACTCCAAGGCCTTAGTCTGGGACTTCTTGGCCTGCGGGTAGAGCTGGTCCGCAGTAGCACGGGCGCCGCCGCCGCCCTTCCTCAGACCTGCAGCCACAGAGGCGGCACTGCTTCTCAGCAGGCTCTGTTCCACCCTGGCTCCGACACCTCCACATTTTAAGTCCAGGAAGGTTGACCATCGTCCAAAGCCCACTTCAGAGAGTGTGGCGGAGGACTCTCGGGAGCAGATGTTCAGGGCCTCAAAATAGGGGTAAGCAAGGCTCCGGAAGGCCCTGGATGTTAAGTTCCTCACCTCTTTGTCAGCGTCATCGAGCTCGCTCACAGCGCTGGAGGCGCCGCTGGAATAGTCCACCAGCTCCTTTGCCCGGATCGCCCCACACCTGGTTTGCAGGCGAGCAGGGACAGCAATGAATTTCCTTGCATGGTCCTGAGCCACGGCTGCAGCCGAAGTTTGCTTTAGTGAACTTGAATTGTGTTCAGCAGCTGTAGATACTCGGAGGCTCATGTCGCCTTCATGCTTGGCAGCGTAAATAATGTTTTGCTTTGCACGCACGTTGCTAGGCTCATTTATAGCCCGGGAAGTTGGCTTGATTGACAGGAGGATCTGGCTTGCTGCACTCCCACAGCTGCTTGCAGCAGTGGCCGATGCCCCTAAGGCTGCCTCCCGGAGCTCCGGCAAAGGCTCAGGTGGAGTGGCAGTGCCAGGTCCAGTGGGTGGGGGAATAGTGTCATTGTCAGAGAAGCCACTGCCCACTTCTGTGCTGCTGGTGTCACGGCCACTGCTGCCTGCGCTGGGACGAGCCAGGTCGCTGCTGATGGGGCTGGGAGTCCGAGTGGTGTTGGTGCTCGGAGTGGTGCTGACGTAACAGCTGTTGTCATCGTCTTCTTCGGTGGTGATGTCTCCTGGGGTCTCATCACTGCCACCGAAGGAAGCATAGTCCACGAATGAGTAGATCACGTTGTTGTCCTCGAAGTCCCAGCGAGAAGCCAGCCCCACGTCGAAATCCATGCCCTGCTCTACCTCACTCAGCTGGATCTCATGTGTGGTGATGTAGTGTGCCTCCTCGTTTTTCAGGGGGTCCCTCTTGCCGTGGGACTTGGCGATAATGTCCTTGCACTCTGCTCCATCACTGCCCCGGTCTCTTCTAGCCTTCCCCGCACCTGCCCTGTCTCCTGCTTCTTCTCTGTTGTGTCCTTGGCAGCTCCTTTCAGGCTCACTCTCAAAGCCTAACGATGAAGAGGAGGTGGCCAGGACCCCCAGGAACTTGGTAGGATCATCCATGTTGGAAAGGCCGTTGTCTTCTGCTCTGTTGACCGGAGAGGAGGAGAAAGAGGAAGATGAGAAGTCATTCTCACCAGCTTGGGAGCCGAGGCATTGGGGAGAAGCAGGACTCCCCCTGGGGTTTGGGGCCTCCCTGGCATGGCTGTTAGCTTCATCCTGGGCTTTTGTCTTGGGTCTCCTAGGCGCCTGCTCCTCAGGGCAGCGTTCCAGTAGCAGTTTCAAGGTCTGGGGGCTCTTCCTTCTGACTCCAGCTGAAGCACACATCTCCGCATACTTGGCTTCAGGCTGGGTAGAGGCTGATGGCTCAGAACGCGGCGGCAGCTGCTGCCTGGGCTCCGGGCTGGCTTTTGCTCTGCTCACTGGGTCCTCCGCGGGCGTCAGGCTGGTCCGTGCGTTCCTGTCAGAAGTACCGCCTTCCATCCTGAGCCCTTGTCCAGGTTTAAGTGACAAGAAGAGACAGTGGTGAGCTCTGGGGCTGTCTTGGGTCTCACCCTGGTCCCGGAGGGGCCGCAGAGTGGCCTGAACCAGGTTCCCACGTGCCTGGGCTGGCCCCAAGGCTGTAGGTGCCACGGCCACGACTGCCACCACCGCCCAGTTCTTCAGCCCCTGTGGTGGGGCCTCGGCAAGCCAGAGGGAGGTGGGAGGGCTCCCAAGAGAGGCAGCAGAGGTGGTCTGTAGCCAGGGGGCTGCGGCTCTGGCCGCGACTGTGGCCAGTGTCCTGCTGCGAAGCTGTCCTGTCCAGTTGCTGGTCTGGCACTGTCGGTGGCTGGGGGTCTTAATGCCATTAGCCAGTGAAGAAGCAGCATGTGTAGGTCGAGCCTGAGTCTGCCAGAAATGAACGGAAAGCATGTGCTGTGTGTCTTATGCAGCCTTGTCCCTTTCCTGGATGGGGAGATGGAGGGTCACGTCATTCCAGAAATATTTTTAGTGTCCGTTCCCTAGTCATACCGAAACTACACTTGAGGGTAAAAGAAGAGGCTGTGGAGCGACGAGGAGAGGAGGTGGGGTGGGCGAGGAATGTGGTTTCTGATTCAAATCAGCCAAATGTTCATTGTAATCTGTTTTAGAGGCGTCTAGCAAGTATACAATTACCCTTCACTGGCTTCCATCTTTCCCCAGCCTCTGATTAAACGAATTTTCTTTCCTTGTTCAAAAATTCAAATTTTGCACTGCACTTCAAAATCAACTAAGGACACTCCAGAAATATTTTGAGTCCCCCCTTGTGCATATGGTAATTTTATATTTGCCTCATTTGCATTCTTTCTCTCTTTGGAAAGCAAAATCAGATGAGTGACGGTCAAAAAAGTTTTCATAGGACAAGAATATTTCATCCAAAAAAAAAAAAAAAAAAGAATATTTCATCCTCCTTCCCTTTGGCCAAACGTATCCTCCATGGAGCATTACCTGTTTGTTTCAAAATAGGAAAAATCCCTTCCAGAATCCTTGCTGTTTTTCAAAGCTGAGAGGGGGATTTTCAGAGACCTAGAAGCTCCTTAAATAAACTTTGAGCTACAGGCATTCTGAAGGAACACAGGAAGAGAAGATGGAGTCGGCTTCAAATCCCTACACTGTCTACTCAAGCTCACAGCCATTCCTAAACTTGAAAACCCACTACAAGACAATAAACCCTGTTAAATATAGCCCGCGCTGCAGCTCGGCGCTTGGGTTCCCCTGGCTGCGCGCCAGGTCTGCAGGGCGCAGAGTCAAAACACAGAAAGAACAAGGAAAATGCTGACCCTTTATGAGTACAGTGCGGCTTGGAGGGAGGGTCGGAGAGGAAATGTGAGCCGCTGGCATGCCCCGTGAAAATACGGCCAAAATCCCAGCGCACCGCCTCTGAGACATGTCCGTTCCAAACAAATCAAGAGCTGTGCAGGCAGATTTGACAAGGAGACCCCACCCAAGGGGTCTGTGCTAGCAACCTTTGGGACAGTTCCCGGGGCGCAGTCCACGGATAACCAGGACTCGGTTTTGGTGAGAGCTGGCCGTTGTCACCTGCCAGGCCCAGCTCCACCACTATACATAGTCTCTGCGTCACTTACGCAGATTGGATAAAGCTCTATTTTAAACAGCTACATTTGTGGGAAGTGAGGATAAGACCATCAAACATCCCCTTTTGACATGGATGCCACGCCCACGCTGAAACGTGTTCCTTCCTCTGAGTAGGCTTGTGGGTAGGTGGGAAGTAGGCAGCCTAACAACTGCAGCTTCTACCTTCTTTCCCTGTTGACATGCAGGCATCCCAACCCACCCATTCTCCCCAGGATAAGCCCTCTCTGCCTCTCTCTTCTGCCACCAAAACACGACTGGGAGAGGCTGAACGGATCTGAAATAAAAGTATGAACATAAAGCCATAACTCACAGTGAAGGGAAGGACAAAGCAATACCTTCCAAATCTTAGTTTCTTAATTAATAGGTACAACTAACTAGGAGCAGTTTAATCTGTGCATACATTAATGATTGAATCCTGTTAAGACCCTGATGAGTTAAAGTACAATTACTGTGCTGATTTTATAGATGGGGAAATGGAGACACAGCGATGGGGCAGATCCAAACCCAGGCAGTCCAGCTGGAGATCTTTACGGTTATGGTAGGCACACTTACTGGTCGCCATGGTCAAGGAGGGTACCCACATAACCAATTAGGGGTTACTTACCCATTCAGCTCTGCATGAGCACAATGAAGCCATGTGACTATTTGAGGTTTGTTTCTTTGTTTGTTTGTTTGTTTGTTTGTTTTTTAATTTCAGATAATCAATCTGAGAACCCTTTATGGACTCAGAGGACTAAGGACCATGGTCTTGTTAATGAAATGGAATTGACTATAGTCACCTTCTCTCAGGCAAGCAGAATTTCCAGCCCTCCATTTTACCTTTTCCTTCAGCTGGCCATGCCTCAGGCAGTAGAAAAACCATGAAGGCAGGCGCAGGTTCTGTGAAGCATGTGCATAGCATTTTCATATGGCCCTGTCTGTCATGACAACACAATAGGTTTTCTCAAGTTTCTACCTATGGCTGGAAAAATATAAAACTGAAAGGTCAGTGCACTGGGCTTCAGGTAACTCCTGCTCTCTTTTTTTATTTATTTGTTTTTAATTTTTGCTTTTTCAAGGCTGGCCTCGAACTCAAAGATCCATCTGCCTCTGCCACCCCAGTGCTGGGATTAGAGGTGTGCGCCATCACTGCCCTTCGTAATTTCTTAATAGCCAAAGTTCTGAAAATCTTTCTCCTCCCAAGTTCTCCTCCATCCATGAGCACAACCCTGGCCAAACCTCTCTGGGAATCAGACACAGCATAGTTATAACATGGCACTTACCTTCAGAACATCCCTATGGCTCCTCCTCTGTTTTCTAGATAAACAATTCCAGTGTAGGTGAGGGAAAGGGAAAATTTCTTCATAGAAAGCTGATTTCTGAAAATTTTTGTTTAAGTCAAACCACAAATTCTGTTTAAAAATTAAATAAATGAAACCTCTGCAGCAGGACTGAGTATTAAAAGTAAAGAAACCTATAAATAGAAAAACAGTTACCAATTTTAGGATAAAGAAGACAATGAAGAAGTCCAAGCTGTTTACCTTCTGGAAGGTTTAGAGATGTGGGTCAGTTTGTGGTACTGTGAAAAGACATGGTCCCAACTCTATTGCACTAGCTTGGAGCCACAATGTCTTTTATTCTTTCATATGAGTGCAATCACTTTTTTACAGATGAACTCAGTGATTACCTACACAATCTCTGGTCTTGAGCAATTGACATGACTAATATTGCCAGTATTAACCCATGGTAAGTGGGCATGCTGGTGAGCCAGGCAAGGTATGCCTTGTTGATAACTTTATATGGGAATTCAGAGAGCAACAAAGGAAATGACTCAGCACCGTTATTTTTGTCTCCCCGGAGAAAGTTTCTTAGCTTTCCCTGAAGGATTTCTGAGATAGCTAGATCAGTGTAGGTAAAAACCTTAACATGATTTCAGAAATTAAGAATGAAGGCCAGACCGCCCACCAGTTGATCAAAGGATGTACTTATATTTCAGGTCTCCAACTGTGGCATAATTTGATAACTAAGCATGGAAAAAAATGGTTTATTGAAGGTCAGCCTTAGGCTAGAAATGAAGCGATGCATTAGGTTAAACAGCCTTAGATTAGTTGCCAAGATCTTGACCAAGCACAGACGTTCTTAATTTCTCTGGAATGCAATGGGAAGTGAGGGTGATGCCTTTATGTTTAGTCGAGGGTCTTTCTATAAAGATGTGTACAGCTCCCAGCAGACTCTTAGGTAAAGAAGGCTTTTCTGGGGACCACTCCCTAAGACCCAGAGCGTGGCCAGCTCCTTTCCAGGCCTAGGTCAGGACACTTGGAAATTAGAACCTGAAAGAAGGTGCTTTGTCATCTTTTTAATATTTCCTGAAAGTATTAAATGGTGCCTAGTTATTCAGCTATTGGAATAAGTGCTTCAAAAATCATATGACTTAAAAGTAAGTATTGCTTCCACGTTATGGATTTTAAAATAATTTTTAAAAAAAGTGAGGTTAACTGAAAACTTCTGCCTTGTATGGATTTTTGACAAATTTTCCCAATTAACCAAATGCTGAGACTCTGGTTAGAACTGAGTTTGAGGTGGTTCCAGCCTGCACCGGGTGGGTAATTGAGTACTGAGTCCATGGCGTGGAGGGGCAGTCACAGGGTCATGCCCATTACAGGCTAATTAAGCTGTTGCAGAGCCTCAAGCCAGCCACCTGCCTACAGAACCAGCTGGTCCAAAGACACGAAGAGGTAGGATTAGGAAAGAAATGACTATCCCTGTGAAGGGGAAAACAGCATGTACACTGAGGGTGAGTAAGTGAAGAGCGTGTCATGGCATCCTGGGGCCACACAGGCTCTAGATGCAAACCCTTAGCTATGTCCTTAAAACTTGGAAGGTCAGGAAGGCAGTCACCACCAGAAATAAACCCTAGTTAACTAACTGCCCCGTGAGCCTGCACGCAAGCTCAGCTCTTCAGTGGTTGTTCACTCTGTCCCTGAGCCAGTAGGCACATCAGAGAGTCCATCTTCTCTGACCTCCTCCTCCTCTTTCTGCCTCTTGAAGCCATCTTGGACCTTTGGCACCCCCTTTCTCTGCTGTTATTCCTCTAAGCCATCAACTTCTTCTGTTAGACGAGTGTGCCCCCAGGCCTTTCTCCTGAGGGTGCTATAGGGGTGTCAGTGTTTTACAGATGACTCTACAAAGGAAAATGACCCTTGAAGACCACCCTTAGGTGAAATCTCTTTATAACACTACTTAAAACAGCCTAGCTCTAAATTTTGGTCTGTCTTATTCGCGGTCTATCTGTCATCTAGCTTGCATGTTGTGTATCCAGAATGAAAGAGGAGGCCCAGGGTTTCCCAGTCTGGGATTGCAGGGCAGGGAAGATGTCTCCCTTGCCTTTCATGGGTTACAGTGGATGGTTCCAGGCCAGTAAGCTATGATTAGCTAGTAAAGTCAGCTGCTTGTGTAATCACAAAGGACACATGTTTCTATAGCATTAGGAAGGATTTTTCCCCCTTTTAGGTCTTGATGTCACTTTTATTTATTTATTTATTTATTTTGTTTTTCAAGACAGGGTTTCTCTGTGTAGCCTTGGCTTTGGCTTTCCTAGAATCACTCTGTAGAGCAGACTGGCCTCGAACTCATAGATATCCACCTGCCTCTGCCTCCCAAGTACTGGGATTAAAGGAGTGCACCACTGCAGCCACCACCACCTGGCAGTTGATGTTGCATTTTTGAGCCTTACACTCTTGGGGGTGTTTGGTTCTGTCTACTTTGGAAAATGTGTGTTAACTACAATGGTACTTAGAATGACCATGTCATGTCGTATCTCACCAGCTCACCTTACGTCTTAGTCACTGTTCTATTACTGAGAAAAAACCACCATGGCCACAGCATCTCTTATTAAAGAAAGCATCTAATTAGGGACTTGCTTAGAATTACAGAACCTGAGTCCATTATCATCATGGCAGGTAGTATGGCTACAGGCCCTATGGTTCTGGAAAAGTAGCTAAGAGCTACATTCTGATCCCAAAGCAGAGAGGGGAGGGCAAAGGGTGGGGGGAGAGAGTGGAGAGGGGAGGGGTAGAGAGTGGGAAGGGGGAGGAGAAGGAGGAGAGACTGGGAAAGGAGGGGGGCGGGCGAGGGGGCAGGGGAGGGGGAGAGAGTGGGGAGGGGGAGGGAGAGGGAGAGGAAGAGAGAGATTGACTCTGGGCCTGGTGTGGGCTTTTGAAACCTCTAACTCCACCCTCAGTGACACACTTCCTCTAACAAGGCCACGCCTCCTAATCCGAACAACTCTACTCCCTAGTGAATAAGCCTTGAAATACATCAGCCAGTGGGCAGCCATTCTTATTCAAACTACCACACCTTATTAACCAAAATAAATTTTTTTAAAAAAAGGAACTTTCTCAGTGTAATTTAAACTCTCCTCAGGGCCACATCTGATTTATTTATTGTTTTTATTCCAACATCTCAGATTTAAAAAAAAAAAAAAAAAGTAAAGCTCTTTATTCTTCCTCTGTCAGTAGCTCCCCTCCACTCACTTACATCTCCCTCCCTCCCAGAGGAGGATCTGGCACACTATAGGAACAACATAAACCTTTGTTAATCTGCAAACGACTGGACAGTAGGACTGAGCAGACACCAGTTTATCCTACATTATTGAGCCAGTGGTTAAAAAGTTTATTTGGAATAACTGGGGACTGCCAAAATAATTTAGGGAGAATTTTACTAGATGAATAGAAAGGATGATTTTATAAATGAGGCGTTAAATGCTTCAACTTGGACATAGTATTGGTGCATTTTTAAAAGCCGCATTCAAAGTTCTTAGAAACAAAAATCAAAAGTAGCAAAAAATAAAAAAAATTTTTTAAAAAATCACCGTTTTATTTTGCCTGCCTTCTAAACTGCCTCAGCAACAACAATATGTTTAAGACATTGTTATCAGTACAAATTCAAAAATCATTAAATTCTAAATTAAAATAATAATAATGAAGCTCAACAGTTGAGTCAAATCCCGAATAGAGATCTTAAGGGTGCATCCTTCAGCCTCTGCCTCCAACAAAATTCTTTGCATCTGGTGGTCAGCCTGTAAGCATTTCAAGTCAAGTAGCAACAGTAAAGGCATTGCCTTTGAAAGGTCAGGGGTCCTTAACCAATAAAGGCTTTACTCTGAACTCAGACCCTGAGGGCTTTCTGCTGGCAGCTGTGGCCGAGCAGGACTCGCCCAGAGGGCTGGCTTTTGCTACTGAGCTTAATGGGCTTACAAAGGAAGGCAAAACCAGCCAGATAGATTTCAAGCCAACAGACCCTTCTTGTATTTACAACATGCTTTCCTAGTAACCGTTTATTTTGCTGAAAACATTCAAATAGAAACCTCCAGAGTCTCTTTTGAGACGATGGTTTCATATTCCCTACTCAAACACCTGCCTGATTTTAATGTGCTATTTTAGTACGTCCGTCCTGAAAGCATGTGTTCTCATCTATAAGATTCAAGTTGGTGTTCAGATGTTTACCATCCATACAGCCGCTTGGCATAGAAATGGATACAGAAGGTTTTTCTGGCTACTGCTGTAGAGAAACACGGGCAGGAAAGCCGTTTCCATTCAGGCTAATACACAGCCATTTTCCTATGTGAGTAGCAACTTGGGACTACGGTGCCTTGGTTTGGTGGCCTTCTCTGGACTTCTTCTAAATGTCTTAGTGTGACTGAAGGGAGCTCTGCCGAACCTCTTTCTTGCCTTTATTCCTGGAAAGGCACCACTGTATTAACAGGTCTGGCTCACTACTCGGGGACTGGCTGACATCTGCGTAATGGGCTTTCTCGCTCAGTGCATCATAGGCTGCACACAAGTCAGGCCTTGAGACATAGCTCAACATCATGCAAGTGACGCCAAAATCCCTTCTTGAAAACCTACCTGTAAGCTCCATTTCAGGATGATGACTATACAACCCTGCACCGAGAAAATGTTCATAGGTGTGCAATATATGAGTATCCACAGCTACTTGGGAAATAGCCCATTTACAAACTAACACCTCTTAACGGTGCTTGACGTTGTACCCATGCAAAAATCCTTAGATTCAACAAAGACCTTCTCTTCAGAAGAGACAGGCTTATGCTTTGGACTCTGACTTCAGCCCTACTCTGTGTTGGAACCAGTCCATCTGGGATCAGCTGTGTGCCTTAGGCACACTTCAGCCTGGATTAGACAACCGGTATCTGGGCCCAGCATCTTATCTACAGAGGCAGGGTGGTGTTTTCATTTCCCAAGCCGAGCCCTAGCTTTTCAATTTCCTATTTGTTATTTGCTGCCTTTCTTTTATGAAAGGATTCCTTCATCTGGTTGATTTTTGGTGCGGTATTTAAAGGGGAGTCTTTAAAAGCCAGCAAATGAGCTTTCCATTCCTTATGTTGTGGTATATAATTTAAATTATGTATAGTGGCTTAAGTGAGCACCCTGTTTATGAGCATATCCGGGCAGGAAGCACTAGGTTTTACAGCTTCTGGGTGAAGTGTGGCCCCTCTTTGGATGCTTCCAGACCACGCACTTGTCCTATTGCTGTGGCAGCTGCATCTTCTCGGTTCCCAGTGTGCTGGGCTGCACTGCTTCCAGCTCCCACTATGACTGGAGCGAAGAAAATAATGCTGGGGACTTGACTGCACTCACCGTCCCTGCAAGTTGTCATGGACAGTGTAGAGCCTGCTTGGTGAGACCCTAGGTGACCCTTTAAAATGGGCAAATAGCTACTGGGGTGTGAAGAAGATTGAAAGACATAATACAATTAAATGACTTGAAGCAGGGTCCAGCACGCAATGTGCCTTCCTTGCTCCCAGCTATTGCTTCCTTGCTGGCTTTCTGACAGTGGGTGTCTGGGAAGGATTGAGGTGGAATGCAGTTTTCTTAACTTTCTCACCCAACATAATCCAAATAGAGTTTACCTCTATTACCTCTATTACAAAGAGTAGCGTTCAGCACCGGGTGTGGTGGCACACACCTTTGTTCCCAGCACTCCAGAAGCAGAGACAGGTGGATCTAGGTGAGTTCGAAGCCAGAAGCCAGCCTGGTCTGCACAGCAAGTCCCAGGACAATCAAGGCTACACAGAGAAAGTCTGTCTCAAAACCCAAAACCCAAACCCAACCAAACCCAAAGAGTCGCGTTTTCCTCTCACCCCGAATTTGTATCTAGAAACAGACTCAGCCAAGCCTTTCTGTTGTAGCCTTCAGGGAGTAGTGAGGTAAGTGAGTGGATTCTGTTGTAAAATGTGCAGAAATGTACAGAAAGGATGACCCTTTGGTCATTCTAAGCTCAAATCATCTACCGTAGGCGCTGTGGTCAGAAGTACCTGTCTGTGTTAGTATGAGGAGATCTTTCCCTATTTGTCAAACTCTGCAGAAAAAAAGGACAACTAAATGATGTAATCTGATCAAGGGAATTGAAGTGTAGCTAATCTGGAAAATGTGTTGATACTTGCTCAGAGATATGGTTGCACATTTTTGTTTAACAGGGGGTGGGGCTCAATAACTGAACAGTTTGTGCACTTTAATTACCTCTTTAGGACCAAGTCACTTATCTGTAGATGAAGTGATCAAGAGGAATATTATAAAATATGGCTAAAATTAAATTTACTACTAAAATTTGGCTTTACTTGGCTCCATAGCATGTATGGCATCCTGTTGGATAAAACAGACCGAGGAAGCCAAGAAAAAGTGGTCTGTTGTAAAATGTAAAAACTAAGTCTCATTGCTGCAGCTTCGATGATGCACGCACTGAGAAAGTGCTGGGAAAATGCTGACACCACCCTAACACGTAAACAAAAGGGTTACTTTGTGTTGGTGGTGCAGCCAGGCCTAGCACAGCAGTTCTTAATCTGTGCATTGTGACCCCTTTGGGCTCATTGAAAAACACAGATATTTGCATTGCATTACAATTCATAACTAGCAAAATTACAGTTATGAAGTAGCACTGAAGATAATTTTACGGCTAGGGGTCATCACAACATGAGGAACTGTATGAAAGGGTCTCAGCATTTGAAAGGTTTTGAACCACTGGCCTAGTGGGAGCTCTTGGGTCCCAGAGGTCATGGCTTTTAAATACAATGTGATATAATCTTCCCTTCTCTCTCTTGTATTTCTAGTCATGAAATGAGCACTTTTGCTCTGCTGTTTATCCAGGTCACTGGGTGCCACCACGGGTGCAAAGAAAGCCGCCTGGTGACAGACTCTTTAAAACTTCTAAAACTATGAGAGAGAGAAAGACTCAGGATTCCAGCTCTCACTCATGTCCTGGGTTTCCAGCCTTGAAGGCTCGTTTGCTGTCTTCGTCTCTAGAGAAGATGAAACCAGTTGAGGCGTAAACTTGAAGCACTGGGAAGCTGGCCAGGACTGTCCAAGGATGCCTCCCTTTGTCTCTTCCATCCTGGATCTGTGGCTGAGTCTGCTGTGCTAGACGAGTCTAAAAGAGACGAACCCCCGTCCACGCAACCTTCTGGACCAGCAAGGCTATGCTGAAGTAAAGGTAGGAACCCTGGATGTGGTCCCCCAACAGGGGCCTCAGAATTCTCTCCTCTGCGGAGCCATGCAAGGGAGGATCAAATGGCTCTTGCTGGCTCAGAGGCCTGGGCTCCATCACACTTGCACCTTCTAAATTTAGAGCATGTCAGTAAACAGCACTGTGACTCTGCCCTGTGCTTGCTGGGAAGCGCATGGCCGCTCTCCCCGCCCCCCACCTCCACCACCACCACCACATCTCATGCATGCACTTACGACTTCTGCGCCTCAACGTGCCATCAGCTTCACTTCTGTACCTTAAAATTCAGCCTTCAATCAGTTTGTGTTTGGGTTGTCAATAAGTTAATTTGGAAAAAACAAAAAACAAAAACAAAAAGCCCCTGACTTGGAGCAAGTTGAATAAATAGCATTTAAATGGTGATTGATTCCCTTAGGTCTCTGAACATACTGTGAAGTGTTCACCAGGCTGCAGAGACCAATGTCCCTGTGGTCCTGATGTGACACTTTCACCCATCAAATAAAGACTGGGTCAAACAAATGAAGACAGTGAAAGTGCTATCTTTGGGTTTTTTGCTTCATGTTCACCTTTGGCCCAATAGAAACGAGAACTTTCTTTCTTAGGGGATACTGGTTCTTTCAGTTTCTGTTTACCCTCCCCCAAAGACAAAGATGAGCATAGAGAGCTGCCAGCTAACTGTGTTGTTCCTAAAAAACTCCAGTGGCCTTTCTTCAACAAACATTGAATAATACAATTTTGTGCACTTATAAATTAGTAATCCTTTTGTAGGGAAAAATCTCCCCCACCATTTTGTTTTAACTTACAAAATATAGAGTAGGGTTTTAATTTTTGTTTTTTGTTTTCTTTACAAGAGGAATGTTGTAGGTGTTTTTTTTTTAGTTAGAATTACACAAAAATGGCATAGGTGCCATTCCTTTCTAAGAACCAGAAGATCTCAATTAATGTCCCCGTGACAGTATTGATTAGCTCCATGACCTTGACCACTTAAGTCTGTTGAACTTTTTGTGTGGTTTCCTTTTTATAAAACAAAGGTACTAAGACCTACTTCACAGACTTGTTGTGATCAAATGAGATCACTCCCATTCTGCCAGCCTACACATTTGTCCGTTGGAGACTGCTCATCATAGTCCAGGGGTGTGCATGGGTTTGGTGCTGATGCTGCGGTCCACACAGCTCATGTGTTCTCCATTGCAGTTTTCTTCTGAGACGTCTGTCTACCTTCGGTTAAAATTCTATGATAGTGGCCTCTATCAGGCATGTAGTAATTGGATACATTTATTGTCAAAACTACCATTGTTGTACATTTTATAAATGTCATAATGATAGAAACATTAAAAAAAAATAAAATTTGGTTTCACAACTTCCTAGAAATACACCCACTGTCTGATAGGAAGGGCAAATTGTTAGAAATAAGTTCAGAACCATAAAGAGAAAAGGCACCAGTACAAGTGAAGGGTCTGGACAAGGCAAACTTTCAAGAGGGCGCACTTAGAAAATGGACCACATAGACAAGAAGTGGACTTAGTGCTCATCCTAACTCAGGTGGTAACTGTATGTTTTCCCCATTGCCTGGGGTCCAACCTCACAGTCTTATTCAACTGACTAACCTTAAAAGAAGGCTAGTGCACAGGAAAAGAAGTGAGAAGGGATTAGCTATTTTAATCTGAGAATGCACAGGACTTTTTGTGTAAACAAAGGTTTTACTGGGTGGGGTAGGGGAGATAAAATCATTTGCATAAAAGTCTTACAATGTGAGTGAGATTTTTTTTTAAAGATTTAAATTCCTTTTCATAAATAAGTTTTATAGTATTTAATAGGAAAGACTCATATTTAGTGGTTTATTTACCTTTTTTTTTTTTAATTACCCAAATGACAGCATGCCTTTCAAACGTATGAGAATTGTGAATGAAGCATCTAGTTTAAATAATACGCCATCTTTACTGGACAATATAAAGTAAGAACTATGTTTTCCTGGGCTTTCCAGGCAAAATGGAAGCAACACACCTTGTGAGTTGTGGGTGTGGATGCTCTCAGGGCCTCCGCATTCTGGAAGCTCTTTCACACTCCTGTCTGTCCCTACGCTCTGTGTCCACCACTTCAGCAGGATATCCCTGTGTGGCTACTTTTTGACATTCCCAAGCTATGCCATGCTCATGGAGGGATGGAGGCTGTTTCTCTGTCTGCCCTGGTACTGAGGGCATCCCATGATCTCCTTGTAGGGTCTCCAGCCACTGGGGAGTTTGCTGTCATTAGCACTCATCCCCTGTACCTTTCAACACTTGTCTTTTACAAGAACTATTTTACTCTTACGTTAGATCCTGGGGTCTTACGTACTTCTTACAGCCATCTCAAGATGCTGTGGAGACCATCTCTTGGAGGTTTTACTTAGACTCAGGGACAATGGTTTACTTGTACTTGCACAGCTCAAGGATGCTCCAAACACAATCCAACCTATTCTCAATAGCATTGTCCGAGAGTCTCCTCCCAGTAGACAGCCTATCGAACAGAGCAGGATAGCACTGGGGAGAATTCAAAGCTCTGGACTACTTCTTACACCTGAGTCTGAAGCTGGATCCTTACAAACTCGGCATTCTCTGTCACCTCCGGCCACTTTACCCAAGTGCTGATGTAAGGGGCATTTCAAAGCTCTGCCTAAGTCCAGGCCTGCATGGTGCCTTGGAACACACCTCTTCCCCTCCAAGCAGGCTGTCATTGCCTTTGCTCAGGGCTCTTTCATCTTTCCCTGAATTATGGCAATGGCTTTCTCTCTTGCCTCCTTGCTTTCAATCTCCTCCCATACCCCGTCCGTTTTTTTGTTGTTGTTGTTGTTAGTGTTGACAAGCTGACCTATGTAAATCAAATCTGTTGCTCTCATCCTCCCGACTTAGAACCTTTAGTCGCTTTCCGCTGCCTCAAAACAAAGTGCGAACTGCTCAGTGTGGATAGAAGACAATTTGTCCACGACCAACTCCCGTGTTATCTTTTGCCTCCAAGCCACCATGTCTCCCAGCTTGATGCTGCCTCTGCCTTCAACAACCCCTAATTTCACACCCTTTTGATTTCACCAAACCCAGCTTGGGTTTTGCATCCCCTTAGAAGAAACCTGAAAATAAAGCCATGGACTCTGAATTTAGCAATAATAATGCTTACTGGATCCATGAAGTATCTAAACATGGCAATATTAAGGAAGGTCAACGTCATGCCTGTGACACACACCCCAGATATGTGTAAACTGATGCTAGTGTCAAATTCAATGAACTACATGGAGTAAAGAGGATCCAGACGTGGTGGCGCACGCCTTTAATCCCAGCACTCAGAAGGCAGAGGCAGGCGGATCGCTGTGAGTTCGAGGTCAGCCTGGTCCTGAAAGCTAGTCCAGGATAGCCAGGGCTACATGGAGAAACCCTGTCTCGAAAAACCAAAAGAAGAAAAAAAGAAAAAAATAATCAAAAGAAAAGAAATGAAGAAGCTGAGTTCTGGTCATGGTATCGTCACATGGTTTATTATCTTGACATGAAAGGACTGCACCCTGCCATAGATTCTCACACTGTGCTTAGCACAAGCCTATAGCACTCAGCATCTTCCAAAGGTCAGTTCCGATATTGCTCTTTCAATATATGCACATTGTTTTTAGGATCTTTAACTAGGTTTTTCAGTTACTGTTAGTCGTGGGGTGTGTGTGTGTGTGTGTGTGTGTGTGTGTGTGTGTGTGTGTGTGTGTGTGTGTGTGTGCCTACATGTGTTTATTTTGAGAAAATGTCTTTTTGCAAAGCCAACCAACCTACTACAACACTGAGGAGCTGGGGTTCTTCCAAGAGAGCATACTAGTGAAGTGAACCCTGACTGGCCTTGCACTCATGCAGCTGTCCCAGGCTCAGTGGCCACCGTAACACAGACAACAGGGTCATTTCCAACTACAACAGGTGTCCCTGATTTTAAGTCTTTCTTAAATTTCAGCAGAGACTGCAGGACGGTCATGGAAAAAAAGTTGGAAGAGATGAAGGAAGATGGGGGTTGTGGAGTGAGTGGTGTGCCCTGGACAGCTCCAGCTGGTCAGTGTATTTTCAGTGCCAGAGAGTTCTGCTTGGCAAGCCCAAGATGGCAAAGATGGGCCGATTCGGTTTTCAACTGTCACCAGTCACCAAATGACTTATCTTGTTGTGCTGGCTAGTGACTGGCCACCAACCACACTAAACCATTGCTCCCAAAGATAGATTAACTGTTTACAGCAAAATCATCCTTGCCAGGGCTCTGCAGGAACACACTTCAGCCAAGGAAAAGAAATCTGTTAGCTGCATGGGAGATATATTAC
Source organism: Acomys minous (assembly GCF_964271855.1). Lineage (NCBI taxonomy): Eukaryota > Metazoa > Chordata > Mammalia > Rodentia > Muridae > Acomys > Acomys minous. The sequence goes on along the minus strand of NC_140496.1, from coordinate 92,708,863 downwards.
ATTCATCTGTAGATTCTGAGACCTGAAAAAAAAAATCCTAGGTGTGGAAAACAGCTCTGTGAAAGACTAATAAATATTAGAAGGATTGGTGAGGTGTTCAAGTACAACCTTTAATTGACAAATGAACAGTGTAATAATGTCTATAATTACATATAAGGTATGAGGGGCTGCAGAGATGGCCCAGCCATTAAAGGCTAGGCTCACAACCAAAAAAACATATAAGGCATGAGTGTGCTAAGTGGCATCTTGTCCTCTGGAGAATTCTGCCCAGAAAACCAAAGTAGGTCCTTAAGCTCCTGAAAAACAAATGTCAGCTACATCTTACTGTTTTCCTGATCTCAGCATGTCGCCTATTATGTCATACTAACCATCGCCTCAGTGCAGGTATATACACCAAATTAAAAAGCACTCCACAGATATGAATATGGACTGCTCTTTCAGAGGTCCTGAGTTCAATTCCCAGCAACCACATGGTGGCTCACAACCATCTATATAATGTGATCTTCTGGCCTGTATTGTATACATAATAAAAATTTTTTTAAATAATATGTATTTAAGATATACAATGTGCTATTTTTATATGTGTGTGATGTCGTTGGCACAATCAAGCTAATTAACATATCCACATCCCGCAGACACACACCATTTTCCAGTAAGAATTCAGGATCATAAATTTTAAACATAACTCAGTGCTGTTAACTATGGAGACTAGCTCTGGGACATTTTGCCTAGTCTCCAGGAAAATGGTTGTCCTTATACTTGCATAACTCAAGAACGCTCCATACATAGTCTAATCTATTCTCACAGCATTGTCCTAGGCCTGACTCTGACCACCACACCGGCATTAGATGTATTCATCCTGCCTAAGTCAAACTTTGCACTCTCCCTCCCCCCCCCCCCAATAGTCTCATGTCACTTAGTCTGTAGCTTGCTACATAGACAGAAATGACCTTCAGCTTATGATCCTCCTGCCTCCACCTCCCAAGTACTTCAATGCCAGGTATGTGTCAATACACTTGGCTTGTGCATGCTCAGCAAGTGCTCTGCAAATGGAGCTCTATCCCCAGCCCAGAAAACTTGCTGCTTTTGGACCAAGCCTTCACTCCCCAAGCCCTCGCATTGATGGTTCTACTCACCAGTCACTGACTTGCCTTGCTTTTACTATGAATTCAACTTGGTAAGATTCCACCTACAAGAGGGGTAGATCATGGAGTATCTGTGATTGTAAGCCTCGTGTATTTTACTTAGCACACTTGTCCCATATAGTCATCTCTGCTGTCAGAGTTGACAGAATTTCCTTCGTGTTAAGGTCGAATGCTATTTCGTTGTATTTAGATGAGCCACCTTAAGTTATGCATAACAAAATGGTGTTGCTATTTATACTTCACCACATTTACATGTAACACTTATGTACATGCAATATTGACCTACACGTAATATCACTTTAAGGTATTGATTTCATTTCCTTTGAACATACACTCAACCCTTGAGCAACATGCATTGCTCAACTCTGTAGGTCTGTTTACAGGCAAACCTTCCCTGCCCCCATTTTGTAACAATTTGAAAAACTCATGGCCTATAAGGGGTATGTATTGATGTGATCATGACCTGCCTAAACTTTTCTATTTTTCTCTGATTGTATAAACATATGTACTTTGTTACCACAAGCACATACAAGTCTGTTATAAAAAATATTTTTATTAAAAGTTTTGTGCACAGCACAGACTGTATACAGTGTCACTCACAGTTGAAATTGTCCTGACTGACAATAACTTCTGCTGTTGAGCATTAACTATCCTATACAGTCCACCGCTGTAGTGATTTCGCAGTCCATCGTTTCTTGGCCCCAAAAGCTTTGGTAAAGTATTGCGTGGCAGGGCTCAGCTTCAGAAGAGCCCTTTCCTGATGTACAGAAAGAAAAGAGAAGATCCAAGAAGAGGCAAGAGCAATATAGAGACCACAAAATCACGCTCCCAGTGACCCACTTCCGCCAGGAACTTCCCACATCCTACTTCTAACCACTTCCCAATAAAGCCACCAAGGTATGAATCCGTCAACGTTTGAACCAAGTTAAGTAAAGGCCTCCAATCTCTCAGGCATTTCTTAGTCCAAGCAAGATGACAATGATGAGTAGCCATGGCAACAGAAATGTCCCAGAATGCTGTCAGTATCCCCATCTGATATCTGCTGTTTATAACATTTCAGCAAGGTTGTTAAACAAGTAGAGGAGGCCAGCATTTTCTGGCTGTGTGTGTGTGTGTGTGTGTGTGTGTGTGTGTGTTCGCGCGCGCGCGTGTCCCCTTGATTAAGGTTCTCCCCTCATCTGAGACATTGCTTACTGATCTAAGAGGAAGCTAAGAGTGAGTTTAGTGGAGTTTCTCAAATTCAAAGAGGCAACTGGAGCACAGTTCCTCTAGAGACAAAAGTGGATGTGTGACCCAGCTCCACAGGAGTTAGAGAGTTGAACAGCAAGGTCATTGGCTTTGGAATCAACCCACGTGTCTGTGTTAGAATCCTGAGTCCCCTGCATACTCACCATGTGGCCTGGACATGGTTAACCTTCCAGCCCTCAGTTTACTCTTGTGTGAGGTAAGTTATAGGAATCCCCCCACGTGGGACTGTGGGAAGAAGTAAATAAGACTGTGCAGGCCCCTGGCCAGAGCAGATGTGCCATGTGTCTGAATCACACTATATAAACAGAGGCTGAACTTTCCTAGGTGACGTGATTTCATAAGCACCTGTGTGCCATGAGAAATGAACAGACAACCCAAAGGAAGGTCTTCGGAACCATATTCTGAGGTAGGAGACTATGCTTTGAGTGTGAAATGTGCCCACAGGCTGGGTCCCAGTTGGTTGCTCTGTAGAACTTTTTGGAGGTAGCTGGAGGAAATGGGCCACTTGCCAATGGGTCTTATGGGTTATAGCCTGGTCCCTGGCTTGGGCACTGAGATGTGAGAGAGTTGCTACATCTTTCCAGATATGGTGGACTCTCTCTCCCACAATGGGCTAGAATAGACCCCTCCTGCCTTACCCCACCTCCTGCTTGCATGGAATGTCTTACAGACACTGAGAAATGCCATCTTTGTGGGAACTCTGCAGTATGTTGAATGAAGATGCCCTCCCCTGCGGTGTCTGGGCCCCACTCCGGCCTCTTTCTCTCTGCTCTCAAACATGCTGGAGGAATCATTGCTTCTTGTCCTGTGTTTTGGTGCATTGGCATCCTGGGGCTTTACAGCGAAACATGATAATTTTAAATATCTTTAAAGACATAGAAATTTTAATGTAAGAATAAAATATTCTTCAAGGGATGTTACTGAGAAAGTCAAGTAGAAAGTTTTTTAACACAAATAATTTTGATTTATTTTTTTAAAGTGTAGACAGAGAACCGGAAATGGGTACAATGTTGTGTATAAACAAATCCTTCAGGATTTTGCCTTTTCCAGATGTCTTCGAGGCCCTGGTATTTACTGTCATTACCAAACAATTTGCCAAAGTTGCCAGCCACAGAGCAGTTAACACTGGGCTACCTTCATTTCCGACCAAATCCTCCCCAGACTGTCTAAGGCAAGTTGAATGTTCATCCAAATGCCACCTGGGCCCAATGGCAGAGGCCTGTAATCCCAACCATTCTGGAGGATGCACTAGATAGTTGTGGTTGTTGTTTTTGTTGTTGTTGTTTTGTTTTGTTTTATCATCTGTTTGATACAACCTGGAATCACCTGGGAAATAGGAACTTCAGTTGAAAAATTGGCTAGGTCAGACTGGCCTTTGGCCATGTCTGTGAGAAACTGTATTGATTGATGGTTGCTATAGGAGGGCTCAGGGCTCAGCCAACAGAGGGCGGCACCATCCCTAGGCAGGTGGTTGGTCCTGGGTTGTACAAGAAAGTGACTTGAACATGGTAGTGGGGGTGGGGGGCGGCTTGGAGGGAGGAGAGGGATAAAAGACAGCATCCTCCATGGTTTCTTAATTCGGTTTCTGTTTGGGTTCCTGCCCTGCCTGACTTCCTTCGGTGATGGATTGTGACCTGGAAGTATAAGATGAAACAAACCCTCCTCTCCCACAAGTGGCTTTTGGCGAGTGTTTACCACACAGAAAGTGAACTTGAATGGAGGCTGGTGCGGGAAGATTGCAGAGTCGAGGGCTGCTGGGGCTACTGAGTGAGTTCAAGGTCATCCCGGGCATCTTGACAAGATCCTGTCTTAAAAAGGGGGCCAGGATTTGGAGTTAGTGGTAGGGTATGTTGCCTAGCATGTGTGAGGCCCCAAATATGAGAAGCGTGTAAGAACGAGACTTTCACGCTTTTTTTTCCTATTTGAAATTAATTTGTATTTTAAATCCTCATTAAGATAGTTGAAACTTTAATTGGAAGGACCTTCACTCTCCTTCATTCCCAGCTGGCATCTGCTTTTCCCCAGCTAGCACCCCATTCGCAGAGATTAGTCACTTCGTTCTAATGGAACGTGAAATATCAGGGGAAATGAACATTTGTTAGTATTTCAGAAATGTCACTGATAGCAAAACACTGATTGAAATTCGATCCCAGACCAAACTCACCTGGATTCACCCTAAGTGATCAGCACTGGCCTTTGCTTGGTAGTACTAACTCCTAAAACTTGTGCCCTCCTATGATTTAAAGTCATCTAGAGTCAGTTTGAAGATTTATTGTCCAATGGAGACAGAATCCTCTTTACCTAGAAAGGGTGGTCACACCAGGTCATGCTGGATGGAAGCAAACAAGTACATTAAAGCCTAAGCTGGCAGCTGTCTTTGCCTATTAAGTAGTCTTTCTGCCCTAGAGCAGATGGTGTTGGCAGTTACACCGTCAGCCTGGAAGCACGCAGGCACACTCAGAAGTTCACACTGACTTTTAACATTGTGTACATGTGTGTGCGTATACATACCAGTCACCAACACTTCATACTGTTTAGTTTCTAGGCTGATATGTCAGGTGTCTCCTCCCCTACCCCCAGGGCGCCCCTGCTCAGTGCTTGGCAGACAGCAGTGAACAGTTTACTTATTTGTGGCATCCTTGCTTAAATAAGTGAATGGTAAATCAACTCGCTTTTGCATAAACGATGAATAGTCACAGAAAATACTCCATAGAGAAGACATGAGCCGTGGGAACTTCTTATTTGTTTTCATTTTGCTTCTCTGAGACAGGTTCTCTTGTAGCCCAAGTTGGTCTGCAACTCTATGTATCTGAGGATGACCTTGAGTTCCTGATGCTCCTGCCTCCACCTCCTGCGTGGTGGGATTACCACGCCTGGCTTTATGCGGTGCTGGGGACTGAACTTGCTTCATAAACACCAGGCAAGCGCTCTACAAGCTGAGCTACACCCCCAGCCCTCAAATGTGTTTTATCTGTAAAGTGACCCATTAGGGGTCTCGTGGGCAAGGGGGCATTGCCAGGTACCGCAGAGTGTCACCAAAGTGAGCGATCCCTGTCTAGTCAGCTTGTGCTACAGTGGGTGTGGGGCAGAAGGAAGGGCTTCTCCTATCTGCAAATGAATCCGCTTCACATCTGAATAGTTCTTCCGAGGAGAGCTGTGCCGAAGAGCCAGAGCTGCCCAACAAAAAGACAAAAGGCCTCAGTTCATCCCGCGACTCAGGGGAGCCTCAGATAGAACCTCAGGGAAAGTCAGGGGCACGCTGTAAGAGAGGTAGCTTTGCATAGTTTCCTGAACTCAGTACGGCAGGGATCCAATCCCAAATATAGACCTCACCGTGACAGCAGGAATTTGCATCGTGGTGACTGGCAACACTTGCTGTTTTCCATTATAGTGGTCACGGTCGTTAACTTTTCAATTACCTTTATTTGGACACCTATAGTCTAAGCCGGAGATGTCTAGTGTTTTGTTTGCAATTCCTATAACTGCATTCTCTAGTGCACGTGCCTACTTATATGTTGCAAAAGAGGAAATTTGGAAAAGGCTAAATAACTTACTGGGGCTCATAGCTACAGAAAGGGCTTCCTTCTCATCCCAAAAACCTATTGACTTGCCCTGCACAGTGGCCCATGCCATAGTCCTACCTACAAACTAGGCTGAGGCAGGAGGATACCCTTAAACCAGGAGTTCCAAGCCTGCTTTTGCAGTATAGTGAGACTTCATCTCAAAAAAAAAAAAAAAAGACTCCATTTTTGTGAGGTAAGGTGGATATGTGTTCACATATACACAGGTGCATGTGGAAGCCATGGTGTCCTTCCCAGGTACCCATCCTGTTTTGTTGAGACCATGTCTCTCACTGGCCTGAGTTCACTGAACAGGCAGTTTGGCCAGTGAACCCTAGAGATCTGCCTGTTCCTGCACTGCCAGCATTGGAGTGACAAGTGCCTGCCTCCACTCCTGGCTTTTCCACATGGTTTCTGAGGTCTTCTCCATGCTAATATGGCAAGCATTTTAATTTCCTCGGCTCTATTTTTATGCGTGTATACTTGCAGAAAATATTAGGAAAGTATTTTAAATGAAATAGTTCTGAATAAATGTAATAGAAGCAAAGCAATACCTCTATATTAAAAACTGTAGAGGTGGGTGAAATAATATTTAAGAGATTTAAGAGAGTTGAGATGTATGGAATATTCAAAGATCAGCAAATATAATATTAAGAGGTTAATTCTTGCCAGGCATGGTGGCGCACTCCTACAATCCCAGCACTCAGGAGGCAGAGGCAAGGGGATCTCTGTGAGTTTGAGGCCAGTCTCGCCTACAAAGTGAATCCAGGACAGCCAAGGCTCCACAGAGAAACCCTGTCTCCGGGAGAAAAAAAAAAAGATTCTAATTCTTTCTAAAACTGACCTATGGATGGAGCATAATCCTAGTCCAAACACTAGGGCAGTTTTGTATAGTTGACATGTAATATGATTTCACAGGCTGAAGCACTCAGATGCATTCTATGATACAAAGACTTGGTGTGAAAGTATAGAGATTAGAAGAATTGCAATTATCATTACTGTGGAAAAATAATGGATGCCATGGGTTAAAAGTCTAGGAACGAGGCCCACATTCAAAATTAGTTGACTTTCTACAATCAGCGTAAAATAATCTTTTCAACCGTAAAGATAGATAATGTGAATAGATATGTTAAAAAGTGAACCTCATCCTCTACCTCTCACTACTCACGAAGAAGGAGAAGCAGCGAGCGGCTAAACTCTCCATCATGTCTGAGCCTCGGCAGGTGGGGGCCTCCATCTTCTGTTACGGGTGGCCCATTTCACTCCAGAACGTTTCTTGGGAAGTAAATTTGCAACGTCGGCCAAGATGAGAACTCAGTGTATAGTTGAACCAAAATATTCCGGGTTGTGTGACCAAGCAGCTTCAAGATATTAGAGTAGAAATCAGAGGACTGCAGATGGACGGGCTCAGTCATTAGAAGGCATGACCGGCCGCCCTTGACACTTGCATGGTTAATGCTGAGCTCTGCGCCAATGCTCATGGCTGCCCTTTGACTTGAATACTTGTCACCGCTGACACTGATGGACACAGACTGACTTCTGGCCAGCCTGCCTGCTGTGTGGAGTCATCAGAAAGTGCATCCTCTCCTCTTCCTTAATTAATAGCAGAGCAATACAGCACTTTCTTTGATCAGAACAACTGCACAAACATAAGAAACTATAGAGACAAATATGCAAACTTAGTAGTGCCGAGCATACTTATGATGGATAAAAGCCCTATTGCACTAAGTGACTTTTAATGCCTAGATGGCACTAATGCTGAGCACAAGACATCTAATCTACAGATTGGATCTCATCTGAAATAGTGTCTTATTTTCCAGAATGGTGACATGATTTAGGCAGTCTCCATCCTCTGGGTAAACAGTTATGCTAGTGTGCAGTGTGCTCTGTGGAGCAAGTATGACACTTTTATAACAGAAACTGTGGGATTGTTCCAAGATTAATCTTTGTAGCCCTGGCTGTCCTAGACTCACTTGGGAGACCAGGCTGGCCTTGAACTCACAGAGATCTGCCTGCCTCTGCCTCCCGAGTGCTGGGATGGAAGGCGTGCGCCACCACCAGCTGGCTTCCAAGATTCATCTTAAGGAAGAATGAATACCTCATATACATCAGTCACCGATTCATCCCTTGGTGGAAACCATGTCTGCTGCAGTTAGAGTGGGTATAGAAGAATTTCGTTCACGTTAAGTAATATGGGGGTTGGGGTTATCAAAGATAGTGTCCCAGAGTTTTTCATGGAGTGAGTCACCCATGCTGTGGAGCCTGAGGCAATGAGGGGGAGGTGTCCCTGAGTCTGATAAGTCATCAGGCCCCTTCCGTTCTGAAGATGAGCTAGGACCTCTCTTAGGGATAAAACAGAATCATGGGAACCAAGGTTGGTGTTGAGTCTCTCCAAGGAAGAAGACAGAGATCCTGTTTCTCATTATTGGGGCACAGGAGATTTGAAACCATGCTAGCTGTGATTAAAACCAAATACATAATGATAAGAGTCAGCCCCAATAGTGATTTTGAACAACAGGTGAGGAAGTCAAGCTTATGTTGAGAATAAAATAAACTTTATTATCTGTTGTGGTACCTCTATGAAACATCTCAAAGCTTATGAGTTGACCAGAAATGATGCTTTGGAGAAGCGTGGGTCATAATGGTTCTGATTTAATTAATGAATGACTTGTTGATGAACTCATAAACTGATGGCCTTATTGAGAAGCCTTATTGACAGCATACAGCTACCTTGGCTGTCTTGGGCTCACTTTGCAGACCAGGCTGACCTCGAACTCACAGAGATCCACCTGTCTCTGCTTCCCGAGTGCTGGGACTAAAGGCATGTGCTACTGTGCCTGGCTATGATGCTTTCTTTGCAGTCTCAGCAAACCAACATATCCTGGGCCTTGTGTTTACTGGGTCTTATGTTCATAGATCCAACCAGCCAAGGATGGAAAATTACATCTGTACTGAATAGTAGAGACCTTTTTCTTGCCATTTTTCCTAAACAGTATAGTTTAACAATTATTACCTAGAATTTAAAATATACTAGTTATGTAGGTAATCAAAGGACAATTTGAAACATATAAGAGGACGTATTGTAGTCATTTTAATACAAAGAACTTGGGCAACCACAGGTTTTGGTATTCTAAAGGGTGCTGGAAATCCATCCCCTACAGATCCTGTAAGACAACTGTACTTCCTAACAATGGAACTATCCTTATTTAATTAAGCAAACAGTGTAGGATAGGGGAGACACGGGATATCAATTAAGGGGTTAACTTGATCTATATCTTCTTCTCTTATACAAACAAGAAAATTTCACATAAAATATTTGTGTTTAAGATATCTTTTGGCAACAAGGAAAGAATTAGGCTTCTAAAGCAACTTCAAATTACATAATTTTGATACATCTAAGTCTTAAAATAATTTGGAAGATCTTAATTTTTCCTAAGTACCTGATTCTTAGTTTCAATTAATAAGAGGGAAAAAAGACATTTCACAAAGTTATTCACATACTCCATGAAAACAAGTAGACCAGCTTCCTAGGCAGCCAAGCAGGAGAGATGCCTCTTAGAAGTGAGTCTGTGGTGTATTTGCTTGCTTCCATATCTGTCGTCCTCAGCTCCGTCTGCACGCCAGCCCTCGGCTAGTTAGGAATCTTGGGTGCTGAGTCCCAACTCATTAGTGGCCACACAGAGGCGAGGTCTTCATCAAAGAATCAGCTGATGAGGGCCAGGGGAGGCCGTTGTCCTGAATCTGTCACGTCAGAGTCAGATCAGTTTTAGACAAAGCAGCAGACAGGTGATTTCCGTTAAAAGGCCAAGGCTGCAGTTACAGCTTGGTGTAGTGCAAGGTCCTTTTGTTTTCACTGATGTCAGTTGAGTACAGACCACCCGAAAACGCTTGCCTGGTTTGGAGAGCCCAGGATTGCCTGATCCCTGCATTCCCAGTGTGAAGTTAGACTCCTGCCTGAAGAGCACCAATCACCAGCCTGGCTCATGTATACCTTTCCTGTGAAAAGGCAAAATGCACTGCTGGAGAAAAACCGAAATAAAATCGTTGCCTCTGCAGCCTGCAACAGAGCTGCTGTAAATTAGCAAATACTCCTACCAAGTCCGAGCTGGCCAACGGAGCTTCTCCTGTGGAGCATGCAAAGGAAGAAAAAAAAATCAACAGAAGCTTGAGACATGCACAGGAGCAGAGACCACGAGGGTGAGGTGTCTAGCTCCTTGCTGTGCTGTCATCTGAGCTCCCGTCCAACTGTCCAATTCTGTGCTTGTGCTTTGACAGAATGCAGCCATGCATTCCACAACGCCACCCTCCATGTGACTCCTGAGCCAGATTCTCCACATTTCTGGTCCAGACTGGAAGGAAGGAGATTCAGGTGGAGGTTGGCAGGGGTGTGAAATGCTTCTTAGCCTGTAAGAAGCAGCCATTGTCTCCAAGAGGGAAAACTTCGATTTGAAGACTTTTTTTTTTTTTGTCACAAGGCTTTCTTGTTTATTTGTTTATTTCTTTTGCAACTTTCCAAATTTGAGTTTTAAAAACATCTGGCCACTTCTGCATTACTGCAGAGAATAACTACGTTACTGATTTCATTGCATTACTTTTTAAATTATTTCTCAGATTAGATCTGAGAAGCCCCATGGAGAGGGAAACGCTGGGTTGGCAGGTGGGTTTTACTCCTCCTCCAAGGATGAAGAAGTAACTCCCAGCCCACGTGCTGCACGTGACTCTCATCCTTTTCTACCAAGGATGAGGAAGCTGGAAAGGCATCACTAGACTTTCCAAAGCTGGACCATCTTCTGAAGCCCCGCCAGTCCTTTCCATGTTCCTTGGGACACAGTGGCAGGCACGTGTCTGGGATCTAAACCTCAGCCACTTTTAGGAACTTCCGCCAAAGGGGGGATTTTTTTAAAATCCCCTCTACTCTCCACTCTACTGAGGAGAATGTTCTGTCCATTGGCTAGATCTGGGTAGGGGTTTAAGGTTTACCGCCTGTATTGTCCTTGGCTGGTGCCTTAGTTTGAGCGGGACCCCTGGGCCCAAATCTGCCTATCATAATGTTCTACTTGTAGGTTTCTAGGACCCTCTGGATCCTTCTACTCACTCAGAGGAAGGACAGCAGGTTACCAAGAAAAGACTTGATACCCTATGAGCATATACAGGGGGAGGTAATCCCCCTCAGGAACAGCCATAGGGGAGGGGAATAAGGGGGAAATGGGAGGGAGGGAAGAATGGGAGGATACAAGGGATGGGATAACCATTGAGATGTAACAAGAATAAATTAATAAAGGAAAAAAATAATAATTAAAAAAATAATAAAAATTAAAACTCACTGTCAGTTCTTGCTAACAGGGACTCACCTGATTGGCTGATCTCTTTCCTGCCTGGTACTAATGCTATTATTTTAATGCAAGTCGAATGTAAAGGACATTATTTTCAACCACTTTCATCTTCTTGGTAAAGGCTTGTTTCCACCACAGATCCCTCTAGCAGCATTGGGAATGCTCCTCCTGGTGACTTGAGCTCTGCACTACAACACCATGCTCACACGCCTGTGAGAACACCCATCCTGTCAGAATGTCTGTCAGACCTGGATTATAACTTCCTGGTGGTGGAAAGCCATGTATGAGTCCTCTCTATAATGCACTACAGAGATGCCCCCCTGAAAGCATGGTTTGGGGTCCTCTCTATAAAATTGAGTCTGAGTGTCCAAAAGTTTTGCATCCAAAGACTCAACCAACCATGAATCAAAACTATGAAGGAGGGTTGCATCTGTACTGAACAGTGCTGACTCTTACACAACACAGTCACAACTGCCTTCATAGTATTCATCGTGTTTTTGATATTTTAAGACATCCAGAGCTGGCTTAAAGGATATGAATGTGTGGGGGTTGTTCACAACAGCTTTCTAGCCTCCTATATCGTTTTCCATAAGGGCCTTGGTTGTACACTGAAGGATTTTGGAGAAAGGTCTCAGAGTCAAATCCTTGCAGACTCCTGGGGTCATCCATATTCCTAGGGGCCAGCATTGTCATTATAAACAGCTGGCATTTGAGAATCCTCATCAAGTTGAACTGTTGGGGTTTCACCGAAGACAAAAAAAAAATCCTTGAGACTGTCATATGAAAAGTGGTCTGCAGTCACGATGCTGAAGAAAGCTACTGGGAGAATGTAGCGATGGCTGACACACCCTTTGAGGGGCAATCCCCTAGCTAGCAACAGAAATGGTGTCCGATGTGGAACATAAGGGTGGCTGTCTCTGTGACTCATGGACATTATTGAGGAAAGAGCGATGCCACAGTCCTTTAGCTCTGAAAGCTACTATGCTTTTGTTAAGAGTCGGCAGTGTATTTAAAGAACTTATCTTGAGTCTCCTTTTTCCTCTGTTTCATAGAGTGAGATGAGGATTAAAAGGGGAAATTAAAACAGTTACTTGCTTAGTTGGCTTATCTTTATGGCCAGGATTTTTTTTCTTGGCTCTGCTTGCTCTGTTACATATATGAGTTATGCTAAAAATGAAGGGGGCGGGGCATGCTGTTAAAAGTAGTCCTCCAATTCTGACCATGTGTTGTCTTTAGCACCGTAAGATCTCGTTCAATAATTGCCATGTGCTGTCTGCTATTCACAGTAACTCCTGGCATTTTAGCAACCACCACTATCTCTCTACCCCTAACCAAGTCCTTTCTCCCAACTTTATTAGTAGTTTTATTCAGTATTATAATAAGCCTATCTAGACCTCTCCACTTCCTCCACTCTGTCCCAGCTGGGGAAGGGTTAACAGGAGTGCAATGTGACATGACTGTGGGCAATTCAACACAAGCCGAGGGTCTCCGGGATATAGTGCTCATGAATTTTAGTCACTTTTGATCTAGTTCCCTGCTGCTTGCAGCTGAATAGCTGTCTGTTAGTACAGCACAGGCCAGCCCACTTGTGGTTGAAGTGTGGCTGTTATTTGTCACAGGAATGCCAGGGCTTAAACGTTGACGTATCATATCCTGAGCCTTTATTTCTAGACCAGTGGGTGAAAGGATAGAAAGAATTGAGGAACTACACCTTCCTCTGTTTCTGGGAAGGAAGAGGATTATGTGTCCATATTGTTGCCAATAGGTTATAGTTGTGGGTGTTCGCAGTGAGAGAGTGTGTACGCGGACGAATCTTACTGGGACCAGCATTCTGTGACGGGCCCAGGAGTAACATTTGAGAATTACTTTCCCAATGTTATCACACTCCTCCTAAGTAACACCCTGATACTTAGAGGTAAGACAACACATTCCTGAGAACATAGGTCCTAGTTTCCTTCAGATGCCATTTCTGAGGGAGGAGGTGGTCCAGGGTAAGAATTTCCTTGTTAGGAAGCACATTACAGACAAGAGCCAATGCAGTAATAAGTATCTTTGTGGGTTAGGGAAGAGAGGGAATGATGCTAAATGAATTGAAATAGAGACATGCAATTGCTTTTGGAGTGGGGAGTGTGTTAGAGCCTATGCTGGCCTCAAACTTGCTTGCTAAGTAACCAAGGATGACCTTGAACATCTGACTATCCTACCTCCACCTCCCAAGCACTTGGGTTACTGGCGCACACACACCACCATGCTTGATTTATGCAATGTGATGGTGACTGAACTCAGGATTTCCCACCGGGCCCTTCTCCATCCCTACCTCTTCTCTGCTCGCTTTCTTTTAGAGGTGCCCTTGCCCTTAGAACATCTCTGGTGTTTGAGGTATTGGAATCATCACTCACCTTGGCTGTGGTGAGCAAAGTCACTAGCGTGGGTTCTGGGTAAATATAGCCAGGACCTCCTCTATAGGAAGCGACTCCAGCTGACGAACAAAGAGACAATAAAGGGACCTCCAGCTGCTCTGAAGGGTGTTCTGGAACTCAAACAGCTGCTTCCGGAAGTGTTATTCTCACCTTTCACAGCCTTCCAGCAGAAATGTTTATAGGCTCACTCAGGCTAGAAGATCTTTCCAATTAGGCAAGTTGATGTAAAGACACAAGGTGGGGGTCAGTGAAGCTTCCCGAAGGAGTCCACCTCAACTAGCAGCCAAGTAGTTCATCTGTGTCACAGACGTTGGGCCAGGTGCCTGGGACTGGTCCTGATCATTTATTCTGAATGATGTCATTTCTGGTACCGGATTAACTTTCCCAAACAGGTTTTGATGGAGGGTATAAATACTCTCAGGCAGGGGTGGGTTTGGGAAGACGTGTCTTTCTGTCCCCCCCCCCACCCGCCCCCCACATACATACTCTTATACCTTCAAGCTTGGAGAGCAGGGCAAGAGGGCAAAAGGAAGAAACAAAGACTCCTATTTCCTGGAGTGGGCTATGTTTGCAATTGCCTTGCTCGCTGGGGTGAGTGTATTGTCTTTTTTTCCCATTATCTTCTAGGCATCCTGTCTGTGTCTTAATCCCTCCCTAAAGGGCCACAAGCTCCGTTAAGATTAGCTCTACCTGAGTGACCTCATTTAATTTAATCACCTCTCCACAGACTTTTTTTTCCCTAAACACAATCACATCTAAGGATAGGATTTGGGGGTTTGCAATTTTGAGCTTATGACATTTATGAGTGAATGTGCTTACAACATTGGCTCAGTATAAGGAACAGAATTCAGAGCTAGCCTGTGTGATAGCTTTGTAGGGTGAATGCCCTTGCTGCACAAAGTTGATGACCTGAGTTCAGCCCTCGGGTCTTACCTGGAAGAGGAGACCCAACTCCTAAAAGTTGTCCTTTGTCCTGAATACCTGCACAGTGTCAAGTGTGCTCCCACACTCCCAAGAGTGTGCATGCACACACACACACACACACACACACACACACACACACACACACACACACACACCCCTACCTTAAATACACATCAAGAAACAGTAGAAAGATTGAGTAAAATAAGAGTTGGGTTTTCTGAGGTGGACTCAGTTTAAAGAAGAAGCTGGTTTAGAAGGCTATGTGCTGCCCATCACTTGAGGGGAGGGACTAAAATAAAAAGTGAATCTTATAAAAGGGACTCGGGTAAAAGAGCAGGGTGGTGTAGAGAGCTGTTTTCTCCATCCATCACCTGCCTACCGGGTCTCAGCCAGTGAACCTTGCCAAGGCCAGTGACTCAGCAGAGCCTGCAGCCAGCAGCTACTGAACGGCAGCCTCTAAGCAGCTACTCTGGGTCTGTCCACTCGGAGAGGCACAGTGACCATAACGTGCCATTACAGCTTGGCTCTGGTTAGGTGCCTCTGGAAATGCGTGTCCCCTGCCCTGTATCTTTTCTGAACACTCGTATATGACTTCAGTGTTATAAAACAGTGCAGCCAGGGATGGCTGCCCACGCCTTCCACCCTCATCTCAAGCCTGTGTGCTTGTCTGACGCTGAAAAGAGCTGGATGGCTCCAACCTCCGACAAATGCAGCTTGCAGCAGGTATGCAGAGATGGGCTGCTTTGCAGTATGCTTAAGTCAAAGCACAGGTTCTTCTCTTTCATCCAGTTTTCTCTGTATCCAGCAATGAAATCAGTCTGAACAGTAAAGCCCCAAGTCAGCAAGTGATAAATCCCAACACTCAACTGCTACTACCGAGAACGCTAGGCTCAGCAGCCTGGGTACCCCAGGGGAGTTACCTGAAGCGGTTAAGCTCCCTGCCTGCTGAAGAGCTTGGGGTCACCACCAGATAGAGTTCAGTGGAAGACAGAACAGAAGATGCAGGGCTTTTGTGCATTAGAAAAAGGTTTTCCTAGAAAACTAAAGTCTATTGGAACAGTTAAAAAGACGCAATGTGTTCCTGTGTGTGACTTTGCAGAGTAAATTTTGTCACTCTGTGGTATCAGGGCAAAGCTGTAAACACTGACTATCAAGTGAAGCGAAACTTGGAAGTGTAAGCTTTAAGGCCCCAGGGACGGACAGAGAAATCCATTAGCGCGGTCTAGTTTATTTTGTGTTAAGAGTTAAGAGTGTACACGCGAACTCGGATCTCCATCTAACCCATGAGATGACGTCTGCCTAGTTTGTTTCCTTGTCTCTGCTCCTCACTCATTCCCATCACAAGGTGACGTTTTCATATGCTGACAACTTTTGCAACAATGATACACACGGCTTGGGGGAAAGGCAGACTAATGTTAGAGTCCGGAGTCTAGAGCCTGGGGTTGTGCAGTGGTGAGACAGTAGCTGAGCCTGGTTAGAGCACACACAGCTTTGTTCTCTCTTGCTCCATGGCCAGAACACGCAGGCTGGGGCTGGGGGAATAGCTCAGAGGCAGAGCCTAAGGACCTAGCGTGTGTGAGGACCTCCATTCCATCCACAGCTCTGCGTGCACACGCACTCACACTCACACTCACACTCATATTCACTCACATACACAGACACACAGAGGGAGACAGACAGACAGACAGACAGACAGACAGAGATAGAAACAGAAAGACAGAAGCAGAGAGAGAGAGAGAGAGAGAGAGAGAGAGAGAGAGAGATGAAGAAAGTGACAATAGTTCAGTGGTATAAGAAAAATACATTGTAAGGAGAAAATGAGTCTTTCTGAATACTGTAAGAGCAAAAACAAAAAACAAAAACAATGATGTCATTGTTAACACTCATCCAGTAGTATAATTCTGTTTTATTATAATGATTTATATTACACTGAGTGATACTGGAAATTTATGGATGCCATTTTACTTAAGAACAACTGTATGCCAAGACTTTATATTATAATAGGGATCAAAAAAGCAGAGTGAAGAAAAGGAAAATAAATCACTTATCACATTTATATACATACTTCATTAAATCATAGTAAGAGCCCTGTGTATTGTAAGCAGTGAAAGGACTGTGGGTTTACGATCTGCATGTATTTTATGAACTAGTTTGTGCTGTTAAGTTTTTTAAAGGAGCCATTTTTTTTTTCTTCTCCATATGTATTTCTTCACTCATTTTGGACTACTACAACAGAATGCTCAATACTGGACACATCTTTTTTGTTTGTTTGTTTTGTTTTTTGTTTGGGGTTTTTTGTTTTGTTTTGGTTTTGGTTTGGTTTGGTTTTGGTTGGTTTGGCTTCTGTTTTTGTTTTCTGTTTTTCAAGTCAGGGTTTCTCTGTGTAGCCTTAGCTGTCCTGGATTCCCTTTGTAGACCAGGCTGGCCTCGAACTCACAGCAGTCTGCCTGCCTCTGCCTCCTCAGTGCTGGGATTACAGGCCTGTGCCACCACGCCCGGTGACTGGATACATCTTAAAGAACAATGATTTATGTCCTACAGTTCCGGAGGCTGAGAAGTTCAGGTTAAGGAACATGTATTTGACAGGATTCTGCTTATGGAATTATTCCATGGAAGGCAAAAGGGCAAGAGAAAACAAGTTAAAAGCAGCCCACTTCCACATGAAAACTAACGCACTCCGTCAAGAAAGTAATTCATTCTGTGGTGCAAAGGCTATAGTGTATAATTAACACTCAAAGGTCCCATCCCTGACAGCATGCATTGGGGACTGTATTTCCATCAATGGACTTTGAGTATAGGTTCAAACCACAGCCATATGTATCTCTACAACTCAGCAATCTATGCAAATATCACCCACTCTACTCTCCCTTCTAGGCAGTAAATGCTAATTAACACATCAGACAAGATATGTTGTAAGATGTATATACATATTTTTATCCTGGGTGATCACACCTGTAACCCTAGCATCTGAGACGTAGAGGCAAGAGGATCGTGAGTTCAAGGCCACTGTGGGCTCTGTAGTACGTAACAGGAACTTTTATTCACCTACTTCAGTTGTCTCAGAAGATTATAGCCCCTGTCTGCTAACCTAGGCCTAGTTCTAGAAACTTCTGGCCTCTGTACTATCTAACCTAGGCCTAGAATGTTTTCAGCCCCTGAGACTTACTGCTTAATAAGCTCACCCTTACTTCTTCTTTCTGAGCTCGTAACTGCCTGGTTCAATTCAACTGTCTTGGCTCAAACTTCTGTGGACTTTTTCAATCTGTCTTCTCTCTCAGCTCCTGAATTACTCTGCTTGGCTTCAAACTAAATCCAGCAAGCTTTCTACTCTTCTGGCTCCTTCGGTCTTAACCTGAGTTCTATCTTTGCAACGAGTCTATTACTATCCAGGTAAAACTGCCTCTTCTTTCTTTCTCTCTGCATTGCCCCTTACGTAGCTTTCCTTTCCTCTCTCTCATAAGAGATGGGCGTACCCTATTCTGTCAAATCTTCTTCTGATTCATCACCTTTTCTGCCACTCAATTAGGCATCACTTTCAAACATGGGGTGTTTCCTTCTACAAACTATCTTTACCTTCATTGTTTGGGATTAATGGGATGTACCGCAGCACTTGGACTTAAGCGTTTCTTTACCTGACACTTGCTCGGTAACAGACTGGCCTTGAATTCAGATCTGTTTGCCTCTGTCTCCTGGATTAAAGGCGTGTTTGGATTCCAGCTGGATCACACAGACCTAGAAGGTCTTTGTATATGATCTCTTGCCAGAGCAGCTATGTTCTGAATTAAAATTTCTCTACAGTAATAAGACTTTGTCTCTTTTTAAAATGCATGTGTGTAAATTTATGTGGCTATATGCACTGGGGTGGTCTATATTGTAGGTTGAGGGTAATTTTAGAAACAGTATCTTCTAATTAAAACATAATATAATACATCTCTTGATATAAATAGATGGGTGGGAATTAAGCAATCGTCCACACAAAATCCTGCACTGCAGTGCTCCCCACATCTACGGTACACGTCCCAGTTCAGCCAATTAGCTCACAGTTTCACAGAAAGATGCCCCAAGAGTCCATAATCTAGGTTAGGATTTAGGAACTAGAGGACTCTGGGAAAACAATTACCCAAGTTTCTCCACTGGGCCTCAGTTGATACCTGGATGTCCATTGGCTTTGAGTCTGTTTACATCAAACAAGAGGTGTCGAGAAACCTGGAACCTATTAGTAAAGTTCAAGGAAGCTCTTTCCTCCCAGAGAATAAGGAGGTTCAAGGGAAGGATGGAGGGAGTTAGAATGCGACACAGTGTTATGAAAGGTATTGTATTGTTAGTGGTGCAGCATCAGATCTGACTTTAGATTCTTGAATGAGACCTCGCTGGTTTGGGCTTCTATCCTTGCATTTAACCACTTTTGAAAATACAGGGTGTAGAGTCCCCAGAACTCAATGACTGGGAAGAGAATGAATGAGAGAAAGAAGAAAAAAAATCAGCATCCACATGTCCTTCCTATCTGGAACCGCCTGTGGATGGGCTGTTGTCCAGTGAGATCAGCTGGATGTTGGTAAATGTCTGCATTTGCCTAAGGGTGGTGCTACAAAGTGCAGTGGTGGTGTAGCTTTGCATTCACAGGTCTCAAAGTATTTCACTTTCTCATCTGATGCTCACTGCAGCCTGGGAAGGAATTGGGCTAAGTTATCAGCCACCCTGTCTCAGCAATAAGCAAGCTAGGCTCTAAATACTTAGGTGATTTCCCAAAGATCATAGGGAAGTTGTCAGTGTGGGGCCTGGGCTTTGGTCTTTTGAGTTGAGGTCTTCAGACCACTGAGTTAAGCATTCTTCCGGATGCCTTGAATTACAGCACAGAAGCTCTGAAGAAGAGGACAATGGTGTGGTGCTTCCAGTCTTAGTGCTATTGACCCCGTGAGCCTGGGCTTGTTTTGCATTGTTGATCTTCCATAGAGTCTCTGACCTCAGGCCACAATATGTCATTAGCATACTTCACGCTTTGACTCCTGTCAGATCTCCCCTGATTGGAAATTGATGATTCGGTCTTTTTACCACAATGAGCTTACAGGGGAAAAAGAAAAAGAAAAACAACAACAACAAAAACCCACAAAACTGTCAATTCTTGTGGAGAACTAATATGGATCCTGGGTGTTGCTTAGAAAAGCTGGCCGTGGATGAATTCCAACTGAAGGTGAAGGCCAAGGACTTTGCCCTGTTAGGTTTGAAATGGTCTCTGAGAAGCCAGAGAAGCATCGTATGCTAACTGACCTTGTGGTGGGTGCCGATACAAGGCGGCTAGTGGGGAGCTTGGGGAAAGGCGGAGACAGCGGATGCCTGTGAGAAGCCATAGCTCGGGCACCTTGGGACTGAGTCTGTTTCTATCTTTGCTGCTAACCGAGTAGTAAGCCTTTTGGCAGGGCTCTATTTTCTTCTGGACAGAGTCCTCATTCATAAAATGAGGAGGTTGGGATCTACTGCTTGCAGGCACCTCCCAATTAAAATATTTATGTTTGCACGTGTGGTACCTATTGGTGAACTCTGGGGTCATGAATCCCACATGTCCCTGAATCTAACGCCGAACAACCCCAAATCAGGCACAGTAAAAATTCCAGAGCAAAATGCCTAGCTGTTCACACACAGACAGAAAAATAAAGATTACTAGCTGTCTTGCATCATGACATTGGATTTTGTTGACAAGTGAGCTGTTGTAAGGGCAAATAGAAAACTTTTTTGGTTTTCAGACACTAGGCTTCAAATCTATAGAAGTTATATTGTTATAGTTATTCAGTTTCATGAATGATAATTGATTAACAAACTCTATTACTAAATCCTGAGGTTTATTAAACCAAGGTAAACATTTAGAATTCTCTGGAAGGTAGATTTTCATTAACAGATTAAAGTTCTTTTTGTTTTGTTTTTTAGTTTAGTTTAGTTTAGTTTTGTTTTGTTTTGTTTTGTTTTTGAGAGAGGGTTTCTCTGTATAGCCTTGGCTGTCCTGGACTCACTTTGTAGACCAGGCTGGTGTCAAACTCACAGAGATTCACCTGCCTCTGCCTCCCGAGTGCTGGGATTAAAAGCGTGCATCCTGTGCTCGGCTCTGATTAAAGATCTACTCCTAATATTTACTTTCTTGGTTCTTAAATGCCAAAGCTGTTGCCATTGGTGTCCTCTCAACCTTGATCTTTATCTCAGCCAAATGCAAAAATCTGCACATGGGAAAAACACAAGTTCATTTCCTAAAACCCTTTTCATTTTAACCTAGAGGTATATAATACATTTCATGAGGCATCTCCTTGAATATAGTAAAGAAATGTTAAATTACCAAGCTAAATCTAACTCATGGCAATCTAGTGAATAAAATGATGGGTTTTGGAAGAGTCAAACCAACCAGTACTCTGGGGAAATGAAAGGGAAAACAAGTCAGTGAGTACTGTTCACAAGACAGTGCTGTAGGGCTGGCGGGGGCTCCTGGCTCCTGGCTCTTGGCTAGATCGTGTGTCAGGTCCTCAGTTTAGAGTGAGTCTGACTCCTGTGCATCTCAGTTCTGAAAAGGGCTATAAATAGCTGCCAAGTGCAGCACTTTCCTCCACTCAATCAGCTCTTCCTGTTGACCACTAACCGTGCTCCGCAAGAGAACATGGAGCTAAATGTGCCAAACAGAAAAGGCGTGCTCACTACAGTGATGGGGTGGGTGCAATTAGAGTCAAACGCTCCATTCGTGAGGAACTGAGAGCAAATAGGCTTGCCCCGCTCAGTGTGTGTGAAGCTGTGGGCGAAACTTTGACTTTAGATGGTTGGAGCCACAGACAGGCCAAGAGATAGACTGAGTGAGGGACTAGGCACAGTTTTCATGTCTAGGAGAAAACAAAAGCAAATTAGAAACAAAGGAACAAAAGGGACGGGAAGGGTGATATGGGGTTGGTTATTGGTTATAGAAATTGTCCGTCAATGATCCAGCCAGTCAGTTGTCTTTTTGTGTGTGTGTTATTACATACTCAAAATGGTGCTGCCACTGTATTATAATAAATACCAACTACTGTGGTAGGTGTTGGGAGTACGGTGAGGAACACACAATATCCAAAACGCTATAAACAGATAATGAGCAAGTAAGAAAAAGGCTTCTAATTTCAGAAAAATGATAAATGCGGCAAAAGGAATCAGCTACACAATAAACTAGCATTTGTCCTAATTAGTTCTTATTGTCAACTTGACAGCCTAGAGTCATCTGAGATTCGAGAGCCTCAACTAAGAAACTGCCTAGGTCAGATTGGTCTACGAGCCTATCTGTGAGGGGATTGCCTTGATTATGACTTGATCGAAGAGGGCCAGCCCACTATGAGCAGCACAACAGGCTGACGGCCTGGGCTGCATAAGAAAACTCATAAACAGCCAGAGAGTAGCCAGCAAACAGGGCCATAGAGGGGTGCTGCTTACTCGCTTGCTCATCATGGCTTGCTCTCTTTGCATTCTTATAGAAGCCAGGACCACTCACCCAGGGATAACACCAGCCACAATGGGCTGGTCCCTCCCCCATTAGTCACTAATTGAGAAAATGCCCTATGGTTACAGAGGCATTTTCTCAATCGAGGTTCCACTTTTTCATATGACTCCAGCTTGTTGACACAAAACTAGTCACCACAGTGGTCAATTTGTTTTAGTATCACTGGTGAAACTGCAGGGATAGAATATTCAGGGACTGCAGTCATCTACATGGGTCCACAAGGCTGGCTGTCAGAACATGGGGGGTGATGTGTAAAGGGACCTAGTTGGACTCCATCCATCTGCCTTACTCTTCATGTTGGTCAGTGGACTGGGCTGAGTTATCACAGTGTACACTCTGATCTGGTGCTCTCAGGTCAACAGACATAGTGACCAGGTGTAGGCCTCTTCTTTCCTTGTCTACAGGGAGTATAAAACGATGGCAACTTCTATTGCTATCATTCTCAACATGGGGCTATAAGGCAGGATTCGTTATCCCCATTTTCCTAAATGAGGAATCTGGGAACCAAAAGACAATTTGTATGACTAGGAGAAAATAAAAGCAAATTAGCATTCAAACTCAGACCTTCAAACGTAAGTTAGTCTTTCTTTTTCTTACTACTCTATCCTTCTATACAGTAAAAGAAAATATTAAGATAGTACCGTAGCTAGAGATTGGAGCCAGACAAGAGTAGAAGACAGGAAGAAAGAAGAAAGCAATATGTTAATTTTGAACAGAGTTAGTAATTAGTAACATGCACATCTAAGGGTTTAGGTGCCCTTCTTTGGGGAGATATTTGAGTTACCCAGTTAAGACAGTAACTTATACATATGAAATGATGTTGACTATAAAGACACACAGGTGAAAGTTTTATGGCAGTTGTTGAAGTCAACCCAGTGACATGATACAGTGTGGTTATTGGTAAAGAGAGCCTGGCAAAGGATACCATCATACCTTTGAGATTATGTAAGAGCAATGACTCTACTCTAGGAATTGTTAACTAGGTTATCAGATGTGACCCCCTCCCCCCACCAAAAAAAAACCTGTTAGAAGACATAGGAATCAGCTTCCACATTCACAGAAGAGTCACTGAGGGCATGAGCAAGTCTTGCAGAACAGAGACGTTATTGGAACTCAGGTCTGTCAGAACACACACACACACACACACACACACACACACACACACACACACACACACACACACACACACCATGCTTCCCGCCCTGTTACTTCCCCAAGCAATCATCTCAATTTGCCAGGCTTGGCTCATTTCTTCTCTTCATCTTCCCCATCCAATCTGTTTGCTCATCCTGGCCATCCCAATGCTGCTTCCATTTCTACAGCATCTCCTTAGCTCACTATCCAAAGGACCCACGCACTGCACGGCCTCACTGCCGCCAGCGTGGCAGGTTGAAGCAATCTCTAAAATGGCCTGCAATGATGCCCACCTGCTGATACTTAACCCTTGTGGAAATCCATCTCCTTGAGCACCATAGCAACCCATTTGAGATAATTAAAACAGACCATGTGCAATGGGGTGTCACTTCTAGCAAAAGACAGGACAAGATCCTGCGTTCTTACTCACACTGCTGGAGGCCAGATGCCTTATGAAGAACTGCACTGCGGGAAGGCCTGAGCAAGGAACCGAGGGAGGGAGGCTTCTGGCACATGGCCACTGACAACCTGCGGTCCCCAATCTGGCTTCAATCCTTGAAAAGCTGAGCCCCACCAGTAGCCAAATCCAAAATCCTGCCCTTCAGAAACAAATGCTTGCTGAAGCTGCTACACCTTGAGATAATTTATTTTCCAGCAATAGATAACTTCTGATATATATAGTTGTTTGTGTCATTTCCACTTCCAGAAGCCTTTAATGACTCTCATTTGCCTTCAGAAAATAGCTAAGCTGCTCAGCCTGGCAGTGGAGACACTATATCACCAAGCCCCAGCATGTCAGTTAATAATTAATTGAGAATTATCTGATACTTGAAGGCAGGAGTGTGTAATTCAGATATCAACATTGTCCTTAAGGGCTAAAGAAAATTTGGTACCAACATCCAACAACACATACTCTATGGAGAAGCCAACATCATCCCTAGATATCTGTTTCCTGGTAGATTTAGATACTCAGACTCATCTGGCCTATTTTGCTTCTGCTCAGCTAATTCAACACGTGGATTCTCTCTCCGATGGATGCCTGCCATTTTGCAAACTGTCAACTCAACACCTTTCCTACACGCACTATACAATACTGCTATATAAAGCAGATTTGAGAAAGTTTTAAGGACTTCTTTTACAGTTCAAATAACAACTTGAATATTAGATATCACTATTAAAATATATGAGAATGTGAAAAATACATTTATTGTAGCTTACATTTGCATAAAGAAACACGAACAAGACGTCATAGAAATTTTCTGCAGGGAAGAGAGTGTATTAAATGGGGAAAGGGCGCTGTGACATGCTACTTCATTCTGGTACATTGTTTTGACTTAGAAAAATGCGATTTTTTTTCCCAGAAAATAAAAATAAACCTTTAAAAAAAGAAAAGAGCCTCAGATTCCTCCATTGGAATCTCCTGCTGGACTCACACACCAGTGGCCTCTGAGTCCCTCCCACCCCACTCTTACTCCTCCACACGCACCTCTGTCCAGAGATGAGTTCTTTCTAGTTCAACTCCAGACTCACTTCGTTCCCAGTTCAGTTAAGGTCACTCTCTCTTTTTTAAGGCTTATCTTTATTTTTTATTTCTGTGTTTGTGTGTGAGTCTGTATATATATGCCTTGTGCATGCTGGTGTCTGTAGAAGACAGAAGGGGGCCATTGGATCCACCCACTATGGGTTCTGGGAACTAAGCTTGGATCTTCTGTAAGGATAACAAGTGCTCTTAACTGCCGGGCTACCTCTGAAACCTAGTTAAATTCTCCTTCTTACCTACTTTGAATTCAACTGTAAGTCTACCTTCACATTCCAGACTCATAAATGTCATCGTATGAACAAAATGTACAGAGAAACATAAAAATGATGCTTTTCAATTACTTGTTTCTGTTCTATGCCTCCAATCCCCAGGATGCAGAATAAGAGGGGGCTCATGCTGTGGTGGCGCACGCCTTTAATCGCAGCACTTGGGAGGCAGAGGCAGGCAGATCTCTGTGAGTTTGAGACCAGCCTGGTCTACAAAGTAAGTTCCAGGACAGCCAGGGCTGTCTCAAAAAAAAAAGGAAGCTCATGGATAACACAGAAAAGGAGGTGGGCAAAAACTGTCAAAGGGAGATTATGCTTAGTACATAGCTTTACTTTGAGACCAACCTGACTGTACCTGATAGCCTTCTGACATCTTCATTAACTGGGAGAGACAACCAAATTTAAATTATCTTTATTAGAACAAGTTATTTAAGTGACTTCCTTCCAGTTCCATAATGGAACTTTAAAACAATGCCAGATTTTTTTTAATTTAAAAAATTTTACGTTTTAATTTAAAAAGTCATACACTCGGACTTTGTTGCATTATATAAATGGTTAATACACACATGAAAAGAAATACAATTAACTTCTTGTTCTTCAGGAAACTATCAACTAAAATCATGAAATACACTAATGCATTTATCAGAACTAAAATGTAACAGACAATACCAAGTGCTGACTAGGTTATATAAGATAAAATGTAGAAGTACGAATTGGTACAAGTACTCCTGGGAACATTAGTATTGTATTACAGTTGGGCCTCTACATCTCAAGAACATCCTTGGATTCAGTATCTCATTACAAACAAATAGGTATGCAAACATAGAAGATTGTCAAAATGCCCATCAATAGTAGAACAGATAAACTATAGACTGAATGCAATGGGCAATGAATTCATTGACACCAGTGAATATATTAAGTAGAAGTTACACAGGAAGGGATTGTCTTATAATTCCATTTCCACAAACATCTAAGAGTTGAGAAAAGTAAGTACTGGTTGACTTGGGGAGATGAATGGTATATTAGCTTACTCATATCTCTGATAAACACCATACAAGTGAAACTTAGGTCAGAAAGGGTTTATTGTGACTCTCAGTGATAACTCATCATGGCAGGGAAGTCATGGCACCAAGAGAGGCTGTAGTCAAGGGGCTGGTGACACTGTGTTTGCAGTCAGGAATCAGAAGCACGTGACTGTTGATGCTCAGCAGACCTCCTCCTCTTCCCCTGATCAAGTGCCTCCGTGGGAGGAGGGTGGGGCTCAGGTAGCCTCCTAGGTGATTCTAAATACCAGCAAGCTGATAATTAAGGTTAGCTGTCAGATGTGAACAGAGGGAAGGGTTAAAAGATATTCCTGTAGTCCTGGTTGTGACTTATTTCTTATTATAAATATTTGGCTCCATGAAAGTATTCTTACTCTGGAGATCTTCAAACCATATTTAAGATTTACATACTTTTCTTTAGATGCATATAAATACTAAACTACACTCTACTCAAATTCCCTAAGAAATTACCAGCAAGCTTATTTTTAGCGTTCATTATGATTTGACATTTGGGTGCCTCCAAAACTCACATTAAAGTTTATTCCCCCATAGGGATGATATTAAGAGATGAACCCTTTGGGAAGTGATTGCCTAGGAGCATTCTGCCTTATGACTGGCATTAACAAAATCACCAGAGATCTGCCTGCTCTCTGTCATGTAAAGACACAATATTTGTGCCCTTTTTCACCATCCTATCATCTCGGAGACAAAGAGAAACCTTCACAAGACACTGGATCTGTTAGTGCCAGGGAAGATACGCCTGCTGGTGTAATAGTGGCGTAACTGTTATGGCAGTAATCAACTGCGTTCTGATTTGCTTTGAGGCCTGCTCCATAGGAGGGAATTTATGACTATATTATTATACTGTATAATATTATAGTATGTATCTGTTTTTTTTAAAAGACTATAAGGAGATCGTAGGAGGGAGTCTACATTGTTGTTTTGCTAAATTTTCATGTTCTCAATTTCCCTTTTAAATATTTATGTTATTACCATAGATTTGTGCTACTCTCAACCTTGGTCAAAGAATTTTCTTTTGCAATGAGCAACAAGTTAATGCAGAGGCCAATAACTGGTCAAAGTACTGAGAATAAATGACTGTTGAATGTTCATCCCTAAATGGGATATCAGTACCAGCCCCCAACCCACCTAAGGCTCGAGGATTATTGTGGAAGACAGGACAGAGAGATTATAAAAGCCACGGATGAGCAAAAGTGCTGTGAAATACTATTTTCTGGGACATGGCATGGCCATTCCACTTGTGAACTCACAGTGGCTGCGGATACTTTGAGGAGATCAAGCCAATAGAAACCCCAGCATGGAAGGGGAAGGATTTAGCTCTGCCCCTAACTGGGGAACTGATGCCTGTTGGGAAAGAAGAGTCATTTTTCTTTGGAGGTGTGGCCACTGGTAGATACCCATACTCATGTGCATTCTGGTGGCACTATTTGGACTCAAAACTGTTTGTTTGTTTGTTTGTTTGTTTGTTGTTTTAAGAAGAAAAGTGCATTAAGGATAGGGACATGTTGTGGGAGGTGGCTTGTGGGAGGAGTTGCAACGGGGCTGGGTAATCATAATACCTTGTTACATGCAGAAGTTCTCAAAAGATGTTATATGTAAAAACTAAAGCCCTCAATTTCACTTGTTATTTTTCTTCTGGTTCTTAATCAGTTATGTGACCTCAGTTGGGTCACTTTACCTTTCTGAAGTCTCATGCGCCTCCAATCAAACGTGGAGGCTGTAAGCATCCTCAAGCTCAGCATCCTGTCAAAGGTGACACTCTATGTGCCTGTTTGGGCTTGTGTGTCTTCTTAACTACTTCTGCTTTATTTATTTATTTTTTATTTTTTATTTTTACTGATGATATAAGACACCATGACTAAGGCAACTTGTAAAAGAAAGAGTTTAATCTGGGGCTCATGGTTCCAGAAGGTTAGAGAGGGTCTGTTACCATCACAGTGGGATAACCGTGGCAGGCAGGCATGACACTGGAGCAATAGCCAAGGGC
Organism: Acomys minous; assembly: GCF_964271855.1. Classification (NCBI taxonomy): domain Eukaryota; kingdom Metazoa; phylum Chordata; class Mammalia; order Rodentia; family Muridae; genus Acomys; species Acomys minous. The sequence continues at coordinate 92,680,741 of NC_140496.1, read as the reverse complement.
TTCTATGTTATCCACAAACATGAGTCAAAGAGAGAGCTAATTGGGAATGCCATGGGCTCCTGAAACTTCAAAGACCACCCCCCACCCCCAGTGACAACCTTTTTAGCAAAGACTACACCTCCTAATGCTTCCCCAAGAATTCTACCAAACATTCAGATATATGAGCTTGTGACGGTCGTTCTCACTCACATGACCACATATTCACGTCCTGGATCCTATAGGCTCGTAGCCACAATGTAATGCAAAATGTGTTTTGTCCAACTTCATCTTTCCCAGCGGCATGAAATGGCCTCGCTTAGGCTCAATACAGGGACCACGCTGCCACATGGCTGCCTTCAGCAGCTTCCCTTCTTCTTGGTGGAAGATTCCACAACCCTTTTACTCCTGTATTCTTCATGATTCTAAAACTTGAGCCGCGTGACCAACACGGCCAAACTTGACTGCCTGCCTTGGATGGAGGCTGGCTCCCTCCCTGACTTACATTTGTATGAGTTTTATTTTGTTGCTGTTGTTTAGGACCAGAAAAACCTCTCAACTCTTTTTCATTACACAAGTTTCAGCATCAGTTGGGTAGGATCTTGCCCTGAGGTCATTACTTCCTTTATTCCATTTTACATCAGGCTTTTCCTTATCTCTTCCAGCACAAGCCTTGGTTTCAACATTACATTTCCTCATGTTCTTTTTCCCATGCCTGATCATTTTCACTGTAGGCCTGCATAAGAGTGATTACTAATAGCCACATGACAGAGTCAATATTAGGCTATCTTAAAGTCTCTTCTGTTAACAAAAGAGTCTGAAACTTTTCACTCTGTCCTCAAGAAGATTCTTTGGAGAAGGATAAAGAGCAGCCACAGTCTTCGTCAAATATCACAGAAATGGCCTCTAGCCCAGCTGCTACTATTTCTTCCCTATGAAGCCTCTTGAGCTGGTTCTGCATAGTCCACATTGCTCTCAGCACTGTTGTCAGTCAAGCTCCTACAAGGATGGCCCATCAAGATCTGCTCTCAGCATCCAACTGCTTTCTTAGTCCAAACTTCCAAAGTCTTCCACATTCCTCACCAAAACAAAATGAAAACCCAGCATGGCTAGGCTTATCACAGAAACAGCCTAACTCTCTGGCACCAGCTTCTGTCTTAGTTACCTTTTTATTGTAGTGATAAGACACCATGATAAAGACAATCTATAGAAGAAGTGTTATTGGGAACATTTAATCTGAGGCTCACAGTTCCAGAAGATTCGGAGTCCATGACAATCATGGTGGGGATCCTGGTGACAGGTAGGCAGGCATGGTGGTACAGCAGTAATTGATAGTCTACACCCTGATTCACAACACACACAAACAGAGAGAGAGAGAGAGAGAGAGAGAGAGAGAGAGAGAGAGAGAGAGAGAGAGAGAGAGAGAGAATTGCAAAGCCCACTTCCAGGGACAGAGCACTTCCAAGCACCCCAATCCTTCCCAAACAGTTCTGCCAACTAAGCACAGAGTATTCAGATACGTAAGCCTATGGGGTCATGCTCACTCTAAACACCATAGATCTTACCTCCATCACGCTACCTTGCTTATGTGAACACCTTCAAACACTCTCTTGTCTTATGCCTCACCTTCTCTCTCAGCAGCTACTTCCTTACTTGGAGCACATCTCCCTGGAGCAAACTCTCCTGGTGGGTCTTGTCTACCAGTCCTCTAAAATTAGCTAATCCACAGGCTACCTGTCTGCAGTTGCAACTACGATTGTCTGTCTTGTCCTTTAGTTGTGGGTTTGGTTGTTTGTTTGCTTGTTTTCTCCTAGATGGTATGCTCTTAGCAGAGACGTGAACTTTTCTAACATATATGAACTTAGTCTCTCAGAGACCCTTAGCCAGATCTCTTAAGAATGTTAATATGGGGTGGAGAGATGGCTCGGAGGTTGGGAGCGCTGGCTGCTCTTCCAGAGGTCCTGAGTTCAGCTCCCAGCACCCACATGGAGGCTCACAACCATCTGTGGTGAGACCTGGTGCCCTCTTCTGGCCTGCAGGCACAACACTGTATGTGTAATAAATAAATCTTAAAAAAAAAAAAAAAGAATGTTAATATGGGGCTGGAGAGATGGCTCAGTGGTTAAGAGTACTGCCTGCTCTTCCAAAGGACCCAGGTTCAATTCCCAGCACCCACATGGCAGCTCACAACTGTCTGTAACTCCAAGATCTGACACCCTCACACCAATGCACATAAATTAAAATTAAATAAAATATTTAAAAAAAAGAATGTTAATATGGGGTTAGGGAGATGTGTCAGTGGAGGAGCGCTTGCCACTCAACAATGGAGACCTGAGTTCTCAGAACCTCTGTAAAATTGGGTGCAGTAGCAGGGTGTATCTGTAACTCCGTACTCCAGAGACAAGACAGGGCGTTAAGACAGAAGGAAGAAGTTGGAAAGCTAGCTAGCATGGCAAACGTAGTGATCAACAAAAAAGAACCATGTGTCAACCAAGGAGTTGAGGTATGACGTAAGGAGTCATACCCATAGTTTCCCTCTGACTTCCACACACTTTTAGTTAGCAGCATATGTTACTCCTATTCACACATATGATTGTGTATATGTGCACATGCATACACACACGCATCACATATTCACACACAGCTTTTTAAAATGTTAATAGTGTGCCACTTCATACACCACAAAAAAATGTAATGTAGGGATTTACTTAAAATGTCTACAACTTGATATGCTCCTGCATCAGTTTGACACACAACAACTAAATAAACTGTCAATGATAATTACTATAGCATGGGGGCTCTAATCTAGAGAGACGGTCGTAAATGCCTGTCAGAGAAGGCATAGCTATTGCACTCTTTCTAAGTAGGGCAGCAGGGATGTAGCAAGAGGACTGACTGTTTCTCCCTTGGTCTTTATTTCCCGTTCTGGTCCCCTAGGTGTAACAAATGTAAAAGAAAGTCTTTGCAGTTATAGCTAGGCCAGCAGAACGGCCTCCAGGGAGGGTTCAGTTAACCTTCATTAGTTGCTAACTAGCATTTGCAGGTTGTTTCTAAATTAAGTTCTGTGGACTAGGGGCTCTCAGTCTTTCCATGCACAGTGACTGTCCTTGCTCATGTGAGTAATCCCCAAGGAAGTTGCCACCGTGATGATCCATGCAGAGGCGAAAACTAATCTCAAGACCGGAGGGATTTTTCAGGGTAATGGATTTGATTTTAATGTCATTTTCAGCTAGGGATCTAAAGTAATGATGTAGGGTATCAGCCAATTAAAAAGATCTTCCAAATTAGAATGAAACAAAATGTTTTCCAGAGATAAAACAGGGGTTTGTGGGTATGAGAGTCACGGCAGCCAGCCATCAGTCACGAAGACGGAGGTAAACTGAGAACCCCTTCCCTGCTTCTCTCAGATTTCACTGTCCAGAAAGGCAAATGTCAGGCTTCTTGGTGCAGACACAGCTTCTCTAATTCACAAGACTCAACCTTTCTGGGAATTATTTCACCGCTGAGAGGAGGGAAGGATATACACACAGACATATTTTGTTAAGTCTGTCAAAAGACACCTACCTCGGTGAGTGTTATGTTTAGTCTTCCTAGAGAAAAATGTAAAAATATGAATTCAAAGTGTTAAGATGTGCCTGTCCTGTGATGGAGGAATAGTGTGTCTTGAATGTTAAGGGTAAAAGCCCACCTGGTTTGTTGCAAAAATGCATCTGTCTGGACCAGCACGACAGCTCGGTGTGTGAGCTTGTCTCACAGCCCTGCAAACCTCAGTTCGGTCTCTGGAACCCTTAGTGGAAGGAGAGAACCAATATCTAAGTGTCATCCTTTGATCTCCATGAGTCTGCCATGGCACAGTGGAACACACACACACACACACACACACACACACACACACACACACACACACACACTTATCTGATTCAAAACTGATCAATAAAGTACATAATAATGATGACTTTGTTTCACAAATGGTATGTGCTGGAGGTCCCATGAATATTATGTGTCAGAACCAAGAGGGAAGGGAAGGAGGAAGAGGGAGAGAAAAAGAGAAAAGAAGGAAGAGAGAGGAAGAAGAATAAAGGGAAGGAAAAAGAGGGAGGGAGAGAGGGATGAGGGAGAAGGAGGAATTGAGTGACAGGAAAGGGGGGAGGTAAACAGGGCCAGCATTTGAAGGGACCTGAGGAGATCTGTTGCAAGACACTGAGAGATCTATCCATAATGATACAGAATCTTGGGCACTGTCCTCCTCTCTGTGTGGATGGAGGCCTATGACCCTGTGGCTGCGTCAGCACTCTGTGAACCCGGTGCAGTCACTGGTTGCAGCAGCTTCCTAGAGATGCTCTGAACTGGCTCATTTATTGACTGTGCAAGGAACAGTGGGCCTGTTGGAGTGTGGTCTCCTTCAGGAGCCTTGATGCCTTCCTCCTGCCCATTCCAACAGGCCTGCTTCTTCCGGTGATTTTTCCTCTTGTCATCATCTGAAATCTCCTTTTTCCCTTGGTAGACTAGGTCTAGAATCAGCTCTGGTCGTTTCTCTGAGGGATTTCTCTAGATTAGGTTAGTTAAGGTGAGGCAACCCACCCTAAGTGTGGGTGGCATGATTCATGGACCTTGCGGAAAGGAAAAGGGAGCTAACCATCTATCTCTCTCCCATTCCTGATTGGTTGCTATGCGACCAATCTCAAGCTCCTGCTGCCATCGCGGACTACATAATCAAACTGTGAGTCAAAATAAACCCTTCCTTCCTTCCTTCCTTCCTTCCTTCCTTCCTTCCTCCCTTCCTTCCTTTCTTCCTTCCTTCCTTACCAGGGGATTTGTTGAGGTAAGAAGAATTATAGAAAAGGTCTAAGTCATGGAGAATTTGGAGACAATTACTGTATATTCTGTGTTCTTATAAAGGACCATAGGAAATATGTCAAGGATACTCTGGGACACTAGATATTGTTATATTCTGGATGTGATGAAACAGAAAGGCAAATTCAGGAAAGCTGTACAATAGCCTTTGTCTAATATGTAGGGTTCCCTGAAATAAAACTGGATGTTTTCACACAGTAAGAAGAATGCAAAGGCTTGATGGTGGACAACCGCGTGAGAGCACATGCAGCTACGCTGTCAAGTGAGTCGGGGTTTCAGCTTCAAAGTTAAACACGGTGCCGGTGAACTCTCAGTTTTGCTCATCTCCCACTGTACCAATGACGTCATAGTGGCTCATCACTGGCTTGTCCAAAAGATGAGCAGAGTAATTCATAGATCAGCGACTCACATGAGCATAAAAATCCGATGACAGTAAATGAATAGTATTCATCCCTGGGGGAGCAGCATAGAACACATGCTTAGTAAGTGGTTGCTAAGCAACATGCATCATCATCACCTTCATTGGGAGAAGCGAAGAACAGATGGGGGAAGGAGGACTAGAAAAAAAGTCCATTCATGGTCAAAGCCTAGAGAGAGCCATTAGATATCAGCCCAATAATGATGAATGAGAACCGAAAGCGAAAGTGGGAGAGGTGAAAAAAGAACTCCATATGAGCACAAAACAAAAACCAGGATATGTTTGAATCCCATGTGGATATGGCATGTGTGTAAAGTGTACAACTGAGTGTAGGGAGATCACTGCTGTTCCTCTGGTGAGAAGAGAAAAAAACACACTATAGCCGACTGACCCTGGGGAAGCCATGGCCCCCCAGACGCATCCTCCACACACAGCTCCAACAATCAGACCTGGACGCTACACACTTCCCCCAACCCCCTCAGCACCGATGCATTGTGCCCTCAGTGGGAGGATCCTCAATGGGAAGAGAAGACTCGGGCATCATGTCAAGGCGTGATGAAGGACGGAGGAGGCAGTGGGAGGTCAAAAGCAGGAGAGTGATCAGTACCACTGGGAAGGATGCAGTTCTCAAGAAGTCACTGCAGAGTATCTTTTTCATGAGTGAGTGGGTTGTAACCTTTCAAAGAGCCTTCCTCAGAAGTGCAGGCGTGAAGGGCTGCCTTGACTGGAATTGAGATAAAGGCTGCACATCCTGCTTGTGCAGGCTTACACTCCTGTTCTTCTCCAGGGGCAGCCCCAGAATTGCTGAGAAACAGGAGGAGAAAGATTAGGCCGTGATACTAGAAAACTGCCTTTCCCAGGCCAAATGCACTCACCAACTATTCGTTACTAAAGCCTTGCGGAAACACGGACATGGCCGTCCATCTTCCACTTGTCTCAGCTGTCTTATCCTCATGGGAAAGCGGACTTGAGACAGGGACTGTGTGAGCCACAGGATGTGAATTATGCACTCTTGTCTTTTACACACACAAAAAAGGTCACCAAGCCTTGATCCAGACTCACCCATCGTTTCTCAGCGTTGTCTTTCTTCCTGATTGTGGATCTCATGTGCGCTCTCGGTTGCTACTCTAGCCACATGTCTCTGTGCTGCTACTTCCGCTCTACCATTGTGGATTCTTAACCCTCTGGATCTGCAGACTGAAAGGAGCCATTCCTTCTCTAAGGTGCCTTGACCATGATGTTTTGTCACAGCAACAGAAAAGTAACCAACACAGAAGTCGGAACTAGGAAGCAAGCTATTGCTTTGAAGAACTCTACAACTATGTCAGGGTTTTTTGTTTGGTTGGGGTTTTTTTTGTTTTTTGTTTTTTGTTTTTGAGGATTGTGGAGGGTGTTGGGACTTTAAACTTCCAAAGCATTTGAATGCTGTAGACAGCATAATGGGTCATCCTTGTAGGAGTTTGGAAGAAGGTTCCAGAAGGGAGCACAGTTAGCAACTAGTCTGGAAACCATGCATGTGATCATTTTGGGAACTTGTCTGAGGCCAGTAATGGATTAATGTCTTAGGCTTTTTCCTTTCTTTTTGAGTGGCAATATATATTCTGTGTGATTGTATTATAGGAGTATATAATTTGTTCTTTATTTTACAAGAGGTTATAATTAAGAGAAAACTTTGAGTCTCAGAAGAGACTTTGGACTTTTAAACTGCCAAAAAACAAACAAACAAACAAAAACTATGGAAATTTTTGAAGTAGGACTAAGTGTAATTTGCATTGTGGTATCTTGAACCTATGGGAGCCAGGGAATGGAATGTGGTGTTTTGAATGAAAATGGCCTCTATATGTTCATATGGAAGTTCATATGTTTAAATACTTGGTCTTCAGTTGCTGGCTGTCTGGGGGAGGACTGTGCCTTGGGTGTGGCCTTGCTGAAAGTACATGATTGGGTAGGGCTTTGAAGAGTACCATTTTGAGCTAGCTCTCTCTTCCTCCTACTTGTAGATCAAGATTTGAGAAGCTGGCTGTAGCCTGGGATGCTTCAGCAGCCACAATCATCAATAGGGCTCGAGCTTTCTGTGGACCCTGCTGCTTGACAATGTCTGTTTTCCAAGCATACTCCTGAAATCCCAAAGGCACACTTTGGCTACAAGTGAATTTCCCTTCATGTATCCACCCAGCAAGTGCTGTGTTTTCTGAGCCTCCAGTGTGTGCTGGGCACAGATCTATTACCTGAACTTATTATTACCAATGATGAGCAAACCAGGCACCAAGCATGGGACAATAGGAAACAAACTACTGTTTTGATTGTATTAAATGTCATTATAGAAATAAACCAGTATTTCTGAGATGAGTAAAAAAGTGAACTGAGAGAGTGATGTTCACTAAACTCTTTGACTTCTAACCTATGACATAAGTGGGTCCATGCCACACACATTTGCCTAAGATTCCCCCCTTCTCGAGGTCCACAGAAAGTCTCTAGTTGTTGTCAGCTACAGTGTGACATAAACCTACGACTCCACTCACCTCAGGGTAGTGTTTCGAACTCCTAGAGTAAGTTCAGAGGGCTCCACTTGAGTTTAGACATCTTTTATTACTCACATAATCCTCGGGGGCAGCCAAGAGTCACATACCCACACCATAGCCACAAGCTCTAGCAGTATTACACAACACATTCAAAACGAAAGGGAGCAGGGCCAGTGCCCAGGGCCGTATTAGGTAACTTCTACTAGGCACATTCGGCTTGTCAAACAGGCCTCCTCTTCCTCTTCTGTTTCATGATGTTCAAAGGAGGAAAATGGCTAATGAACCCCTCCCCCATCAGCACTCACACCACAAGCTGCAAGGACAAGGCAGATTGCTGTGACTGCTTCAAACTCTGGTTCTGGAATGGTCCTCACAGCAAGGACCTCACAAAAGAGTCTGCCAGACTCTTATTTTGTTTTGTTTTTTGAGATGGCTTCCCTGTGTAGCCTTGGCTGTCCTGGAACTTGCTCTGGAGAGCAGGCTGGCCTCGAACTCACAGAGACCTGCTTGCCTCTGCCTCCCTGAGTGCTGGGATTAAAAGCATGGACCACCACACAGCAAGTTTTAAAGGAAAGAAACAGGAGACTCCTGGCCTAGAAGGCAATCTAATTATGAGCATCCATCCTGGCCTCTTTGTCCTAGTCTGTCACTTCAAAGCAAGTCTCAGGTTCTGCCTTGTATGGTTGAAAAGTGGTAACACAGCTTGGAGAAGCAGAGGCCGAGGAGGCCATCTCAGAACTCTGTTGCCCCCAGGATCCCTCATGGTGCTACTATAAATAGATGTAATAAATGAAACCATGTGTGGAAAGCACTTAGCTTGCACCCAGCGGGAAGCAAACACTCGACAATTAGCTATTATCCTATGTCTTCTTTGCTGCGCTTTCTCAGTCTACTGCCAGAGGGATGCCAGCCACTCATAATGAGCATCCACAGCATCCTCCAGTCTCCATCTCTCCTCCACATGATTACTTCCTAAAAATCATACCTGACGCACTCTTTCCTGTCTCTCAGTTGTCATTTGTCTGGCTCCACTACCAGCTTGGCACCAAGATGCCAGTCGTATCCTCAGCATCTGGCCAGGCATATGGAAATATAGGTGATTATAAGGAGAGAAGCATCTATGTTAAACTTGTGAAAAGGTGTAAAAGTCATGGGTATGAAAATGGAGTCACTTGTGTCAACCTTACCTTTAAAAAGGATATAGAATTGGAGTTGGGAGTTGCCTGAGCACATGTATCACAAAAGAGTCTGCCAGAGCCTGCATAGAAGCAACCTTAACCTTGTACCAAAAGTATTTCTACAAGGGAGCCTGACCAGCAGTGGCCTATTCATCCTCCAATGGACACTAATTTGTTATTGATCATGTGGGGGGGGGGAGAACCATTGTTTTGAAATTATCTCAGGGGGCTGAGAGATGGCTCCATCACAAAGACCAGAGCAAGCTCAATCAAGATCAGCCTTAGCACTGAGCTGTGCTTGACAGATAGCACTTGCTTTAGCAAACAAGGTGGAACAGTGATCGAGACAGATTACCAAAAATCAATCTTGGGCCTCCACATGTATGCACTCATACTAACTCAAACCCACAGATATGAACACTGTAGACAGGCAGACAGACAGATGAACGGACAGACTGATAGACACACACACACACACACACACACACACACACACACACACACACACTAATGCAATCCTCATTTTTGTCTTTAAAAACTTTGCTTTTGTTGTATGGCTGTAATCCTGGGACTTGGGAGGCTAGGAAAGAGGATCAAGTTCAAAGCCAGCCTGCGAAACTTAATAAGACCTTTTAAAACAAAGCACAAACTAGCCGAAAGCTTCTCTTTGCCTCATTTTCTTTGAATGTGGCCCTAGTTTCCTATGTACATGCTCCCACTTCCAAATTCTGCTGGTCTCGTCACAAAGCTCTTTCCCGAATATCATTATTGTTCTCTCCCTCCCTCTCCTTCCCTCTCCCTCCCTCTCCCTCCCTCTCCTTCCCTCTCCTTCCCTCTCCCTCCCTCTCCCTCCCTCCCTCCCTCCCTTTCCCCTCTTTCTCTCTCCCCTCCTGACCCCCTCCTCTGTGATTTTGATGTAGTTACCATAACTGTCTTCTTTCACTCTTCCTTTCACACATCTGTCTCTCCCAACTGCTCGTTCCTACTCGCGCATCAGTACCACAGTGCCCACTGTTTTTATAGCTTTGCAACGAATGTTTTCAGAAACCCTCTCAGTGTGGGCAGTATCCACAGATTCCAAGATCTACTTTATTTTGCTTGACTGTAAAGGCTGACAATGTCCTTGTAGTGTTGGGGAGGTAATGTTTGTCTCCAACGTGCTACGCATCCAACAACCCCATATGTTCTCGGGGAAGGATTTACAAGTTCGTAGTCTTAAAGGCTAAATGAATAAGCTTGGGATTTCTGTCTTTTGTCATTGCCTGCATCTCTCAGAAGCTGACTTGGAAAACGATGTAGTGGTAGAAAGAACACTCAACCTTAAGGAGAGGAACCAGAGACCCTGATGACTGAAGTGAGATCATGAGAACGGGAAGCCCAAAAGGTGACAGATGGTGGCTGATTGTCACCCCAACAGAATCCAGAATCACCTAGGAGACATGCTAGATTGAGATCAGGTTAGCATCTAATCATGCCTGAGAGGAATTGTCCTGACTTGTTTAATTCAGGTAGGAAACCCCATCACAAAAGTGAGCCACACCTTTCTCTGGTTGTGGATCCAGAGGATGAAAGCTGGCTGAGCACAGGGTCTCATACCTTCCTGTTCCTCACTGTGGATGCAATGCCACCAGCTGCCTCAAGCTCCCGGCATCTTGACTTCCTTGCCACGGTAGCCTGCACCCTTGAACTGTGAGGCAACATAATACCTTCTTAAGTTGCTGTTAGTCCGAATATCTTATGACAGCAACAAGAAAACTCACTAAGGCAGAGGCAAGCCAAAAAGGTATCTCGGTTTGCCTGAATTTCACCATGCCTAGATCTGGAGGTGGGCATGGTGGGTGGGCTGGTGAGTGAGAAAGAGAGATGAGCAGGAAGTATCTCACCACAACAAGTTTACATCTTTGGCTTCAGCCACAGTCAGCTTAAAGATGGCTTTCTTTTTGGCAACTGTCATATTGTTCATTCTGGAGAGGTCAGTCCTCAAGTTTTGGGTCATCCCAATGGCTCTGTTGCTGTACCTCTGGGTGCCAATGATAACTTTTCAGGTGTCAAGCATGATAACACTACTTTAATTAATTAATTAATAAACCGTTGCCATCGTGGAAAAGTGGAAGAGAAGAAACTATAGAGACCTGTGTTTCCCCCTATAGGACCCATTTGTGACCATATAGGATCACAACCAGGGAAAGGAGAGAAAGATGCCCAGGAGTCAGAACAACCCAAGCAGTCTCATCAGCATCATTCCTGCTCACGCCAAATAGAAGTTGAATAGCAGCTGATGACACCACACAAAATACTTTCATACCACATTTCATGTGCAGACTACGTAGGAAACCTTGAAAAACGCCCATGTCTAGATGCCTCTTTGTTACCTTTTGTTTACAGTTTATTACATATATGATAGTTGGTGACATATACATATGTATATATATATATACATATACATATATAGGTAGTACTGTTATATGTGCGTGATACTGTTAAGTACTGTAGACAAAGAACTCCGCTTTTAAGTTTCTAGCTATTTGAAAGAGCACATACACGGATCTATATCAAGTCTGTCTATATTCCTCCACCTTCAAAGTCAGTGGTGCAGAAGAGCTGGCAGAGAGTGCGACACTGAGATGAGCTTATGAAAGACATGATCTTAGCTGGATATGGTGGCTCACGCCTTTAATCCCAGCACTCGGGAGGCAGAGGCAGGAGGATCGTTGTGAATTCGAGGCCAGTCTAGGCTACAAAGCAAGTCCAGGACAACTAAGGCTACATAGATAATCCATGTCTCAAAAAAAAACAAAAAACAAAAAACAAAAACAAAAAAAATGAAAGAAAGAAAAGAAAAGAAAGAAGTGATCTTAATCAGCTCTGTTACAGTTGTACACATTTTGTCTTACTCAACACCACTTCCTTATGGCTCAAAATGTACCAAAATAAAACAACCCTGCACCATACTCAAACCATCTCTCTTCTGGTTCAGAATTTCCCATCGGTTGTCTCTGATTCTACTGAAAACATCAAAGGCTTTCCTGTGTCTACCTGGGCCAGTGCCTCCAGCTCTGTAACTACTGATCCTCTGCACTCAAGGCCAGACAGACCTGCTTCCTGCTGCTGAACACTTGCCTGGGTTCTCTTTGATCCCAACTAAGACCCTGTCTGACATCAGCACTGAGATATTATGTGCACACATAAATCAATAATAATTTTTCATTGTCAAAATGAAACAAAGGAGTTTAAACAGAGGCACAGTCTTCATGCTCCACTCTTAGTTGGAACTAATTAGAGCTCTTCCTTCTTCCTACGTGAAAAGACTTGGCAATGCTAACTTCATCTTTCTTCATCAGGGGTTTCGAACACTCTGTAATGGAAATGTCAATTGCTCATTTTACAGATGCTGTTCACTACTCAAGCTGCACTGAACTGTGGTGTAATGTATAAAACCCCTAATTGGAACTAGGGGTCTAACTTAGGGGGTAAAGTGCTCACCAAGCAAACTCAAGGCACTATTCAATCTCTACCATCCCATAAACAAGGCATCATGATTCAGGCCTGTTATTCTAGTACTAAGGAGGTAGAACCAAGAGATTGGAGGGTCAAGGTCATCCTCTGCTTCATAGCAAGTTGGAAAGCAGCCTGGAATACATGAGGTCATAGATAGGGGGAGGGGAGGAAGAGAGAGAGAGAGAGAGAGAGAGAGAGAGAGAGAGAGAGAGAGAGAGAGAATAGGTAGGTTGGTAGACAGACAGACAGACAGATAGATAGAATACAAAATAGAACCCTAAATTCATTTTAGAAAAGGATGACTCTTTATTCTTTATATCTGTCAGTGGTTCCTTAATTATCCCTTTTCCTTAATATAAGTTTAATAAAAATTTAGTAAATCCTGTTTTCTATTTAGTTGAACCAATGTTCCCTTCACACACACCCAGTTTCTCTTCTGAATAAATTGTCTTATTTCATAATTCCACTTCACAGAATTTGCACTGTGACAAGCATCTTTCTTGGTTTTGTCCCAAGTGAACTGATAGCAGAAGTTCCCAGTGGCTCACAGGAGCAAAGGTAGTGCTTCCTTACAGATGTGTCCTGGCTACTGAAAAAGAAATCTCCAACAATACTAAACCCATATAAGTTAACAGGATACTAAAACAACAACAACAACAACACCAGATATAGATCCTTAACATTTGACCCAAAAAAAAGCTGAAAAACAAAAATCAAAACAAAACAAATAACAAAGCATACACACACACACACACACACACACACACACACACACACACACACACACATTCTCAAGTGATTTTCAGCCCAAGGGCCAGTCACAGCTTCTAGGCTCTTCTGTTGTAGCATGTCCCTAGTTAGTCCCTGGGCTAATCCTACCCCTTTCGGGAGCTTTTCTAGCTACTGCTTTTCTCTCCATGTGACTTGCAAGATTAAGACAACATACATCCCCAAATCTCATAATACCCATGTTGAGTTAGAAACTGCCTACTAATTATTGAGGCTATAGTGAATGTAAGGTTCTGTCCATGTTGTAATATTTTCAATCCTCAAGTCTTTGTCCTTCAGTCTTTTTAAGGAGCCCTTTGGTCTGGCGTTTAGTATGTACAGCAGTTTTAGGAGTCTAGGGCATCCAGACACTGTCTAGTCATTAACGCTTCTATCACATTGTGTTCTCCAGCTTGTTTTCTATTCCTTACAACCAGCCAGGATGTGCTTATCAAGTGGTACATGCTGGGAGAAAAAAAAAAAAAAAAGATGCATAATGCCTTTAAAAGGCTTGCCTTCTGTCCTGGAAAGTGAAATGAATGTCTTCAAAGGGTGAGAAACTTCCCCACCCCCAACCCCAAGTGGGCGCCACTGATGATAAGTAGAGAGGCAATTAGGAAAATAAAAAAGAGACGGTATGGTCTGCACAAACCAAGGTGAGGTTGTGAAGCAGAAGCAGTTATCTTAACAAAACGAAGAGTAAGATTAGATTGGAGAGGGAAGAAAGGCAGCCGTGATAGGCAAGAGGAACATGAGCCGAAGCACGGACATCTCTCCTGAGGGCTTCTTCTCGGAGGATGAAAATCTAGCCTCCAGCCTTCCCTGTCTACTGAATCCCTGCTTGCCTGGCCACTGTGCACTTCTGAGAGCCCCCAAGCCCTGAGTGCTCCTGTGCTCCGAGCCTGTGTGGAGACCATTCCTGGGACAGTGGTGAGAAGTTTCTTTGGTTTCTCCAGTACATTTTGAAGATAAGAAATGAACAAATGTCAGATTCAAATAGATGGCTCAAGAAAGATAATTTTAGTTGACTGTTTGGAACTGGATGCCTGTCTGGGCACGGACAAGCACACAGAGATCAGTTACCTTGGGTTGCTGGAGAAGAGCAGGTGTCTAAACAAAGCTACTGCTAGTTCAAACTGAATTAAAACGACACTGTACTCCTCCACAACCCTGGGGATTAGTGTGCATGCAGCGGCCCCGAGATCACCTTCTTTCCAAATGGCTTTTGGGGACATCTGTACTTCATTAACGGTTAGAGTCAATGGTTACATCCAAGGCTGACATTTTCTACCCAAAGCATCATGAAGCTATGAGAACATAGCACATCAAAGGACAGGCAATGTTCCTCTTGCTAGGAGGACAAGTGTTCCAATATGAAAGATTATAAATAGGTGACTACAAAAGAATATAAGACATACAACCTATTTTCATGAGAACCATGTGTTTAGAGAAGCTACAATGCAAAAGCAGTTTAAAAAAAATAGGTTAAGCCGAAGTCACTTTGATGGCAGGACATATAGAAATCAAGTTTGAACTGACCAGGAATTTTTTCCCCTGGTGGCTAGTTTTCATAGTGCAGAAGATGTTATGCCGGCTGTTGTGTGGAGAAAAGACATTAGTTGTCTTAACTGTCACTGTACCCCCGCCCCATGGTACAATACTAACCTGCCAGGCAAAGTATGCCTACGGCAGCAATAGTGGCACTATCGTTGTGGCAGCAACTGACTGCTTTCTGCTTACATTTCAGGCCTCTCCACAAGAGAGAACTCTGCTACTGTATACCTGGTCAAGAGACCACAAATATGAAGGTGGTAAGCCCTGGAAGGGAATCTACTGCTGTTGTTTTGCTCAATGGACATCTTGTCAAACTGCCTTCTAAATATTTACGTTTATACTCAGATTTGGGTTGTTCTCACCTGGGTCAGAGAAGCTTCTTTTGCAGTAGAGAGTGGTTAAAAAAGGCGATCACAATTGGACAAAGTACCGAGGAAAAATAACTACTGAGTGCTCAGCCCTAAGTAGGATGTCTATATTAATTTACTCATGGACTGAGGAACATCACAGAAGAAAGAGAAAAAAGAATGTAAAAAAATTGGAGGATAAGAAAAAGCACTATGAGGCCAATCCCAGCACTCGGGAGGCAGAGGCAGGCAGATCGCTGTGGGTTCAAGGCCAGCCTGGTCTACGAAGCGAGTCCAGGACAGCCAAGGCCCAGATTAATAGCTGATATCTGTTAAGAAGGATCATTTTTCTTCTTTTGTCAAGGAATAAATGAAAATAAATAAGTTGCAGTCTGGGCATATAGCTCAGTAGTAGGATGTTTGCCGGCTGTGTATATGGCCCTAAATTCAGTCCCCGGCACTGGGCGGGGCAGTAGGTTGAACATAGATGGTGAAAGCCAGACGAAGAGTGGACGTTGTGTCTTATGAATGGATAATAAGGAGTCAGCCAAGGTTGTGAGTTACTTTGAGGTGTGCTGCTAGGGATAAGAATGATGAACTAGATGGTTATGGGGTTTGTTTTGTTTTGTTTCTTAAACTGGTGAAGATCAGAAATCTCCACGTTCTTGACGCGGCATGACAGGGACTGGGCCCTGCTTCAGAAACCACGAGAGAGGCTCGGGAGAGCAATTCCAGTGTGTGGGCACAGTGAATGGGCAGAACGGTCCACATGGTCCTCGGGGCTGTGAGTGTGTGCTATGCTTCACAGTGTGTCATGCACACCCCACACTGTGCAACCGTGACTGCAGCTCACCCACTCATCTGGAAAGGGCCCCTCTCAGGGCGTCTAGATCATCCTAGAGCAGAGCCAGCCATTCTTCGTAAACTCAGTCCGGACTCTACCTCAAGTCCAGCCACTGGGGAGAGGCTGAGGACACTTCTTGACAAAGATGGAAGCAATGGGAGAAACAGGTCATGAGCGATGGGTGAGTGTGAAGGACACAGTTGGCACTAAGCATCGATTAGACATGCCCACCTGGTGTCCTTTCACAGAATCTGATGGTGTGCTGCCTGCTGGGGGAGGGGCTGGTGCATGGCCAGGGTGGTAGTTGGTTTGGAGTCATTTGCTGATTTGGAAAGTTATCTTTTAGGTGAATGGAAGACAGTTTCCTAACTTGGAGAATCTTCCATTAGGGACAAGAAGGTGAAAAACATCCTCATAGGTCAAACCTTTTCTAGAAGGTTTCAGCAGACTGAGGTGAGTGTTATATGTTACACACACACACACACACACACACACACACACACACACACACACACACACTCACAAGTTATACAACTCAGTCCTGAAAACTAACTACAATCGTGGCTTTTAAAGGTGAGATGAGGCTTTTCACCTGATGGCCAAGATGAGGTGGCATTTACTTTTATTTGAGTTACAACGGCCCTTATTTACAATGACAAATGGCTTTGGTGTGTTATAAGAGATTATTGATTGCTTTTTAATTTCTGTGACCAAAATACTTTACAAAGATAGCTTAAGGTGAGATGAATTCATCTTGGCTCATGGTTTTCAAGGGTTTAGCCCATGCTTGCTTGGGCAGAAGATCAGGGTAGCAAGAGCATTTGGGAAGCCATCTTGTCTTTCTAGTGGACAGGAAGCAGAGAGAACAGGCGTACAGGAAATGGACAGGATAAGATATGGCCTTGGGCACACATCTGAATTGATATGCTTCACCTAACTCATGTCCTAATAATGATACATGAATCAGCAAAACTTCACTTTTTGACTAGGTCTGAATGTATTGGCTCTGGGAAAACGCCACAAGGCACACCCAAGAATTGGGCTCCATTAACTGACAAATTACCCATCACAAGTGGGTTCGGCTTGATTGTGTTCAATTCTAAGATCCGAGGAGATTCTACGCTGTATAGGGAGTGGGGCTGTCATTGTGGAGCACAGCTGTCTCCCAGTAACACACCGCTGACGTCACCGAACCAAGTAGCCAGGTGATTTCCTCAGAGGCAGGATAGCAAGACAGCCCTCAGCATAACAGCTGGCCAAACATGACCGGAAGTAAGCAGTGCTGTGGAAAGACTGGTGAAGAGTTCGTGTTAAAGGAAGTTAACATGCTCATTTACTTCCAGAATAATCGCTCATGGGCCACTAAAGCATTAACTGGTTGGAGCTGCTCAGAGACTAGCATCATTAGAATTATTACTTGATTTTACCTGCCATATATTATTGAATACATTAGGTAATAGACTTTGCTTTCACTGAATGTTAAACACTTTGATAAAACATTCTTTTTTATTTTTATTTTATTTTATTTTTTTATTTTTTAGTTTTTTGAGACTGGGTTTCCCGGTGTTATCTTGGACTCAGTTTGTTTTGTGTGTGTGAGTGTGTGCGCGCGCGTGTGTGTGTGTGTGTGTGTGTGTGTGCGCGCGCGCGCGCGCATGCGCTTCTCTTACAAAATAAATAAACAAATATATAACAAGATATTTCAATAAGACTGAGTCTTGCCAACGTATCTGGTTCTAAAATCAAACATTCAGAACATGTAAACTTTGAAAGAAGAAACTAGCAAATTTGTCTATGGAAGCAATAGCCTTGTTTTCTTACTGTCTGTGGTGAGACAACAGGGGACAAACTCAGAACTGTCACCAGCAGCCTGAGGACTTCCCATAACTCTCAGGGGCAGGTAAGGCCAGATCCTTAACACTGCTACAGAAAAGAATTTCAGGGTGAGCCAGACAGAGTCGGAATTGATGTTTATTCAAAATAGGAAGACACTCAGGGCAGGGCAGGGCCACCTATGAGCATGAGCGTCACAAAACAGGTTCATGTAAGTCTCAACAATAGCTAATACACTACTTTTGGAGGCATTCAAGTTACCAGTCAAGAGTTATTAAGAAACTTCTCAGCCGGGCGTGGTGGTGCATGCCTTTAATCCCAGCACTCCGGAGGCAGAGGGGGGATCGCTGTGAGTTCGAGGCCAGCCTGGTCTACAAAACAAGTCCAGGACAGCCAAGACTACACAGAGAGACCTTGTCTCAAAAAAACCAAAAAAGAAAAAAAGAAAAAAAAAAAGAAAGAAAGAAAAAGAAAAGAAAGAAGAAAAAAACAAAGAAAAAAGAAAAAGAAAGAAAAGAAGAAAAAAAACCTTCTCCTTCTGCTTTGTGATAAGAGATTGCAGGGTGTGCATCCAGGCATCCATCCAGGGGTGCCTTTGATGGATGACAATCTGATAAGATATAACTATGCACCACAAGGGGCTTAGGATAATTCTTTTCCTGTAAAGAGGGCTTCTCATGAGATGCTTAGAAAATTGCAGGTTTATGACAGAGAACGGAGAAAGGCCATGCGCAGTTAGCCTTAAGATAAGTCTCTGCTGTTTTCCCATTCGTCTGCCTTCCTGTCCGCAGCCTTCACAGCGGGTGGCGGTAACTGCGCCAGTTCTTGATTGCCAGCTGGTGAGCGGCTTCAGGAGACTCTGGAGTGGCAGGGCTCCCTTCCCTTCCTGTCTCCCCAAATTGCCCCAGACTTCTCCATCTTGCCTTCTTACCGCGAACGGGTTCCTGTAATTATGCCTCTTTTGAGACACAAATGTCCCCCGATTCCAGGGCAGTGAGGCATCAAAGAAGAGTGTAAAGTCTACATCCGTATCAGAACCCTGTCCGCTCTCTCAGACCAAGTCTTCCTTCCCGTCAGCTCCTTCCAGACCAACAGCCTTTCTGGCTAAATCTTGTCCAAACCCGACAACACCTGCAGGCTGCAGACCATTAAAGAAACGGCACTAGTTAATGCTGCGTTCCCCTTCCCCCATCGCGAGACCCTAAGACTCTGGCTGCACAGCATAGTGGAGTTCCTTGCCCCTCCCCCAGAAGCTAGCTTCCTCCTGGCAGGTGTCCATAAACTAATCCATTCTATAGACAGTCGGGGAAAGAGTCCCCAGGATCAAATGATTCAGCTCCCTAAAATCCCCTTATGAAGCAACGCCAGAGCAGGTTCACAGGATAGGCCCCCAGGAAAATGGGTCAGCCCACATGCAGGCTCGGGGGCGGGGGGGGGGGGGGGGGGGGGGAGAGACACGAAAACGTGGCCTTGGGCTCAAGCGATGAGCAGAACGTTGCATTGGGCTAAATATAACAACCAAGTTGGAAAACAGCCCAGCTGGGGCCCCAGCTCTGTGGCTAGCAGAGGGAACTCTGGGAAGCTTCATTGCCACAGGTGGGCCACATGGCTCCCTTAGCTCTCTTCCCGAAATAAAATGCTTAATGAGTCCTACCTCCTAGTGTTGATTGAATAGTTATTTTAAAATTCGGGCTGAAAAGAGGTAGCGGTGAGAGTGACAGGAAGGGGACGTTACTCTTGGGAAGTAGAGCATTCCAGGAGTTGCTGGATCGCTGGGGACTGATTATGCAAATTGACATTCTTTCTTAGAGCATTCCTCATGGGAGTCACAGAAGCCCAGAGCCCAGCGGAGCCAAGCATTTGCCAGGCTGTGGTTCAGGGTCCCCACAGGTGTGGCACAGGGCTTCTTGGTCTGCCTCATATTCTATGTTCTCTATATCCTGGTGACACTTGTACCATCCAAAGGAAGAGAGTCCAGTCTACAGGCAAGAGGGGCCCTTCTCCGCCTGCAGGGAGCTCTGTCTCAGAAAGCCTAGCTCAGAACCCACCCTGTGCAAATGAGGGCTTGGTACAAATGGTTAACAAAGGGTGTGGCAAGTGACCGCCAGTGAGTGTACCTTTAAGGAATTTTAGCATCAAATAATCATCATGAATCACCTTCCCTGCATATAAAGTGCTTTGGCCAAACAATTCATGATACAGAGTATCAGATATAGGTTATTAGGCACAGGGTAGTGTTAGTTTTATATAAATCAGTAGCTGGGTCAGGTAGCTCAGGCCTATAAATTCTAGCTATTTGGGAAGCTGAGGCAGGAAGATTGCAAATTGAAGAGCTCCCTTGGGCTATAGAGTGTGTTCAAGACCAGTCTGGGAAACTTAGTGAAGCCCTGTCTCAGCATTAAAAATAAAAATAAATAATAAGAGGGCTAGGGGTATCTGTCAGTGGTAGAGGACTTGCCTAGTGTTCAGGAGACACTAGGTTCAGTTTCTAGCACCACAAAGGGGAGAGGGGGAGCAAGGATCCCGTGAGAAAAGTCACTGACTACCAGAAATACGGAGGGTGACTCTATTCTTAACTAACATTTCAAATAGCCCCTAACTTTTCATGTGTTTGCCTCTCAATTTACAATCAGTGGCATCTTCTTCACTGTCGGTGAGTGAATTCGGGTGATGTTCTGTCACTGAAGGCCAGCTCCGACGCACTGCCATTATTATTGGCAGCCGCCAGTGGTCTTCCATGTTTTCCTCAAAAGCAGTGGCCATGTGTGTCCCTTTCACTACCTGTGTAGGGAATAAGCTTCGTCCCGTGTCCTCTGCTGGGATGGACGAAGCATTGACAGAAGAAAAGAAGCGCAAGGAAGGAAGTTGTTAGCTTCATGTATACACCCACGGGGCCCTTCTCAACAAAAAACGTAGACAGAAGAAGGAATTAGGGCCAAAGGCTTATGCACTGAGTTTGACGTGAGTGGCAAATTCCCTAGTGTGTCCAGACGAAGGTGCTCAGGCAAAGGCAGTTAACTGCTGGCTCCTTTAACAATGGCCCCGGCATACAGATTTCATCTTGGCCTCAACTCCACCATTGTTACCAAAGAACCTAGCGCTCCCTTTTGTGAGTTCTTAGGCACATTTATAAACGAGTTTAAAAGCTGACTCAGAAAGAAGCGCAGCGATCATTTTATTCAAGTTTGACAGAAAAACCAAAGGGCAGGCAGCTATAAATTTAGGCAGCTGCCACAAGGAGGGAGAAGACAGATATGCCTTTTTAAGTTGGCCATGGAGCTCAGCAAGCAGGTGAGGAAAGGGCAGGTCTTTAGAGAAACAGCGAGAAAGCCCAGAGTTTCAGAGAAAGTGTGCTTAGGCTTTCGGCTAGTATCCAAAAAGAGAAAGAAAGAAAAAAGAAAGAGATGTTTAGTGCTGGGTACTGAGGGCACCATTCCAGATCCCTTGTGTCCCTGGACAAAGGATTACACCAGGGTCACATGCTTAGAAATAGAAACGGTGTGTTGTGGGAAAGCCTGCTGAGAATAGGAGCGAGTTAGTGAGCTAAGAAAAACCCTCAAAGCCCCGTGTCACAAGGATGGTGACCTTTTTACGGCATTTACATGACGTCTTTGTATCCGGTTTTTTGCTAATGCCCTGTTAGTGAAATGAAGCCCAGTCTGCCAATGTCCCCCCTGTCAGGGGGTTAATCTTGACTGCCTTCTGTAGCCCTTACTCTCCTGCAATACCAGCTCTGGTTTTAAGAACATCTCTCAATGCTTGCAGACAGGAGCCTAGCATAACTGTCTTCTGAGAGGCTTCATCCAGCAGCTGATGGAAACAGATGCAGAGACCCACAGCCAAACAGTAGGCCAGGCTCAGGAAGTTTCGTGGAAGAATGGGAGGAAGGAAAGAGGGAGTTGACAAGGTCAAGGGCACAGCAAGAAGACCTACAGGGTCAACTAACCTGGGCCCATGGGGGCTCATAGAGACCAACCAAAGAGCGTGCATGGGCTGGACCTACCTATACGTAGCTGAGAGGCAGCTTGGTCAACACGTGGGGCCCCTAACAATGGGAGCAGGGGCTGTCTCTGACTCTATTGCCTGCCTCTGGATCCCTTCCCCGCTAGCTGGGCTCCCTTGTCAGGCCCCAGTGGGAGAGGATGCTCTTAGTTCTCCTGGGATGTGATGTGCCAGGGTAGGTTGGTACCCCATGGGGTCCTCCCGTTCTCTGAGAAGAAGAAGGAGGTAATGGGAAAAGGAGGCATGAACGTGGGACTAGAAGGAGAGGAGGAAAGGCCTGGAATTAGGCTGTAAAGTGATTAAATAAATGAACAGAAAAAAGTTTAGATCTAAAAAACATTGTATGAAAAAAATTAAATAAAAACAGTTGGGTGAGATTAAAAACAACAACAAAAAGAGTATCTCTCTTTCTGGTACAGAGAGGGAATTTCCACAGGAATTATCTTAAGAAGACAAAACGGAGGAGCAGGCATCCCCTCTTAATTTTGCTGTTCATCAAAATAAGCAATGTACCAAAGTGGGGATAGCGTATTCTGCATCCTTTTTTTTTTTTTTTTTTTTTTAGATAAGGTTTTTCTGTGTAGTCCTGACTGTCTTGGACTTGATTTGTAGACCAGGCTGGCCTTGAACTCTCAAAGATCTGCCTGCCTCAACCTGCCGAGTTCAGTGCTGGGATTAAAGGCAGGAGCCATCTCACCTAGAACCTGAAAGTCTTACCTAAACCTAATTCAGCAGCCGTACGGTATTCAGTGACCTGCAGGACACACTTAGAACTCTCAAATTGCTAAGAGATTTCTCAAAAAGTCTTCACACTGGGTTTTCCAGCCAGAAATTAAAGAAAGCAAAAACTAGCACATCTGACTTATGAAAGCTCTGCCTGTCCTGGGCTCAATTCGCTTTCTGCCATTAAATTCTTACCAAGTGGGGCTGGAGAGATGGCTCAAGCTGACCAAGAATACTAACTGTTCTTCCAGAGGACCCAGGTTCAACTCCCAGCACCCACATGGCAGCTCACAACTGTCTGTAAGCCCAGTTCCAGAGGATCCAACAACCTCATACACATTTATACAGGCAAAACACCAATGCATATTTAAATATGAAAAAAAATGTTTAAAAAAGAACCCTACAAAGGTAGGAACATGATCTTCTACAAACACTTTTTCATCTGCTGCTTTGCTCTGCGTTTGTCACTTCAAGCCTATTCCCTCATGTTTTCCTCCTAAAACCCATGGTAGCCTCTGAGACTTCCGGGTCCTCCACAGCTGGGTGAGCAGTCTCAATGGCTTTCATTTTGTTTTATTTGCTTTGGAGATTCTCATCATCATTATTGTTTTTGTGGTCACTGCTCTTGTAGAGGAAAATGAAAAGCAGTGTGGGAGGCAAGGATCAGATAGCCCAGGTTGTGTGGATCTAGCCTCAGCTACAGCCACTGACGGATGATGCCACAAGATGCACTTTGTATTGGATGCTGTAAATGACTGGTTTTTTTTTTTTTTCTGTTCTACTTTCAGGCTGAATCCTCTGCAAGGCTGACCCATCTGAACTCCAATAATTGTGGAGAGTTTTGGATGTTGCACGTCCAGAGCCAAATTATCTTGGGCCATCTCTAGCCTTCTTGATAGCCATCGATTACTCTCCACTGTACTTGTCCTAGACCCATAGGCAAATCATTTGGAATGTAGCAACAGAGCCTTGGCTTTTACTGGGATGTATTAGCTGGCTTCCACCAACCCAAAAGCTAAGAGACGCACAACAGATGTTTTTCGGTTCTACTCTAACGGCCTATCTGATGTTTCCACCAATGACTCAAAAGACGTCTTCACTAATGACTTTCTTTGTTCTGTGACTTTAAACCCTTAATGAAACTACTTCTGTGTTGGAACATGGAATTTGGGGGTAACCTACTTCCATGTTCCTGGGCCTTGGTCGCTCATATTTGGCTGCAGAATAAGCGTTCTCTTCTCCCCATGAGGTGAAAGCTGTGTTCATGCATCGCCAATAAAGGAAGGCGGGGTGTGGATGAAAATGCATCTAGCTGTTTGTCACTGATGGGGCTCTCACATGGATTCCTCCATCTCAATCTCTGAAAATGGTCCAACACTCTTGTTCTGTGATTAAAAGGTCAAATCTCCCCTAGTTTGAGTGTTAGCTGCTTTAACGGGGAGGTCACAGCCTGGTCAGGCAGCTATGCTATGGAGCCAGACATAAGAGCTTTACAGCAGGGACCCTGTTCACACAAGCTATTGGTGATTTGGTCCAACAAGAATAAAATACATTCCTGCTGTCCACACAGCGTCCCTAGGACTATCACCCCTAGGACTGTCATCCCTGGTCTTTTTTCTCATGCACAAGCCACAGTCTACCTCCAGCTTTACAGCTTCTGGTGTTAAGAACTGACTTCTCTGTCTTGTCTTTGTTGGCAAATATAGGGGCTGTGAAGAACCATCCTGTCTCCATTTTAGGCTTAAAAGCCTATGGTGAAGACAAACTAAGTTCATCCCTGTTTATAATTAAACTTCTGTTTCTCAAGGACTGGGCTGTGCCCCACCTGTAACCTTAACTACAAATGGTTCTGTACTGCCTGTTCCAGGATTGGCAGTCAGGTCTTGGTTTCAAAAAGTTAATAACCATCTCCCAACCCTACCCTTGTTTCAAAAGGGCCGTATGGC
This sequence comes from Acomys minous, assembly GCF_964271855.1. Classification (NCBI taxonomy): domain Eukaryota; kingdom Metazoa; phylum Chordata; class Mammalia; order Rodentia; family Muridae; genus Acomys; species Acomys minous. Next base: position 92,656,278 of record NC_140496.1, on the reverse strand, counting down.
TACCTTGTTATGACTGTTTGTTGTTAGGACCACCTTGCAATCATGCCTGTGTTGCAGGAGGCTGTCATGACACTAAAATGCTTATGTTTTACTTCTGTAACCCCACCTATTTTGCCCACCAACACGCCCACTTGGAAACCCACTGTCTCTGAACCGTAAAAACTTTTGTTTTCCTCACATCCAATACTGATCTCTGGAACCTCACCTAAAGGGAAGGCAGCCTGTATATAAGAATTTTTTTTAAAGCTTGGTTTAATTAGTTTGGCCATGATGATTTGGGTGAGTGGTCTTTACCCCCGCCCCCATCTTTGGGATTAACATCTGGGGAAGGGCAGAGAGCACCTTTGTTTCCTCACAGTGTGGCCCTGGCATTCATTAACATCAGCATCACTAGGGGCTTGTTTCAAATGAAGACACACACGCAACCCCCTCAAAAGATTCACCTCGGACCCATTCAACCAGGATCTATTCAAACAGCATTCCGAAGGAAGCAGTGTACATTAAACAGTAAGGTCTAAGATGCTGTGACCACACCCCTTAGGATAGTTATCTGCCTTTGGTTTGCATGTTGGGAAGATGCACATTAAAAGAGGATGTGAGAATTTGTGAAACAGCACCCACTTCTCCTCTCTAGTAACTACCTGACTAGCCCCCAGGGCACATTAGTTCATCAGTCCCAGGAAAGTCACTGCACAGCTTGCTCCTGATGTTGTGGAATCCAAACCATCCATCTGCCAGCACTGTGGGGGTCCAGAAGTTTTCAGAGAAGTGAGTTTCTCACCATCACTTGGGCCTCTCGCAGCTGCCTTGATGCCTTGTGCTGTATCTCTTATTCTGTTCTTGAGAAAGAAAGCCCCCCTTTCAGGTGGCATTAGTGTTAATACTGCTACACACACAGTCTCCAACTACCCACAGCATAGGAGGATACTCCCCGCCCCCATCCCCACTCCCTGCCCCCCCACCCTCCACTCTCCTCACCCACCCCTACCCCCTACAATCCAGGGCACAGTTGGCCCAACTGCTATCACCTGGAGATCTTTGCACGCGCTTCCTGGTTGTCAATACTGGCTTCCCTTTCAGGTGAGACCCTGCCCCTTCAATTGACCTCAGTCACTTGAGGTAAAGTGTGAAAGGCTCCTGAGCAGGTGGTGAAGAAATGAACAAGGGCAAACTGCTCATCTGGCAATGAACGGTGAGGGTGTTGTGTCGGAGAAGTTCAGTCCAGAACCACCACGCAATGGGAAGGCTTTTCCTTAGCTTTCTAGGCTATGCTTGCCCTATCATGTGAATTGACTGCCATGTTCTACAGCAAGCAATGCGAGTAAAAATCTGTTCCCTAAATCTTTTCACTAGAAGGCTTTGGGGTAGATGGTGTGGAGAGGAAAGTCATCCCATGGGCTGGCTCCGTCCACTTACATTTCCGTAGCAATAAGAAGTTGGGGAAAAGTTAACCAGGAAAGTATAAGCCTCCAGGATTCCCAGGACTCTCTTTGGCATACCGTGTTACTAGATTTGCCAAACCATGTGGATTAGGAGAACCTGGAATCATTATCATTGTCAATGATTAAAGAAAGATGGCCTCAGATGGCTGAAGCCACCGAGATCGCTTAGGAATAACACTGCTGAGCATAACAGTGCTGCCTCGTACCAAGATATGAAACCTCACTGGAGAGTGAGCTTGACCAAGTTACCAGGACCAGGACTCTACCTGGCCTGGCCCTGAACCAAGAGTCTTCACCTCAGAGGTTAACTGCCCCAGAGGCCTCTTCATCAATCACTCCCTGGAATCAGCTTCCAGCCCATTCTCCTCTTCCAGGAGAGGTTCACGTAAGTGTAAAAGCTATATCTGGACAAAGATCAAGATCCCACCCCATGAGACCTCTAGGTCCAAGGTCATCAGTGTGAACAAGCTACCTCTGCAGCAGCCACGGAAGCCTTGCTGGTGAAAAGCATGCATACATGGGCACTTTCCATGGGAGCCAAGGAGCCCCACTGCTAGCCTTCCCCTTGCATGAGCTGCATCCAGGATGCACAGAGGTAAGGGACCTCATGACTCCTCTGTTGCCACCATTAGAGCAGGAAAAAAAGCCAATCTCTCTCTGAAAATCTCCCCTTACTTCCGTATGCAGTCCCCTGACTACCAACATACGCATGTGTGTGTGCATGCTTGAACACTCTCTCTCTCTCTCTCTCTCTCTCTCTCTCTCTCCAGCCACCCACCCCCTATAACACACGGGTGGTCCAAGGGACAGCAGAGACCTTTTCTGTTTAGAAGTGTCGATGGATACCAGCCTTAAAGCTAGTTAGGTCCTGAGGCGCTTTGACGTGACACAGGCTCACAGTATAAATCACTTCCCTAGGAACCACAAATCCATCACCACGCCATTCAGATCTGTAGAGTCTGGCATGGGCTTTGCTGATGGTACTCAATCTTTGCGGAATATGAGACTACGTGAGTAGCTGTTAAAAACAAAGATTCTAGGGTCTCTGGTGACAACCCCTGGGAGACACCACCAGTTCTAGCCCTTGACTTTTATTGCCAGTGTGTCAACTCCAAAACTGTCCACTCCCCTGCTCTGCTGAAGCGCACACTTCTGTTCCTCTGCAAATCTTTTTTCCCTTCCGGGCCAAGTTCAATATTTCTGTTTTCATTCCACTAGGTCTTGGTCATAGATCCCACCATCTTAGCCTGTGCCTTCCTCTGTTTCCCTCCTCTCTTTACTATACCTTTCCTGGAAACATCTTCTATTTCCTCATAATTCTGCTCTTTGCCCCACTTCTACCTTCCTGTAGCCAAGTCATCTTCCCCATAGGGAACTATTGCAAACTGTTTCCACTGTAATTCTGAGAACCCTAAGGTTGTTTTCTTTAAACTATTAAACGTCAGCATTCTACCTCAGTAATTTTACAGATACATCCAGGTCTTACTTTAAATGAAAAAAGGGAAATATTAAGAAAATCTGTATTTTACTAAATGGGCTAAGAAAAACAAACAAACAAATAAAAACTAAGTTCTAAAAGCATAGTGCATTTTGAGGAGGAACATGTTTTAGAAATACAACGGAAGCTTTCCATTCCAATCACTTTTTGTTCATTAAATCCTTTTGGTAGTGATTTCAAAGTTTCAGAATTTGGGGATGTTCCTCAGTTGGTAAAGGGCTTGCTAGTACAAACCCCTGAGTTTGCATAAACCGGGTGTGATAGCAGAGGCTGGTAATCCCAGCCCCCTGAAAAGCAGAAATTCTCTAATACCTATGGAGTTTGAGAATAGGCTAGGAAGCATAGGGCCTTGTCTTGACAATTAAAAAAGAAATAACAAGCCAGGCCTTTAACTCCAGCACTAGAGAGATGGAGGCATGAAGATTCTCCAAGGTCAAGGCCAGCCTGGTCTACAGAGTGAGTTCCACGACAGCCTTAGCTACACGGAACAAAACCAAAAAACTCTGAAGCATTGAGAAAGTAGAATTAAGAATTAAGCCATACATAGGTGGGGTGGGGGCAGGGAGGGCTGGAGAGATGGCTTAGCGGTTAAGAGCACTGTCTGCTCTTCTGAAGGTCCCGAGTTCAATTCCCAGCAAGCACATGGTGGCTCCTAACCATCCATAATGAGATCTGATCCCATCCTCAGAGCACTGCATATGTAATAAATGAATAAATCTTAAAAAAAAAAAAAAAGTCATGTAAAACCTGACAAGATAGGGTACACATTGTACCTGAATCACTTTTAAATTGTAGTTTAGAATCTTCCATGAATGTGACAATTTCATGAGATAACGTCATTAGATTCAACTACTTTAATAATAATGTAAACGGTCGAGGGTGAGGCAGTAGGAAAGCTAAGCTCTTAAAACAAGCCCAGCCCCAATACAGTATGACTGCCACCTAGCGGCAAGATATCCTCAGCACACGGGTCCTTCCTGAGTTCGTGTGGGAGCCTGGGTACCTCATCCATAAACGAAGGCTACCGCTGGGTGGCGAGAGCAGTTCTATTTTCTGCAACGCCAGCTCATAGCTTCAAGGGTTAGCGTAAGAAATACGCTATTTGTTGTTCCAATTTCAAAGACAGTCGTACAAGGACTTTTAGTGAGTTAAAGTAGTACACGGTAAAGCGTATTTTTAAGGTCTGATTTTTACCACTGACTTAATTTTTAGCTCAGCACTAATTTTAATTACAGCAACTATAATTTTATAGTTTTTAAAACAGCACTATAGCTTGCTGCGTTTTGAGTCGCTGGAGTCAGTAAGGAAAGAACAGTGGTCTAAGACAACGTGTCACCCCGTCTTAAGCTTGGCAGCGCTGGGCCGTGGGTGCCTCCTTTTCCCACGCTTCTTGGCCCCACCTGTCACACAGCAGAACCGAAGCTCCATCTCCCAAAACGTTCTCCAGAAGTTCTAAGTCCCCTCCCATTCCTTTCTTGTTTTGCTATAATTTTTGAGACTTTATGTAATCGCATCTTTTTTCCTCCTTCCTTTTCTTCCCTCCAACGCCTCCCAGGTACCCACGCATCCCTTGCTCTCTTTCCAATTCATGACTACGATCCCGAGCCGTAGCTGCAGGAAGTGTATGGTCGACTTTTCTGTTGGCATTGAGCACCACACCACTGCACGTTGATGACTTGTGGTTTCTGTAGCCGTCTGTCTGTTGCAAAGAGAACTTTCCTGTGCCTGTGGGTATAAGGACAAAGACTCAGAATGTAGTTAGAGCTTATGTTGCTTGGGTAAAGCGGCAGTTGTAGATTCCCTTCCAAGATCCGTAACTTGGTTAGTACCTTGGGTGGCTGGCTAGGTTCCCAGTACCCGGCATGGCTCCCATTCATTTCTGAACTCCAACCCCCAAAGTGTTCAGACATCTTGGCTGAGCTGTCTCCTTACTACTGCCACCGTCGGTGGTTTTAAAGATGACCCGTTTTCAGGTCGGCTTTATGCTGAAGCCTCTAGGAAGCCCAAAATCTCACAAATACCACAGCCGGCCAGTTGCTCTACTCATTCTGTTGGCTGGCCCTGACTTCTATTGACCAATAGATGAGGGTCAACGGGGAAGACAGGGTATCTGGATAAGGCCTGTAGCATCTGAAGGAGCCCAGGTGACTTGGTCTCATTGTGTTGAGTCGGCGGCTGCTTTTGCGGCTTAAATACAGTAACTTGGAGAGTTTGAGGTTTCGTTTCAGCCCATGATTTCTCTGCTGAGAAATCAGTGCCAAGATGATTAAGCGTGACCTTTCCATGCAGATGGTGTCTCGCATCATCAGCGCGAACAGCACCTGTCACACTAACCCGCAAATGCAGATGTTAGCATATTTCAGGACACCGCGTCTTAAGGAGGTAAAACCGAGTGGCGTAGTGAAGGCTGGGCAGAAAGGGAGCCTAACAGTCCAAGTTGGAAAGCTGCTCTGGGGTTCTAGGAACTTAGGGGGTGCGGACAGAGTGGTGCTCTTCTTACCCACAACCATTGGGGCCTCCTGATTGCCCTGTGATTGGAACACTGCTGTCCAAAGGCACATGGCTCTGCTGTGACAGGAGCCTCTTTGAATACAAGGGATCCCGAGCATAGCCTACGTTATGTACAAATGCAGAAGAGCTGAAGCAAATCTGAGTGCTCGTTTTTAAAAAGTCACAAGAAACAAACTCTAGTTGCTTTTTATTTGCCTCACCAATTGATCAAGGGGGAAAAAGAGTGTTTCATCTCAACATAGTAGCAAAACGTTGTGACGGAGATACACAGAATACATCCCACCAGTAGGGAACTTTAACCCACCAAGAAATTCACATAATCTATTCAGTAGAGAGTAGAACTTAAAAAAAAAAACAACAAAACAAAAATCAAAACAAACAAACAAACCCCACTCAAATGCATAGGGTGAGACTGACAAAAAGAGGCAGAACTTACACTGGCACTTGACAAAGGAGAAAGAGCTGTCCCAGTGTTGTAGGATAAAGACAGTCTACGCACAAGGAGAGATACAGTCCCTTACTAGATTATGTTGGAGGTTGGTCTGATGTGTTTTGATGCTAATTGCTGCTTGCTGTCTCTGTGTTCCAAGGATTGCTATTGTAACCTTGCCTAAAAATGTATTCCGATTTGATCAATTAAAAAAGCCGACACATGGGCTAGGTGTGGGTAAGGTTCCCGGACTTTGGGAGAGAGGAGAATCTTGGGAAAGAGAAGGAGCCGGGATGGAGGAAGAGCAAGGAGGAGAACTGCCATGGAATAGAATAGAGCCACGTGGGCCAGAGAAGGGACTCTGAAGTCCTGCAGAGGAAGAGCTGGCCAAAGGGAGGACCATAGCAAGTGTTTGGGGATCATGGAAGGGAGGTAGCTCAAACAGAAATTATTAGAAGCAGATGGAAGGGACAGAGACTGGGAGTTATTGGAAGATGGCTTAGGAGGTCACACCTGCCTTGCCCCAGGCTTACTCTAAAACACATCAGGTGTCTGTGTTCTCTTTGATTGCTAGTTAGAAAATACTGCTTTAATAGTAATTAGCCTAATAATAAACATTTATTAGGGCCTACCTACAAATTAACCACAATAAGATGCAAAATGAGGTTGATGTTAATTCTAACCCTCCATGGAGGAAAATAGAGATGATCGTAACTGACGATCTTCTCACCTGGGTGATGCTAGGGGCTGGTTGAACTCTGGAGGCATAATTCCGTAGATATAGAACCTGATGGTCTATTATTATTTTTAAATTTCTTATGGGCATATTCTACATGTTGAGCATATTTAACCCTGACCTAATTTCCCGATTTCCCTTCCCCACCACTCCCGTCCCCTCCACTCCCCACTCCCGTCCCCTCCACTCCCCACTCCCGTCCCCTCCACTCCCCACTCCCGTCCCCTCCACTCCCCACTCCCGTCCCCTCCACTCCCCCCTCCCGTCCCCTCCACTCCCCCCTCCCGTCCCCTCCACTCCCCACTCCCGTCCCCTCCACTCCCCCCTCCCGTCCCCTCCACTCCCCCCTCCCGTCCCCTCCACTCCCCCCTCCCGTCCCCTCCACTCCCCCCTCCCGTCCCCTCCACTCCCCACTCCCGTCCCCTCCACTCCTCACTCCCGTCCCCTCCACTCCCCACTCCCGTCCCCTCCACTCCCCCCTCCCGTCCCCTCCACTCCCCACTCCCGTCCCCTCCACTCCTCACTCCCGTCCCCTCCACTCCCCACTCCCGTCCCCTCCACTCCCCACTCCCGTCCCCTCCACTCCCCACTCCCGTCCCCTCCACTCCTCACTCCCGTCCCCTCCACTCCCCACTCCCGTCCCCTCCACTCCCCACTCCCGTCCCCTCCACTCCCCACTCCCGTCCCCTCCACTCCCCACTCCCGTCCCCTCCACTCCCCCCTCCCGTCCCCTCCACTCCCCCCTCCCGTCCCCTCCACTCCCCCCTCCCGTCCCCTCCACTCCCCACTCCCGTCCCCTCCACTCCTGTCCCCTCCACTCCCCACTCCCGTCCCCTCCACTCCTGTCCCCTCCACTCCCCACTCCCGTCCCCACCACTCCCCACTCCCGTCCCCTCCACTCCCCACTCCCGTCCCCTCCACTCCCCACTCCCGTCCCCTCCACTCCCCACTCCCGTCCCCTCCACTCCCCCCTCCCGTCCCCTCCACTCCCCCCTCCCGTCCCCTCCACTCCCCCCTCCCGTCCCCTCCACTCCCCCCTCCCGTCCCCACCACTCCCCACTCCTATTAGTTGTCTCTGTTTCCCCACACCATTTTGAATTTACTTTCAGTTTAAATACATATACATGATTTATGTGGCCATATGAAATCAAGAAACCACAGATGAGAGAAAAGGCATAGTTTTTCTTTCAGAGACTGGCTTAATCCACTTTATAGAATTGTCTCCAGCTGTATCCATTCTCCCATAAATAGTATAATTGCATTCTTCTTATGGCTGAAAAAAAATCCCATTGTATATGTAAAATATATTTGTCTTCTCCTTTTCTCTGCTGCTGGAAGTCTAGACTGACATCATAACTTCACCATTGTGAATATTTCAGCAATACAGAGTCCTCGTTCTTTTTTGTTTGTTTGTTTGTTTGTTTGTTAGCTCTTTGAAATTTTTATATAATATGTTTTGATAATATTTACCCCTTTTTCCTCTAGCTCTCCAAGATCCATGCAACCGTGTTCAATCCCTCTGACTTCTGTTTCACCAAGATGTGAGGCAGTGCGGAGTCCCAGATGATGCACGCTCCCACTGCTGTGGACCCACCTGCTGCCGTGCCTCCTCCACAGTGGGTAACTGTATCCTCTCAGACTGGGAGACAAAACTAATACTTCTTCCCTTAAGCTGCTTCTTGGCTGGCATTTGGTCATAGCAATGAGTTTATACCTAGTAAAAAAAATGATACTGAGAATGAGGGCAGTCAGTATGACTAAATCCAAACATGGGGTTCTTAGGCCTTTGGGGATATTTTTGATGAAAGGATGCAGAAATATCTGGAGATGAGGAGGCTTACAATGGGGTTTTCAGGTAGAGCTCAGAATGCCAGGATGCTGACCAAAATAAAGTCAGGAAAGACTAAGCTCCATGAGGTTTTGGAGTGTAGGCAGGAGTCTGTCAGGAACGAGGCTATTCTGGAAAAAGGTCTGGCTGATTTCTCCAACTGGAAACTTGTATGTGACTGGATTCAAAATTAAGCTAATTTGTTTGGTGGGAAATTTGAGAAAGTATAGTATCGACATTATGGCCGTGTTATTACTCACTACTCTTAGCCAAATTTCTAGTTGAGAGAGAGCAGAAAGATGTGAAAATTGAGCAGATACTAGGGAAAGGGGTCCAGGTTTAAAGAAATAGACAAAATGGGTACAGAGCAAGTGTGTACCAATGTTGAAGAGGTTGGAACCATCAAAGAAAATCCATGGACTTTGCACTGGGCTAAAAGATGCTTCAACAAGGGCAAGATTCCGCGTATGGGGAGCTCCAGGGTATAACAGTACAAATCCATGTGAGAGAAACATGCTTCAGAAGCCTTCAACGTTCCCTCAATGAAAGTGTCTGCCTAGTGAAGTGTTTTACAAGTTCAACCAGGCAGGCACACAGCACGTACTGCATCTGTGTCAATGGGGGCTAGCTTACATCTCAAGCCAGAAGCAGAATGCAGCATCCTGAGGTTCCTATTCTGAAAACATGCAAAATTTAAGAATTAAGGGATCACGTAGGCTTGTGATTCCAAAAAGCTATGAGGCCAGACAATGTGTGACAGTGTTGGTTTCCCTAGAAGGAGACTCTAAAAGGCCTTCATGTGAAGCTGTGAAGGTGAGTCTTACTATTTAATGGAGATTCCAGGCTGTTGGGGATACCAGAAACATGGACTATCCACCAAGGAAAGCTATGGCACTGAGTAGAGCTGGCCCAAGACAGGGACCACATACGCATCAGGAAACAGAACCAGCGGACCACATATGATGTCATCGTGAGGCCCAGAGACACAGAGCTTCAGGGTTTGTTTTTTGTCTCTTCTCAGTTTTGGTCTGGTGTTTGTTTGTTTATTTGTTTGTATGCTGTTTTGTTTGTATCACGTTTGGCATAAGACTGTTTACTCCATGCTATGATATCTTGGAAATATACAAATGTTTCCTTGAGTTTTACAAGGGCTCATAGTTAAGAAACTGCCATTGGGGATGGAGAGATGGCTCAGTGGTTAAGAGCCCTGCCTGCTCTTCCAAAGGTCCTGAGTTCAATCCCCAGCAACCACATGGTGGCTCACAACCATCTGTAATGTGATCTGATGCCTTCTTCTGGCCTACAGGTGTACACACAGGCAGAACATGGTATATATATATATAATAAATAAATAAATAAATCTTTTAAAAAAAGAAAGAAAGAAAGAAAAAAGAAAAAAAAAAAGAAACTGCCGTTGGTCTCAGAAAACACATTGGACACTGGGCTTTTGAAAGTGTTTAAATAAAAACACCCATATGGACACTCACTAAATGATGAGGTATCTTAGGAACCGTGATGGTAGGCATCCGTAGGCATCCATTTGCAGGAGTACCAAACACACGCCACAGCTCATTGGAGACCAAGGATAGCTCACCATAACACAGGCCAAATGGATTAGGAAAAGAAACCCTGACCTAAAGCAAGCAGAGAAACTCCCAAAAGAAATGAGAGAAAGGCAGCCAGAGCAGTGGAGTAGCCCCGTGAGCAGAGGCATGTGACCAGTGCTGACCTAAAAGGCTCAAAGATGAAGACTTCTTCTCATCGTTTGGATAGCCATCTGCTTAGCTCAAGTCCACTTGGCTGTCTTTCCTTTCTCAGTGACTGAAAGTAACCTTTATGAAATATTTATTGAACACCTGGGAGTGCACATCACAGGTCTGCTAGCTTCTGTTTTCAGTATTGTAAATCCCATAGTAAGCCATGTGTCCTTCAGAGTTTGGGCTGCTGTAACAAAGCCCTGTCAATCAAGGAGTTTATAAATAACACATTACTTTCTCCCGGTTCCAGAGGCTGCAGATCCAGCAGAAGCATGTGCCAGTGTGCCTAGATCCTGATAAGGCTTCAGAGCTGCGGTTTGATGACTTCTCACTATAGCCTTGGATGGACGAGAGGACGAGGGCACTTTCTGGAGGCTTTATGAGCGTGACCAGATCTCTGATTTGGCTATCAAGTGTAGCTCACCATAACCAGATCACTGGCTACTTTCATAAAGATGTCATTCTCAGGATCTTAATCACCCTCCAAATGTCCTGTCAGCTAGAACTGTCACAATGGTGGTTAGGCATTTAACACGTGAGTCTGGGGGTGATCACGCTGATTCTAAAGGATATACTGGAAAGGTGAAATTCAAAGGGTACATATTCTCTCTCTCTCTCTCTCTCTCTCTCTCTCTCTCTCTCTCTCTCTTTCTTTCTCCTCATTTCCTCGGAAACTTCTCCTCTGTTCCCAGCTTCCTGTTTTCTCAGAAGAGGAAGGGTTTGGGGGTAAATTTTATACCCTGAATTGAGCAAGGTATAAGTCTTATCTAACACAGAACCTGGGCTGTTTTTATGGGCAAGAGAAGAAAATGAAATAGAGCAGAGATAGCTTCAAGCATTAACTGACTCAGCCTTTGAGGTACCTCACCGTTGCAGCAGAGATCACAGAGCTAATCTGAAGTACAATTCCTCCAGCTATATTTAAAAGACACCGCAGCACAGAGCTTGCCCACGGAATTAGGAGGCGTTATGGTGGACACTGCTTTGGGAAATAGGCTTGCTGTGAAAAATTGACTGGCAGTTGTTTCCATAGCCCTCAATTCGGTGAGGAATGAAGCCGACCCTGTTCATAAGTCGGGGGTGGGGCAGGCAGGGGGGATGGTGGGGGAGGGGAGCCTGTGATGGTTAGACTTGTCAATTCCATCAGAATTACGGACACAGACCAGTGCAGCGCACGCCTGTGTGGTCTGTGCAGGTAATGTCACCGATGATAGCATTGGAGTGGCTCTCTCTTAGTAACAAGTCAGACCGCTGATGCATTCAAAACATCAATGGACGATGGAAAAGTGGTGACTCAAGGAAAGTGGAGCCTCACTGCTGGGTGAGGCCACTAGAGGATGTCTTTGAAGGGTATGCCTCGGCCTTTCTTTCTCTTTCTGTTGCATGGCAGCTGCAGGCACTAAAATTCTCCTCTGCACATACCTACCTCTGGCTCAAGTAACAGTGCACTAAAACTCTAAGCCAAAATGAACCTTTTCTTCTGTTTCGTTCAGAGTTTGCCATGGTGACAAAAGGCTAACACAAGGCATCTCAACCCTTACTTAGCTGCTGAGCTTTGGCCCAAGGTAATCCTGAGCAAAGACGTGTCCTTCATTTCCCATTTGCATTAAGTTATAGGGATAAAGAGATCATGTTTAACAACCAGCAGGCATCAGAGGCGCTCAGAGGACCATTCTTTGTTGACCTCTACCATGGGTGATTGCATGAAAGACAGATGCTGCGAGCATTGAGCTTTCTGTAAGGATAAATAGATAAGAAAAAGCAGACGCAGACTTCATGTCTAAGGAGTAATTTCTTTTCCCCAGTCTTCATTAGGAGTGTAAAGTATTAGGTGTCTTTCTTCTAATGACACACATCCTTACATTTGTTGTTGTTGTTGTTTTGCTGCTGCTCCTTTGAGATAATGTCTCATTCTGCAGCCCACATTGGCCTAGAACTCAGTTTGTAGTCCAAGTTGGCTTGAAACTCATGGCTCCTAGTTGAGCCTTTCACATACTGGGATTACAGGCATGTGCCACTACACCCAACTTCTAATGAAGTTAACATCTGGACAAATTAGTTCTTTCTATACTCTATTTATTGTTTGCAAAAGCATTCATGATTTTAATGTGGTAATTTAAAGAAAGGCTTACCAGTTTTTGATAAATAAAATGTTTTGAAAAGATTATCTTAGGGATGGGGAGATGGCACAACGGATGAATAAAGTGCCTTCTGTATGAGGGTGAGGGCCAGAGTTCAGATCCCAAGGACTCGCCCTGAAATCGAGGCAGGTATGAAGGCTGCCTGTCATCCCAGGAGGCAGAGGCAGAGGCAATGGGTTTCCAAGGCAAGCTGGCTGGTTAGACTAACCTAAATTGGTTCAGAGAGAGACAGTGCTTTATTAATAAAATGGTCAACAATAAAGAATACTAGCTGACGTCAACTTTAGGCTTCCACATACCTATGCATATGTGAGCACATACAAAACACACACACACACACACACACACACACACACACACACACACACACGATGATTCCAGTCACAACTCATTGATAGAATGCTTGCCTAGAGTGCATGAAGTCTTGGGTTAATCCCCAGCATAACCAAAGGGGGGAAAAATCAACAATGAATAAGATAATTCAAAAAAATTAAGTGTGTGTGTACCTTGAGAGGGTATTTGAAAGCAAACATTGGTTTCCTTAATGAAGAACTAACATTGGAAAGATGTTTAAGAGCACTTATTGAGATCACAGTTTGAGTCGCAGCACTCACGTGGTGGGTCACAAATGCCTGTAACTGCAGACCCTCCAGCTGCAGGGAACCGGATGTTCTCTTCAAGTGTCTATGGGCACCAGGCATTTCCACGGTCCACACACAAGCACAAAAGCAGACAAGACACCCATATGCATGAAATAAATATATTAGAACTAAGATAAAAAGCCACATGCGAATGGCCTAATATAAACTACGCCGCTAAATACTTTTATGCACATCCGGAATTTTGTGGACACCAACTGTTAGTTGGAGCAGATAGTACTGAACAGTGCCGGGTGTGTAGATAGGACTGCAGGGCAAGGACTGTGTAGGAAGCCTGGGGAAAAAGGAGTTAACCGAGGGAAGGGACTTATCAAAGGAGAAGGCTGTCAGTGGGAAGCACGTCAGAAAAGCAGCCCAGTAAGGTTGAAAAACAGAAAAAAAAAATCTTAGGTTGTGACTCCCTTCTCCCTCAAAAAAACAAAACAAAACAAAAAACAAAAATCTGGATTATGCTAAATTGAGAATGGACAGGCAACAGGCAAGGAAGGGGCAGGCAAGCAATCTGCTGCCCTGGTTGTCCTGCTTCCTGTGCCCAGTGCACAGTGGCTCCCTCTCTGGCCTTCCTGCTGAAGTGCACCTTGTACTCCTCCCGTCAAAAACCCTCTCTCTAAAAGAACCGTAGCTGCAGGTGGCTGCCCCGTTATGCGTGTGCTATCAGAGCCTGTTCTCCCCCACGACTGTCTGAAGGCACTGAGGAATGTCTCACTGGCAGCGAGAGAAAGCCAGGGCCTGGGGAGCCGCTGGGAAGCGGAGGAGAGGAAGACTCCCAAGGAGGAGCCTTCATTCCAGCAGTTAAGGATACCAAATGAAGCAGCTCCCTGCTGAACCCAAGGTCACCATGGGATGCGGGAGGAGGTACATGCAGAGAGAGGGCTCTTTACCCAGCCGCGGCTGTACTTCCGGGCAGTCGGATTTCCCCTTTATCAGAGTCTAGACATCACACTGCACGTCCAGCACAGCTCAGCCCACTGGGCAGACCCCAGGACAGCTGCTGTTCCGTAACTTCCCTCTGCCTCCTTCCCCTGCAATCGCAATCGTTTCCCTTGCTTGTTTCTGTTTTAAAGTGGGGACTCACCTAGCCCAGGCTGGCCTCAAATTCACTGTGTAGATGAGGGAGGGTAGCCTCGGGCTTCTGCCTCTTCTGCCGCTCCCTCCAGAGTGCTGGGGTTACAGGGTCTTAAGTGGTGCTGGGGATGGAAGGCAGGGCTTTGGGCATGTGACAGCCTCAGCCCTCAAGCCTTCTTTGTAAGAGAAACAATAAGTTTCCCCCCCACCCCCCATCTACCCGCTCCTTGCCCCCTGCCCCCGCCTCCCCACCCCCACCCCGCAAGCCTCAAGGGGAAATTGGAAGGAAATCCCGAGACAGTAAACAAAGCAGGGTCAAGTGGGACTGGTTGTTTGACTCTGTTTTTGTTTTTGTTTTTAACCCACTCAAAAGATGTGTCTAGTGAAGAAGTTTCCTTGGTGCTCCTTGTGCCGCCATATAGGGTGGGTGGGTGTGCAATCACCCTCCTCTAGAAACCATAGGTTACAGGTTGGCTACAGTTTGACCTCCTACACAGAGCTTGACATAATAGTCCCATACTGGGTGGGTGGTCCTTCTGTTTGCTTTGGCAAAAACTGACTTGGCTGGTAGCCTGTGGGTGTCAGAGGTTGTCGTGGGGGGCGGGGGTGGGGTTGGCGCACTTCCTGACTGGCAGAACACCCCTGCCTATGCCTCAGGCTCAAGGTGGCAGTGTCAGGAGGAGGAGGAGCAACCAAGTTTCACTTCCTCACTAGGCTGAGACTCCGCCCCAGCAGGCTCCTATTTTACTGAGGAGCAGCTTGCTCAGCCAGAGAGCCCTTCTCTCTTCGCCCGCACCGCACTTGGCCTGGAGTCAGCTATCAGAAGCAAAGGAACGAATGGGCAGAGCAGACCTTCTAGGAGGGAACATGAGTACCCAGGATCCCTCAGGGCTGTGGGGCAGATTGGATGGAAGTACAGACCTGCTTCAGGACTTGGGGTAAGAGCGCTTTTTCAGTGAGTATAGCTCCCCACTCCCAAGTCAAAGTTCACTTCCATCAGTGAGTATTTTCAGAAGTCGCTTTCTTCTGCCACCCCGATCTTCTCCCTGCTGTTGTATTGACTTGTGAGAGTTCCCTACTGGAGGGGGCTGGTTCATTATAAAAGTATAAGATATTTTTCTAAAAGTGAAAACAGATTGAGGGAATGAGAAAAATAAAATAAAATCAACTGTTGGGCATCCTTTAGCAATTGGGGCAGAAGTGGGTTGTAGCCCTAGAATTGCCTGGTTTCTTGCATCCTGCACTGGCTTATGGGTAACCAGAGGTAGAAGAGTTCTACTCGCTGCCTCTGGACAGAGAAGTGTGTCACTGGTTCCATAAACAGAAAGGCTACAGTGCTATGAGTAAAGACAGATTTTCCCCCCAAAAGAAAAAGAAGGAGGAAGTTGTCAGAGCAATCTTGTTTTTACAGCGCTTTCATCTCACTAGGCACTGTGAGCTTTTGCATAGATGGGTGTCTGTAACAGCAACCACAGCCTCTCAGACCAAGATAAGAACAGGTCCACTTCAGATAGACAGGCTGAGTGTAGGTGAGACCATCAGAGTCCACCAGAAGGGACCCTGAAGACACTACTCATCGGGACATTGAGTGAAGAAAAGGCCACTCAGCCAGGAGAGGGAGTTTCCTTGGAGAGCAAGCCTTGCACCCGCACATTTGTGTTTCCCAAGGGAGAGGAAGCTGGACCTGCTGTCTGCATACATAGCTGGAATTCTTAACATAAGAACTACCGTCACCTTGCAAAGGATGAAAGTGGACAGCAAAGGGGTTTAACACGCCCCCCACCCCCACCCCCCATCCATGAGATAACAAAGGCCACACACCTGCCAGAGGCACCAACCCTGCTGAACAAGGCTTGAAACCTCTGTTTACACTGCAAAGATTATATCTTTTTTTTTTTCTTCTTTTTTTGGTGCTGTGTTATTGTAAACTTTCCCAAAGCACAAAGCTGGCTCAGCAAAGTGGAGGTGCTTGCCACTAAGCCTGGCTAAGTTTGACAACCTGAGTTCAAGCCCTGAAACTCACATGGCAGAAAGAGAGTGAACTCCACAGAGCTGCCGTGGCAGGAAGGTCCCTGGCACGGGCACACATGCGCACATGCACCATGTACACACGTAATAATAATGAATTAATAAAAAGTCTAAAAATAGCTCTCAATAATTCTTTATACTTGGCTATAAATCTGAGGTCTGCACCTTCATTTGGCACTGACAGCCAGGATTCTGGTAAAGGATACTCCGTAGGAGGCCACCAGAGAGCCAAAAGGTTCTTTGCGCTTCTCTTCGAACCAAAAATAGAAAAAGCAAGGGTTCCTCTGCCAGTATTCATACAAGAGTCACCGAGGCAAGCAGTGCAGTGACAGCCTTACCAGCAGCTCCCTGGGCTGTGTAACTGAGCTTTGTGCTCCTTGGTCCACTGAAGTAAGAGACCCCCAAAGGAAAAGCAAGACCCCCCCCCCAAAAAATATTAAACTGTGTCTCTTTAAACAAATCCTGAAAGCAGGATCTATGCTTCAGAACTCCCAGCTTGCTCAGCAGACACAAATGAGTATAACCAGGGGTCTGTGGTCCATACTGATGCAGACGCGGGGACAGGGTGAAGCCAGTGTAGGCGAGACACACACGTCCCTCACTGGGCAAAGAATAGATGCCAGACACCAACTCCAGGGCCTGAGAGAGGCGGTGCATTTGTACCCAGGTTTCTCTACTTCAGGAGACCCGGACATTTTCTTGAATTGGTCAGAGTTTGGTTCTAAGAACAAGGCAAACTTGAGTCACTGAAGAAACTGCTCCATACTGTGGGTCTCAACCCTCTCTATGTACTGGATAGACAAAAGGAAATTTGTATTTGCTTTTTTTTTTAATTCTTGTTTTTATGCTTGACAAGGGGTGTCGTGTAGCTCAGCCACCAATTCAGGATAACTGATGGTGACTTGAATTTCTTCATCTTCCTGACTCCGCCCCCAAGGGCTGCAATTACAGGTGGATAGCACCACACCCCATTTTATGCAGGGCTTCCAGTATGTGAATTACCAACTGAATTACCTCTTCAGCCTCTGTTTTGTTTCCATTCTTGGTGCCCAGGCCATGCATAGTGCGCGTGCGCGCGCGCTCGCGCGCGCGCACACACACACACACACACACACACACACACACACACACACACACACCTGTCTCTGGGGTGAACATTTGTTTCTTTCCTTTCCGTGTCTCTAAAGCAAGACTAGACTTGAGAACCAAAGTATATGGTGTACATTCCCTGAAGTGTTGGGTACAGTTTTATCATTGATTTTAATTCTGTTGGGTGTGCTGCTAAATTTTAAAATCACTAATAAGTTCTGGCATTCTGTTTGGGAGTCAGGGCCTTGTGGCTAATAACTTCATTGAGCTACATTATACATATTATAAATTCACCCATTTCAACTGAAAGAGTGCAACTGTCACTATAATCAATGATAGCATATTTTCCCCTCCCTTGAAAACCAGTAAGGAACACTGGTTCATTTAAACATAATCAATGGTCTACCTGTGTGGGGAACAAAGATATCCTTGATCCCTAGAATTCCTTTCTTTCTCCATATTAGCCTTTTCAAGCTATTTGCTCTACCAGGGAATAAACAAATTTCAAGCTGCTGAGGGCTTAGCCTGCACCCTGCACAAGTGAACGTTAATCGCCACCATTAGCCAGCCAGCCTTGCCCCTGGCACATTGGTGCTAGGCTTCTCATAGAGATAGCAGAGGAGTCTTGGCAAGGACCTGTTGCCTCTGGCTAGATTCTGAATATAAATGAAACTTGTGCTTTGAACCTTTAATCCACTTTGGTGAGGCATGATCTGTACTGGCATCCAGAATAATCCAGTTTTTTTCAAAGCTCCATTAAAAAAAAAAGATTTCTTTATTTATTTTGGTAACGAAGAGACAAAAAGATGTCTAGGTTTAATGTCTCGAATAAAAAATATTTTAATGGGATGATACCAGAGGCCTAGAGTATTTTATACAGATGTAAAGAGATAATTTAGTGAAGGCATACACACAGATTAAGGCATGGGGGATTATTCTTGGTTCTTTGGTCTCTCTTTTTCTTCGGGCTCTGGAATATATAAACACTGTGCACTGAACCCAGAACTGCAGCTAATCACTCCGGCCTTCCCAGAACACGCAGGGCTTTGGCAGAACACTGGCTGTGTAGTCTCTAAAGGAGACTTGGACCTAATCAGGCTGCTCAACTCCTTCTGAGTGCCAACCCAAGTGCATTAGTGAGCCCCAAAGGAGACGGGAAACAGCGCCTATTTGTTGTGGAGGTGTAGAAAGGAACAGGGCAGGCCTAGGGAGCAAGGCAGGGAAGGCTCAGCTCTGGGACCAGCTAGGTCTACTCCTCCGCTTTCCAAATCAAGAGGTGGCGTGGATCAGGCACTGAGAGAAAGGCTCAGCCCTCCAGTCCTCCATCACTAGTTCCTCATGCCCAGCATCCGCACATGGCGCAGGGCCTCTGGACCACAGGACCACCAGAACTCAGGGTGGGAGGTGGGATGGATAGGCCTTGTGTCCAGTTTTCCAAGTCCTATTGGCTCAGGGATTCTAACCCAACCACAGACACACCTACCTATGCAGAGAGCACGTGACAGAGGAACAGCCAGGCCACACTTCCGGTTCCCAGGACACACAGACAAGGCGCAAAGAGGTGGGGATTCCTGGGGTTATTTACGGTTCAAAAACCAGGTCCAAGGAAAAGCTCCCGACGAGGTTACACGCTTTTAACTGATAATAAAGCAGACTTGGCTATCAAAGGAAGGTGATGCACGGAGGACAGCAGTTGCCAGGGCAACTTCTGCCGATTTAGCTGGAAGCGTGTAAAGATTAAGATGGAAAGTCAAAACCAGAAATGCCTTACAGTTGTGGTCTTTTCTGAGAGTCCCTGGGATTCCAGCTACCGGCAGCCAGGAATGCCCTTCCCCCATCCCCTCCCCTCACAGATTCATCCTCTTAACCTTCCTAGCTTCAGGCAAATTACACAGGAATTAGAAAAAGGAGTTGGATGACGCCAGCCTGAAGCTAATGCAATGGCCAATTCCCAGAGGAACTGTAAGCAAGAGCAAAGCTCTGATTTTTATTTTATTTTATTTTTTAGTAAACATTTGTATACACTGATAAATTCTCTTTAAGGACTGTCTTTTTTTAAATTAAACATTTTTTACATATACATTTATATTATTACACATATATACAATAAACTGCCTATAACAAGAAGACCCATGACACAATCAGGAATTATATAAATGTTACATTCTTAGTGTTTTGGCTATTTGTATTTGGCAGCCTTGAAGAAAGTATCTTTCCTATCTTGGTGCTTCTAAAATTCTGAATGTAAATCAATATCTATCATATCTCATCTTTATCAACTTAAAACATCTATCTAGACCTAAAAACATCTTAACGCCTAAACAACTAAACTTCATTGTAAAACTATCTGGTCTTCAACCCTGTCAGAGACTTGAGAAGGCTGTTTTAATGACGGTGACTTTGTCTGGGAGACAAACAGTTTGCAAACCTGAAAGTATAGGCTATGACAGACCTTTTAAAACTAGATGGCTCAGTGAGCAGAGAAACGTGGGGAGTTGTGGGTTTTCTTCTTGTTTTGTTTTAAGGGAGCACTTGCCTGTCCTTACTTGATTTGCAAAGTGGATGGTCACATAAGTAATCGCAGCACTTGTGATTCTGAGGCAGCATTTGTGAGTTTGAGGCCAGCCTGAGCTGCTACATAGTGAGATCCCGCCTTAAGAGGTGGGGGGGGGGTGTTGGGGGAGGGAAGAAACCAGAGCCTTTGTTGTTTCTTTCATGTAAGAGAAAATCAGAGACTTGGCAATAAAAACTAAACAAAGCAACATCAACAACAAAGTCAGCTTTGCAATGTAAAGGTGGCAAACAATTTTGGCTTCACAACCTTAGTGTGCCACAGTTACTCATAGCTGCTGCTGTTGCACCAAAGAAGCCTTCGAGAACATACACACAAATGACTTGAGAGTGCCCCCCCCAAATTAGTTATGGACAATGACATGTGAATTTTATATACAATTTTCACATACACGTGTGTGCGCACGCGCGCGCGCGCACACACACACACACACACACACACACACACACACACACACACTTTTCCCTAACTATTTCAAACTATTCAACCATCTTGGTGCTCAGCCCCTACAGAATAAGTGGTTGGCAGAACTGGTCCTCACTAGCCCAGGAAGTACATGATGATAAGTACAGTGCGTCCCCACTGCAAGGCAGCCGCTTGTGCACTCTCTGGCTTCTGAAGACACGCCTACTTGGCTTTCCATGCAAGACCCTGAGAAATCTGCCTGGCTAAAGCTCCAGACTGTCGAGGTCCAATGCACTTGCTTATTTCACAGGCCAGGTAGCGTCCCTGCTGTGACAGCCATTAGTTGTGCACACTTAACTCTGCACCAACCCCGTGCCTTTCTCAGGCGTTGCTGCGTTTAACCTTCCCAACTCCTGTGGTGCAGGATTCTGCAGTCATTTCATAGAGCAGACAGTGACTGGAAAAGCCAAATGCACTGACTGAGCAGTCCGCAGGCATCCTAGGTGGTGGATCTGAGAAACATGTGGAGATTACCCCACAGCTGATTGGCTCCCACTCTGCATCGCTGCTTTGCCGAGTCCACATTTAAACAGTAATGGCGAGACTGTCCAGTCCCGCAGGCTTAGCACTCACAAGCACTGTCTTTTGCCCTTTGCTTGTAGGAGCTCATTTAATTCACACACTGCTGGGGTTACTAAGGCCATCTGCATGCATGGCTGAGAAAGGAACCTAGCTCTTGCCATGTGCCCAGGTGTAGAAAGCCCATATGCTAAACCGCAAAGACCACTTCCTAATTTCCCTCAAACTTCTCCCTTTTCATTAAACTAGTACACTTTTTGGTGCACATGGAAACTGAAGGAAAGAAAAAAAGTTCTCTGATTTCTACAAATCAACACAACTTACTGCTATAAAATATGTCAGCCTTTCACTACTTCACTATAGGCAGGGCGCATGGACAGGCCAATATTGATTGATTAAATAATCAGAACGAGCTAACAGTGACGAAGCTATAATATATATATACATAAGGGCAGGTTTATTGGAAGCAGCTCACGATGGAGAGGGAAGGGAAAGCAAGCTCTGGGCGTGGGGGGCAGGGAAAGAGAGGGCAGGGAGGTGGGAAAAACGGTAAGAGAAAAACAAGGGCAGCAAGGGTAATGGAACCAAAATGTCTGGTTTATATAGTGACTCTCTGGGAGAGGGGAAGCCTCGCCACCAGGTAGAGGGTAGGGCATGCCAGCCACGCCCTGCAGCAGGACCTAACACATACCCCAAAGAGCCAGAGCCTTACTGAATTCTGTGCACATTCGATTTTCTGGGCTAGGGGAGAAAAAACAGATAAAATAGGCTTAGAACATAATCCAGTCAGAAGTGTTAATAGAGATGTGACACCTGTTAGAGTAAAGAGGCTCCGCCTCCTGTAGACTCTTCTGGAATCGTGAATTGTTTTTTTTTTTTCCTTTTCTTTGTTTGTTTGTTTTTATTTTTGTTTTGTTTCCTTTCTTTATTTTATTTTATTTAATTAATTAATTAATTTATTTATTTATTTATTTATTTGGTTTTTCAAGACAGGCTTTCTCTTAGCTGTCCTGGACTCGCTTTGTAGACCAGGCTGGCCTCGAACTAACAGCAATCCACCTGCCTCTGCCTCCTGAGTGCTGGGATTAAAGGTATGTGCCACCGTGCCGCTGGCTGAGATCGTGAATTCTAAAAACGGGCGGTGGTGTGTGGCTGTTTGATGTGTAAGCCGTGACCTGTCTGGGCTGTTTGGCTCCAGCGAGCTTCCTCTTCAGTTGTGTTCCTCTTTGCCTCCCATGGTCTCTCCTTCCACTCACCCATTTGGAGATCCGCCCTGCACGTTCCTCACATTGGGAGGGGTTGCGCTGTGGCATTCTCTGCTCGTCCACTCATTCATATGTCCGTCTGTTGAATGAGGACGTTGTGCAAGGCTGGAAGGCTAAGGGAGGGAAGCATGGACGTGCAGAGCAAGAGGCACCCTGGGCATAGCAAAACCATGTGACAGCGTGGGATGGGGGCCTCACAGGTCTGGGAAAGCACTGTCTGTCACAGGAGGGACACACTGCAGGTGGGAAAGGTGGCCCTGGGTGTTTGTCAGCTGAATAAGAAAATATAGCACTTTATATGGTAGCTGGGCCTCAACAGAGCCCTTTGCTCTCCTCCAGCCACTGTGTGGCAGATTACCACCCCCACCCCCACCCCCACCCTGGCCCAGCCTAAGCTCTATCACCTAGCGCTTAACCATGTCACCTGTCCTGTAAAAGTATCTACACCTTTAAAATGCGTACATGAAGCCACTTAATTTATATTGACATGAGAATTATATGAAATTATAGAGGGCTGACATGTCATGCTATGAATATTTTACTTGACAGCTGCTCATCAAAAACTATATAAAAGACACAGCAAAAAAAAAAAAGTGGAAAATGTTTTGGGCCATATTGGCCAATCCAGCCAATACTATTGGGCCAGAGAGATGGAGCAGTGGGTAAAGGCGGTTGTCACCAAACCTGACAGTCTGAGTTTGATCCCTGAGGCCCACATGGTGGAAGGAAAGACCAAATTCCCACAAGCTATCTTCCAGCCCACACCACGCATATCACATACACATACACGCAACAATGAGTATTTTTTTCATGTAAACCTTGTTTAGATTATTTCTTACTTTTTATTATGTTTCAAATTATAGGCCAGGCGGTGGTGGTGCACGCCTTTAATCCCCGCACTTGGGAGGCAGAGACAGGCAGATTGCTGTGAGTTCGAGGCCAGCCTGGTCTACAAAGTGAATCCAGGACAGCCACGGCTACACAGAGAAACCCTGTCTCAAAACCAAAAAAAAAAAAAAAAAAAAAAAAAAAAAGAAAGAAAGAAAGAAAGAAAGAAATTATAATAAACAGTTAAAATTATATGAATGTGTTAATTATTAGAAACTGGGGGAAATTTAAAAAGTCAATCATTTATACCCAAGAAGCATGCCTACTTAAAATTATTTTCTGTAAACACATATGTCGCATAATTTTATTCTGTTTTGTTGTTGTTGTTGTTTGTTTGTTTTTAGTAGGATATCCATTATCTTGGTCTCTGTTCAAGCAAGTGTAGGTCTCATCTTGGGGGGTGGGGTGGTTCATTTCTCCGTTTTAAACTTTGGATACTTGCGTCAGTCTGGATTACAGAGGGCCCGAGACAGATTTGATCAGTGTATGGGAAGGGATCACGGGATGTTTTTGTAGGAGTCGAGAATTAATTACATGGTCATCACATCCTATTTTTCAGTAGGGTAATTAGGTGGGTGAGCGTGATGAGTGGCCACGGTTCGGGAGCCTAGAATTCCTTAGGCACAGGTTGGTGATAAAGCGATGGCACAAGTAATGAGTGTGGCCAGGGCTAGCCATTCCACTGTGGAAGTCACACCCCAACAAAACATAGCTCCACTCCTTTTGAATCTTCCCCGTCTTGTTTTATCGGCCCACTTCCCCGGAGCTGGGGTGGATTTTTTATTTCATTTTATTTTATTTTTCAATGTAAAAAAAAAAAGACATCGTGAAAAGCTCGAGATTCCCAAATAGCTTCTAAATTCCCTCTTTGTTTGCCCGAGCACTGTGCATTTCTAGCTGCCTGGGTTCGCATTACTGTTCCCACTGTTTCGACTCACACCTGTGCCGTTCAGAGTTTCAGCTTATAGTTGACACTTTGCAGGTGTGGATGCTGAAAGGCCAGGCCCACCTACTTCACCTTTCTCCCTGAAATGGAGCCCCTTAGAAGCAGGGATGTAGGGCATCCATTTTACCTTTTCCACACGAGCCTGCCTTGTGTAAGTGCTGGTTGACTTAAAGCCGGGACCAGAACTCAAGGCTGCCAATGTCAGCTTAGCTGGTGGTGTCACACTCTACACCTAGCCCCCTTCCATCCAAGGTTTTTTTTTTTTAAACTGGTGAACTAGGTAAACCAACACTGGTTAAGGGTTGAAGCTATGCAGTTTGTAGAGAAAAGATGGATAAGGATTTACCTGCCTGTAGTTTTTACAGCTCTGAAGGCACAGCACTCCTTTTTTTTTTCCCCTGTACCCACAAGGGTAGGTTTTCATTGGCAAGCATGGTCCTAAGACAGCTAACATCGAGCCAGCACTCTCTGAGGGATACAGAAGTGATCGGAGCAGGGGCACAGTCAACATTGATTTCCTCAGGAGACGGAGCCTCTTGAGGGAACCTTGGGTTTGGGGGTCTGTGTCCAGCCAGACTAGGCAACTTCAAGTTCTTACCCACAGAATGTTTTTCCCAGTGCAAACTAAGCACTGCCTTCATCACACCCTTTGGGGATGGTGCTGCAACACTGCGCAGGCTGCCCGTGGGGACTGACCACAAGGAACTTGCAGGGATGAGATGCAGTTTCTAACCCCCTCTCTCTAGGTAGTGGCTGTGTTCCTCAGCTGCTCCCTCCCAGTCTCGAGCTTTCCTTGGTGTCAGAACCTGTCTGCTCTGAGTCTCTCTCCCTGTGACTTCTGCGTTCTCGGCCTCTGTCTTGTCGAGCACTGGGTATCCATCTGTGTTTGTTCTCCAAGTCACTGCTCACTGCTCCTAACTGCACACACCACACATGCTCATGTCTGGCTATGTGAGCTGTGAGAGTTGTGCCCTCCACCTCCCTCTCCACCTCTCCCTTCCTCTCTCTGCCTTTTCCTTTCTTTAATCTCTTCCCTTCTTTGATTCCAGTTGGAGGTGGGTCCTGATGAGAGAAATCCCCCTCCATTTTCATTTTCCATTTATCCTTTCCCTTGTTGTTTGAGACTTGGTTTAACTATGTAACGTAGCCTGGCCCTGAACTCCCAATCCTCCCATCTCTTGCTCCTGCACACCAAGTCCTGCAGTAGCTCTGTCCCTCTCTCTGTCTCTCTCTGTCTCTGTCTCTCTCTTCTCTCTCTCTCTCTTCTCTCTCTCTCTCTCTTCTCCTTCTCCTTCTTCTTCTTTTCTCTCTCTCTCTCTCTCTCTCTCTCTCTCTCTCTCTCTCTCTCTCTCTCTCTCTCTCTCTCATGTCTCTCTCTCTCTCTCTCATGTCTCTGAGTCTCTGCATCTGTGTTTCTATCTCCCAGAACTTTGGGTCTTATTCCTCAAACTCCAAGAACAGGTCGATCCTGGCTTCTAACTCCTGCTTAATTCTCTTCTCCTTTCAGCCCTGTTATCTTTGAAGTAAGGTTTGACACTCACTCATGAATCTGGGACCAGCTTTAGTGGCTAGATATTTGCATGCTGTGTCTCTGCCAGCCCTGGTTCCTAAAGCTTGGGACAACTAGCTTCACCATTTGGCTCTGCTAGTCGGGCATATGAGTGGGACATTTAGAGCAGTGATATGGAAAGTGCCGGCCATCCTGACTCCATCACTGAAAACTCCCTGTTGGAAAGACCACAGGGAAGGCTCATCCTCCCCCATATATTGCGCTGCACCTACCTGAGCCTTTTTGAACTTCCCCAACCTTGTGTAAAGCTTTTGTTTGTCTCTCTCAACTTCAGAAGTTTAGTTCAACCCTGTAGGTGTGTGCATCCATGCACTTCTGTAGACAAGACCGGCTTGTCTCAGCTACAGCCTGACTGTAATACCAACTACAACACTGAGTGCTCTTGAGTTAAGTCAGAGAGTTCTTTATCCTACACTGGCATTTTCTGATGGCACAGAGAGGCCAAGAGCTTTGCCTTCCACACCGTTGAGTCACCCAGCACTGGCTCTGTGTACAAATGAGGTCAACACCTAAGCAATCCTACAGAGCAAGTCAGGAGGCCAGGTCAGGTCAACCCCAGTGAAGACAGCTCGGAGTGGGAAACCCAGTGGCGTCATCTCACGTTTTGTCACCACTGTGTTCATAGGGGATATGAAGGCAGGCTGTAGGTTCAACCACAGATCAATCAGTTGTCCTGTGGCTTTAAAGAAGGAGAGAACACCATTACCCATTTGTCATTTGGGATCAAAAGACCTCAGGGGGTGTCACTCTCATTCTAAACTGAGAACAATTTTGAAACAGAAAAAAAATTTTTTTTTGAGTCCTTATGCCAGCTGTTGAACCTCAGAGCCTTTTTATCTGCTTTCCTGTAATCAGGAGTTTCTATTCCTGTTTTTGGTTCAAGTATATGTCCCTTTGTAACTCAAGACAGAATCCAAGTTCCAGGTCACTTCTCTTTGCCAGGAAGGGAGAGGTATGATTAAATATACTAGTATTCCGTTGGCATAGGTTGCTAGGAAGTGTTCTCACCAAGAAATAAATACTCTAAGGCTGAGGGCGTTGCTTAGTAGTAGTCGAACACTTGCCTAACATGTGGAGGCCCTGGGTCCAACCTCCAGTACTGCCAAGAAGGGAGGAGGGAGGGGAGGAGGGAGGGAAGAGAGGGAGAAAGGAAGAGATAAAAGGGAGGGAGGGAAAAGGAAAAAAATAAGAATAAAAGCCTTAAAGGAGGATGCAAACCACAGTGCCCCTAATGTAATTTTGCATTATTCAACATGGACCCTGTGCCTCACCTGTGCATCCTGCTGTCCATACGTCCCATACGTAAACTGACCCCATGAATGGTCTTTGCTGGTGTTCTTTCCTCTTGGGATGTCCTTTCTCCCACTACCTCATAGACAAAACATCATTCTCGAGCCCAGAGCATGATCGACTTCCTTCAGGAAGCTTCTCTGGTTCTCTGCTTCTCACCTTGTGTGAGATCCAGTACCATGCAATAGTAAGATGGCAGCCGTGGGGGATTTCTGGTTGTCCTAACCGGCAGATCCCTCTTTCCTTTCTGCACTGAAACCCATGTAGCACTGTGCCTTGCTTGTCTCTCCAGATGCCAGACATCAGGCTCAGGCCGTTAGGGCTACTGAGTCAACGCTCTTAGAATCGAGGGTCTTTCACATTCGTGTTTCTCAGATTGTTAGCAGGGTAGGAATCACTTGAGCCTCAGCAGCCGGGGCCTGGGGGACAAGAGTATACATTTTAAGGAGGACTCAGGGGCTGCTGATGTGGTTACCCCAGAGCAAGGCTTTACATTGATTTCCAAACACCAAGGGCAGTGCATTTAGTGATCTGGTACTGAATTTAGTGCTTTACATAAATATTTGTTCAAAATAAATTTTAAAAATATTTAAGTAAATAGCAAATGGATAATTTTTTTTCTTTTAACACTTTCTTTTTGGGGGCTGTGCTTTTAATGTACTGTGTGTTATTTCAAAAAATGTTAAAGTCTTTCCTTCAAAGGACAGAGCATAAATGAGACATAAACTTAGACCAACCAATTAAAATAATAAAACTAAAGGATAAAACCTTTTGGTGTTTCCAGCATGCTGGAACAGTCTCCTAGAAGGTTCTAGCATGAGGAGGTGCTGGGGTTAAGGCAGGAGAGGCTGAATTGAGAACCGGCTTTCGGCCTCCACCTGCCTGTGTTCTCCTGGCTGTGTTCTCCTCTCTGAGAGGCAGCTATGAAAAATAGATAGTGGGTGAGTGTTTCCTAATTTGTACTGTATCATGGAAGAGATAACGCCACTGTTTCCTTCAAGGTCAGCTGCTAGTTTTGATAGTCTTCTAAACCTGATGCAAGTATTCTGTCCAAGGCTATAATTAGACTAATTATAGTCTTTGCTCTTAATGCCACTGACCTTGAGACATAACTGTGAAAATGTGTAAAGTCAGGAGGCTAAAAGGTGACTGTAACACATTGCTTCTAAAACATTGTTACTGGTATTAGTGTCTAACCTTTTTGTTTCTTTAGAGAAAGTAAAATCAAAAGACCTGGAGTAGGAAAATAAACCTTATTTCAAACTGTGTAGCCACGTATGACCAGCAGCGAGGAGAGCGTCTGGCATGTTAGTGATATCTAGTTTGGTAGAGCGTGTGGCTTGTTCTCTTTTGCAAAAGTTAAGGAGCCAGGGAGCAGCGTATAACACAAGGCGGCATCTCAATACATGCCATCAAGATTTTTCTCTCTGGACATTGTGTCTTGTCACCTGGACATGTGACAGCTTGAGTTGCTTCTTGCAGGGGACCACACAGCTCCTGAGCTAAAGCAGGAGAGGTGGAGACACCGAGAAGAGGTCGCCTTGCTCCTAACTGCTTGGGTCCAAGGTAGATGCTCCTTAGCTCACTTTTTCTCCTAGCACTGCCCACTAGCCAGCTGGCTTCTTACTGTACACACGTCGCTCAACAAATAACAGTCTCTCTCGCAAAGGCACAGACAAAGGGAGCTCTTGTCCACAGCAGGCTCTATGTGAGCTCCCTGGGGCAATTCTGAGGAGACTGGAGCAAGTTAGGCTGCCTCGTGTGTAACCAGCAGCAGCCAGACAAGACAGACGTGGCGCTGCTCCGTTCTTCACATCAGAACTTAGCTTTTAGGTAGAATTCAAAATTCAAAACCTCAAAGGTACTCGGAGAAGACAAGGAGTCTGTGTGGTAAAAGAAATGAAAGCCCGTGATAAGAAGAGAAGTTGAAGGAGAGAGAAGGAGACCCATTCCAGATGCTTCCAGAGTCTGTGTAATTCTGTCTGTGAGAGCAAGCCTGCCAAAGAAAGAGGCATCGGCAAATGCGGGTTTAGGAAGTAGGCGCCTGGGAGGTGTGCGGCAACTTGCTTCCCGACTCCCACTTTACTTTTTACTGTTCATCTGCTCAGACTGACACTTTCTGTCACATTACAGCGGATGCCTGTGCTGCTGACAAAAAGATGTCTCAGTGCCCCTTGAAACAGCATCTATCTCAGCACGCTGGCATTATCTGAATGACTGGCTGTCTCTGCATCACCAGCACCAGCACCCTGGGACTGGGGGGTCCCTGCAGTTGGCAACTGTTTCTAGTACCTAACTTTGTATTATCTGAACTAAATGGAAATGCTACAAATGAGAATGAGGAGCCAGGTGGGTGTGGTGTCACAGGCCTGTAATCCCAGCACCCAGGGAGGCAGAGGCACACAGGTCTCTGTGAGTTGGAGGCCAGCCTGGTCTATAAAGGGAGTCCAAGATAGGGGCTACACAGAGAAAGCCTGTCTCAAAAAAAAATAATAATAACAAATTAGTCTGAGGAATGTTTATCACAGCAGAGAATTAGCCAAGTATAGGTGAGCGAATCTCACCAATGGGCAATAGTAACTAAGCTACTGAGCTCTGCTGTGTGCCACTTCACCGGTGTTAACATGAGCATCCTCACAACTGGCCTGTGAGGTACAGCGACTGTGAATCTGACTCTGGTCCTCATGCGTGTGGGGCAAGTATTTTAACCATGGAGCCATCTTCCTGGGTCTCTCCATTATGGCTATTTTAGATTGGGATCTTCAAACAACACTTATTTGCGGGGCTGCTTTACACACTGGGTAATTTGACAAAGAGCAGTCCACCATTTCACAGCTTCGAGGGCCAGAAGTTCAAAACCGAGCCATCTCTGAGGTTGGCTGCTTCAGAAAGCTGTGGGGAAGGGCCTGTTTTGGGTGTCTCTGGAGCTCTGGCTACCATGCTGGTCACATAGCATACTCCTATATGGAAATCTCTCCTCCAGCCATACTGGTTTGCTTCCACCTGACTGGCCTTGTTTTCACTTCTCTCCAAAAAAGGTCACATTCTTAGGAACTGGAGGTTAGGGTGATGTGAAAACTATTTCTGAACACAATCGGCCTATATCATACCGCAATGTGCCACTTCCACCCGTCACACTCAGGAATTCCTAGTCCTCATGGTGGGGGGCGGAGAGTGTGGCTTCTGTCATCACGGTGGGGCTGAGAGCTTGGCCTCCGGAACTCTCTGGCATTCTTAAGCTGGAGAATATTGCTAATTAATCTTTGAGAGGAGACCCCCAGAGAAGGGTCGCCCATGGCTGTCCCTGAAGGAAAGCACTGTTCTGTCCTTTGCAGGTGGTATCACGGCAACCTCACACGCCACGCTGCCGAGGCTCTTCTGCTCTCCAATGGACGTGATGGTAGCTACCTGCTGAGGGACAGCAATGAGCAGACCGGCCTCTACTCTCTCTCGGTGAGGTAGGTGCTTAAGGACTTGGTAGACTTCAGTCTCATCTGTCACTTAAAGCTCCCTGATTCTGGTTGAGTCATCAGATTAAAGGGTTTCAAACTCTGCATGGCAAGACAGTAAAGACACTTTCCCAGGCCTGGAGAGATGGCTCAGTGGTTGAGAACATTGGGCTTTTGCGAAGGACCCAAGTTCGGTTCCCAGCATCTGTGCTTGAGAGTTCACAGTGGCCTGCAACTCAAGTTTCAGGAAGATTTGCACTCATAAGAACACACACACACTTAAAAAAAATCTTCCTTGTTCCATTTACTGCAGGAAAAATATGTCAAAACCAAAGGAAACATTGGGAGTTATTTAATTCCACTGTGTCACTGGACACCTGAAGGCCCTGAAGCTCCAAGTCTGGTAGTGATACCATTGGTCAGCACTGAGCTGACTGTGATGATGCACATGTCAGTGGCTGCCTAGGCAGCTCTTCCATCACTGCCTTAAGTTCTTTGGCTGCCAGTCAAGCCCCAGGTGCCCAGCAATTCTTCCCCAGAATAAATAAAGTCTCAGATGGTCACAGTAGAGGAACTGTGGGAACACAAGAGAGAGCGCACCAGCCAGCCTTTATTTATAAACCTTGGACAGTGGAGAGGGGTTTGTAGGTGACTGGGTCTGATTTGCTTGGGCTAGAGGTGCCAGGATACTTATCCTACATGCAGTGGTCCAGTAGCTCATTTGCATGCAGTAGAATGAGTTCCTATCACAGGAAGAAAAACACAGTACTTAAATATCCTATAGGTGGGGGAAAACTTCCACGTACAATTAAAGGTCATTTTCTGAAGGCTAGGATCTCCTTAGCATAGGGTGGGGTACTTCCTGGAATCTCCAGGTGCTTGCTGAACACGTTCTATCGGGAAAGGGCTGGTCCTGTAATCTTCCTGAGAGCTTTGTGATGTTCCTTAGAGGATCTGGGGGTCCCAGCTCAGGGGAAGGGAAAACCGCACTGAGAAAAGGAGTCTGTTGTAATAGACGGAGCTCAGTTGGCTATCTAGATATGTCAGACATTGACCTCTCCAGCAGGGCCCCACAGATAGTGAGTGTCTCAGGAGCAATAACCAAGGCTGGCCTCTGGCCTCCATGTGCACATACACAGACATGCACATGCACTTGCACATATAAGTGTGCCTGTACACGTGTAAACATTTACACACACATACACACACACACAGTATTTCTCTAAACAACTGTTGAGGCTGCTGCGGGCTCAAAAGCAAATAATAAAACATTGATTGTCCTCTTTGGATTTGGAACCTTAGGTGTTAATTTTCTATGCCACATAACAACTTACCAAAAAAAAAAAATGTAGTGGCTTAAAACAACACAAATTGACCATGCCATTGTTCTTTCATGTATTAAAGTCCAGACCTAGCATGGGTGGATTCTCTCTTCAGATTCTACCAGCCTGAAATAAAGATGATTTCAGCTGCAGCTGGGGCTCCGGTCTGGATCTCAGTCTGCCATTATCACTTCCCCCTTGCCTCTTATGCTTTTCTTTCATTTCCTTGCTGTGGTAGCACCAGGGCCATCATTTGAGGAGCAGTGTCAACTGACAGCTGCCACTGCAGTTCTCTCTTTGTGGCCTACATGGGAAGTGCATGAGGCAGAGATGTTTGCTGCCTTCCTGCCAGCCAAAGCACAATTCTCTGATGTCCTCTTCTAGGGACAAAGAGAATTCTGTTTCATGGAGCTCATGTGAAGAGGTCAGGTCCACGCAGAGACTCTTCCTATTTTAAGATGAAGCAATTTAGAGATTTAATGATCCACAAAAATCTTTTCACAGCTTCATCTTGACTAGCTTTTACCTGGATAATTGGAAGCAGCACTCCACGGGGTTGGGGCATCTGTGAATGCGGCCTGCCATGCCTTCCCCCCACCCCCCCCACCCCCCGTGGCAGTGAGACTACACGCCTATTTGAAGGAGAGAGGGAGAAATAGGTAGTGCGTGGAGGACAAATTAGGCAACCAAAGGAAGGGGGGAAAAGTATATCTATTAATATTTTGGGGTTACCCTGACAATTTTTTAAAAATAAAATTTCTAAGTAAAAAGGCTAGTGGTTAGGGTAACTCAGTCACTAATAGTTAAGTCTATGCAAGGAAGAATAACTGAGTTTGGCTCAGTTATGGTGGTATGTGCTTTTACACCGGCATTGGAGAGGTGGAGAGGATGTAGAAATATCCCTCTGAGCCTCTGACCAGCCAGCCTTGTTGAATCAATGAACCCCGGGTTCAGTGATGGACCTTGCCTCAAGAAATCCAGGCAGAAGACTCATGAGAAACCAGGTGAACCCCTGGCCTCCACAAACATACGCATACCTGCTTACACAAATATGCACCTGCACACACGAGAACACGTGTACATATACACAAGGGAAAATAAAGAATAAAGATGGGGAAACTATGCATTCAAGATGGACTCCTGTTCTGGTGGGGAAAAGATTCCTGCTTTCTCTTATGGACAGAGACGGTGACAGCCTGCCAGGTGGAAAGCATGTTAGCGTGCTCTGTTGCACGGGTCTTCCAACTATCTCAAGCAAATCACATTTTATCTATGTGTGACAGACTCATCTGACCATAAGCTACTTATGAATAGATTGCTATTCATGAAAAATTAAAATACAAGTCATTGGTTTTCATTACAAATACTTGGTAACGCCTAGGGGAAACAAAAACAAACCAAAACCAAAACTACTAGGAGAGGCGACGGGACCTGTAGGCCACTTATTTAGAGGTATGATTATTTTTATTCATTTATTTGTTCAGTTCCTTAGGAATAGATGTTTGAAAGCATGAGTTTTGTACCAGACATCTTCATTCAAAGACCTTGTTGGTGAGAAGTGCAGCCTCATAGGGCCAATGAGACCCAAATCCAGCTACAAAGTAGTGTATAATAATAGTATGAAAAAATGGAAGATAAGTGTTTGGGTGAGAAGTAAAAAGGCACTCAATGTATGGCCGAATTATCATGTAATACTGGCCAAGGAGGTGGAATTTACTGGGGAACTCAATGGGTAGCAAGGTTGTCCACCAGCAGAGACCAGTGGGAAGGTGAAAAGAGCAATGACGGTATGAAGCAAAGGTGGAAATAACTCCTCCTAGAGGAACAGCAGGCCCAGATGGACAGTGGTCCTGAAGCTGGCTGCTCAGACCAGCAGCATCCACTGAGAAGCCGTTAGTACCTAAGTTCTAAGGGAGGTAGACCCAGCAACCTGGGATTCAACAAACCTTCCAGTTGACGCTGATACATTGTGAAGTTGGGGTACAAATGACGAAATGAGGGAGGAAGCTGGGAAGATGAAGTAGGGACAAGTAAAGTGAGCAAGCGAGAGAGAGACTTTATGCTATATTTTTCATTTCAAAAATGAAGTTGAAAATAATAGCCTTGGAAATGTGACGCTTTACTCAGTAGACAATCACGCAAGCAAGGGAGGAGAGACTAGGGTCATGTGACTCAATGACAGAAGCAGAGTTCTGATGACTCCTGACAAAAGAGGAGGGCCAAGGACAAACACGTCATTTCTGTCACCTCTGCTCCAGGGATTCATGTCCTTCATGGACGTTAATGTTTAAGAACCCTTGCAGTGAGTCCAGGAGAAGGCAAGGAACTGTCTCCTGTCTTCTGGTAGGAGAAAAGCTGAGAGTGTCTCTTCCAGAAGAAATGAATGACAGCCTTTAAAACTCTCGGTGATTTGCCGGGTGTGCTGGCGCACGCCTTTAATCCCAGCTCTCGGGAGGCAGAGGCAGGCAGATCACTGTGAGTTCGATGCCAGCCTGGTCTACAAAGTGAGTCTAGGACAGCCAAGACTACATAGAGAAACCCTGTCTCCGAAACACCAAAACAAACAAACAAACAAACAAACAAAAAATCCTCAGTGATCTGATGGCTGTGTGTTCTGCGTTCTCAAAGGTGGATGGTGCTCCTAACATATTGCTATATCTGTCTTCAAAAAGAATCATCATTTGTTAAATAACATTAAACACTATCATTTTTTTCCTTTCAGAGCCAAAGATTCTGTCAAGCACTTTCACGTCGAATACACTGGGTACTCGTTTAAATTTGGCTTTAATGAATATTCATCTTTAAAGGATTTTGTGAAGCATTTTGCAAATCAGCCTTTGATCGGAAGCGAGACGGGTAAGCTTAGTCCAGCTTTATATATATATATATATATATATATAAACAAATACCTGGTTTGTTTAAGAAGGTTATTGATTCATATTTCTGCATAAGAATTTGCTTGGAATCTGGTGACATCTCCTGGGACTAAGAAGATTCGCACAGTGAGGGGCAGGGAATGCATATGTCCCCACAGCCTGAGCTCACCGGGAACTTGTGATCCTCCTCCCTCAGTCTCACAAGTGCTGAGTTACGGGACACTAACAGCTCACACGGGCAGGCAGACCTTTGTGAGTTTGAGTCCAGTCTGGTTCATGCAGTTAGTTCCATAGCCAGGCAAAAGTAGATAGTGAGACCTTATTTAAAAAAAAAAAAAAGACAGTTTACTTACAGTGTTCTATTTTATAATGCGTACAGTGAAGAAAAGAAAAACAAAGCAAGATTTTTTTTTTCTGTCCTCATCATTTTAGGCATGGACACTGACAGAAAACTGTGCCTGTAACATGAAACTGCTATGTTTAGAAACTGTGGTGTGTGTGTGTGTGTGTGTGTGTGTGTGTGTGTGTGTGTGTGTGTGTAGGGGAGACCCAGAGAACTTAATTTGAAATATTTTCAAAGATAAACTTCACATGAAATGGCCACAGTGATCAAGTGCTCATTACTGAAAATGTTGGCTAGAAAGCATGTCTATGAGCAATAAAAGCCCGTATCTGTGTCACCTTGGTTTCTTACAAAGTTTTAGGACTGTAACTTGGTATGGCTTGGAAGGATTCAAAACTTCCCATTTCAGTAGTTAGACAGTCAAGCTGGAAAATTAATAATAAAAATATATATTTTTTTTTAAAAAAGCACCACATCTTGTTAAGCCAGCACTAACACCTGAGCTAAGTGAACATACAAGTAACAAAGTTTATTTCCTCTGATGGCTTTAGAGGTGTTAGTCCGAGCCACCTTACCCCATTGTCATCACGGTGGGAATGTGCATCAGTGAGAGCCAAGTAGCTCTCAGTCCCAGTTTAATATCCCCTTCAGGGCCACACTACCCATGACCTACCTTCCCATAAGGCCAGGCAGGGGGTCACACCTTCAGCCATGGGCCTTCGAAGGACAGTCTATCCGCGGCGAAGCACAAGCTATGCTGGCACTTGTCTATAATCTATAAAGAAAGCAAGTAAAAAGTCACCTCTGAACTTATGGATTCCAGCTTCATTTGCTCTGGCTGTTGGAAAATCTCAGTTTATCAACAGTGGGACAATTGCAAGAGCCTGTAGCATGAGACACTTAGGAGCACAGCTGGTCTCCGGGGATCCCTACATAGTTTGCTCAGGAAAGCCCCCCCCCCACTCCAGTGGTCTTGTTGCCTGTCAGTGTGGCTGGAAGAGCTGCCTTTGTTGGTTTCTGTCTTTGCCGTTTCTGTCACTGCGGCAGACCCCAGGGTGAATCAGTGTGTGGCCCGGATGAAAGGACCCACGGAAACCACAGAACAGTTGCTTCTCCTGTACTGAAAATTCAAGGTTTATGGTAGAGTATTGTGAACCTGAACCTAAAGCTGTAAATCTGCCTTTTTCCTGATGGAAATCCTAGCAGTCAGCCCCAACAGGTGCTTCACCACTTAACCTGCCCTCGCTCTCATAAACAAATGCATCTGAGGACACTCCTTTCCTCCGCTGCCTTGACCTGAGCAAGTGTGTCAGTTTCACTAATCCCTGCCCTGTGGCTTTATTTCTTGTTCATGTTCAACCCTACACTTGATTTTATCCAATTCTTGGTCTCTGGAAATGGAGAAGACTGTCTTAAAGCTGGGACTTTCCCTTTGTCCTGCCCCATATTTGTTATCAGTGCACATGTGAGAGTAAATGAATAAATGACGTCATGGATATTTACCTCCTGGAATTCTGTAGCTGTCAAAACCATTATCATTATCTGTTCACTTTCTCTTCTGCCCAGACAAAGTCAGCTTTCTTTCTTTCTTTTTTTTTTTTTTTTTTTTTTTTTTTTTTTTGCTTTTCGAGACAGGGTTTCTCTGTGTAACCTTGGCTGTCCTAGACTCACTTTGTAGACCAGGCTGGCCTCGAACTCACAGCTATCCACCTGCCTCTGCCTCCCAAGTGCTGGGATTAAAGGCATGCACCACCTTGCCTGACTTTTCCTTTCTTTCTTTCTTTCTTTCTTCTTTCTTCTTTCTCTCTTTCTTTCACTATTGTTGTTGTTTCTTTTCATTTTTTGAGACATGGTTCCTCTGTGTAGCCTTGGCTGTCCTGAACTTGCTTTGTAGACCAGGATGGCCTCGAACTCAAAGAGATCTGTCTGCCTCTGCCTCTGCCTCTGCCTCTGCGAGTGCTAGAATTTTAGACCTGCACCACCGGCCCAGCTTTTCAGGTCTTTCACTTAAACTTCTTTCCTAGACACTATTTAAATCTCTTTTATGGTTATCTGTGCACACTAGTGTACCTTCTCAAAATTAGGGGAAGGTATACATCTTGCCTTCTGGCAGATTCAAGGCAGGATGAGACCAAAGTGAGTGTAGTCATGTATTTTGACTGACACTTTGCCACACAGATCCAACCACAAACAAGAGGCTCATCTGCAAACTGTGCTACGGTAGGATCGGTCACCTTCACACTGCATTTAGAGCAATGCCCAGCCTCTTTATAAATACATTATCCTGACTAAAGAAATCACATAGCCAAGTACAGTACTTGTAATTCTAGTAGCCCGTAGGCAAGATGATCACAAGTTCAAGGTGAGCCTGTGCTACACAGCAAGGTAGAGGGTAGCCTGCACTACATAACAAGACCCAAACTTTAAAAAAAAGTGTGTGGGCGGGAGGGGGGGCGGGGGGGGGGGCGGGCGGGGAGGAGCTGGGCATAGTTGCACAGCCTGTAATCCTAGGAGGCAGAGGCCAATGGATCCCTGTGAGTTTGAAGCCAGCCAGGTCTACAAACTGAGTCCAGGACTGGACAGCCAAAGCTACACAGAGAAACCCTGTCTTGAAGAGAAAAAAAAAAAGCTTGTGATTAATGTGTTAGCACTAGAGTTCATAGTGTAGTTTATCCAAAGTTAAAGTGTTCTGTGCATTATCACTGTGGCTCCCGTTTTACTTACTCTAGGAGGCTGATACTGTTATCCTGGTCACTGTCCGTTCTCTCTTCTATCCATTGTCTGATAAACAGTTTGCTGCTTTTGGGGCCCCGATTCAGCTGGTGGATGTGGACAGGACTTGCTGACTTCAAGCCCTTGAGTTTGCTGCTTTTGGGGCCCCGATTCAGCTGGTGGATGTGGACAGGACTTGCTGACTTCAAGCCCTTGAATTAGAATACATTAAATTCTACTTGCTTATCTGTCCCCACCAGATGACGGCAAAGCCACCAAAGCTTGTTCAAGGGACAAAACTCATGACACTTGAATGTTCCAATCTGCCCACCGTGGGAGTAATAGGCTTCCGGAAAACAAGATAGGGTGATGAAGTCACGATGACTGTTGAGCCTAGGAGGGCTGCCGAAGGCACAGAGTCACCACTGTGGCCATGAGGAGTGGTGCGTGGAAAGCAAGATGCCACCTTCTAAAAATAGCCCATTTATTCTTGTTCATGTATGCACCGGCATCTGGTGGGCACGGATGGTGGTACATGCCTATAATCCTAAGTTCAAAGTCTGCCTAAACCATATAGCAAACCCTGCCTTCAAATACGAAACCCAAGAGTTCCTGTTGTTAGCTCCAAGGAACCAGGAGACCTCCAAGCTAAATTTTTGGTGGTTTGAAGCAGAGTGCCGGAAAACTACTTGCTCATACGTCGAACAAGGCTCTGCCAGAACTTTCTTCTCTAGATCTTCCAGAATCAAAACTAAAATGCAATATCTTAGGCCACTCCTGTTGTTTACTCCCAGACCCAGCTTTGGCCTGCCTTGCCTAAGAGCATGTATTTATAGAGACATCTTGCTTGGCTTGGTGGCCCAGGCCTGTAATTCTACCTAATAGGAGACTGGAGGAGTCGGAGGATCACAAATCCAAGGCCAGCCTCGTAAACTTAGCAGGATACTGTCTCAAATTAAAACAAAACAAACAAACAAACAAAACAAAAACTAATGTTAAAAAAAGGGATCCAGTATTTGCCCAGCATGCTCTATGCCCTAGAGGGAGACCATATATTACTTCATCCACTGGAGGGAATGCCCCTGCCTCTGAGGGCAATAGGATGAGGCACATAAAATGACACAGACCTCGCCCTTGTGCTCTCCAATGACAGAAAACAGCGTCAGTAAGTAGCGTGACACCCCAGGTACTTGGTTGCTGGTCACCAAAGACGTCTGTCTTGAAGACAGGAGAAAGTGTTGATCCAAAGGGTCGCATTGCAGCATCTGTTCATCTCTTCCTTAAACACCCAGAATTTCTGACTTTTAATCTGAAGGACACAGGTTTCCTAAATCACACCTAACCTCCTGCCGGCTCCTGAGTCGATTACAGAACACTAATTTCCCCCTGACCTCCGCTGAAGTGTTTGTTCATTCAAAGTTCTTGGTCTTTGCAACCACCCACACTCTGAAGAGGTTTCCAACCTTACCATTTCCTGAGCCCACAGTAGAGCTATGCAATGTACTCACTTGCTTTTCCTCCAACATGTTCGATAATTGTATGCTTTCAGTAATTCACTCACTTTAAAGTTATCTTATTCTGCATATTAGCATAAACTCCCCGAGGAGAGGATTTTGATGAGTTCTGTTTCCTGATGGATCCCAGAACTTGAAAGAATAATACTGATCACTTCCTTAGCATGCCAGGGTGCGGGTGGGGGCTGGGAAGCGGGTACCCTACAGTCTGTACAGTACTCAAACACTCCGGGCAGTTCTAA
This sequence comes from Acomys minous, assembly GCF_964271855.1. NCBI lineage: Eukaryota > Metazoa > Chordata > Mammalia > Rodentia > Muridae > Acomys > Acomys minous. The sequence continues at coordinate 92,617,121 of NC_140496.1, read as the reverse complement.
CCAGCCAAACTGATAAAAGGAAAACATAAGCTTATGTGTCAGTGTTCTGTATCTACGCAGTGATGATTACATCCACAGTCCGCCTTTCATTTGTCACGGATGATATCAGAAAATTGTATTCCAGACATTTTTAGTATAGTTAATATTTACTGATTCTTCCTCCAATTAGCTAAGTTTCATATACACAATCATGAAAATGTGGACGGCATTTATATTTATAGGTGGGCATTCAAGTATTGTTAAAACAAACAAAAATGGCCTTTGCTCATTTAAATAGCTTCCAGTGAAAACCGTCATGAACGTTCTTTTTGTTTTGCCTTGTCTTTTGTTTCTTTTGGGGGGGGTGTGTTGTTTTGTTCTGTTTTTGTTTTATAGTTCAAGGTAACTTTGTTCACCTATTCCACATAGGAAAACATGCATAGTGCTTCATGTGAGGTACTGTGTTTGCAACTTCCCTTTAGAATAGTTGGTGCTGTGTTTGTTGGAGACCCACTGTGGTTCTTTCCCAAATGTCAAATTTCCACTTCTGTCTTTTGCTTTGATGTGGGATGACTGGGCCTTTAGTAAAAAGTTTTAGCTCTTATTATTCATTTTGTGGCCCCAGCTAGTTTCCTGGGGCAGCGCTGCAAGCTAATGAGGTTAAGAGTGTAAGAGCTGCCTGGGATGCTTCGGGAAGTAACTTAATGGACAAGTTGGAATTTTGCCAAATCCAGCCAGCAGTCACTTCTTCCATTTGAGCAGGCCAGGCATTAAATGTTTTTCAGTCAGTAGGGGAGGTGTGTTTGCAAATGAAAAAAGGTAAGGGGGTGGGGAGGCCACACTGTGGGATGTTTAGCAAGTTCCAGGCATTGGCTCAGACAGTTTCACACATATCGCACCATTTAAACTTCCCAGCTGCCCACAAGCATACACACAGTGACCTCATTTTCAGATGGGGAAATAGAAAAAGAGGATTTAAGTTACTTTCCCCAAGGCTGTGCGTCTAGTAAGCCTCAGAGCTACCGCTGGAGTCTAAGCTGAGCTTCAGAAGGAGCAGGTGCTTTCTGCGCTGTGCGATACAGACTTTATTGTTGAGGAAAGTGGATCGGCTTCAACTTCTGCCTACGGTTATGGCTATTCTCACGGTATTTAAGTGAAATGCCATTTGAGGGGTGTTTAAATATTTTCATTACACTTATCTATTATTTATTTATTTACTGTGTGTGTGTGTGTGTGTGTGTGTGTGTGTGTGTGTGTGTGTGTGTGTGCGCGCACATTTGCAAGTCAGGGAAGAGCTTTCTGGAGCCATTTCTCTCTTCCTGGGCCCAGGTATGACACTCAGGCCATCAGGTTTGGCAGCAAGCACTTTTACCCGTCTGTGCCATCTCACTGGCCTCTATTCAAACACTCAGACTAGGAAAAGTAATCTTAAAACTATCCAGAAAACATTCCTAAAACAGTAGGCCTGATTGTATCTCTCTCGAGAAAGGACATCAAACTGCCTGTGTAAATAAGGCAAAGAAAAAAAAAGTGAAGATGAAAGAAAATGCTCAGGAGGGGGAAGTGGGAACAAAGTCCTTCAAGGGAATGTCATAGCTACAGGAAGCAGGCCGTGCACTGGGTACAAAGCTTTCTGGCCATCTTCCTCCCACTTTGGGGCCAGTGTGTTTGAATCGCTTTCCAGGCAGTTAGAAATGGGACTAGAGAGATGGCTCAGAGGTAAAGAACATTGGCTGCTCTTCCAGAGGTCCTGAGTTCAATTCCCAGCAACCACTTGGTGGTTCACAACCATCTATAAAGAAATTGGGTGCCCTCTTCTGGCATGCAAGTGTACATGTAGGCAAAACACGGTATACATAAATAAATAAATATTTTAAAATAAGAAAGAAAAGAAATGGAAGGCAGCGTTTAATTTCTCCTTTACAAATGAATAAACTGGCCTGCGGAGGAAAAGAAAGCAAATGCTCACACCCGCATTCCTCCAGCTGCCTCCAGTGAACCCATGTCTTCAAATCTTGACTTATACGTTGGACTCTTGCCCACCTTGGGGAGGAGTGTGCTCCCCATGGCAATGACACTGAGGCTGAGAATGACTGTGGGGCGATGAGCAGATCCAGGAAGTCTCCAGTCCACTCTATCTTCCGCCTCTTGCCGGCCCTGTGGACTCCGGCACATTATGCTACCGCTTTGAGCTTTGAGCTCTGGTTTGATTGGCATCTAACGCTGAGCTTGTGGTAACAGTTCGTACTGCGGTGCCTTCTTGTGATGATGGAGCAATGGTTCTCCATGTGTGTTCACCACTATGATTTATTTACTAACCCCGTTGGTGGTAACTAATTACATCAGATTCAAGGCAGGAGCTGTAAGCTCTTGGGTATACCGTGAAACATTTAATCACAGGTGTGACCATGGGATGTTTGTAATGTCTTATATTTCAAGCCCTAGCACGCAGCTTTGTACAGTAGAAGCAAAGGACCACTCGAAAGCAAGTGACCTGACTTGGCTTAGGCATTTGAACAGAATCTTCTACCCTGGCTAACTGGCTAACTGGTCTACTTCCCTTTTCTTAGTGTGTTTCTTTCTCTCTGGGAGGGTAGACATGAGATAGTAAGGCTGCTATAGTTGTAAATGAATGTTGGCTCAAGTATGTCAAACAAGCACAGGAAAAATGACTGGACTATTCAGTTAGGACTCCCCACAATTACAAAGCCACATTATCATGGCAGTGATCAGAAAAACACACAGTGACAATTGCAAAACTGTTTTCTGAACCCAGAACAGTATAAATAAAACATGGGTGAATATTTTCTCACTTATGTAATTTAACAAATATGTATCAAGTGCCAATCACCAGATAGACCCTGTTAGCCACTGATAAAATAGAGGTGAATTAAATAGATTTATTTCTTTTTATGTGTATGAGTGTTTTGCCTGCATGTATGCCTACATCACTCGTGCCTGGTGCCCTCTGAGATCAGAAGAGAACATCAGATCCCCTTGAACTAGAGTTATGCATGGTTGTAAGCCACCATGTGGGTGCTGGGAACTGAACCCAGGTCCTCTTAACCACTGAGTCATTGTTCCAGGCCCCTCAAAAACCATTCTTGATCTCAAACACTTTATGGCCCAGCTGGGAGACCTAACTTTAGTGCATTAAATAAATATGAAAATAAAAGTCTTCCCATTAGGAGTTACATGTGTGCCAAACTACATTTTGCTCCCTACAGCAAAACAACACCTGAGGAGGCCTCAGGCCGTTTCTTTTTTCTGAGTTTCATCTAGAGGACTCCCCTAACGCATCACGGTGTTGTGTCTGGATGTATCTGTCACGTAATCTCCATGTTATCATTCGCTCCATCACATGAGAATGCCTATGTTGGTCCAGCTCTGGTCATCTGAAGAATGATGCCCCCACCCCCACCCCCATGAATATGTCTGAAGCCAGGCTCTTGTCAGCGGCAGGAAGCAACCTTCATGAAGCTCAGAAACTGAAGTGAAACTTGGAACCAAGTGGTTAGGGCAGCCGGTTTCTGATCTGCTTCCCTCTCTGTCTTCTGCCACACCCACTGCAACTTCTCCCCACCCCTCTCCCCACCTCCCCACCGCCTTTCATCTGACTCTTCTAACAAAGTCCCGTGGCGCCTTTGCCTTTGTCTCAACTCGTCAACCCAGAGTTCCTTTCTGTAGAGCAAAAAAATGTTGTCACGGGCTTTGGGTGAAAGTTATGCGTAGGTGCGTCTCTAGCTACATTTTAAAACACTGGAGTATGAGAAGAGGAAATGCACGGGCAAGCTGAACAAGAGAGCAAAGGGAACCAGCTCAGTAGTCACGGCAAGTCTGAGGCTGTCAGTGGTGGCTATGCCTGCAGGGGCCTAGCTCTCAAAAGTGGACCTCCAGCAATGCTTGGGAAGCCAGGAAACAGCAGTCAACCCCTACTGAGGTTGCTGAGCCTTTCCAGAGGAGAAACTAAGTGAAGTGGACCCAATTAGTGGACTCTCTCTCTCTCTCTCTCTCTCTCTCTCTCTCTCTCTCTCTCTCTCTCTCTCTCTCTCTCTCTCTCTCTCACACACACACACACACACACACACACACACACACACACATACACACACATAAAATCTTTAAGAAAAAAAATCAGGCTCACCAAAATTCATTCACTAGAGTTTCACTTAAGGACTTTTAAATGTTCATCTTCAAAGAACGATACGTCCTGTTTTGTAATCTCTACAAACACCCTTTCTCTGGAGCACAGCTCAGCCCTGTGAAGGAAGTGTAGTTGTTTACACTAGTTGGGGGAAGAACAAAAACACAGAAGGGCTGCCCTAGGTCAGCATGTGCAGAGGACAGGAGAGGAGCAGTCCACCTTGGTCTTGGCGGCTGGGCCCAGAGATCTTTCTAGATAGCGACTGCCTGTCATATGAGCTGCGGGGCCTCTTGAGGGGTAGACTACATAGACAGGACACTAGCCCTGAGCTCACCCAGCATCTGCAGAGATGCCCAATGTTCACACAGCCCCGGGGCCTGCTCAACGGCTGCTCTTGGGTTCGATGCCTCTGCTGTCATTCTGACTCCTGCTCTACAGATGAGGGATGAATTCTCAGGTGTGTGTGTGGGGGGGGGAGGACGGTGTCACAGTGATAAAAAGACAGCACAGAGAAGCTGCAGGGGGGAGGACTGTGCCCTCTGAGAGCTGTCAAGCCGTTTGTCATTGTGAGGCCAGCGAATGGAATACGGAGAGGGCAGGATCGTATTCATCTCTAAGGCAGTATCATCGTTTCCTTCCCCCCTCCCACTTTATGGCAGCCCCATTATCTGGGCCAGTGCGTCTGATTTTATAGTCTACCATGTCTATAGACAGTGGGTCAGTGTTTGGAGGACACAGTTGTCCCTGGCATCCAGGGCTTTGGCACCACCAAGGAGACCGTTTTCTGTCACTATTGGCCCCTCTTTTGCCCCAATTCGGTATCTGTCCTTTCTAGAGTCTTTCAACCCATCTTTTCAAAGATGACCACCCATGGGTCCCCACTGCCCTCCCCACCTTCAGATTGTGCCCTCTTTTATTCATTTGTTCATAACACATCTTACACCTATAATGGATTGTCCTTGAGATTCTGGTCCCTGGATCTTGACGATAAGCTTAATAAGAGCGGGAACCCATCCGTGTCTGCTGTGATGGCCCCGTGGCCAACACAAGTGCCTGGCCCAGAGCTGAGCAAATACTGCTCAAATTACCTGATGATTGAATTATTTTCTTTATGCCTAGTACAGTCCTGAATAGAGCTGCTATAGAAAAGGCTTTCTAAAATAAAAAAGCAAGAAGCAGACTGGGACTAGAGCTCAGTGGTGCAGCCTGTGCCTAGCACATCCGAAACCCTGGACCTTTCACAAGCCCCAGAAGATGAGTGAGAAGCCATTGCAATAGAGGAAAAACAAAGACTTTGGCCGGACGTTTCCAGTTTCTGATTGACTGATCGGTTGGGGGAAGCTTGCAGAATGGGAAACATCAGAATGCCAAGTCAGACGTTCTCCAAGCTTCCGAATGGTGTTCCCAGGGCCCTCCTTGTCTGAGCTGAACCCCCTTTCTGCCTGACCTTCTCTTCTATATGGAAGTGGAAGCAATTGCAAATGAGCTTCCATCTGTTCATGCTACACTCACCCAAGTCAGGCCGGAGTTTCCTTGAGGTGCGGGAAGAGCATTGGAAGAGGGCTGGAAGGCCATGGTTTTGAGGTCCTCTGATGTGTTACCTCTGTTCCAATGCTCTTATGCCGTAAGGGCAGCAAGATAGACCCACCCTGTGCCGGGTGCTCTCAGCTTTGTTAGGGTCCACTTGCAAATTCTCTAGTCATCGCCTAAGGTCTAGCTCAATCACCAAGCTTCTTCTGAAAGCCTTTCTTCTGAATATCCATCCCACGTTGCCCACATCACTCCATGGGCCTCATTGCCCTGTTCATTTAAATGACTACATTGACTGCTCATCTACAACATACTGAACATCTCCACATCCAAGTGCCATGGCTTGCGTGATGCTGGTACTCTCTGAATGCAGAGAAGATGGCTCAGCACACGTGTATAACAATAGAGGGGGTGATGACCTGGTGACCTGGGTTTGTTCCCTGGAATCACATGGTAGAAGGAGAGAAATGCTCCCCAAAAGTTGTTCTCTGACTTCCAAATACCTCTCTCTCTCCTTCTCCCTCCCTCCCCCTCTCTGTCTCTGGCTCTCTGTCTCTCTCTGTCTCTCTCTGTCTCTGTCTCTGTCTCTGTCTCTCTCTCTCTCTCTCTCTCTCTCTCTCTCTCTCACACACACACACACACACATACACACACACACATACACACATTACGCACACTTAATGATACATAAACAAATAAATTAATATTCCTTACAAGCCAGTCAGTCACCTCGTTGACATTTGGATCTTCCCTTGGGAGCCGTATTGGATTATATGTATATGCATGTGTATACGAATGTATGTATATTTCTGTTTTCATTCAGGGACTCTGATTGTTTTGAAACATCCCTACCCAAGAGAAGTGGAAGAGCCTTCCATTTACGAGTCGGTCCGGGTTCACACAGCAATGCAGACAGGAAGGACAGAGAATGACCTCGTGCCCACTGCGCCTTCCGTAAGTGCCCACCGTGCTCGTCCGTCACTGAATGCCATTGAGCGCAGCAGGAACTAAAGTCCATTGCTTCACATAAAAGCTCTAGCCTGGAGTCAGCCGAGTGGCACACGCTCACAATCCCAGCACTTGGGAGTCTGAGACTTGAGGTTCAACCCTGGCCTACATAGGGGGGTCCATGCCAGCCAGAGATGTCTTGTAGCACCATGCCTTGAAAACAAGCGAACAATCTAACGATAAAACAATCGTTTTTTTTGTAAACGTGTTTGTAAAAAAACAATACATTTTAGAGAGAGATACAAAACTTGGAAATTGTTATATTTTGATGGCTATACTTCTGTTCATCTGGTCCAAGGGAAATTTAAAACAAACAAACAAAAAGCAATCTACAAATACTTTGGCTGATTGTAGCTCAGTGTTACAGTGCTTGCCTGGTATTGTGAGGTCCTGGGTTCCATCACCTATAGAACACGAACACACACACACACACACACACACACACACACACACACAAACACTCGGGGGGGGGGGGGAGGGCGCCTTAATGATAGGATTTCAAAAACTTAGGAAATGTCACTGAAATGTCTCTCTGTAAATAGCCAGACATGTTCGTGGTGGAGTAAGTGAGAGACGTGTTGGCCTACCTGCCTGAGAAGTCATTCTTTAACAAGCTGCTCAAAACTTAGAGAAACAGTTTCCTTCTCACTTCAACTGTCCATGAAAGAAAAGCCCTCTCCAGCGTCACCAGGAAACTCGGGGTGCTGTGTTTCTAGCATTCATTCTCCATTGACTGGCGGCCACAGAGAGAAAGAATTCTCCCAGAGTTCACCGGTGCCTGTTCTGTGAGCCGCAGTCTTCGGGTTGCTTCCTTATCTTCAGGTTTTTCCACTTGCTATCTCTTCCTGGCACACTGATTACTTGTAGTAAGATAAACCTCAGTTTTGGCAGATGACAAAAATGGCAATGCCCAAATAAAACAGGAAGAACCAATCCTGCCCTTGAAACACAGCCACTTGCTGTTACTCAGCTACCAAACACACTAAAGTAGATGGGGCCTTCCTGTCCATGAAGTGAGGTTTTTTTTGTTTTTTTTTTGTTTTGTTTTTTTCTATTCTGATGCCAGAGAAGGCCTTCTTAAGTGTACCATGCTGGGTGTGATGGTGCTGTCTGGAAACTGCAAGCCCAGGGAGGGCTAAATTTGTGGCTAGCCATGGCTGTGTAGCAAGATGCTGTGTCATTAAAGGGGGAAGAAGGGCTAGGGCACAGCTCCAGGGGTAAAGCGTTGTCCACACAACCTGAGGACCCGAGTTGAGATGCCCATAGCCAGGTAAAACCAAGGACTCAGAAGCATGCGCGTCCTATTCCCTGTAGGAGACGAGAGGCAGAGACAGGAGCATCTTGGGAAGCTTCAAGTCCAGCTAGCCTGGTGTATGTTTCCTCCATATACATGTTATTGCACGTACATGTGAGCACACACTTACAGCTTATATATAGGAATCCTTGTGTGTATGCTTCTTTGCGGCTTTGTAGCTTGGATGGTTAATTTTAACCGCTTTACTAAGACTCCTCAAAAATTAAAATGCTAGAAATAGGTTTCAAAAGATCTGGTGTGTGTGTGTGTGTGTGTGTGTGTGTGTGTGTGTGTGTGTGTGTTGGTTTTGTTAGAGTTAGCAAAAGGAAGCATCAGATGTTAGAACTAGAGAAATCTAGGAAAGTAAAGTGAGTGATACATATTCCAGAGTCAGACCAGACCAGAGATCAGATGAAGACTACCTCTGCTCAGTTTTTTTCTAGCCTGCCAGTTCCCTTTGTAGTTTTCCTCTTTCCCTGTTCTTAGCTCTCTACCTGTCACAAAACCACCTGCTGCATCAACTGTTTAACTTGACATTCTCCTCTGCTGGACTTGCTTTGTTTTGTTTTGTTGCCTTTAGCTTTTCGAGACAGAGTTTCTCTGTCTGTAGGCTTGGCTGTCCTGGGTTCACTTTAGACCAGGCTGGTCTCGAGCTCACAGTGATCCACCTGCCTCCTCCTCCCTGAATGCTGGAATTACAGGCGTGTGCCACCATGCCTGGCTTTCCTTTCTTTTCTTTTCTTTTTCTTTCTTTCTTTCTTTCTTCTTTCCTTCCTTCTTTTCTTTCGTTTTTGAGGGAAAAAAAGTATACAATATATTCTGATTATACTTTCCCCTTCCCCAAATCCTCCAGATCCTCCCTCCCTCCCCAATTCATGCCTGTTCTCTTTAAGAAAACAATCTAACAAGAAATGTATCACACACACAAAAACAAAAACACAACAAATAGAAACCAAAGTATACAACCAATAAGACAAAAAAGGTCTCCCAGAAGCAAAACAAGACAAAAAGTCGACAAGAATACCAGTGAGCTAATTTTGTGTTGGCCAACTTCTCCTGGCCATTAGGTCTACACTGAAGTGTGGTCATTGTACCCAGTGAGATTCCATTAAAGAAAATTAGTTTTTCCTTTGCCAGCAGGTATCAGTTAAAAACAGTTTCTTTCTTAGGGGTAGGAGCCCATGTCCACTTTTCCCACTCAGGTTCTGCTTCTAAAGATTCCAGAGACTCACGGTCAGTGAAACTATGATCTCTTAAGATTCATCCAGTACTTCATTTGTAGCTTTGGTCTCAGGTAAGACAAGGACTCTTTAGACCAAATTATGGAAGTCATATTACCTTTTGTTTGCTTCCTCATTGTATCAGATAGTTCCCCTGCCTGAGTATGTAGACTAACACAGGAGGGAAATTTTAAGCAGTGGTTAGTGCTTGGCCGAGGAGGAATGCATAATGAGACACCTACGGGTTTATTATGTAATGACACCAACCAAAATAATAAAGGCTTTTTAATAGCTCTGGAACCGTATCTCATCACTGATTGCTTATGGAAGCCTGGACTGACATGGCTGAGGGAAGGATTCTGGTCAGATTAGCATTCTTGTCCCCTTCTGAGCCCAAGGCCTCTTTGTTTACTAGTTGTCCCAAACAGCCATCCGATGTGGCACCTCTGTCTCCCAACTCTGAAGTATCCACACTTCTGTTTTCTCTTTTGAGAATTCAGTTACTGCCTGAACCCTGTCTGTGGAGGAAGAACGTTACATCATACTTATAGAAGAAGAACTTGCTTGAAGTAAAAGTGAAAGCAGTCCCATTTCCCTTCAATTGCTGGTGCTTACATAAAATTACTTAATAACCGTTGCCAGTTTCATTTAGGGAATTTATTACTCATGTATAATAAACAGCAAAGCATTAATTAATTCATTTGTTAAACAAATTGTTTTAAGTGCCCACCATAAGCCCATCTTTAAGTAGTGTGAATTTTGCAGTAAACTAGGCAAAAACCTACCATTATTCAGTTCCCATTTTACTGCAAGTCACAGACAACAATCCCTGTCATACTATAATACCAAAGAGGTTAAGGGAAGGGCAGTGCAACCTCCCTGAACAAGAAACGTTTGAGAAGAAATGTCATTTAGAGGAAGTAGAAATTGTGTTATGTGCATATATGAAATTGCCCACAAACAAATGTGTTTTTAAATAAAGGAAGTGACAGTCCACATTAAGGAGTAACAAGCCAGAGTAGACAGAAAGTAATAGAAGATCTGTGAGGCAGAAATTCCATAGCGGGGCATCAAGGACCAACAGGCTCAGCATCACTAGGAGGAATGTGAGACACAAAGGGGACAAAAGAGCCAGAAAGAGTTGCTTGCCAGCAGTAGGACAGCTAAGGAGACAAGCTCAGTGTCCTGCAGTGCTCTCCAGATGCCAGCTGGCTCCTTCACGGACCCCAAAAGCCTTCACTGCATAAGGCGGATGTTCTGCATGGTGAGAAAGTTTGAGTCTTACTCACACAACTTAAGTCTTCACGTTTTGAAAGAGGCCCCCTAACTACTAACTGTTCCGTGGTCTTGACACTGAGTGAGAGGCAAGGAGACCTCTTAGGACGCGAGCTGGTCACCATCAAGATGGTAGGAAGATAGGAGAGGCAATAAGAGACAATGTAGCTATAACAGAGGGATAATGTGTTTCAAGTTTCTGACTCAGAGTGTCTTAGTGAAAGTACGTGCTGCCTTAGCTTCCTTTGAACAATCCTCTCCGAGAGAGTTTCGTGTCTGTGGTATCTTTCTCTATGATGTGTGCTTATTCTTGAGTGTTTCTTTGGATGTTTCCAGGATTACCGCCGCCCCCCCCTCTCACTGTGTGTGTGTGTGTTTAGGTTCTTCATTGCAGAGTTATAATATACATATTTAATATATGCTGTGAACATCTTCTGCACATTTCATGGCTTCCTAAAACACAATTACATACATTCCTTAATATTCTACTATTTAGTATATGTTTACTTAAAACAGTCATTCTGTTTTGCTTGCTTGTTTGTTTTTTGAGACAGTTTTTCTTGTAGTCCTGGCTGTCCTGTACTCTCTTTGTAGACCAGGCTGTCCTCAAACTCACAGAGATCTGCCTGCCTCTGCCTCCTGAGTGCTGGGATTAAAGGTGTGTGTCACCACACTTGGCTTGGGTTTGTTGTTGTTTGTGAAGGAATGCTAAGTGAATGTATCAACCATCAATAAAGTGCTGTTTAGCCAATCAGCTGGGCAGAAGGACAGGAAGTAGAAGGCAGGACTTCCTGGAAGGGAGGAGAAAACGTTTGACAGCTGGGGAGAGGAGAGGGTTTTGGACGGTTGGAGGAGGACGGTGGGAACTGGACATGGACTGGCCTGGGGTTCATTGTGGCAAGTGTTTGGAATAAATGTATGTTATAAGGTTTAGAGTAGTTTGTTTAGTTTAGGAGTAGATTAGAATCAGTTCAGACTCTGCCCGGCAAAGTGCTGGCAGCTTTAAAGTATGTTTTAGTCTCTCTGTGTCAGTTATTTGCTTTGTAGGCTGAATGGATACAAAACACTGTACCAGTTGTTTTAATCATATTTTAAGGGTTGAAGTAATCTTGAACTTACAGAATGACTGCAAGAATAATCCAAAAAGCTTTGTCTTCCCTTAGCCATTTAAGAGTTCCTTGCTTATAGGAGGCCTGGTCATTCTAAATTTTGCAGAGTTCATTTCCTATAGAAAAAAGGCACTGCTTTAAGTGACCACACAGCACTATCCAAGTTAGAAACTTACTGCTATGCCCCTGTGCTGTCCGCTCAGCTCACTGAGCTATTCCCCACGCAGTCCTCCAGAGCACGGGGATCTCTCTTCAGTTTTATGTGTCGTGTTGATTGAGCATCACCCGTGTCTGATCTTCAGTTTTTTACTTGCGTTTCGCTCTCTTTCTCTTAAAGGCTGATCCTTTCGCAAACTATTTGTATGTTTGCATGTCTCTCTCTGAGTCACGGTTAAACTGGACTGTGTGGTTTGGTAAAAACACCACAAGGGACTCTCCTGTGCCTCACTGCCTCCTCAGATCCACCAGGTTTGCAGTTTCCTCTATAAGGAAAGGTTCGATTAGGGAGAGGTATCGCCAGCTTTCTTCACTTTAGAAATATTTTATTCTTTTGTTGTTGTTGTTGTTAATAAAAATTTCAGGAAAGCTACTGGAGAGTGTTTGAATATGCCCACTCCGCTCCTAACTCAAATTTTGTTCATCAGTGTGTTTACTAGCTCTCTTAACCACTGCCCTGGCTATTTCAAGTGGTGGGCCTCAGAGGTTCTTACTTCTTTTATGTTTGTTGGCCACCAGGCTGATGTAGAGAAAGCCCTTGACTTCCCACATTATCCAGCATTTTGTGAATCAATGGGTTAAGATCCTATCACAATTTATTTTGATCCTTCAAAAGTGTTTGGGATTTAGTGAGCAAGAACCCTTTTGAGGTGGCTTCTGTGTCTTTGGCCTCCTAACGCTTTGATAACTTTGTTTTCTGATGCAGCAAGTTGCCACAGGCTTTCCTTGTGCTCATATCTGAAGTCAACTATTTCATAACAAATGCCTTGTTCTTCTTTGGCCATAAAGGGGCACTTTACAGCTTGATATCTGAGCTACGTAAACCTATTTTGACCGAATTGTCACTCTCCTACCTACTTGGGGATTAGGAAAAAATATGTGTGTCTGCTCGGGTCCCTATGAATTTATGTTGTGTCTGTTGGTCCATCTGTCCATCTATCAGTCCTCCTTCCATGGATACAGAGCAACAACTGAAGCCCTCACCAGAACCACAAGGCTCATTCTCGTTTTTTTCTTCCCCTTTGATTATCTGTGGCACCTCCTCCCACAGGGAGGAATTTAGTGATCAATAGCCTGCAAACAATGCCAACTTGTTGCTCTGCTGCCCATCCCCCCAGGGGACTCCCAGGCCACTGCCACCCTGTTCTCACTGCAGACGCCTCCTTCACCAATTTCTCTGTGAAACTACAACACTTGTCACCACCTCCATCTGTTCAGGAAGAAGCCCTCACCCCCACCCAGCTGTACCAACCCACACCCACCCCAGGCTGCTGTTCCCACGGCTAACATCACATTAGCCTCAGCATCCACACGGATTCCCTTGCTCTCTGCTTGGGCTTTGCCACTCTGTGCTAAAGTGCACGAACGTCCACACACTCACTCCACCTGAGGACTTTGGATGCTTATGGCAAACAGTAAAGGAGGCAGCACGGCTAAGCCTTTATTAAACAACATTTAGGTTGTTTCTAACTTGGAGCTGTTCCAAACATCCTCCCTGCTACAGGCCATACCATGTTTAAGGATGGCAGTTCTTTATGTATGTGGAGACTTTGGATCAAACTGTATCCTCAGGTCATCCATTGTCAGCAGTTCACTTATCAAAAGCACAGAAAACACTAGACTTTTAGTGTGTTCGACAGAGGTAATACTGAGCACATAGCATTGTCCCTTAGCTTACAGTTCAGAGGCTAATTCTACCAGGATCCTTTACAAAAATATTTACCCTTAATTATTTTATCTCTATAGACATGTATGGATAGCAACCCAATATGCTACTTTTTACACGTTTTTAAAAAAAATACTTAACTCGGTTTAATTTTTTTTCCACAATTTCAGTTTTCTTAAGTGTATGCTGTACACATTTTGCCTCTGTGTATTTTGTACCACATTTATGTCTGGTGCCGTCAGAGGCCAAAGAGGGCATTGAATGCCCTCAAACTGGAGTTACAGGACGCTGTAAATTACCATGTGGTGCTGGGAATAGAACCCAGGCCCTCTGGAAGAGCAAGAAGTACCCACTGAGCCACCTCCTCAGCGCCTCAGTTTAATTTCTTTAATATCAAATCCACCACCATGACTACGTGATCTCAGCCTCAGCAGTGGTGATGAAAATGGCTGAGATGCACACGGAGGGTGTTCATCTTGACTTCCCTGCCATCAGAACTCCAGAAGTGGCTCTGAGCTGTTGCTCATCTCTGTCCTTGGAACCTTGCCGGTTCCTCTTTCTGTTAGGTAGGAAGAACTCACCTCAGCAAGGAACACCCTGGAAAGTCCCATAAGAAGAACCCTGACGTCAATAAAATAATTTCCCAGTTCTTAATTGTTTTCTTCTCTGTAACAAAAGATATATTATGAGATCACATTAGAACAAAACAACTTCCCAGGAATTCACTTTGTGCAGAAGGTTAAGGGATGATGAAGAACTTGGTCTTAGGGCCCCTGGCCTGTGTAGATTTCTGCACCATTGCCAGAATTCATAGGTGCTAAGTACTGCTGTTACCTTTGAACTAATGGAACAGATTAAAACAACTCATCTGTACTTCAAATCCCATTTTGAATAGATGAAGTATAAATACGTTTACACTTGTGAGTCTCTTCCCAATGGGATGCGAGTGTCGAGACGGCTTTGGAATGGAGAGGACTGTGTAGAAGGAAAACTACGTAATAAAATAAATATTGCCACTTCTGCTTCCTAGTTCCATCTTAAAACTTTAAAAAGCAAAGCCCTGAAAAAAAGAAATCAATTTCATTTTCATTTTCTTAAGACGCTATCCGAAATGTAGTAATCCCTTGGGATCAGTCAGTATTTCCAAGATGCCACATGGATGCTAATGTCCTTAGATGTCCAAGACCCTTATATGAAATGGCACAGCATTAAAACTATCTAATTCCTTGCATACACTTCATATAGGATTACTTATCACACACCCAATGAAGTATAAATCCCAAGTCAACAGTGAATAGAATGTTTTGTTTAGGGGATGATTTTTAAAAAGGATCTATACGTATTCAGTACAGACTCAATGTTTTATCAAATGCCTCAGTCCGTAGCTAGTGCACCCAAGGGTGCAGAGCTGATGGATACAAAGGCAGTCACAGCGTCGACCACTGGTTACATATGGGAGCTTATATACTAGGATCCCTACAATGATGCAAGGAGCACACTAACACATACCAATACCACCAGCAGTTAATTGGCTTTACATTCCCACCTTGAGTTAACAGAGCCTTCTACCAATGCCTGTGGACGTGGGATGTATCAGATGATCCAGTCTGCAAAGCGTCTCCCTGGGCACCCGGAAGAACGAAAGAGGATTAGTTAAAGATGAACGGGGGACATGTTCTTCATAGAACGGGACAGAAGGGCCAGCCTGTGGCGTGGTGTAAAGTGCTTGCCTGCAGTGAGGGTTCACCCCCAGGTCTGCAAGATGAAACAGGACAGGAGCACAAGGCCCAACATGTGACAATTCCAGGCTTCATTTCAGTTTTTTTTTTTCTTTTGCAGCTGGGCACCAAAGAAGGCTATCTCACCAAACAGGGTGGCCTCGTAAAGGTAAGGAAGTGTGTGATTTTGTTTTTTGTTTTTTTTTTTTTTAAAGAAAATTATAAACTTATTTTTGAACCACTTATATTTACCTTAAAAATGACTTGACTGTTCTCTGGCAAAGCCCTGTGTAAGAGCAACCTGCAGTTCATATGAAAAACGAAGCTCTCCATAGCATGTTCCATGGAAGGGTTAAGAACAAAGGAGGTCCATTCACTCTTGAGCATTTCTGGTGTTTGTTTGTTTGTTCTCTTTAACCAAAAAAAAAAAAAAAATCAAACTTTTAAAACTGTTTACTGAAAGGTAGGCCAAATGCATCATTGATGTTCTAAAAAAAAAAAATTACACTATAAAATTGCCAAAGTAAACATAGTTTAGACCTTTACAAGCCCAGGGCACCCGATTGCTCCCTGCCTGCAATTGTACCTTTAAGGTTCTGTTTTGTTTCCATGTGTCACAGCCACCATTTGTGCAATGTGCCAGATCTTCTCTATTTCTGCAGTCAGAGCCCTGAGCCTCTCTCCTGTGACCCAGGCTGCTAGAGTCTGACCTAACCGTGCAGTGACTTGTGCCCTTGCTCTCTGCCGATGGGAGATGTCCACATGTGTAGCCTCTTTGTTGATTTGTTTGTTTTGTATTCAGATAGGCTCTCACAGCCCAGGCTGACCTCAAACCTACGGCCTCACTTCTCAGCAAGCGCAGTGTTAGGATTACAGGCATGCACAACCATGCTTGAATATTTATTTCGGAAATGCCCATCGTCTCTTTTAAGTGGGTGCATTGCCGGCTGAGACAGAGAAGGGCTTTGTTAGAGCATAGATCGGTGATAGCCAGCAGCAAGTGTTTTTGCTGTGAGTCTGTGGATGCCTCAGGTACAATTCAGAGTGTAATGTGATTAGAGGGTCCCAAATCTCTATTGGCTTACTCGTGAAATAGCAATAACAATAATAATAACAGTAACAAAAATAACAATAGATGCCATTTATATGCATATTGGATATATATTATTAAATATACAATATATATAAATAAAGTTTCAGGAGCATGCATGAAATATATGTAAATTTCTGATTTGAAGATGTAGCTCATAGCAGGTTCTCAAAACTGAAACCTATTTTTATTATAGAATTAAAATAGAAACTTAAGCGGCTTGTTATAAATCAGATTGAATATTCACAACAGCTGCATCTAGTCATTTAAATAAACTTAGTGGTATTTCTACTGTGATCTAAGAAAACACAGAATCATCTTACTTTTTATAGCTATTTTGAAGCTTTTCTCAGACATAACACCGCAACATATTTTAGACTTATGTTATCTAAATTTTTATACACTTTTAAAATGAAAATAAACTAACAAGTTCAAATATTATGTTCTTGATTTCAAACTTAAATTTTCTCCCCTCAGACCTGGAAAACAAGGTGGTTCACTTTGCAAAGGAACGAACTGAAATATTTCAAAGACCAGATGGTGAGAGAGACATCAGCACACCTCCCCCACTCACCCCACCCCTCCACCTCCCCCCCCACCCCACCCCCACCCCACCTCTTAGATGTCAGTTCTGAAACAAGAGTCTAGAGACTCAAGCTCTTTTCAATTTGTATTTATTTATAAGATGGGGGGGCGGGGCATACTGGCCACAGAGTTTGGTTGGAGTTTAGAGAACAACCTATGGGAGTTGCCCCTCTCCTTTCCATATGAGGATCATGGGATTTAACTCTGGGCATCTGGCTTGATTTGACCACAAGCATCTTTACCCACTGAGCCACCTCAGCAGCCCGAGAAGCTGCTCGTGGGTTGGCGCAGCTGTGGCTCTCTCTGCAGCATAGGGCTCCTTCTGTTCGGGGCAGTGGAATTCCACCCCTGCCATTCTCAGGAGCTTTCTCTAATAAAGCGATGTCCCCTCTTATTAAAAGCATATCCACCGCCCAGGTCCATTTTATCATGCCAACTTAAAATGATTTCCTTTCCTTTTTGTACGCAAGATTTCTGCACTAGTAGAAGTTTTTTAAAAGATGGGAAAAAATTGGGAGGCAGAGGCAGGTGAATCTCTGTGAGTTCGAGGCCAGCCTGGTCTACAAAGTGAGTCTAGGACAGCCAGGACTATAAGAGAAACCTTGTCCTGAAAAACTGAAAAGAAAAAAAAAAAAAAGATGGGAGAAAATATGATTCCTTTCCATTTGTGAAAAAAAAATCTATCTTCATCTGATGTAAATTGACAAAAGCAACATCTTTTTTTTTTTGAGATTTGTTTTATTTTAAATTATGTACCTGATTATGTGTCTCTGTGTGGGTAGGCCAGAGCCACTGAGCCCTTTGGTGCTGGAGTTACAGGCAGTTTTGAGTTGCCAGGTGTGTGTGCTGGGAATTGAACACAGATCCTCTGCCAGAGCAGGTCACCCTCCTAACCACTGAGCCATCCGTGCAGCCCAGCAAAGTCTCCCCAAGGCTTAGTCTGAGACAGACTAGTTCTCAAACCCCAGCATGTGCCTTCCCTTTGTCAGGGTTTCCCATCATCCAGTCCTAATGAAAGGAAACTGACAGCTGCACGCAGCAGAAACCTCGTTAAGGGACGAAGGATGGACATACGCTCGTGCTTATTTTCATGCCATTAGTTTGCCTCTGTTTTTGTTTTATTTCAGTCACCAGAACCAATTCGGATCCTAGACCTGACAGAGTGCTCAGCTGTTCAATTTGACTATTCGCAGGAGAGAGTAAACTGTTTCTGGTAAGATATTTTCGTAAGGGAAATGTTTCCAAAAGTCTTTTAAGCCAAGGAATAAAAAGCTATCTAAATGTGTGCATGTCTGGATGGCAGGTGCATGGACTTAACCTCACACAAGGGCTCGCATGTCAGGAGTGTCTCCAGCTGCAGAGGCCACAGTGCCCCATCTAACGTGGCTTCCGCAGAGGCAGGTTGGCTAGGTTTGGGGTGTGCACTGGACAACTAGGACACATTCGGCCATTCACCTCTTAAGACAACGTTACCGCTTTGAGATTTTCCTCTCAGTTACATTATCTTTTCTCTGACTCCGGTGGTAGGTGGTCTGACCTGAGAGGGCCCTGCCTGGCTTGCAGATAGAAGAGGTTTTGCCCTGCAATAGTCAGTAGAGGATGAAACATCTCTGAGACTAACAGTGTCTTGATAAAGGAAGGCGTGTCTTCTTCTCCACTGACTTCTGTCTGAAAGTTTTTCAAACATATCCAGGCTGAAAGGTGTAAGCTAGTCTCCCTCCAACCTTGGTGCATTAAGAACTTGCCGGGTTTTCTTTATCACCACTTTCCTTCATCACTTCTTTTCCTAAGGGAGTTGAAAGAAAGTTGCACGATAGAGCATCTTGCTTGTGTACCTACTGGGAATAAAGATATTATATACAGAAGGGTAATTTCATTACTATACCTGAGAAAGTGAGCAACGTACAACATCAACCAACAACAGACATCTTTTGAATACCTGCTGCTGTGTGAGATGACAGCGATTTGTTTTTCTTGAGTAACAACTTGAGAGGCAGGGGTACAGTGACAAGGTCCCACGTGTGGTCTCTACTATTCTTTGGCTCTTCGCCAGCTGGCTCCTTCAGATCCAAGTGGCTACTTTCAGCCCTTGTGTTTTCACAGACATGAAGAAAGATGTATCAGCGATGCCTGGCCCTTGTACCAGGAAAACCAGTGTTACCCTGGAAATTCTTGTCTTTTGAAGCTTCTGCTTGATACACTAGCCGAAACATAAATGTCCATAACATGGGGCTGGAGAGATGGCTCAGTGGTTAAGAGCACTGTCTGTTCTTTCAGAGGTCCTGAGTTCAATTCCCAGCAACTACATGGTGGCTCACAACCATCTATCTATACCAGAGTCTGGTGCCCTCTTCTGACATGCAGGTGTACATGCAGATAGAGCACTCATCTATATAAAATAAATTAATGAATCTTTTTTTTTAACTGTCCATAACATAACTGGCTTAAGCTAATTAAAATGTCTGTTTGCAAGAAGAGAGGGAAATTTGTATGAATTTGTGGAGTAAATCAGAATGTCTCCCGCAGGAGATATCAATGACAAGTCCAGAAACCAGTTTACAGTTGGTACTGGGCATTTCATGTACAGTGCCAGCGTCTCTCCCTCCCCACCCACCTGCAGGCCTGGCATCTACAAGATGTGCTGCCTTGGCATTAAGGTGATAGAAACACTTGTGAATTTCAGCTCAAGGCAGAAGGATCAGGAGGAGAAGGTCATCCTCTGCTATGTAGCAAGTTCAAGGCCAGCCTAGGATATGGGGGGGAGGGGTAAAAAGGTAGAAAAAAATACAGCATTTGTGTCTTGATTATAAGGAGAGAAAGAATGACCAGAATGTTAGGCCTGACTTTATCACTCAAACGATTTTGCCTAAATAATAAGGGGGCAGCAAACGAAGAGTTGTCATGCGCTTTCTAAATCTTTTGTGCTGAAAGAAAGGTTGCTTTTCTTTATGACAGAGACTGATGCATGGCAAAGATTGAGTGAGATAACAACTGAGGCTTTTTTTTTTTTTTTGGTCCCTTTTTCCTGTTCTATGTTTGGAAACTGGCCACATCGGCAGGAGGAAGGGCTACTCTCCTTAAAGCAGCCGGCACAGATGCGTTCTTTCCACAAAGCCTGTTATCTGCCTGGCTTGTCCTTTGACCCAGAGACAGGCTCTGGACCACTGCAAAGCCCAGCTGAGTAAACTGACACTCCACAGAAGACATGCACAGCACAAGGATGTGGGTGTGCCCCAGGGGTCCTGGGAGAATATGGATCTCGCCTACAATAATACAAACTTAAAAAACGTCCCTGGCCTCTCTGCAGAGGCTGACAGGAACCACACCAGTTCTTCAAAGATACCATGATAATTATGAGAGCCCCCATCAATTCTTCCCCTAGAAGCCACTCATGCTGCTCAACCAGGGTGCATACACGTAGTTATACTGGCCATCTCACATTCTTTCTTTTGTTTCATCAGCTTAGTGTTTCCATTCAGGACGTTTTATCTCTGTGCAAAGACAGGCGTTGAAGCGGATGAATGGATCAAAATACTGCGGTGGAAGTTGGTGAGTTATGAAAGTCCCCAGACTTCCAGTCTTGTTAACATGTAGATGACTTCAAGTGTGCTCCGCTTGTCAGAGCAGGCCCTAGAATAAAGGGGAGGAAGTCTGCAGCTCTGCAAAATTATAGTGCATTCTTTTTTTTTTTTTTACTTATTTATTCACTTTACATCTCGATCGATCGTGGTCCCCTCCCTCCTCTCCTCCTGGCTCCACCCTCCCTCCCTCTTCCCCATCCCTTATTCCTCAGAAAAGGGGATCCTCCCACCCCGCACCCCTCACCCACCCACCTCAGCTCACCAAATTGTGTCAGGACTGAGTGCATCCTCTTCCCCTGTGGCCTGGTGAAGGAGCGCCGGCAGGGAGAAGTGATCAAAAAGCAGGCAACAGAGTCCAGGTCAGAGACAACCCCTGCTTCCCGTCCTAAAGGATGCACAGGAAGCCTGAGCTGCCCATTGGCTACATCTGGGTATGGGGCCTAGGTCCAATCCATGCCTGGTCCCTGGTTGGTACTTCAGTGTGTGCAAGCTCCTCTAGGCCCTGGTTGGTTGGCTCTGTTGATCTTCTGGTGGAGCTCCTGTCTCCTCCAGGTCCTTCTATCCTTCCCCCTGCACTCCTCCCCCCCCACCCCAACCCCACCAATTTTTCCACAAGACTCCCTATACTTTGCCCAATGTTTGGCTTTGAGTCTCAGCATCTGTTTCCATCCACTGCTGAGTGGAGCCTCTTAGAGTACAGCTATGCTAGGCTCCTGTCTCTGAGCATAGCCGAGCATCATTAAGAGTGTCAGGGGTTGGCTCTCTCCCATGGAGTGGGTCTCAGATTGGGCCAAGCTCTCTGCTCTATTTTTCCCCCTGCACATCTTGTAGTCAGGGTAATTTTGGATTGAAGTTTTTGTGGGTGGGTCGGTGTTCCCCTCCCTCCACTAGCAGTCCTGTCTAGTAAGAGGGTGTCTTCTTCAATCTGTGCATTCTTAAGGGGTATAAAGAGGGGGTCGGTAAAGAGGGACAGTGGAGTTACACTTGCAGCTCAGCCTATCCTAGCACCAGCTGCTGGCCATCTTCCTGTAAGGTGTGTTGGTAACTCTCATTTTGTTTGGAAGAGAATACTGGGATTGGAAGATCTCAGACAGGGACACTGACATGTGTCTCAACTTGGGAAGCCTTTTAAATGGTCAAAAGTGGAGCTTGGGGAGGTACATGGTTCCCAGGGTAAGCTGCACTTGTGTGTGTCAAGAACCTAAGGTGTTTTATCTTCCTGCTGCATACCTCCCAAGGGGAGACAGTTGGATGAATTTATCTTACGTTTCTCTCATGCACATTATAGAGAGCCGGTAGCCAAGGAAAAGCTTTCTGAGGCTTCCTGTAATGGAATATATTAGTCTGGTTGTTGTTTGTCTCAGGAAATCCAGGAGGCAAGCCACCTTTGATGTAAAGGAAGTTCACAGGCTTTGAGGTTCAAGGGCACAGCAGCTCAGCTTCTGAGGAAGACCTCATGGTAGAACATAAAGACAGAAGACAGGTGGAAGATGGAAATGTCAGGAAGCCAGAGATAAACTGTGGGGAGTGGGGGTGGGGTCAAGCACAGACTTCTAGAACTCTCTCCAGAACAAGGGCAGTGTACCAGTGAACTAAAGACCTCCCAGTAAGTTCCACTGTTTTCTTTTCCTTTTTCCTTTTTTTGAGGCAGGGTTTCTTTGTGTAGCCTTAGCTGTCCTGGATACGCTTTGTAGACCAGGCTGGTCTCGAACTCACAGAGATCCACCTGCATCTTCCTCCCAGAGTGCTCACACTCAGCAAGCTCATCTTTTAAAGCCCCCATCACTTCAATGCCATGGACCAAGCCTTTACATGTAGATCAAACCATAACATACTGTCTTGAAACCCTTGGTATATTCAAAGGCAAGGAGGCATTTTTTCTTCTCTCTCTCTCTCTCTCTCTCTCTCTCTCTCTCTCTCTCTCTCTCTCTCTCTCTAATTATTGAATCTGTAGGCATTGCCTGAAAATGGATCTCCTTAAGGCCAGGCTGGTAGCTCAGTGGTAGGAAGACTCCTCTCTGCCAAATAAAAGCAGGGTCTGGGAACATTGCTGAGCATCTGTGCCTTTTTTTTTTTCCTTTTTTCATTTGAAATCCAAGTTAATAGAGTGCTCGTTTTGAGATTCTCAGTGGGGAAATGCTCTGCCAGGGCAAACCTGGGCTGAAATGACTCTCTTTCTAATTCCATGTGTTTTATCATTATCTAAATGACACATAATTATTATAGAAAAATTAAATAAAAAATAGTTCAGTTGGGGTGTGGTGGCACACGTCTTTAATCCCAGCACTTGAGGAGGCAGAGGCAGGTGGGTCTCTGTGAGTTCAAGGCCAGCCTGGTCTACAAAGTGAGTCTAGGACAGCCAAGGCTACACAGAGAGACCCTGCCTCAAAAAACAAAACATAACAACAAAACAAAAGTACTTGGCAAAGACGTGGTAATTTATAACTGATTCTCCTTGGCTGCTTAACATGTCTTCCTCACTAGTTCACAGTCAGTATCTCAAAGTGACTCAATAATACGCATATCTATATTTTATTACAGTCAAAAATAAGAAAACAGCTGGATCAAGGAGAGGACACTGTCCGGACTCGGTCATTCATCTTCAAATAGAACTTTAGAAGTGCCCCAGCTGTGGGGCAAGGTGCAGTGTTCCAAGTGCTCCGACCTGTGGCAGGCTTCAGAGGGAAAGTTCACTGAGGGATTTCCTCTAAAAACAAACCAAAAGTAGATCGTGGTTGGGAGCTGTATGCTGTTTGCTGATTCATGGAAAACAGCTGGCAGGACCTGGCCATCTGCTTGAGAACACAGAAGCAGCGCCCCGCTGATGAGAACTGCCCAGCTTTCACTTCCAGGTGGAGGCAGTCAAAGCACACAGAGCAAGACAGTTTGCTTGCTGTCACAGCGGCTTAGGCTCCTTGACTTTAGTCACCAGCCCGGAGTCCCGCCCCAAATCAAGGTCCGCCCGACTAAACTTCAGGATGAGCTACTATACTCAACATTAAGGCAACAGCAGTGACCAGCGCAGGCTGCTTTTTCACAAAGCAAACTAAGCTAATAAACACCAAGGACTTTCAAGGAAGGGCTGCTTTTGTTTTGTCTATCTACAAACACCTCAGATAGGGCTGAGGAGAGGGCTCAGCCATTAAAATGCATCTGCTCTTCAAGGGAACCTGAGTTCAGATTCCAGGACCACATCAAGTGGTGCACAAACTTCTGTAACTAGCTTCAGAGTCTCATGCCTCTGGCCATCTTGGGCACCTGCACTCAGGGACACATACTCACACACATACACATAACAGGAAAAAAAATCATTTAATAAAGTTTCCAAAACATAAAGGAAAAAATGTTCAACACATTGATTCTGTTTCCCCTTTAAAAGGCTTAGAAATCAAGCTGGTGAAATGGCTCAGACGGCCATCTTAGCATTCGCCATGCCAAGCTTGTCAACCGGAGTAAGAACGCCAAAACTCACACAGAAGCGGAATGAGAGAACCAACTCCACGAAGTTGTTCTCTGACCTCTACATGTATGTCACAGCATGTGTCCCCCACATCACACACACACACACACACACACACACACACACACACACACACACACACACATTTTTAAAAGCCCAGTGGCTCACTCACTTCTAATGAAAACTGTAAGAACTACATGGCTTGTGGGTGACTAGATAGGAAAAAGTAAATTAATGTATAATAATGGGAGGGAATGTTTTACACAGCAAGAACATACACACTGAGAAAGGGTGATAAGCAGTGGATAAGTTAGTTTAATGGTTATCCTTACAAATATAATACAAGTATAAGCACTAAGTCCTCTTAAGCTGTCATTTCTTCCAATCAATTGAGACTTCTGCATAAAGGATGCCTGCACTCCGTCTCTTTTACCAGGATCAGCTGTATGAGATTAGGCCTGTGGGGTACCCTAACCTTATTAAAGGGCCCCTTCTCTTTCCAAGGAAGGAAGTAAATCAAATCTCCGTAAGAGCTCATGATGCACAGCTGTTGTAAACCAGAATACCAGAATTGAGCTGGACGGCAATACAGGTGTTCAGAAGTTAGGAAGTTCAGAAGTTAACTTCTGCTATCATTATTGGTGTGGCTTTTTTTAAAAGAAGGGAAACAAAGAGGTGACGAGCCAGCGAGCGGCGCGGAGCTGATGGAACCCTGTTCTTGTAGTAGAAAGGGGCAACGGTTAGCGCTTTAGCCAATGTGACCAAGATGCTTGAGCGAACAATGGAAACAATTTACTTGTGGTTCCAGATGTTTCAGTCCACCATGCTGGGTGGGTATAGGGTGGGGTAGCTGTTCAAGTCTAACAGGCAGGAAGCAGAGCAAGGCAGTAACAGGAAAGGGAGGCAAGGCAGAGACCTCTGGGAGCATGTCCTAAGTGGCATACTTCCAACCAGGCTCCATCTTCCATACTCTGCCACCTCCCCAATAGTCTGTTCCAATTCTGACCCACAAATGGATTAAACCTCCGTGATGTCAGCACGCTCATCTCTGGGATGCCTCTGAGGATGCGCCCAGAAGGGGGCTTTACTCATCTTGGTATTTCTCAAGCTGGGTCAGGATTCATTCATAGTACTTTGTTAAAAATTCTTTTCCTGTTGTTTAAACAATGAAGACTTTAAAAAAATATTTTTGTTTGTTTCAGAGGTTTTTGGGGCTGGGGTGTGGATCAGTGGTAGGATACTTGTCTGGCTGTGAGAGAGGGCAGTAATTAATCTGTTATATCTGTATTACATGGAATAAAACAATGTCAAGATGAAATGTATTGTGTCGAGTCTGGGAAATAAGGAGTAACAAATGGCTCCTCCTTGAGATGTATGGTTTTGTTTTCTTAGAACGAGTCTTTCCTCACATACTAAATACTCTTTTTTACCTTCTGTAAATGTGCTTATTTATATCCTTTGGTTCTGTTTATTAAATTAAAAAATGCATGATTTTGTTGTACATGTCCAATTTTGTTATTATAACATACTTATTGCTTTTGAAGTAGAAGATGGTAAAAAGGACCAATTATTAGATACTGATTTATTAGTGATTTCCTCAAAGCTCTGCTTGCACTGCCTATTTGCCAAGCATGGCTTCACTTGCTACCTGGAACAGAACGACCTGGAGAAATAGCTAAAGCAATGGCCGTTGCCCTCAACAATCTGCTGACTGTAAACGCTTGCCTGCTTGCCTGCCTACCTTGTGGTTTTAGAGTATAAAGTCAGAATACAAATGGGCCCGTGCTGGGAGCCTTTCAGGAGCTTCCCTGGCTCTGGTCCACTGGTCTCCTCTCTTCCACTCTCATCAGTGCAGGGATGCTTACTCCAGAAAGACTCCACCTCCCTTTCAACCTAGACGCAACTGATTAATATCATAAACAATGGTGGCACTCCAATTAATGTAGGAGGCACAGAAGCCTGGGAGCCTGGGAAATACATCCTCCCAGGTCTTCAGTGGATTATGGATAAGGTAATAAATACATATATGACCATGTATGTAGTCAATACTGCGAGGGGTCTGCAAAGCAGTGAAGGAAAGTGAGCGGGGCATTAGACCGACTGTTAGTGGGGCTGACGTCATCAGACCGACTATTAGCGGAGCTGGCACGGAACAGGGCAACTATCAAATGTCCAGTATGTACGGCAGCAGGGTGTATGCTTTATCTGCTCTTGGCTGTCCAGGAAAAGCGTCATGCTTCATCCTCGAGGGAAGAGCTTCTTCAAACCCAAAATGGCAGAAGGGAGGGTGCTATGTGCAGACGCGGCAGATCAGAGCGGGGGAGGGGGGGCGGGGGAGGGGGGAGACGGGGGGGGGGGTGGCGCAGGAGAATCGTGAATGAGGCATCTCTAAGTCCTGTATCTAAGAAAGATACGCCAAATGTTAGCGATTATTGTTAAGACTCCTTCTGGGGGAAATATCACTCCACATAGTCTTTCTAGGACAGTAAAATCTCCCCTCTTGGATAAGGAAAGACTAGTGGAGTCTGGTGGAAGCCGCACCCTGCATCAGAGGCCCTGGGCGGTCAGAAGACATTGTGAGGTGGCCCTTCTCTTCCCACTCACACCTACTTCCCCTCCCCCACACTGATGATGTGGGCCTGCTCGGGCAGAGACCATGAAGACTACAGTAGAGGACATAGGGCCTATGTCCTTCACCCTCCTTCCACACTTAAGACCTTCTTTAAGGCCAGGTGTGGTGGCGCAAGCCTTTAATCCCAGCACTCGGGAGGCCGAGGCAGGCGGATCGCTGTGAGTTCAAGGCCAGCTTGGTCTACAAAGGGAGTCCAGGACAGACAAGGCTACACAGAGAAACCCTGTCTCAAGAAACCAAAAAAAAAATAAAAATAAAAAATAATAATAATAATTAAAAAGACCTTCTTTAATCTCTTCCTCGCCAAGGAAAGTATACAGTGGAGGCCAGGCTCCAGCCTGTACTCACCGTGGCTTCAAGCTGACTGGCCATGACTTCAAGGACTTCAAGTAGAGTTCCTTAGCCACATGTGCTGGAGGACCAGTTTTACTTTTTAAAACATTCCTGACCTCTCATAGACAGGGATTCTGTAAAATTCCATTAAAAATGATTTAAGGGTGCTGGAGAGAGGACCATAGGTTCCTAGCACCCACAGCAGAGAGCTCAGAACCATTTGTAACTCCAGCTCCAAAGGATCCAATGGCTCTTCTGGCCTGTGCAGGCACCCGTCAACACATACACACACCACCACCACCACCACACACATACATGTATTTATGCCGCCAGAACCTACAGACACACGAGTAATAAAAAGTGAAGGTATAATTCCCGTCTTAAATATCAGACTCAGAAAAAAAAAAAGAAAAGAAAATATCAGACTCAGCAGACATAGTTTCTGTGTTAAATTAGTGCAGATTGTTCTTTTCAGTGCTGAGAAGAAGCAAGTTGTTAAGCACCAATTTCTGTATTTTCTGTCAGTGGATAGAACAGCCTGGTCTGTGGGCCATATTTTGAGTATCACAAGTACAGCTGTCTGGCAAGCTAAAGAGGGAGCACAAGCCGGGCGTGGTGGCACTCGCCTTTAATTCCAGCACTTGGGAGGCAGAGGCAGGCAGATCACTGAGAGTTCGAGGCCAGCCTGGTCTATAAAGTAAGTCTAGGACAGCCATGGCTACACAGAGAAACCCTGTCTCCAAAGGGGGTCGGGGGGCGGATAGGAGAGCACACTTGGGAAGGGAATCTATCTCTGTAGGGTTGACAGGCTTCGGGATGCAAATGTTTAGTTAACAGAGTATGAGCAGGCCTCATCCAATCAATGGGAGGGTCTCTGGAGCAAGGGGAAAGAGCTGTGGAGATGGTCTCCGTCTCTGGCCTACTGCTCAGTTATATTTCCCAGTTCCTTATACCAATCCCTTATAACGAGGTCATATAAACCCTGCTGATCTGCTTGAGAACTGACACAGGTTTCTCCCCAACGATCTCATTTTGTTTTGCTCAAATATTTGAAAACATTTATTTATTGCTACTGTGTGTGAGTGTGGTTGGTCAACCTGAGTTCAGTCCCCAGAGTCTACACAGCAGGAGAGCTGAGTCCCACACGTGTCCTTTGACCTCCACGTTTGTATGCACACTCAGCACTAAATCGGTACGATTTTGAAAGCTATTCTAGGTTCCTGTTACCTGTACAAAAGAGTGTTTAGCAACTCCCACCTGCATAATCTCACAGACAATAATGTAGCCATACATTCCCCGAGATGGAAACCCCACGGCGGCATTAAGTTACTAGTCGTTCCTTTTCTTGAGGTCCTGAGATGATACGCACATCCTTTTCTGCAGTGTCGAGGCTCCAGCTCCGGGCCTCAAGTCCACCAGGTAAGTGCCCTGCCACTCACATTTGAGAAAGTCATGAAGTCGCCCATGCTGGCCTCAAACCTTCCCTTCTTCTGCTTAGCCTTTCACCACACCTGGCTAATTAAACAATTAGTATCACCTCTCCAAAACAAATCTGCTACTTTATTCCTATAATTACCTATCTTTTTCATGTACCTGGCAAGAATTTTCTAGGGATTATCAAGTGGGAACTCAATGAGAATTCTGTATCTTAATGGGTGTATCTCATAGTTCATTAACAGTTAGTTGATAGCTCTCCCACTTTTTGTTGCCTGATTTAAGTAGCCCTACTTTGAGGCTCTGCAGTCGTCTTTGGTGTCTCTCTCTTAGCACTTCATACACCCTCTTCCTTTACTCGCAATTCATCTCATACTGGACTGGAAAATGAGGGGAAGGAAAAGCGACAGGGTGCTCAGCCAACTAAGGACACCTGCAGTGTCCCGGGAGCAGACAGTCCAAGGCAACATCCTGTCTACAGCTGTGCAGCAGGAGTGCTGGAAACCGGCACACAGTATTGTGTGTGTACTGAGCCATCCCAGTGACAAACTGACGAGGAGAGCCAGACTTGAACGCTGGACGCACGCCTGAGCCTCTTAGGCACATAAGCAGAAAGAACCTCTTTCCTGGTGACTCAGGCACGCTCATGGATGAGGTTTTTCTGACACTTTATACAACAATCTCCAATACAATGCCTTCAAGAATTGTTCACTACTTATTCATGGGGCTGAAGGACAGAATTAATTATATCCATTAAAGTCAAAGTCTGAAAAAAAAAACAGGCCTATACAGAGCTCCTTCTGTATTTTTAAAAATACTATTTTATTTATACTCATGTATGAAAAA
The DNA here is from genome assembly GCF_964271855.1 of Acomys minous. Taxonomy (NCBI): domain Eukaryota; kingdom Metazoa; phylum Chordata; class Mammalia; order Rodentia; family Muridae; genus Acomys; species Acomys minous. Next base: position 92,588,001 of record NC_140496.1, on the reverse strand, counting down.
TGGCTATACTGTCATTTTTATATACATACTGATATTGGAAACAGAATTCAGTAACATGGCATTTCAGCTATATAAGGAACACAGTCATTAAAGCACGGTTACAGAAAGTAGAAGAGAAATCATAAGCAGTGATTTTCGTTCTCACTGAAGAGCAGCACCCTCAAAGAAGAGTCAAGTCCATTAGTAACCCCCACGTGCACTGAGTCCGAACAGAGGAAAGTTAGTGATTGTACTGACATTATTATTTTTACTAAGCCATTTCATCTTCCTCACACTCAATGCAAAGAAATAAAATACGATCTTGAGAAAACTATGTCCCTGTTATTATTCTCAGTATAAGGGTCTGTGTGTGGCTTGTGGAGTGGGAGAAGTGTACAGCAGGCGTGCTTGCTGGCTCAAGGGCATCTGTGACCTTCTGACCCCGAGGCACCGCACAGAATACCATTCATTATCCGTTGCCGCCCTCGGCACTTAACTCCATGGGAGCTGCAATAGAGTGAACCATTTCTGTGGCATTCCCAGATCTCACTAAGTAAGAAAAGACTTTATACACATAAATATAACAATTGATCTGTCTATACATTATAGGGATGGGCTCTTCTTCAGTGTAAGATGGAAAAGCGGCCCCTTGAGTAAATAGATACAAGCACTACGGGGGTCTGAAGATTGCTGGACTGGTGCAGTGTTGTTACAATGAAGACAAGGTGTACATCAAAACCACTGTGAGATTAAGACACTTCCACAACTTTTATCAGTTCTTCAAATAACGGAGCCAGCTCCTTTTCTAGGCTGACAATGAGTCCTAAAAGAGAGTTCAAAAAATTAGAAGGTTAGAAAATTTTTCTTATAAACTCTGAGCTAAAACAAACCCTTTCTCATGTGGCTTTTGTCAGAGTGTTTTACCACTGCAACAGAAACGAAACTAAATTCTCAATCACATTTAACTAGTCTACAAGTATTCACGATCTCAACATTGTAATTTCACTGGCTGGTCTGCAGAACTAGTCACTTTCAGCATCCAGCCTGTGTTCTGTTTAGTTTATGTATTGTAATCCTTTGTTTCTGTAGGCTGCTTTAATGTGAGCAATGACCAGCATGCAAAATCCAACACTGAACTGACTAGTTTCTACTGCAAATGACCAATGTCCTACGCCATCTCATGTGCATCTGAAAATGACCCTATGAGATGGACAAGGCCTGGGTATGCCGACATGGGACCTAGGACTCAAGTGCAAGAGAAAAGTGATGGTGAGGCTGAGCCACAAATGTAGCTATTTGCACTGCACACCAGCCATTTCCGCTGCACAGGCATGATAGTACACAGAATCAACATCTGCATTTGCAACCCTTCTAACGTACCTGTGTTGGCATTACTGCTGGCGATGAAACTCACCACCAGAGGTAAGCGATTGAACTGAACCACCTAAAAGGAAAATAAGATCTAAATAGTGAAGTTGCATGGTGAACAATGCATCCAAACAGCCGACCGCTGACCTTTTAAGGCAAGTGTTTTACCTGATACAACAGAGGAACTGTGTTGAGGAATCACAGCCGTGTAAGCTAACGGCACCACTTACCAGAATTAACAGTGGTCTAATGTACACTTTATAGGATAACAAACTATTTAAAAAATTTTAAGAACCTCTCTAAAATAGTTATTGCCTAGTATAAAAACATTTTTAAAAGGCTAGTTTTAACATAAGTAACTTGAAGGCTACATTTTAAAAAATTCTATCCCCCTCATATTAAAATTCAGACTTATCCCACAGTCTATACAAGGTGTGAGCATGGCCGGTGAGGTCAGGACCGACCTGATAGGTATTATAGTAGCAGATGATGCTTTTGTTTTTTGAAAGTCCGAGTTTGCTGCCTTGGTCTGTTGCGAGGGCGAACGTGGATAAGAAGCCAGGCCGCAGGGCGTGCTCTGGAGCACTGTCGTTAGCCACTGGGGAAGAAGCAGAGGACGGTGGAAACAGTTTAACAGCAACTTTCAAAAAAGCAGAAACCCATAAGAGCCGAGGCACAAAGGTACATGTACCGTGTTGAGAACGCTACCTCTGAGAGGGCCTCATCAGTTCAGGTGGGAAAGGGCTCAATCAGAAGCACAGCGACCATGAGTAACTACGGGAAGAAACACTGACCTACGTGTAATAAAGCAAACCCTGGCCAGCTGAGACTGTGCTGTAAGAAAATGGAAAGAGCTACAAAATCTTTTGCTCTCATAAAAGCCCCAAGCGCAGTGGCTCTCACAGAAGCTCACAGCCCAAGAGCTGGCGCCAGCTTCCGGTTCCTCTCACTCCCGGAGGGCTGCACTAATGTTAGCTACATCACCAGTTCCTGCCCTCTCTATAGAGGGACAAAGGGAGATGACCTGCTCACAGCCGCCCAGGCTGTGTGGTGGGTGACATGTGGACAATGGACTCTATCATGTCTTGTCACCAACTCAATGCACAGCTCTGGACAGGAAGTGTCCTCTCTGCACTTGGCCATGTTCCATTAACTTCTAAAGCATGTTTTAATCCTAATGTCTAAAACTACCCAATATACTTGTCCTGATGTGGAAAGAAATTTAAGATACTATTTAATCTTTGGTAAGTAAAACTAGCAACGTCTACTTTGATCATGCCAGATGACGCAAAGAGTAAGCAAGCAACCCAAATTAATACTTGCTCTATTACAGCAAATGTACATTTTTAAAAAAGCTGAGGACAGCGAAAACCATCCTGGGTAAATTTGGAGGGGTACTGAATATGACCAAAACACACTGAATGCGTGCATGATATTCTCAAGAATTAATACAGGTGTAGTCCTTTAAAACTTCTTACATTCTGATCAACTAAAGTAATTATGACATTAAAGTTTTAAGATATGTATTTCTAGTAAAGAAGCAAAAAACAAAAAAAACATCAATCTGAGCTAGTGATGTGGTTTAGGGGTTGACTGCCTGTCTGCCTTGCACACTCACTTTCAACACTAAAGATATATTTACTGGTTTGGATTATACCATAGCATCTTCAGTGGAAAACTGGGCCTATGGTAAACGCACACAGAGACTCTAGCTGTTACATGGTCCAGCTGACAGGGAGTTTACTACAGGGTCAATAGCAAGTCTGCAACAAAAGGCATACTTCCTCAACCAACTAAAACAGTCTTTCCAGTTTGTTGAAATAAGCTTTATATATTTTTAATTATTTCAATATAAGACTTTTTTTTTGTCAAAAGTAAATAGGCCATATACGTGAAGTACTCAGCATTACCTTTAATAACAGGTACGCCGTCTCTATCTGACACAACAATTGCATGGAGCCCTTCAACGCTGCAAGAAAACCAAGGTCAGTATTACAAAATCATTCTTATTTCTACAAATATGTACTTCAGACTCATGCTAGTAACTTTCAAGCATATAGGTATGTATGTGTGTGTATGTATGTATATATATATTACATATGTATTTTTCTTCCTCTTCCTCTAGCACTATTGACTGAACTTAGGGAGTAGCAAGGGTCTAACCAAGCTAAATTCTCTGCCCTGTTTCATGTACATTTATGAAAAATGTGCATATATGTGTATATGCATGTGTGGGTGCACACGCCCATGTGTGTGTGCGTGCACACCTTCTTGTTAAACTATGTTCTAATATGTTTATGAAAACTTTCCTAGAAATTCAATGAATGTGTACTACTGAAATGTTGAGACTATTTACAGCATACATATTTACTACTTAAGAGTAAAGTTTATGTTTTATCATTCCATGGTTTGTAAAAGCAGAAATGAGGTCAGCTGTGGGGGTAGTGACAAAGGTGAAAACAGAAGAACCTCTTTCCACTTTGCTGCTTCTTTCCGATGCTGGTTTCTAGATTTTGGGGCGTGTCATATTGCTCATCTTGTAACAAGGAAAGCTAGACCGCCAACTAACTCGTACACTGCATGGCTAGCGACCAGTCTCACTCTAAGGAAGGTATTACTGCTGTGAGAAGCGCTGTCAAGAGATCTGTAGGGAGAAAAGACTTCAGGGCAAGTGGGAGCTCAGCTGAACATAAGGGCATCCAGTAACTGAGAAGGAAGGGGCGTTCCTTAGGCACTAAGCAGACCTGATCTCAAAGTCTGTGTGCGTGTATGTGGGGGGCGGGGGGGACATGACCGTGTGCATGTGCATGTGGAGGTAAGGAACAGGCAGCCTCACTTTCTTCTCTGCCACTTCATGTGCCGGTGTAGCTGGCCATGAGCTTCCAGCTCCCATTTCGGTATAGGAACACTGACTTCACTTAAGATCTGAGGACCAACTCAGGTCCTTACACTTGCCTCCCAAGTGCTGGAGTTAAAGATGTCTGCCACCACTGCCCAGCCTCATTAATTGAAAATAAGTAAATATCTGAGCCAACTTGTGTACATGAAGGTCCCTTCCAGGAACTTCAAATTCCCTGGAACTGGAGTTACCCAACAGAGCTACCGGAACTGACCCCACCTGCCTTACGAGAGGAGCCAGTGCTCTTCACTTCTCAACAATCTGTCAGCCTCTCAAAGCTATGTTCTTAAGTGAAAAGGAAGCTCCAGTTTTGAAAAATGTACCTTAAGCTACAAATGATGTAACAGAGCGGGTAAGCAAACTTCACATGTGTGTGCACGTGCGTGCATACATGTGTGTGCCTGTGTTGCACACAAAGCGCGCTCACACCTGTCTGTCTATAAGTACGTAAATGCCTCTGACACTGGATGTTCCTAGCAGCAGAACTACATGACTGGAGGACAGACATAGGAAGTGCCGGAGTCTTAAATTTTGTAAGTATATTGTCTACTCAAAAAAAAAAAAATCAAATTGAAAAGCAGGTGCTCAATATGATATAAAAAATGTTTAGAAAAAGCCGGATGTGGTGGTGTATGCCACCACTTAGGAGGCAGCACTTGGAGGCAGAGGCAGGCAGATTGCTGTGAGTTTGAGGCCAGCCTGGTCTACAATATGAGTCCAGGACAGCTAAGGCTACACAGAGAAACCCTGTCTCGAAAAACAAACGAAAAAAAAAAAAAGAAAAATCTATATAGCACGAGTGAGTTTTTCTAATTTCTACAATAATTAATTTAAATAGTAACTAATGCACCAAAAGAAGGGGTAAAAAAATAGGACATTCTTTTTAATGGATTACAAGTCCACAGAGGCAAATGCCCAAGAACGCAGAAGCAGCTACATTCTTAAAGCATTTCTTTTTAGAAATCAGGTCACAAGCATACAAGTTATTTTCAGTTCTACATACATATAATAGGCAAAGGGTGCTCTGAATGGATTTTACTAATTGTTGGGCCATCAACAGATATAGTCATAGAAATAACTTTTCTTATCAGGAAAAATCTAAAGCTTATTTAAAAAGGAACCCTTTTTATTCTAAAAACAGTGTTACACTAATATTAAAGATACCATCCTGGGGCTGATGACATAGCTGAGGTTTGCTGAGTGTACACACACACACACACACACACACACACACACACACACACACACACACACACACACACGCCTGCACTCTGTCTATCCACCATCCCTGCAAATCTCCCACAAACGGCACAGAACAAACTGTTTTCATATACTTATAAAATTTTGCTATAGCAAAACATGGAAAAAATGATATTTTGAGGTCCAAACTAGATTTTCAAATATAAACCCGAGAACAATTTTGTTTGGTTGGTTGGTTTTGGTTTTTCAAGACAAGGTTTCTCTGTATAGCTTTGGACTCGCTTTGTAGACCAGGCTGGTCACAGAGACCCACCTGCCTCTGCCTCCCTGAGTGCTGAGATTATAGGCATGTGCCACTATGCCCAGCAAGAACAACTTAACAATAAAAACACGTTTTATTGATATCAGGAACCACCTGACTTTGTTAAGAAGAAATAAAACCGTTAAACCAGGAATTCATGAAGCTTGAGAAGCAGCTCAATGTTTCCTTTGCTTTTTAGCTGCTGTTTTCAATATTTATATTTATTGTATGTGTGCGTGCCTGTGGTCAGAGGACAAGGTGTGGGGTCGGCTCTCTACTTCAACCACGCACGGCACACACGGCACACGCTGCACCCCAGGCTCGACAGCTCGGCCTTTCCCCACTGAGCCATCTAACTGCCCGTGTTGTTGTTTTGAAACAGAATCTCATGTAGCCTAGGCTGGCTTGGAACTTCCATCACCTTCCAAATGCTGGGACTACAGACCTAGCCACTGTGTCCAGCTCACGTCCACAACGTTTTTAATGTGTTTGTGTCCTAAGCAAATATTAGCTATTGCATTTGTTCTTGTGTTGGCTAGGTTTTTTGCATTCCCCAAAATATTTGTAATCAACAATAAGAAAAGTTTTAATGTTTTGAAAACTTTTAAGGTCACAAAGCAACTATTTCCCCACTAATCAGTAAGAATCCCCAGCATGGGTTAGCCTGTTCCCAGCATGGGTTAGCCTGTTCCCAGCATGGGTTAGCCTGTTCCCCAGCATGGGTTAGCCTGTTCCCAGCATGGGTTAGCCTGTTCCCCAGCATGGGTTAGCCTGTTCCCCAGCATGGGTTAGCCTGTTCCCAGCATGGGTTAGCCTGTTCCCAGCATGGGTTAGCCTGTTCCCAGCATGGGTTAGCCTGTTCCCAGCATGGGTTAGCGTGTACCACGGTTTCTTTTGTCATTCATTAGTTAGTATACAAAGCTACAACTGCCTGCCATATTGTCCATTTGTGTGAAAAAGAACCAGCAGTTGGTCTCTATAATTTGCCACTTTATTAAGCAGAAGGGAATTAAAGTTAATTTAAAGATTTCATTAACAAAAAACCGATGATAATCATTATTTTACTTAACACCCAATAGTGTTTTCTTCATGAATACATAAGAAATACAATATAAATAAAAGCCAGAAGCCACTGTCACTCATTTCCACTGATCTATAATCAGAGCCCAAGCATAAGCCAGGACGCTAACACATCCAACAAGTCAAGCAAGTCTAAGCGAATGTTAATTTTCCAACCTACAGAAATGAGCGGTAACTAATGCATGCACAGCCACTCCTGACTTTACACTGGGGACAGGAGAAAGGGCTTCATGGACTCCTCTGCTGGACTACCTCAAAGGCCATTCCATCCCATCTGCCTGCTTTGTTCTGGACAGGGAAAGCAGGACTCCAGCAATTCTCCCCCTCCCTCCTGCCTCGTCCTGAATGATCACAAATTGTGAGCATTATTTTAAATGGTTGTGAATGTAGAGAAAAGAGAGAGACGCTTGTCAATAGACTTTTTTTTTTTTTAAACATTAAACTGAAGGTGAGTTGTAATGAGTTCAAGAGAGAGAGAAAGTCCTCCGACTGGTAAAATACGTAAAAAAGACATTTGCTCACCTCAACACCTGGGCCTTTGTAAGAGGGCACATCACAAGCACAGTGTTGAGGCAAAAGAAGACTGATTTTTTTTTTTATTTTATTTTAAATATGAGCTGTTGTCGCAGCCTAGTATTTCTGGAGTATGTTGATCCAGCAATTAGTTCCCAATAATATCAACTGCCTTTTTCTTAAATTTACTTAAGAACTTTAAACAATACTCCAATAAACAACTACAATAATGTGTTTTTTAAAAAAACTTGAAAGTGTCGAGAAATCTAAGCTCTGGCTGCAGCACCCACTTCCTGCTGAGCCATAACCAAGTCACCCGGCTTCATGCTATCTATCTATAAACCCAAATCATTAGTGAGGACAGCTGGGGTTAGGTGTGCATTTAAATGTGACATATGTAAAATACGAATTTAAAAAAGGACAAACAAAAACATTTGTAAGATTAATGTGTTACACGGAACTTATTCAGCAACAAACTAGTTAATTTCTTACCTTGGCAACTTCTTGTATAGGAATCGCTTTAGATCCTGAAAGAGAAACATTTTAAAATATCCTATTATAGTATGCTCCTTTAGGCCTGTCCAGATCCCCCTATAAAGGACATGGAGTCACCATCTGTAACTGGTGTTGCATCGTGCACTTGTTAACCTTAGAGGAAGTTAACTGCTCTTTTTTCTAGGCCTCAGTTTCCTTATGTACCGACAGGGATAATCACTGACGCTAATCATAAAAAACACTGTAAAACTGTAGTACGGTGTATAGGTTAGTGTACTTAAATTGGGAAGCAATACATATTTGCTGTAAAACGAGATCCCGGGTTTCCTAATAATTTACATCCTGTTGCTGCTGTATGTAATAGTTTATAACTCTCTTCCCATGTCCACGCAGATTTTCCATGATCGTTTCTAATGTTCCTAAGTCAGTCACAGAAGCTGCTCTAGTACTCAGTTTCTTGACAAAGATAATAACAAAGTGAAGTATTTAACACGGAACGTGGTTGGTGCTAAGAGAGCAGAAGGCTACCTTGTCTCATTACACACTCTCCTGAAAACATTCGCCGACAATTCAAGAATCAATTATGACCTCCACCCTAAGTGTGGGCTGTTTTGAACCTCTAGCTCCAAACCTGAATAAGTACTATTTTTCCATGTTACCACCACGAACTTACTGTCGCTCTCGTCTTAAGCGGACACACAAAAACGGAACATGGGTGGCTAAAGGCCACCAGTTAGAAATCCTTTTAGATTGCCACACGGAACCTACTGAACGTTGAGACATCGTTGAGCACTTAGTGGGAAAGGATTCAGAGCACCGTCCTACAGAACAGGTACCGTCGGGAAAGGCAGTCATCCTTTACAATTTCAAATGTTAACTACAAAGGGTCCTTGTAACGCCCCAATAAGATCAGGAAGTGGGAAGAATACAGTTCTCTCGGGCTAAGGCACCTTAGTGCCCCACTACAACCTTTCCAGATAAAAACTCAGGACCCTCCAAGTCCACTCTCTTATTAGTCCCCCTACTACAGATCCGGGAAGAGGGTCGGGGCTAAGGACGGAACAAATTTCCACCTCTCCCCGCTCAGTAGCTTCATGCAAGCCTCCTCCACCCCCTTTCTCTTGGGAAGGGGTGTCAACTCACGTCCGCCATGATGAACCCCTTTCTCTCACAGGATCAATCTGAACGCCTGGAAGGAAAATTTCCGTGACTCTTTCTGCAGCCAGGGCTTATTCACCCTCCCCAGACCCAGCACCACGAGACCCACCCTCGTCAGGGCCAGGCGAGAGTTCTGGATCTCCGTCCAGGAGTGAAGAGGTTCCCCAGGACCCTGCCGGGTGGCCAACCCGGGCGGCCCACCTCCGCCCGCCCACCCTGTCCCCGCGCCGACAGACGGGGCGACCTCTGCAGACGCACGCGATCTCCAGCCTGGGGAGACCTGCCCGGGTGTCCCCGTAGTCCAGTCGACTCCCTGAAGCTGCCTGTCAAGCCGCTGTCACATGACTCGTGACCTCCGATGCGCTCCAGGAAGCACTTGCTACGATTCCGAAGTTCCGGGGAAGCCTGGCGGAATTGCGCGCGCGGCAGCCCCGCCCTCCCCACGCCCCGGGGGGTTTCCTGCGCCTGCGCGCTGTGCCACAAGACACTGGCGTGAGGCCTGAGCCCCCCTGCGCCCTAATTTCCTCCGAACACAGCAACAACGGAAGACATTCCTGTGTGGACTATGCGTATGCTTTTTTCCAGACCCATTATCTAAATCTGTTCTTGTGAATGAGGACACTTGAGGAGCAGGAACTGAACAGCCTTCTTATTAGAAGTCCCAGGTCCCGAGTTTATTTTCATAAAGTTTTAATACTTTAAGTCTTTTGAGAATTTAATACATTGTATTTTGATCATACCCCGCTCCTCTGCTCTAACGCCTCCCAAGTCCATCCCCATGTCTGTAACCTTCAAACTTTGTGTCCTCCCTTCACCTCCCTCCATTCCCCACCCCCCCCAATAACATATCAAGTCCAGTTGGGTATGGTCAACCTACCAGGGGACCACCCTTAAAGAAAATTGACACTGCAGGGTATTGTGGCGCACGCCTTTAATCCCAGCATTCGGGAGGCAGAGGCAGGAGGATCACTTGTGAGTTTGAGGCCAGCCTGGTCTACAAAACAAGTCCAGGACAGCCAAGGCTAACACAGAGAGACCGTGTCACAAACCAACCAACCAACAAAAAGAAAGAAAATTGACACTCCCTCTCTTAGAAGCCATCAACTGGCCATAGCTCCCCAGTTTCAAGTGGGACTCCCTACTACATGCTAGACTGTTGACTGTCTCGGTCTTGTGCAAGCACCCTCAGTTGTGTGAACCAAGGTTTTCAGTTAGCACACACTGCATGAAGTTTTTCTCTAATTGTTTGTTTGTCTTTCGAGACAGGGTTCCTCTGTGTAGCCTTGTCTGTACTGGACTTGCTGTGTAGGCCAGGCTGGGCTCACACTCACATCAATCCGCCTGCCTCTGCCTCCCGAGTGCTGGGATTAAAGGCGTGGGCCACCACGCCCGGCTCTTCTAATATTTTACTTCACTGTTTGTTTGTTTGTTTTGTTTTGTTATTGTTTTTCCCTTCCATCTTTTCTGGTTCAGTGGTATCTTCCTTGACCTTTCCAGAATAGTTTAGGTGCTTTAGATAAATGATCTCATTGTAATCTGTGGTCCTCTCACATTTATCAAAATTAAAACCAGTTATTTCTTTGACAATGTTTTCTTGATTAAATTTACACTTAGAGCTCTGCCGGTAACACGGCAGGGATTCATACATTTATTGGATGGTTTAATAAGTGAATGAGCATATCAAGAGAATAAAATATGCTGGGCATGGTGGTGCATGCCTTTCTTTTAATTCTAGCACTTGGGAGGCAGAAGCAGTCAGATTTCTGTGAGTTCCAGGCAAACATGATGTATACAGTGAATTCCAGGAGCTACATAGTGAGACCTTGGATCCCCCCACCCCCCAAAAAAAGAATAAGTATAATGAAGATAAGCCTTTTATGGTGAGAACATCCCTTCTTTTTATTAATATGTTGAGATAAATTACGGAGACCGAAAGACAAAAATTGGTAAATCATTCATTAGAACATTCATTAAAAATCAAAAGCAGCTTAAGAGTTCTCACATGAAATCTTAGAGAAGTCTGATATAACATTAAATTTTTACAAATCAGATCTTTCATTGTTAAACTTAATTATGTGATCTTGAATGCACTACGAAGATCGCCTTAACCAATAGCACTTCATTTTACACACACAAGGCTTCCATTAAAATCTCACCAGACCTTGAAAATCTGTATCACACCTTGGAAATTACCTGCAGCTTAAAAAAAGGAAAAAAAAAACCTAAATATTTAAATGGAAGGTCTTACATAGCAACTTAAAGACCAAAATAATAATAAAATAATAATAATAATAATAATAATAATAATAATAATACAAAGATGAAGAACTTTTTAATACAAATAAATTACAAATACCAATTGTTTCTTTCTTACTGTAGTCACCTAACCCAAAAACAATAGATTTTGATGGTACTGATGAAAATGCTACAGTGCCACTCCAAGTTCCCTCTTATGTTGGTTGACATTCCCACTGAAAGGCTAAGCATAATCTCACAGGTAAACAAGCAACACTTGCTGGCACTTGCATCAGGTGCCTGTGTCCTCTTTGCAGTTAACTAGACATCTCAGCAGCCAGTCAGCCCAAGTTTTAATAACTTACTAAGCCAGGACATTTCAATAACCAGTTCTGGATTACCAGACTCAGAAATATACACTTTTGTATGACACATGGGTCCTGTAAAAGGAATGCGCATTAAAACATGGAGGTCAACTGAAAGATTTCACATCAATACAGTTCTATTGACTAATGGTCCAATATTGAAATAAGAACCTACTAATGGAAGCCCTGCTCTGTGCAAATAGTATGGTACTTGTTAAACAATCACACATCTGAGGTATTAGCTGGAAAATATATACATTTAAATATATATATATACACACGTATACATGGACACATCCACAGAATATTCACAAATCTATTGGCCCCTACACCAGCAGAAGATCAAATTAATTGACAAAGAATCACACAATAGGAAAAAGTTACACAGAGGGCATTTACAAAACTGTGGCTACATAATCCTTAATATAAGGAGCATGTCTTGAATAACTGCTTTGAAGAAAAATGTTTTCATTTATAAGAAAGTATCTGTCTTATAGAAATGAGACCAAAAGGGGAACCTGGATTCAGGACTGTGATGCCTACAGATTATTAAAGGTTTGCAAGAATTGCTTGAATAACCTGATTGTATCTACTTCATTTTATTTATTTTTTATTGTATTTGGGACAGAGTCTTACAAGGTACCCAGGCATCCAATGCATTACTCCCCTGCCTCACTTGGTCTCCTAAGTGCTGGGCAACATGTGTGAGCTACGAGGCCTGACTTCTATTTGTAAAGAAAAACTAGATTTTAGAGGGAAAAAAAGTGGAGGTTACTGTCAGGCTATTCTTTCATTTTCATTGGTTTACAGAGAATTTTAAGGATTTTAACTACTCTGATATGGCTCCTAGACAAGGGTTTTTAGCTATTTCATGATTGAAATTAGGCTGGTCATTTTCATACATTTTCCTATACAGATAATAAAAAGTGTTACAGACTTCCTTTCTGTTTGCCTTACTCAATAGAGAGATGGACAGCAAAATATCCAGAACAAAGCTCAGGCTTCATGTGGAGAAGTTAAATAAAGACACTCATTCCTCTTTAAACCAGTTGGTTCTTTGTCACATACTCACCTAATTGAAGAGATGGCTCATTTGGCCCTCTAGTCCACCAAGAAATATTTCACTGCTTTAAAAAGTTGGAGTTTTTTTTTTAATGAAATATTTGAATACACAGTAACAACCATATCATGTGTTAAACAGTTGCATTTCAAATATTATTAATAAAGATAAGGAGAGTCAGAACTCATTTCTTTTTATTTTACATATCAGTGTAAAAGGTTTAACACAGTAAGAAAAATTAAGCATAAAAGTGCATTTGAAATTAAGGGCTGGCATTCCACATTCCTGTTCTTGTGAACACCTGAGATGACACAAAAGTGTACTTTAATGCATTGGTATACACACACACACACACACACACTCACACACACACACACACACACACACACACACACACATACACACACACACACACACACACTGTATACCTTAAAGATCTTAATTTTCCTTATTTGAAAATCATAAATAAGTATGTAATATAATGAAATCAGGTCTCAAAATGTTATTTCCTCCCATTAGATGTAAAATTTGAGATTTCTCAGCATTCAATTAATGTACTTGGTTAAAAAACTCCTAAGACTTGGAGATGACTAAATAACTATTAGCAGTGACTCTGGAATAAGGGGATTGAAAGGAGAAAATGTGCTGTTTCCTTTCTTCCCAAGCTGTGTGTGTGTATTTCTCTATGTATAAAGGGATAAAATGCCAATTACTAATAATTACAACTATTTTCCAAACAGAAAAAAAACTAGGAAACCTAATTAATATGCAAAGGTAAAGAGCTACCGAGTAAAGATGAAAGTGATCAATGAAATTAAGAAAATCCATGTAACTAAAAATATGACTGGAAGATATTGAGATTTTTATTATAAGAGTAAACAGCAAACACAAAAATCTTTCAGCTCAAGTTACCTAATGACACATAAAATTAAATTCAAAGATACCAATTAGTTCTTTCCACAGTACAGGCAGCATTAAGGATTCAGTCTTTACCAACTTACTTTATATGTAGCTTAAGATGCCAGGCACTCAATCAACCACTCCTGCAGTGATTTTCAACTTCTGTTTAATCTAACAATTATTTAATTTAATTTAATAAATGTGATGAGATGCAGCAACAAACCCAAAACATAATACTGTGTGAAGCCATATATGACTTCATGCTGTGTTAATGTCTCTCAATCTGATAACCTGACCTATCCTCTCTATCCCTTTACGGTAGGATTAGGAAGGTTTGGTTCCTATAAATATCAATCACATTAGTGTACATTTCCCACTAAAACTGGAAAAAATACCTTAAAACTTTCATTCAAATTTCTATGAATTTTCAGATAGATATGAGCTTTCAAAGTTAATTAGAATGCTACACTTTTAAGGGACTTATTATACAGGCTCAAGAGAATATTTTTATTATACAGGCTCAAGAGAATATTAAAGTTTTATAACATGGGTTCACTTTTGTAGGACATGTACTTAACAGCAGAACAATACATAAATTAGCATGGCCCCTGTCAGGGATGACTCAAAAATTCATGCAGCTTCTATATTCTGTAATTCAATGAATGGCAAATAGAAAATAGGAACAGAAAACTACTTGAAAAAGAGAAAAGGTAGGAAATAATACCAGTGTACATCAAGACTCTCAAATGTAAAACCATGAGGACCACAGAACACACTAAAATGAAGACAGAACTTTGCAACTTCAGAGATTTCCACTAAAATAAAAAGACAACCAACTGCCTGCTATGTTCTGAGCCCACTGGTGAGTGCTACAGCCAGCTTTTGTCAAAGAAACTTCTTTTGTAGTAGACAGAAGTAGCTGCAGAGCTCACAGTAATGAGAAGGTCATAATAATGAGAAGACACAACCACTGAGTGCTCAGCATAAGTGAAACATGCAACATTGCCCACACTGAGGCTCAACAAACATTACAGATGGGGTGAAAATAATGCCAGAAGGGGTGAAGTTGTAGAACACTGTTTTCTGGCCATGACGTAGTCATCACACTTTGTGAGTCTGCACAAGGTCTCTATAAAATTGGCCTTCCGCATCCTGCCCTGGAGGGAGGAAGGGCTCATGATGCCCAATGCCTCCCTGAGGATATAGGGTAGTTAGTGGTTGATGAGGGAGGAAGAACACTGGTGCCTGTGTTCCTGTATATAACCCTCACCTATGCCCCTACATGCAACCATAATGAAAATTCTTCGGGTCATCATCAACAGCAACAGCAACAACATCATCAGCAACAACAATAATATCATCAACAACATCAATGTCAACAACAACAACATCAACAATAACAGCAATAAGACTTGAACAGAGAGAGAGACAAGCAGGAAAAAGGATCAGTGGAGTAGGAGGGCAAGAAAGAGAGCGATGGGGGTAAAGAGAATGGAATGTATTATATGAGTGTATGAAAATGTCATAATGAAACCCATTGTTATATATAGTTTATATGTGCTAACAAAACACAATTTAAAAAACAGAAGAGAGAAAATGAAAAGATGACACATAGTTACCCGGAAGAAAGAGCCCTATCTATATAAAGTCTCTCTGATGACACCACCTACAAAATTAAAAGCTATAAAACAATCTGAGGGTTGGGAAGATGGCTCAGCGGTAAACTACTTCCTGCGTAAGTCTAATGACTTGAGTGCGATCCATAGAATTGAACAGGTATAAAAAGAGAACTAGCTCCTGCACGCACGCGCGCGCGCACACACACACACACACACACACACACACACACACACACACACACACCATAAACATAAGAATAATCCAAATAAAACCATTCCAAACAGTTGCAAGAATTGCAGGAATGACTGAGGCTGAATCCCAAAAGCCTGAGGTTGAATGTTCTGAGTTAAAGGCTACCCTAGGAGCAAGGAGCCAAAGCTGAGCTGACTGAGATGACTAGTGAAGACCTGGCTGAAGATGAAAAGGAAAACTAAGGGGTGTCACTGAGCTGAAGCAACACGTACAATGCATCATTCTTTAGATCTAAAGTAGAAAAATGAAGACCCCCCAAAAAAAGTGCATTGGACTTAAAGAGCGAAGGACCTACTTGAACAAGAAACTTAAGAATTTAGTTGCCATAGAGTTTTAAAAACTAGAGAATTTGGAATGTACATTTCAATGGATATGCTAAACATATGCTAAACATGAGATTCATCATTTTAATGGCAAATGGAAAACTATGCATTTCTCTATTGAAAATAACTTGTATTATCAGGAGTGAGAGCACATGCCATTAATTCTAGCATGGGTGGGGGTGGTGGGGTGGTGGAGCAAAGGCCAGTTTCTGGGTATTCCAGGCCAGCCTGGTCCACATTTAGAATTTCAGCCAGCCAGCTACAGTTACATAGACCTTGACTCAAAATTAAAGAGAGAGAAAGAGAGAGAGAGAGAGAGAGAGAGAGAGAGAGAGAGACAGACAGACAGACAGACAGACAGACAGACAGACAGACACAACAAGCAAGAACTAAAAAACATCACAAAAACATCATGGCAGCCTCCTCAAGGACCAGAGGACACTGGGAGAAGCTCTAAGCTTCATCCATCATCTTGTACCAGAAAACAAGATCACCAGGTGATGAAGACGCAAAGAAACTGAAAGAAGAATAATGGCTCAATGGAATTCAGAAATCTGCAAAGTGAACGCTGAAATGACAGCTGAAGAAGATGCTAATGAAAGGATAGAAAATATGAACAGCTGTGTTCAGAGGCATGCAACCTTAGAGAACCATTCACATGGATCAAACAGCACTGATTCAGGCTAATCGTCAGACAGGATTTTGCTGAAGGGAGCAGAACTCAGAAGGCTCTAAGAACAAGACTGAGAGTGCCCCGGAATTGTGAGTGTAGCACTTGTGTGGAACTGAGCCCCAGGTTTATTCCAAGCAAAGAGTGGTGATTCCTATGTCAAGCCCTTGGCCTTCATGAGAGCATGCGGAGGAGGCTGCGCCAGAGGAGTCAACATGGCCAGCCACATCCTGGGGAAGCAGGTAATGAGGAACATGGTTTTTTTCAAGTTATCTCTCAGCTTCTATTTAGAGAGTAAGAAAAATATGTAGATTGTGATGAAAAGGATTTTTTAAAATTAGAGATGACTAGATATATAGCATTTTAATAGTTTCACACTAAATGTATTATGTGAAAACTTGACAACAAGCCTCAACTTTCTTTGTAGCTCTCCTATTAAAGGCCATGTTTCTAGAAGGTTGATTGGGTTGTCCAGACTCTTAGGAGAATGTGTGTAATTTAACCCACTATTATAGTCAGGTATTTCTATTGGAGAATCTGACAGCAGAACATAAGGGACTGTTTTAAAGAGTGTTCGACAGATGACATAAACCAACGACATAAATCCTTAAGCAAAAGCACAATGCCACTCTGCCTGACATTCTCATTCACGAGCAAGGGATGGTGGAGGAACGGCAAAAAACTACCAAAAAGTGTTTGTAATTCTTTAACTGTATGAAGCAGAACCATTAAGCCATCACTACCATTAAACATACGAGACCAGAAGTCACAGCAATCCCACTAAGCACCAAGACTTCAAGTTCCAGCTGTGTTTGCCCACTGTATACTACAGATTTAATTACAAGGAGCTCATTCTAAGTATCTGATGAGTGGCCTGGTTGGTAGAGCTCAGAATGCTCGGATGACTTGCTGTCAATCACCGCTCTAGCTGCTTGCTGTCAATCACCGCTCTAGCTGCTTGCTGTCA
The DNA here is from genome assembly GCF_964271855.1 of Acomys minous. Lineage (NCBI taxonomy): Eukaryota > Metazoa > Chordata > Mammalia > Rodentia > Muridae > Acomys > Acomys minous. Next base: position 92,570,616 of record NC_140496.1, on the reverse strand, counting down.
ATCACTGATCTAGCTGCTTGCTGTAAGTCACTGATCTAGCTGCTTGCTGTCAATCACTGATCTAGCTGCTTGCTGTCAATCACTGCTCTAGCTGCTTGCTGTCAATCACTGATCTAGCTGCTTGCTGTCAATCACTGCTCTAGCTGCTTGCTGTCAATCACTGCTCTAGCTGCTTGTTGTCAGTCACTGCTCTAGCTGCTTGTTGTCAGTCACTGATCTAGCTGCTTGCTGTCAATCACTGATCTAGCTGCTTGCTGTCAATCACTGCTTGAGCTGCTCCTCTGTCTCTGCTCAGGACTGCTGTGGCCCAACAGACCATGCTGTCAGGTAAGCCAACTGCAGGCAGAAAGGCACGAAGCTGGGTGTCGCAGTCATTTTGTTCTACTACTTATTTGTAGAAGATCCATCTGCTTTGGGGTGCTGCTTCAGTTAGCTCCATGAAACTGAATTTCCATGGGAAGAAAGTTCATCTTTTGTTTCATAAGCTTCAATAGCCTTGAAAGACACATAAGTGAACATTTGGGGCTAAGTTTTAATTACTGGAATTGCAAATGGAATAATTGCAACTTGCCATTGAAAACTCATTTAGCATAATATTTATCATTATATTTTCTTTAAAATCTATCTTATAGCATTTCATTCCTATGTATGGCTTAGCAATTCATAAAACTAAAGAGCATACTGATAGTATACACCAGTTCATTTATCTCATTACATATTCTGGAATATAAGAGCAATATTAAAAATGTCAATTCCTTCTACACTGATAGAAGATTTTACATAAAGTTTTGTTTTTTCTTTTTGAAAAATGTTCCTTGTTTAAACTCCACACACCCAAACACCTAATGGAAAATGTGACTATGTCACTGACATCCATTCCATCTGCCTGAACAAAGGGTCTCACGGAGCTAAACACTAAAATAATTTAAATAAAAAGCAAGCGCTCATATGTACACAAAATCATTCTAAAAATATTTACATGGCAAAGGAATAATGGAGAATCACAAAAACTGGCAATTGCTACAGGTGTGATAATCCTCTCCAGATATTGTAAGGAATCATATAAGATTTTAAATGAAAGTAATTGCAGAAGCATACTAAAATATTTAGTTTTCAGTTTCTATTATTGAAGTGAGCCAGTAGATCATTAACAGTCCAAGATTTTAGGAATCAACTACTCAGCCTAGTCTTTAATCAAATCTTCTTCAGCTTCACAGCGAAATGAAATTTACAGAAAAGACAGAGTACTTCAACAGTAGTGGCCAGTTCTGGGCTTATCCGCCCTTGTAGAGACTGGTCAGCCGCTCGAGCTCTTTGCAGTTGTCCATGCTCAGGGCATCCGCCTTCCTCCTCAGCCGTTCGTCACGGTACACTTTTGCTGCATACTGCATATCTGTTTCTGTATACAAAATGTTTGCTTGTTAATAATAAATTACATCACCTCTGTTGCTCAAGTTTAAATAACATTTTAGAGAGGTTCATGTATTTACATATATATTTCTCTTGACTGACTTTGAAGAAAGAATCAAGTATGATTCCTATAAACTATTTCACTAGGACTTTTTCTTTTACTAAAAACAAAAACAATAATTTAAAAAAAACCCTTTTGGACAGGGTCTTTACATAGACCTGGCTGGCTTGAAGCTCACTATATAGACCAGGATGACCTTGAACCCAGAGATCCTCCTGCCTTCGTTCTTGAGTGCTATGATTAAAGGCATGCACCACCACAGCCCTTGGATGATTTTATATATAAATTTACATTGAACTCAGCACATAGAACCAACATCAAAAGGAACTAAGGCTAGAGCCCTGCCACCCTCTCCCAGAGCCTTTCCCCCCCTCCCCCACCCTCCGAGCCACCTGGCTGGAGGCACTGCTCTCTGGAACACCCTCTCGGGTTTTTCTAAAACACACCCTGAGAATCGTAACCACGAGTGGCTGTATCTGTTGTGATTTGTGATGATTCCGACAGTTAAGAACACAACATAAAATAAGCCCCTCCTCCTTTTCCTCCTCCACTTTCCTCTTCTTCTTGGGAATGGGTTTCATTAGCTAGCCCTAGCTGGCCTCAACCCTGTGGTCCTTCTGCATCATCGCCCAAGTGCCAGGATTGGGTGTGCTTTCACACATGGCAAAAATTTGGAACATATATGCATCCCCTCCACATATATGCAAAGTACCGCACGTATACACAACTCGAATAAATAAGCATAATTCTGCCTGGTAGAACTATAAGACAATAAGACCTTATGGCTGAACGTATTACATGCTTGGTCACAGGAGAATCAAACTAGGATTGAGCGAAGAGCCTACTCCTTCCCAGAGAGCTTTCATAGTGCCAAAGGAGCTATGAAGGCTGACAAAGAATTATTATGAGCAGTCTTAGTGAGCTGTGGATGCTGGGTGCTAGTCTAGTAATCTCCTAGGCAGTGTGCGCCCATCACACAATAGTATTATGGCTGATATGGGGGTAACCAACCACTTTCTGATTGAACCTGAGGTCCGTTCCACAGGACAGAATTCACATCTGGTACTGTGAACCTGGTCAAAACCCTACCGCTGGGACACCACAGGCTCAGCTGGAGAAGCTGTGCTGCTGTTTTGCTAAATGGATACAGTGAACTTGTCTTCAAACACTTGTTTATATCCTACAACTAACATGCTGCTGGCTTTGAAGAGAAAGCTTCTCTTGGCAATTGGTGGTGGGGACTGCAGACTTATAAACTAAGGCCTGAATGGGACATCTCTGTCATCACCTCTGAAGCCCAGGGAGCATGGGAGGAATGGAGAACTGAGAAGGCTCAGGGGATGGGAATGAGGTCCACAAGACATGGCATCACCACTGCCTCATGAACTCACGGTGGCTGTGGTCTACAAGACCCGCACAGCACTGGTTCCATCAGCATCATCGGTGCCTCATGAACTCACAGTGGCTGTGGTCTGCAAGACCCGCACAGCACTGGTTCCATCAGCATCACCGCTGCCTCATGAACTCACGGTGGCTGTGCTCTGCAAGACCCGCACAGCACTGGTTCCATCAGCATCATCGCTTAAGCAGATAACACGGAACACTGACTGGTCCGGGCCACTATGTTACATGCTTACTGAATTTAACATATGATGATAAAGTAGCTAGGCTAGCGTGGAGAGAAGTAACTTGGTCGTCCAGATAACGTGTGACTGCAATACCCAACAAAACACAGTAAGACAACTGCCATTTAGTAAGTTCTTAACACTGTGCCAGTTACTATGTTTGCCACAGGTATACAAATCCTTTCAATCAACCCTCAATATTAGACTCAATATTAGAGTGCTTCCAGGGTCTCCAGACACTAAGATACCAGGACATTTAAGTCTCTTACATAAAACATCCATATTTGCATATAATCTACATGTATCCTCTTGTGTATGTTGCCTCCATCTCACAAATGTTGCCTAATTTGGTAGAGATGTCACGCAAATAATTGTGGTATTGGCTGGATTAGAGAACACTGACGAAAACACTGGCGCATGCTCAGGACAGATACAACAGCTCTTTTTCTGCATAGTTTTGATTGACAACTGATTGAATCCATGGATGAGAGATGCCTCAAACACAGGGACTGAGTGCACCTCTTCATGCACTGAATTCCAATGATATACCAGGTGATTTTGGAGCTCTCCTTAAGGAGGAAATGGACAGTGATAATTCCAAAGACTCTAAAGGATGTCTTTTCTAAAATACTAAAAACAATTGATAGACTTACTCTGCTGTCTTTCTTTCCAGCAGTTATTTCGAATATTAGTCACATAATCCTCCTCCACGCTCTTTTCCACCTTCTGTAGTAGTGTTCCTTTATATTCGCTTTTAAAGTCCTTACTGACGTAATAAACAACGCCCAAGTTTTCCGTCTGCATTTTAATAGTTTGTCCTGATCCACTGCAAAAGAGAGACATGATCATCCTTTCAGTTAGGCCTATGTCCTACTATGCAAATCATGGAGCCAAGATGAAAGGAAATTACATCAGCATTAGTTACATCCTCAAAAACTGCTTCAAGCCACTTTTCAGAGTGTACGCATTTTGGTTAAGCTTCCTTTATCTCCTGTTCATTTTATTAAGTTGTTTCCCAGTTGATGATACTCATCTAAGACCATTTTTTTTTTGTCTTTCATGTCAGTGTACTAACTACTACATTAAATTCAAATTCAAACACAGAACTTCTGAGTTTATCCATAGCAGAAAGAAGCGTACACCACCAAGAATCACACAATTGTTTTACTTATGTTAACTATTTTTAAAATGATTAAACTTTGCAAAACTTCTCTTAGCTACTTACGATCTGGGATATAAGGAATAAGGAGGGTTTGAGACCATCAACTGGCTTAACAACGACACAAGGATCAATACAATGATGGGCATCAGCTGGATAAACACGGAAAAGCCTCCCTGTAAAAAAAGATCAGAGAGGGACAGACTGTGACTGTCAGCCAGCCAGGGGTTGCCACCCACTCCCCTATGTACAACAGATGCCTACGGGCAGTGCGGGCAGTGCTCCCAAACCTGCTGGGTAAGCCCACCTTTCGGCTAACACCTCTAAAGTACAAACTCGCCAGAATTTGAAAAGCGATGCTATGCTCTGAGCCCATTGTAGACATAAGGAAGCCCTCCTCCTGTCATACAGATGACTGGGTTGTGAGGGCACTGGACACAAGCTGGAGCTGGCCTCAGGCTTCCTCTTCATGGCTAGTCTAGTGTCCTTTCCATTCTGCTTTCTATATAAGAAGTTAAACCAATACAGGCAATCAGGAGTATCTGCATTAGGACCAAGCGAAGGCAAAGATACTTCTAACTACGGGTTTTCAGCATCATTTCTAAATCTTAGGATCAATCAAAAGAAGCCAGCTTCAGAACATGCAAAATACAGATACACCTTTGTCAGAACTATGCAACAGGAAATCGACAGATCCATGCTGCCACCACCTCTACCCTGACCTCACCTCCTGTGCCCACATTACTCTCGAAGGATCTCTGAGTCTCTTTTGAACACTTGCTAAGAGAAAACCCATTATTTCCTAAAACAACTTGCCCTATTTTTAGTCAATCCTAATTGCTTTCCTGAACTGGAATTTGTCATTCTGAGATTTACAGTCACATGATAAACATACGTCTCCTCTTTCTTCTTCTCTTTCGTGCCCACTGTGCCGGTGTTGATGTTGATGGCTGTAGGCAGCCCGGCCATTTGAAAATGAATGTACACTACCTGGAAAATTAAAAGCAAGGTTAACTTAGGAAGCCACTGTGATGGGGGAAAACAACGTGGCCTTTCACTGTACATATTCGCCTTGTTGTGACTAAAAGCACATGTCATTATGCCCACTCTCCTTGAGAGTTACTAAAATAGTGGATGTTTGTTTGGAGCAATGAATGTGTCTGCCTGATCGTCTCACCTACACTGTCCAAACCAGACATGAGCTAGCACACCCAGCTTTCGAAATTTCTTTGCAAAAATGTGGGTAAGAATTCCTCAAAGACGCTACATATCATTGTTGGTGATAGTTTCTACTCTGAAATTTCTGATTTCTGCACTTAAATGAAACAAACACATCTAAAAATCTAAAGAGCATTATAATTAATGTTTTTAAGTGCTTATATATTACATTATAAGCGGATCACAGATGGAAATACAAAGACGGACATTCTTTTCAAATGGGGTGAAGATCCAGAAATGAGATGACTGACAAAGTAAACCAAGTTATAAGTAACAGAGAACCGCAAACCATTAGGAAAGAAATGATTGCTTCAAAGATTTCTGATTGTTCCCAGCATATTTTCAGTCAAAATTCCTAACTTGGTAACTTTTCTTAGAGATACTGTATTCCAATTTGTCAAAACATGGGCTCCAGTTTTGATCATTCATTTGTGTTTTTACAACTTAAGGATGCTTTATAAAATATCCTATCGATGAGAACTGTCGCTCTCCAAGATATTAAGAGAACATCAGGTCAAATTTTCATTTTGAATGAGCACCTTAAGTGAATGCCAAAAAACAACCTAGAGCTTGAAGAAATTATTCTTAAATCCATTCCCACATACACAGTTCACACACAGTGAAAATAAGAGTTTATGCTACTCGTACCCCCACTGTAAGGTCTGTGGAAATTCAGTGGAAAACTACAATTTTTTACAGCTTTGCTCAAGTGGTTATTACTACTGCACCATAACAAAAATGTACCGAGAAAAGATGTGTATCAATCAGATCCGGATGAAAAAGTTTACACACAATGGCATTAGCAGTCTGTAAAGTCATGTGAGGCTTCAGGGAACCAAGGTCAGTCACCCAGCCAGGTTCTAGATGTTTCCTCTGATTGTAATGATTATGATCCACTGCCTCCAGGTTGGCTGCCTGTACTCCTTTTCTTCAGTTTTTAATAAAACAAGGTATCTGCACTCTTCAACTCTTTTTTTAAAGATTTATTTATTATTTTTATAAGCTTCTGCCTGCATGTGTGTCTGTGCACCAGAAGGGGGCACCAGATATAAATGGTTATGAGCCTCTGAGTAGTTGCCGGGAACTGAACTCAGGACCATTGGAAGAACAGCCAGTGCTCTTAAGCTCTGAGCCATCTCTCCAGCCCAACTTTTTTTTTTTTTTTAATTAAAGTATTCTGTAGGGAAAAGGCAGGCTTGGTTACAGTGGCAGCCCTTAACCTTCTCCCTCCTTTGGCAGAAAGCCAGCACTGTAGGAAACGCAGGGAGTGCCTCATGCTCAAGCTTATAACCCAACACCTGGGAGACTGAGGCAGAATTGCTGTAAGTTAGGGATGACCCTGGGTTACACAGTGAGTTCTGCGCTAGGGTCAAGCTCTTGTCTGAAGACAGAGCAGCCCAGGTGAGAACGCTGCAAGTCTTTATTATGAAGTCTAGCTGAGGAAATGCAGTTAACTTGGAGTACCTGAAGGAAATCCCCCGCCGAAGAAGATATTGAACAGGTCTTCCGGAGTGATGTCGGCCTCACAGCCTCGGTGGAAATTGAACCTGCCGTTGTTCTGCTGACTGCAGGCTTGCTCTTCACTGCCTGTGATGTCATACTGTTTCCGTTTCTCTGGATTGCTTAAAACCGCATAGGCATTTCCAATCTCTAAAAAAAAAAAAGGGGGGGGGGAGACAAGAAGCGTTGGAAAGCAGAGTCTTTACTCAGTAGAAGAGTGTCCCACATACAGCAGCATCAACTCAAGTATTACTTGAAACCAACTGAAGAATTCATGAGCTGGTAATGATTCCTTCTAACTAGTACATGCATAATGTGCACCATCACATGCTATTTCCCAGTGTAGCTTTCTGTACCAGTCAGCCAACTCTTTTCACTGCTCGTCTATCCACAGCAAGGCTGAGCCCTCGCCTCTAAACTCCTTTGCGTTCCCAAATCAAGCCATTCATCCAGATTGTTCAACCTACACACCATGGATAGGGGTCACATACCTATAATCCCAGCACTTGGGAAGCTGAGGCAGGGGGATTAAAAGTTCAAGGCCACCCTTACAAACAACATTGTTCAAAACAATCACAGCAGTATCCACTACCGTGTATTGAGGACCTGCCATTTCTGCATTTTACCCATTAATATTTTCAACACAGTAAGGATCTCAAGGTTTGCTGCTAAGTAAGTTGTTTGAGGTCCAACACCCAGCATGATATGTACAGCTACTACTCCAAGACATTGCCACTAACAATCTCTTGTTTCTTTTTGCACGCTAACACCGATTTTATTTCCAAACAATTTATTTCCCTTAAGACAGAAGTCCCAAGTGAGAGTAGGGGCCGTGTATGCCTCAAGTGCAGAGCTAAGGGTCTAGCATGAAGTCTTCTGTGTTGTTGTGTTTCGTTTTCCTAGTTGAGTCTCAGTAGATAGCCCAGGCTATCCTTGAACTATTCACTCATTTTGTACATGTGCAAAATCAGGAATATTTACAGCTCCTTGTTATCGAGAGAATTAAATACAATTTTTACTTTGGTGATCAAAACTTTACAAAGCGCATTTTTACCTTACTGTCATTTATTGCACATAAAAGACTTTTTGATTAGTTTTTTCTTTAAATATTTTACTTTGCAGTAATTAGAGATTGATGCTGTTTTAAAATATAAAATAGAGATCTTCACATTTTTAAATCTAATTTCCCTGGATGATACTATCTTATCTGCTATAGCAAAGAATCATAAATGGAGTGCTGCCATTAACCATCAATAGAGTGTAGAACAGTCTATAGCCATCTTTCAAGTACTTTAATTCATCACTGGCCCTCAGAGCTCCTCTTTTACAACCATACTCAACTCTTCCCCTGTCATGCTTCTCTTCAACTCCTGACAACTACTGAACTTTTGGCCACTTCCCTATGCTATCCTTCCTAGGATGCTGAAAGTCCTCAGTGGCCAGGCACAGTGTTGCTCACCTGTAATCCCCAAACTCCAGGAGAAAGAGACAGGCAGATCTCTGTGAGTTCAAGGCCAGTTTGGTCTAGAAAGTGAGTCCAAGAGAGCCAAGGCTACACAAAGAAGCCTTGTTCTGAAACTCAACCCCCAAGAAAACAAAGAAAAAAATGAAAGCCTCGGGTGGGGGAGATGCATGCTTATAACGTCAGTGCATGGGCTGAAGGACCCTAGGTTCTATACTGAGACTGTGTCACACAAAAATAAAAAAATATACATCTTGTATAAATAACACAATATAAGAATAGGATTACTCGGCTGGAGAGATGGCTCAGAGGTTAAGAGCACTGGCTACTCTTCCAAAGGTTCAGAGTTCAATTCCCAGCAACCACATGGTGGCTCACAAACATCTATGAAATCTGGGACCCTCTTCTGGTGTATAGACACACATGCAGGCAGAGCATTGTATACATAATAAAGAAATAAATCTTTTTTTTAAAAAAAAGAATAGGATTACTTCACATAAGTGGAACTCCTTGGAACTGGCTTTTTTCAGTGAGCACAGAATCTAGATTGATGTGGCTAGTGCCATGTCAGAAGTGTGTTTGTTTTTATTACTACATAGTAGTCCATGGTATAGATACAGCACTGTTGATTTTACTGCTCATCCCTGAATGGCAGCTGGGCTCCTTCTAGTTTGGGGCTATTACAATAAAGCTGCTATATGCCTTCACCACAGGTTTATGTATAAATGTAAATGTTCATTTCTCTGGGATAAATGCCAAGAGTGCATTGCTCAACTGTTGGTAGCTCAGAATTAGTTTTTTGATCAACTTCCAAAGCTGTTCTGAAAAATGATTCTCATTTTATTTCTCCTCAAGAATACATGAATAAGCCATTCTCTGCACCCAGAGCCTTTTTAAAAGGAGCCACTGCCATCTTCTATGACGGCCGTCATGACAGGCGCACAGTACTCTGATATTTGCAATTCTCTCTGGACTTTCACTCTGCATTTCTCTAATGGCTAACGATGCTGAACTCTTTTCATGGGCTTCTTTGCCATGTGAAAATCATCTGCAGTAAAATGTCATTTCTTTTTTGTGTGTGCCAGTGTGTGTTTACCTGCTGTGTGTGTGTGTGAGTGTGTGTGTGAGTGTGTGTGTGTGTGTGTGTGTGTGTGTGTGTGTGTGTGTGTATGTGTAAGTCAGAAGACCACACTGTGGAGGTGGCTCTGTCCTCCCATCTTTATATGGGGTCTGACAACTGATCTCTACCCAGACTTTCACCTACTGAGACATCACCCTGGCCCTCCTTTCACATCTCTGTGTACTCCTCAGTTAGTTTAATTAGAGCTGCCTACAGGAACACGGGTGAGGGCCAGGCACAGGAACAGGAGCAATTGACCAGTGCTGTACCACTGAGGAAATGTCCCTCCTTCCCAACTGCCTAGGGATCCTCAGGATGACAGGGAGCTCCAGAGCCCTCCTAGCTGCTGATAACTACCTATAAATCAGGGGGCGGAGTCTTGTGAGCCCCTCACCCAATGGGCCGGTGATGGGACCAATCTTCTGCAGTCTTAAGCAAGTAGGACCTTAGCTGCTGGGCGTTCAAGCATGCAATGGCCACGGCATGCCTGGAGGGAGGGGCCACAAGCTGCCATCCTTTGTTCATAGTGTTTCCTGAGCTTGGAGTGGGCAATACACATGCACATACCTCATTTGGAGCTAAGAATGATTGTTTTCCATTTTTATTTATCTTTAAAATCTTTGGAGAAAGGGTCCCATCATATTGCAAGTCTGATCTCTTAAACTCACAGAGCAAGTGTTCCTCCTGCCTCAGCCTCCCACAGCAGGGACTGTCAGAGTGTGCACCACACCTAGCATCTTGTGCTGGTTTTACACTAAACTGAGTCTTCACACTGAAAGATCTTCTTATGAGACACTAGTCTTTCCTTGCATGTGTGCTTGACAGAGTCCCTTCAATGTTAGCTTTTGTTTACACACTTTTAATAGAGCAGAGAGAACATCTTTCCTACTTTCCCTCATATGAACCATGCCTTTGGCGTCAAGTCTCATGGAAGCATTGGCTAGTGCTATGTCCTAAAGATTTGTCCCTGAAAGATAAAAAAAAAAATGTTTGTTCTTTATTTGCAGTGTGACCCATTCTGGGGGGTCTGTGAGGTTGTTTTATTTAAAACATGAAAGTGTGACTAAGGTACATCCAATAATTCAAAACCCAATGCTTTTTGGTTTGTTTGTTTATTTGTTTTGTTTTGTTGTTGTTTGGTTAGTTGTTTGGTTTTTCGAGACAGGGTTTCTCTTTTAGTCCTGACTGTTCTGGGCTTGCTTTGTAGACCAGGTTGGCCTCAAACTCATAGAAATCCACCTGCCTCTGCCTCCCTGAGTGCTGGGATCAAAGGTATGCACCACCACACCAGGCTCAAAACCCAATTCTTAAAAAGGCTATCTAGGGAGCTGGAGAGACGGCTCTGCAGCTAAGAGCATTTGCTGCTCTTTCAAAGGACCAGAGTTCCGTTGCCAGCATCCATGTCAGGCATCCCACAACCGCCTACAACTCCTTTTCTGAAGATCCAGGGCTCTCTTCTGGCTTCCAGGGGTACCACAATCACATGTACAGAATAACACAGAGACACAGACATACAAATAAATGCTAAAACGGGGTTTTAAAGGTTATCATCCTCCCTCACAGACTTGCTTTTGCAGCTTGGTCTAAAATCAACTGGGCATTTTATACAGGCCTTTGATCTTGGCTCTCCACCCTATTCCATATTGATCTATCGGTTATTCCTTTGCTAGCACCTTCAGTTCTGATAACTGCTAGTGTGAGTACAGAGAGCAGGTGTGCTGACTATGTTCACACCAACCTGGACCCACTGCCCACCTGTGTGAGCTCTCCTGCTTCTCCACGTGAGTGAGGATAACTCGCTCCTGTCTTCTGGTGCAATACTGAGAGAGAAAGCGTGCTGACTGGGTACCCATCAGCCGTAACGCTCAGGGTGTTCAGTCTTCCAGCCCTCACATGTGTTCTGCTACATTTCTCTACATAGTCTCTGATTTTTATCATTATTGTGCCATTTCCAGCATTAAAAATATGATGCTTTCGCTGAATGTATAAGTCTTTTAATTTTGTAAATGTTTCTCTATTTTAAATATTCTATGTCAACATTATTTCTTGCAAAAAAAAATGTAGTACAACTGATTTTGTGTTTATTTTGTATCTTGTAACCTACAGTATTTGGTCTCTTGGGTTCTTTTGTTAACAGCCAGCTGTGTCTGCTGCAGATCTGGCAGTCACTGACCATCCCTATCTACCCTGACACCTCCTCACCTGAACAGTGACTGGACCACAGAGCACTAAGCTGAGTGGGAGCCTTCCATCAGATTTCTCATCTCAAAATTTACTTTATTAAAGTAATTAATTAAATTACTTTAGTAATTAGTAATATTAAAGTGTGTGTCTTTAATTTTCAGCAGGTTGACTGTGATGTCTCTCACTGTGCATTGCTTTTGATTACTCCTTGAGGCTCTCATCCAATTTCTCAACATCTTACATTTTTTTGGTCCAGTTTGAGAAGTCTCCAAACTTCGATCATCATAGCACGGTGCAGCCCTGTCTCCCTCCCTCTCAGAGCCGCACTGACCTGAGCAGTAGATCTTCGTTACCGCCTCCTGCTCTGTGAGCTGCTGCTTCCTCCGCATCGTGTTCCTGGTTGCTCAAGTACAACGAGCCTATTTTTCTGTTTTCTAGCTCATCAGTTCTTTACTCATTCTGCCTTTTCTTCCAGTCATACATTCATTCTTTCGGATCATTACTTTATTTTTTATTTTTTATTTTTGGGGTTTTTCAAGACAGGGTTTCTCTGTCTAGCCTTTGCTGTCCTGAACTTGCTTTGTAGACCAGGCTGGCCTTGAACTCACAGAGATCCGCCTGCCTCTGCCTCCCTAGTGCTGGGATTAAAGGTGTGAGCCACCACCGCTCAGCTTGTTACTTCTGATAATTAATTTCCACTTTGCTCTTTTCATCTTTGTTCAGACTCTATTCCTTTGCTGGCCATATTTGCTTTAAGCACACTGAGGGTTGTTCTTCAGGACACCTGCACCACAGCTGTGGTAACATCTTTGTCAATTGTGAAGCTCTGTGTCTTCAATGTTGCTGTTTAACTTATTTCCCTCCAGCCATTCCAATGGCTGGGTGGGAGGTGACACTACTTCACCACTTCCAGGCAGACACAGACACCCAGCTTCCTTCCTTCCCCCTAAGATGCCACCAAGTGAGGTAGGAGTGTGGAGTTCCTCACTGATGCTGGGGAGAGATGGGGTCACAGTAGGACTACAGTTGTCTCCTGGCTAGGAAGAGAAGAGGCAACCCCATTGTTGCACTCCGTGTGATTTTTACTGACACCATGAGGCTCTATCTAGCCTTGTTACTTCTGGATGGCGGTGAAGTGCTGGTGTCACTAGGCCACCTCTAATGCCCCTTTGTGATGGCAAGTCCAAACTGCCAGCACGACTAGACTGCAAACTGCCTGGGCCTGTGCTGACTTCCCACAATTCCACGAGGGCTCTGACTGAATGCGTGCTCCCGCCTCTGATGGAGTCATGTGATGACTATCTATGGTAGGTGCTGAGAGGTAGGAGGTGAGGCCTAGCTGGAGGAAGTAGGCCATGTGAGTCATGCCCTTGGCGCGGTATCTAACCTGGCTTCCTTCCGCAGCTCTTCTCGTTGTTTCCTATCTGCCACTGTGTGACTAGCCTTGCCCTTTCCCCTTCATGAGAGACAGACTTCTTAAACCACACCCCAAAATAAATAAGTCAAGTATTTGGTAAAGTGGGTGTGAAGGTAACTAATCTGCCACCCCTGTGAGGATGAGAATGGCTGTTTATGTCCAGGTGAGCAGGGGTGTAGCCCCTACACTGCCTCCTGACACTACGGGAGGAAGGGGATAGGCAGAGGGACCGTGCAGCAGGAACGAGAACTCTTGAGGCTGGTTAAGAGGACTTGCTCTTACAGAGGGCCTGGGTTCCGCTACCGGCACCCACATGGTGGCTCCCAACCATCTGTGACTCAGTTCCAGGGGACATGATGAGGGCACCAGGCATGCATGTGGTGCACATACGTTCATGGAGCCAAGACACTTACACATAATAAGTAAGTAAACAGTTACAGGAAGGAAGGAAGCGAAACTCCCAAGTCCTCCCGCCTCTCTCTATCCCTTCAGGAGATTAGAACATCTGCTATCTCATGAAAAGGATGAACGGCCCAGCCTGGTCAGTGTGAGGCCAGCTTTCCCTGTGGCATTTGAGCACTATGGGGCAGTCACCACCCCCCGCCACCCCCATCCCCCACCTTCCCCCTGAGTCCCACCGTGTTGCTTGGTGTTTGGCGATTGTCATGTCTTCCATCACCTAATCTGGAACATGCGAGGGCGGCAGACACTCGTGGCCCTGCCACACTGCTCCTAAGTGCTGAGTGCCGAGTTCGTCAACCTTCTCCCCACCTCTCAGTCTCCCTGTGTCCACCTGACCTGTTCACTGCAGAATGTTCTTGGCGTCGGGGCTAGGGACAAAACTGTCTAAAAACCCACTGTGTTTAAAGTACTCCGCCTCATTCTCACATCAAAGCCTTCACCCTCCCTCTCTTCTCTAATCATAAAGGCCAAACATCTCACCAAAATAGTTCTTACCTACGATATGAATAAGTTTCCACTGACTCTCATGCTAACCTTGCTTTATCTTTCACCTTCTTTTATCTTTTGTTGTCCAAACCTAGCACAAGCCATAGCACAGGACCCACAGCTATTTATGAAACAAATGGCCATCCATGCTCTGCTACAAATTCCGTGTGTATGCTGATTGCATACACACAAACAGTGCGTTCACATCATCTCTGGCATACCTCAGTCTTTAAAGATAACGTGTCCTAGTTTGGGGGTTTGTTTTGGTTTTGTAATTTGCTTGTTTGGTGGTGATGATGGATAATGAACTAAAGGCCTGGCAGATGGGGACAAGGACCACTGAGCTACACCCACCCCAAGTCCAGGTACGCTCAACAGCGTTTATGTCAGAGAGACGGAATCTGTGTCACTAGAATAATTTGTAAAACATGTTTAGGTATGTTGTGAAAGTCATTGTGCATAATAAATACTTCTTTGCTATAGTAAATTTAACAAGTTTCATGGGAAAGACAATCAGCCACATTTACTTTACTGTCCTTAGGAGCATTTCTTTGCCTTACAAAAAAAGCACAAATATTGCATTTAACTTACTTCCCTAATCTAATTATGTTTATTTTTCTACTCATGAAGAAAATAAAATGAAAATGATTTCCATTTTCTATAAAATAATGTTTCAGTGTGATTAAACTCTACTTTAGTTTTCATATAAAGACCAAAGAGTGGGCCAAGGAGGTGGCTCAGCAGGTAAAGGCAGCAGCCACCAGCCTGGTGACCTGATACAATGCCCAGAAATCATATGGCAGAAGGAGAGAATCCACTGCTGCAAATTGTCCTCTGAGCTACAGATATCTGTGTGTGCACACTTGAGCATGTATGCAGGCATGTATGTTCAAACACACACACACATACATACATACATACATATATATATAAATATAATAGATATTATTCAAAAAGAAAACAAAATATACCAAAACATTGCCTTTGCATAGGGAGAAATAGCTTGACCTTTCTAAACAGAGGCCT
Source organism: Acomys minous (assembly GCF_964271855.1). NCBI lineage: Eukaryota > Metazoa > Chordata > Mammalia > Rodentia > Muridae > Acomys > Acomys minous. The sequence goes on along the minus strand of NC_140496.1, from coordinate 92,555,486 downwards.
GGTTAAAAATATATCAGAGGAGGCCAGAGAGATGGCTCAGAGGTTAAAAACCCTGGCTGCTCTTCCAAAGGTCCTGAGTTCAATTCCCACCAACCACATGGAGGCTCCCAACCATCTATAATGACATATGGTGCTCTCCTCTGGCATGCAGGTGTGTATGTGGGCAAAACACTGTATACATAAATAAACAAATCTTTAAAAAGGAATACATCAGAATCTGGACGTAGTGGTACATGCCTTTCATCCCAGCACTGAAGAGGCAGAGACAGGCAGATCTCTATTAGCTTGAGGCCAACTAGTCTACAAAGCAAATCCAGGACACAGAGAAACCCTGTCTCAAAAAAAAAAATCCAAAATAAATAAATAAATAAGAATACATCAGATATTCAAGAAGTGCATCATGAAGCAGCCTGCCTGTATGTGTGATGGCACTGGCTGCAAGACAGCTAACTACATTTGCTTACTGAAAATCTGTGTGTTACAGGTTGGGGTTTCTGTCCAGTTTCTATGGGTGAAAACTGGCTCATGAACCAACTCCCAATTCTGATCCCCTTCGGGACTAATTAAGTTGGCACTCTGATGTATGGATAACCGCCTGCACGCTGACTGTGTGGTCCTCTCCCTGAAGATCGTCATCTCCCTGTGTGCTCATCGTAAGTAGTATTTCTCCCTCACAACGTGGAGCATTAAACCCTGAGTATACGACACCAAACCTGCACTACGGTCTTTTTGAGACCCTCCCCTGCTTCAAACAGGCAACGGCAACTCTTGCAATACACGCACCTATGTTCTTAAGTGTTTTTATAGGAACAACAGTCACATGACCTCGATGCACGATGGGAGAAACACATTTAACATCTGTCTAGGTTTTTTGTTTTGTGGCTCTAGAGACCTGTGCACACCTGGCAAACGTTCTACCACCCAGCCTTCCAGCTACGGTCAGCCTAACATTCTTCTGTTTAAAGTTACTTTTATTTCCTATGTGTAACTGTTTCGCCTGTGCATCTAGTGTATGACTGGTTACACAGAAGAGGGCATCACATACCACAGGACTGATGTCATAACACATTAGGAGCCATCATATGGGTTCCAGGACACGAATGTGCATTTTCTAGAAGAGTAGCCAGTGCTCTTAACTTCTAAGCCATTTCTCCAGGCCTCGTTTGTTTATTATTTTTGAGACAGCCTCATATAGCTCTGACTGGCCTTGAACTATTACGTAGCTAAGGAGACCCTGAACTCCTGACTCAGTTGCTACTACCTCCCAAGTGCTAGGATTGCAGGTGTGCAAAACCACACCTGGTGCCAAGCTTAGAATCCTTAACGTTAGGAAGAATCACTGCTATTCAACTTTTTGTTGCTGTTCTCTCACCCCCTCAACCCCAGTCCCCAGCCCCCACACCACCACTACCACCACCACCACCACCACCACCACCATCACCACCTCCACCACCACCACTACCACCATCACCATCACCACCACCATCACCACCACCACCACCACCACCACCACCATCACCACCACCACTACCACCACCAAGGGTTTCTCTGTGCAGTTCTGGCTGTCCTGGAACTCCTGCCTCTGCTTCCTGAGTGTTGGGATTAAGGTGTGCACCATACTGTCTAGCTTACTACTACCTACTTTTACGTGTATAAGTATTTGGCCTCTATTCTTGTAGCTCATGGGTGCAGAACCTGTGGAGGCCATAAGAGGGGTCGATCCACTAGGATTGGAATTATAGGTCCTCTGGAAGAACGTCACGTGCTCTTAATCACAGCGCCATCTCTCCAGTCCAGGAAGAATCGCTATTGCCAACACCATTCAGATGACCCATTGCCAAATTATTTTTAAACATAAGATTTGTCATCATGTTATTAAATTTGTCCCGATCATTTTGTACATGTATAGAATGCATTCTGAGTGCGGACGCTGCCCAGCCTCTCTTATGCCCCTCCTCTAGAAATCCTACACTATGTCTTCCTAGTGTGTGACCCACCCAATCTGATCAGGGCAACCTGCATGATCACGGGTCTGGAGCTGACCATCCGTCTGGCAGGCTCAGGAGAAAACAGGAAAGGTTGAAATTAAACCTTTTAAACTCATGTTCATCAGTTAAAATACTGTTTCCTATAATTTCTTTTTTTTAACTTTTTATTTCATTTATTTGTGTGCATGTGTGTGCGCATGTGTGTGTACATGCATGTATGGAGGCCATAGGATGACATGTGTCTCCTTCCACCACGAGTCCCAAGCCTCACACTCAGGTTGCCAGGCTTGGTGGCAAGTGCCCTTACCTGCTGAGCCATCTTGCCTATCCTGGATTTCCTACACTTTCAATGTGCCACGACTAACTTAAGGACATGGTGCTTTGCTTTGCCGTAAGCACAACTTTGGCAGTGCTTTCATTGGAATATATTATTAACTCCCAAATGTATTTTCCTTGGCAACTTCCTTCAACAAATAAAACTGTTCTGTAAACAGTATCCTCCCTCCCCTCCCCACCTCTCTCTCTCTGGCTATGGTGGGAAAACAAAAAGAATTTTAAAGCACATAGCTCTGCTGGCCTGGAACTTGCTGGCCTCAAACTTGTGATCCTCCTGCCTCTGGCCCCTGAAAGCTGGGGTTACAGTCGTTGCTCTTCAATGCCTGAATTGTCAACAGTTTTAACAGTATTTTTATGAAGGACCAATCGAGGATTCTTTTATTTTTCCAAACATTTAAACATAATACTCCCTTTGTTCTAAGACTCCAGCATGTTATTGAAAACCCTAAACACTGGCTCTATAAATACCAAATTCACAAGAACCAACAATCATTGAGTTAAATGTTTCACTATAGATAACACATTGTTACAATGAAACTGTAACAAAACATGAAATTATTACTATTTTTCTTTTACTTAATAAGCCCAGGAGGCCTGTAGTGGTGGTACATGCCTTTAATCCCAGCACCCAGGAGGCAGAGGCAGGTGGATAGCTGTGAGTTCGAGGCCAGCCTGGTCTACAAAGCAAGTCCAGGACAACCAAGGCTACACAAAGAAACCCTGTCTTGGGGGGGGGGCGGGGGAGGGCAGGGCACAGATTCCTATGGCCCGCACTCTGCCTGCCAGAGAGAAGCTATAAAATGCTTCCCTAGAGAGGTGAACTTAAAGGGAGCATATGCAAATGCGGGAAGGGAAGAGAGAGTTGTCTAACTTTCAGTGTAGCATACAAAATAGGAAATTATCAAACCAGTTAGCTAATATTTCTTCCTATTTCACACAATACTTACTAGGTTCCCAAAACTTTAAAAACTGTTAGAAAGCAAAATAGAAAACACAGACAAGAGATAAGAAATCAATTTTGAAGAAGCAGAAAGAATCACATTATTAGACACGCAGATAAAGAATGCAGAATTGTGCAGCGCAGGGGCAGGAAGACTGTCAAGATCAAGGCCAGCCTGAGTTGCACAGCAAGATCCAAGCTCATAAACCCACCGGCTGGAGATGCAGCTCAGTGGCCGAATCGTTGCCTAACATGCATGTGCATGGCGCTGGGGTTGAGGCCCAGCATCATAAAACCTGATCAGGTGGCACAGAAATATAAGACCACCACCAACTCCCTAGAGTAGACTGTCTAGGAAATCCTGGCTCTAGACCATGTCCAGGAAAACCTTGAAAAACTATCACTCTTCGTTGACGTGGAGCCAGACGTCGTATGCTGGAAGGGAAGGCAAACCATCACCCACTTTCTCAAACTAAACTAGGAGGCGCACGTGCTACCTGGAAAAGTTACTCGGGCTTGAGAATACCAGCTTGCTGACTTTTGCAGCCACACTGTATCTGCTCGGCTGAGCAATGGAAGCTAGTACTAAAAGTCTCAAGGGGTTTTCAGACCACTCTGAAGCCAGAAGAAAAACAGAATCCCACATTCTGAAACACCGCAAAGTGCATTCTAGAAAAGACTGTAGTGAGGCTTTATGAATCAACTTTACTTTTGAATGCGTCCGTGGCTCCAGGGGCGTGATTTTTGTCCGGATGGAACTTCAATGCCAGCTTCCTATAAGCTTTCTTCAAATCTTCATCACCGGCATCCTTTGTAACCCCAAGGACTTCGTAGTAATTTTTACATTTGTTTATGCTGTGAACAAGAAAGGGTTATGATATAAATTTCAAGCAAGAACACGATGTCACTCCATTAGAATGGTATAAGGAGTTATCTGTGGCTAGCTCATCCAGGTCATCCTCTACCCACAGGAATGTCCACGGCATGGTCCACAGCTACAGATAGAAAGCCCACGGTGAATACGGAGGAAGGGCAGGGCAGTCACTGCAACCTAAGTGGAAGAAAGTCCTGAAATGTTATGTCTCCACTAAGGAGTAAACACTGTGAGAACTTGGTGAGTGCACTGTGTAGATTTAGCTGAGCACGAGAGCAGGGCTAGCGTCTGCACAGGAGACGGTCTGAAGCCAAGCCAAGCTCACTCCTCACTATTGCTACTGAAAATTTACTTGAGTGAGTCTAAAAAGAGACCGCGGCTCCTGTGTTAATAAAACATTGAAAAGTAATACAGGGAATAAAAAAATACTTCTTATATCCAATTTCCATCAATCCATTCCTACAAGTTATTTAAAACAGTTTGCGGGTGTTTTGTTTTGTTTTGTTTTGAGACAGGGCTTCTCTGTGTATAGTAGTTTGTTCTTTAAAAAGTTCACACACTGACGCTTGGAGCCTGGAGTGTTGAAAACATACAGGGAGTAGAAGAGAAACACTGAAGGAATGAGAGAACACCAAGGACTCTAGGAAGACAAAATCCTACAACCAGATAACCTGGTGTCCCCAAAGCTAAGATATGTGCAGGGCTGGGGGTGGAGCTCAGCGGCAGAGAGCATACAGAGACCGCGGGGGGGGGGGGGGGGGGGGCAGGGGGGAGGGGGAGGCTCTGTGAGGCCAGCCCTAGCAGCAGGGAGGGAAAGCCACTTTTTCTTTGTACAGTATTTTGTAACTTCAGTTATGGTCTGTATTCTGTGTCTTGAAAACATAACGACAGATAAGTAACTAGAAGAGCTGGTCACTAGGAAAACACTGGGAAGATAAGGTGGGGGAAGGGAAGGGGAGGGGAGTGGTTAGGAGGGGAGGGGACAGGAGCAGACAGGAGAGGAGGGGAGGGAAAGGGAGAGGAGGGGAGGGGAGGGGGGTAGGAGAGGGGAGGAGCAGGAGAGGAAAAACTCACAGATCAATTCAAAGAAGAGCTGGGCAGTTTTTTGTTTTTGTTTTTTTGTTTGTTTGGGTTTTTGTTTTGTTCTTTTACTACTAAATGTATTAGCTATTATAGTGCTTGGTACACAACAGGTTCCCCCCCCAAAATTATTGGAGTGAAGGTGCTTTACATTCTACTTTATAATGAAAGCATCAATGATGTTTTACGCACACGGAGAGAAGCATGAGAAGGGTAAGATTAGCGAAATCATAAGAGTTTTCTGGGATATGCTCAGCAAGGCCAGCAGCAGCAGGGGAGCGGAGCCGCCCGGAGAAGGCATGTTCTGTGGCAAGCTCTGTGGAGCCGACACGGACGCCAGACTTCAGTGCTGCATGCACTTCAGTTTCGCTTTGATCTCATTTTGACTGTGCGGTGATTCTTTTCCTCTTAGAGTAAGGAAATTGTCAAGCTCTTTTCTTTTCTTTTCTTTCTTAATTGTATAGGAGCCCACAGTTGACAGAATTTCAATTTACAGAGACTTTGGAGTTTAGAGAAACTGGATATTTTATTTTTTATATAGAGTATCTTTATGTAGTCCTGGATATCCTGGAACTCTCTATGTAGACCAGGCTAGCCTCAAACTTGCAGAGTTTTATCTGCCTCTGCCTCTAGAGTGCTGGAGCTAAAGGCAGTCACCACTATGCCTGGCTGACTGGATATTTTAAAGAGACTGCATTTTTAAGGTTTTAATTTTTAAAGACTGGGTCTTTTAATGTTTGAAATATGTTTTATATTGTAATATTGATATTAATAACATCTTGGGACCAGTAAGAAAAGCTATGGTCCAGGGGAACAGAAGTATAGTGGCAGGAGAAGGAAGTCATTTTCAACTCGCACTCCCTTTTTAAATGTGTTATCGATATTCATTTAAATAGATTCCAGCGGCTGGAGATGTAGCTCAGTTGGTACAGTGCTTGCCTAACACCCATGAGGCCCTGGGTTCAACCCCCAGCACTACAGTGATAGGTTTTACTCCACTGACAAAATAAACCAATTCAAGCCAAATTAAAGTACAAAGGCAGGTTTGTCGGGTCTGCTCTCCAGGGGAGTGTGGAGGAATGCCTTGAGTGGATGTAGCAGTTGTCAATAAAGCACTGTGTAGCCAATCAGCTGGGCAGAAGGACAGGAATGTGGAAGGTGGAGCTTCCAAGAGGTGGGTTGGAAGAGCTGGTAGCTGGACAGTTGGCAGTTGGGGAGAAGCCACGTGATGATCAATCAGATTGGCAAGTGATAGGGATGTATGTGGGGTTTGAGGCCACAAGATTAGAGTAGTTTAGTTTAGTTTACTAGCAGTACTTTAGATTCTGCCCAGCATCGTGAGTGCTTGCAGCTTTACAATACACTACAGTCTTGTCTCAGTTATTTGTGCCCTAGGCCACACTGGTAAGTTTATTCCAACAGGGGAGCCCACAGAGAACCAAGAAATTAAGAGCCTCTGGGGGAGAGGAAGCCCAGGCCCTGGGCAGGAAAGTTCTATAGGACAGGTGTACAGATGTCATTGGCTGTAGATTCCACACTGATCTTAAGTGTTTAAATACAAAATAGCCCTTTTACACTGATGTATTAAAAACTTCCAATACAAAACAAAGAGCAAAACAACAAACAAGCAAAACCTTCCAATACAATGAATTCATTTTCCTCAATTTCTAAAATGTATTTTAACTCAAAGACACAGCGCTTAGTGGTCCGAGCACTTGTTCGCTGAGTTACACCACTTTCCTTCAGTCTTGATGTGAGTTCACACTTACGCAACGGATGCAGGCTTGTTGCGTGGCCTCTCCCCAATGAGGCCAACTGTTACTGAGCAACTCGTTTGCATAATCATCTTCTGTATCAGGACAGTGTACTTTCCTGGGGAAAATCCCCTGAGCATAAATAAAAGCAAACACAAAATGAGAAGAGGCAAGTTCTGGCCTCTAAGCTGCTGCCTCACTAGGGCCACATTTATGAAGTCTGCTATGAATATGTACACACTATGCAACTAGGCAACCTACATACAGTGAACTGACTGGAATATTCTGAATAACTTAGAGCTTTGCTTAAAAGAATATTTTATAATTAGTCCCACAAGGGGATTTTATATATACATTTTACATTATACATAGATAGATATAATTTATATTATGTAGAATTTTATAGATATAGCGGAGTTATTGGTTTAGAGAATAAATCTGTAATAGAGGTAATGCTTCTAAGGTAATTCATCTATCCATAAGGAATTGTGATCTTAAATATGGCTGGGCCTTCAATCAACACCAAATCTGCACTCGTTCCATTCCATCTGTAAAGATACTGAGGCTTTTCCTAGTCTCCTCAAGCTTCCAGCCTCATCAGCAGCTTCACGTCCAACCTCACACACAGGTTGGCTTGCACTATTAGCTCTCATTCTTTCCTCTCAAGGTGCCCCAGCCCCACTCCCCACCTCCTAAGGCAGTCCCTTGGCCTTCGGAGAAAGACAAAAACCACTGCAGGATATTTGCTCACACTGTGAACCTCGAGATTGTGTTGCTTACTGGGAAAACCTGTTTCTGGTTGTGGTGTGGCTAAGCCCAAATTCACACCATTAATCCAAGAGCTTTCTGCCTGAACAGGATTAAATAACGTCAACCACAGGTCAAGAGGTGAAGCAAACAACCAGTTGACAGGGAGTGAACATAGAAGAAAGCATTGCGAGTGAAAAGAAGCCAGGAGGATGGATAGAAAGACACCCAGGAAGTAGAAGGGAGGGACATTGAGTTTGAGGGGCTTTTCAGGTATGGAGAAGAACTTTCTTTTGGGACATCAGGTGAGGAGGAGGAAGGTCAGCTGGATGCTTTCTCTGCCTCTCTGAGCTAGCAGGCTTTCACCCCAGCATCTGGATCCAGAGTCTTTATTGGTAAAATAGAACATTTGAGATTTTGTTAAAAATTATAAAAAACAAATACACATAAGCATGCACACACTCATACTCACACCCATACTAAAACAAATACATTTCCTTTATTCATTTGTGTTCTTCTGTTGTGTGTGTTCTAACACATGTGTTCTCTCCACCCCTATACACACATATGAGCGTGTGCATGTGTGTGCATGCACACACACACACACACACACACACACACACACACACACAGAGAGAGAGAGAGAGAGAGAGAGGGAGAGGGAGAGAGAAAGAAGAGAAAATATAGATTAAAAAAAAAAAAACTAACAACAAATCTGCAACTCTGCAAGACTATTATTCTCCAAAATTTACAACTGTAACTTTGTTTGTTGGTGACACTTCCAAGCAATTAGGAGATTCCATTGTGTGTGTGTGTGTGGGGGGGTCATAAAAATAACATACAGTTAAATTTGTAGGCAGAACATCCATGGTGTGGGGCCCTGGAGTGATGAGGTCTCAGTGGTTACAGCACTTGTTCCTCTTCCTAAGGACCCAGGTTCAGTCCCAAGCACCCACAAGCGTAGCTTCTGGCTCCCACAGGCACCAGGCATGCATGTAGCATGCACATATACACATAAGCAAGACACTCATATATGTAAATTAAAAGTAAACAAATCCAAAAAGAACAAAAAGGACCCTAGGTAATGCAATGCCTCCAGGAAAGCACAGCTCATTTCAGGACATAGTCTCCAGCGTACTGTTTCCTTATAGCTTTGCCCAAAAGAAGCCGGAAAACAGTCTCTCAGTCCCTTTTTCAGTCAAATGTGGCATGGTGCGGCATTATGGAAGTGGTCAGTGGGCACTTAAGGCCTTTGAAGTGCTTGCTACCATCACACAGTCAAGGGTCCTCCTCCACAGCTTTACCCTGACTAGGGAATCCAGAATCCAGCTTTAGCACTCATATACAGCAGAAACAAAGAAGATACAAATATGTCGATATTAGATTCACGACACAGTGACAAGTCACTTTCCTTATGAGATAAAATCTGAGCCTCAAGGTAAATGTCATGTGATTACGTCAAGGAAAAACAGAGGGGAAGGATGGGGAAAGACAGTGTCTGAAGGACAAGAGCCAGCGCCCTGCTCTGTTGCGTTAACTACTCGCCTGGGACCTTCATTCTGCCCACTCTTCTCAGAGCTCTGACCCGTCCTGCTCGGGGCACGTCCCTGGCAAACTTTGGCTGCCCAGAAGCCCCACAGCAGCACACTTTTCCTTAACTCCCAATAGGAAACAACAAAACAACTATTTTGAAGCATTTCATACCTAAGAGTTTAGTCTCCCCCACCACCCAAGAAAACTGTTTCTTATTTTTAAAAATTAGTAAAGCTGTATTTCTAATGCCAAGTTCTTCGCTGCTCAGCCGCACTGAGTGTGCTTCATGAAGGAGTGCACGGAGAGGCTCGCGAGACAGAGAGGACTGCTCAGCAAGACCAGCAAAGTGGGCACCATGGTGTCTGTACAAAGGTAGCCTTGTAGAAAAGGAAAGGGAAAAAGTGTTCTTAGTCAGACAACTTTAGATACTGCTGCATTCTTCTCAGTTTTCCTCAGATGAAATGCTCCTGTTTTCAACTGTGCAGTACAACAAAGCGACTCATTCTCTTTCAATACTATAGCCCAAACAGTGCGTAGAGTCAAAGGTGAAATCATTATTTTCCAGGAATTACTTGAAAAACTTGTCGTGACTTAATAGCAAATTTAAAAGAAGGGACCGGGGCTGGAGAGATGCCTCAGAGGTTAAGAGCACTGGCTGTTCTTCCAAAGGTCCTGAGTTCAATTCCCAGCAACCTCATGTTGGCTCACAACCATCTACAATGAGATCTGGTACCCTCTTCTGGCATGTAAGCACATGTGCAGGCAGAATATTGTATAAATAATAAATCTTTTTTTTAAAGCATTAAAAGAAGGGACCTTTCCAGAGCTTAACTCCTTACAGGCTGACTTCACAAACACACAAAGCACAGGACACCCAGGCAACCCCTCCATTTCCCTTCTATTAAACTGTGCTTCAGACACCTTTTTTTTTAGGCATTATAACATCAATTAGGTCTGGCCAGAAGCAATGGTCATGGAGATAACGTATCAGCATTCGCTCCTACCTGAGAACTCCGTCTACTTGGTCTTTGGTATAGACTTTTCCACCTTCACCACTACCAGGCGCGCCGTCCTTCGAACAGCTGGGCTTGCTCTGGTCCCCACTGCCTGGAGGTTTCCGGCAATGTGTGCTATTTCCAGCAGTGCTTCCATTTTTCATAATTATTTCCAATAATGCTGTGGAAAGACAGATAAAGGACACTGCACCTACGTACATCAGGACACAGACACAGGAGCTTCTGAAGAGCCACACAGCAGAGAATCTGTAAAGGACTTAGCATGGCCTCCTCTCCTTTCCGGTTCCTTTTTGGGGGGGGGGGCGTGGGTGTTGGGGTGTTACTGTTTTCTTTCTCCCTTTGTTTAGACAGACTCTTGCCATGCCGTTGGGGCTGACCTAGAATTCTGTGGTCCAAGCTGCCTTTGAAGTTTCAGTTCTGCTTTAGTTTCCCAGTGCTGGGATTACAGACACAAGCCACCACATCGCTAAATAACAAGCCTGCTTTCCCGGCGTGGTGGCACATGCCTTAATCCCAGTGCTTGGGCATAAAGGCAGACACATCTCTGTGAGCCCTGCCAGCCAGAGCTACAGAATGAAACCCTGTCCCCAAAGCAAGACAAAACAAGTAAACTTCTATCACTTAGGCGTGTGCAAAGACATGTAAAGTTAAAAACTAGAAATCACTATTATCTAATGATCATGACACACTTAACACAAAGTGAAACTGCAGAATACCCCCCTCCCCACACACATACACAAAAGATAACATTTAGAAGTAAGTAATGAGCCGGGCGTGGCAGCACACGCCTTTAATCCCAGCACTCCGGAAGCAGAGGCAGGTGGATTGCTGTGAGTTCTACAACAGCCAGGGCTATGTTACACCGAGATACCCCATCTCAGGAGGAAAAATAGTTAATGAGACTATTTTCTTTTAAAGCAGAGATTTGGCTTCTGTTTACTTTCAACAGCAGCAAAAGGAACTGAAGGACGCTGAAGTACAATTTTTAAGGGGGGGAAAAAAGAGCAACAGTTGTCAACTTTGTCAACTTGAGTTGGACAGTAATATTCTTTAAAATACACAAAATAAATAAAAACATTAGGCTGGCGAAATGGCTCAGTACTTAAGAGCACTGTCTTTCAGAGGTCCTGAGTTCAATTCCCAGCAACCATATGGTGGCTCATGACCATTTATAATGAGATCTGGTGCCCTCTTCTTGTGTGCAGGCAGAATACTGTATATGTAATAAATAAACAAATCTTTAAAAAAAAAACCTAAAAATGTCTTACATTTAAAAATAACAAAATAAAAATAAATAAAAACATTTTAAAGAGGCTGGAGAGATAGCATAGCAGTTCAGAGTGACTACTGCTCTTGTAGGGAACCCGGGCTCAGCTCCCACATTAGGTGGCACACAATCATTTACATTCTAGTTCTAGAGAATCCAATACCTTCCGGCCTTTGGGGGTACCAGCAAACACATATGCACGTAAACACAAATGTACACAGAAATATATATTTTTAATTAGACAAACAATGAGAAAAAGGCACCTCTCAAATCATATACCTAAGAAAGGACACTGAAGTGTTCACATGTCAGATAGAATCAAAGTGTGTCCTATGTACAGAGCCACAGACATGAGTGGTGACCATCACTGTAGGAATAAATATAAACACTGAATGACAAAACAGCGCTGATATCTAGGGTTACCTTAAAGTAGCCTGGGAAGCAGACGCTCAACAGTAGCGGTAGAAGGAACAGTGAGGTAGCAGGGGTGCTCAGCACATTCCCTGTTGTTAAAGATAATGGTGCAATGGACCGATCATATTGTTTTCTTTTGTGTACGTGTATAAGGTATGAACTTGCCCATAAAAACTAAAATTAAACAGTAAATAATTACGCCCAACAAAACGACAAATGATAACAGCAAATTCAACATGATGGTAGTTCTAACACATCTAAATCCTATAACTAACAGAATTTATTAAGGGTGGGATAATTCCATTAAGGATGGAAGGAAGTAAACTTCAAATGTATCCAGCTTGAACTAATGTTCAAGATGTTAAGTCCAACAACTAATGTTTTGTTTGTTTGTTTGTTTGTTTGTTTGTAACAGGGACATACATAGCCTAGGCTGGCGTAGAATTTGCTCTGCAATAAAGAAAGACTTTGAACTTCTGATCATCAGGCCTAAGCACCCAGGGGTCACATTATAGGCGTGTGCCAGCATGCCTTTAAGCTAAGCTTTTGTATGCTAGGTATGCACTCTATCCAGTGAGACAGATCTCCGGCTCTATTTGTTGTCTCCTTACAGGCACAAAGGAATGAAAACTGACAGTGTTCTATCTAGATCACAAAATGACTTCTTCAAATCTAAAATCAAAATAAAACAAAACAAAACAAAAACACTAGTGTCATGTGAACCACAATCGACGAGCAACTGTGCTCATCTTTAAAGAAAAAAATTGGGCGGGAGAGATGGCTCAGAGGTTAAGAGCACTGACTGCTGTTCAATTCCCAGCAACCACATGGTGGCTCATAACCATCTATAATGAGATCCAGTGCCTTCTTCTGGCTTGTGGGTATATGTGCAGGCAGAATATTGTATACATAATAAATGAATAAATCTTTAATTTAAAAAAAAGAAAAAAATCAATTATAAGAATGTAATTTATCCTGGTGTGGTGGGGTGCACGGGTCTGTAATCTCAGCACTCAGGGAAGCAGAGGCAGGTGGATTGCTGTTGAGTTCGAGGCCAGCCTGATGTACAAAGTGAGTCTAGAACAGCCAAGGCTACACAGAGAAACCTTGTCTCAACAAACAAACAAAACAAAACAAAACAAAAACAAACACAAACACAAACAAACAAAAATATTTAATCTTAGCATTCTGGAAGTGGAGGCAGGAGGACAGCTGTGAGTTTGAGGCCTGTCTTCTTCATAGCATATTCTGGGCTAGCCAGGACTACCAAGTGAGATCCTGATTGAAAAGGAAGGAAAGAAGAAAGGAAGGAAGGAAAAGAAAAAGTGACTTAAATCAAAGCAAACAGGCTGGGAAGCAAAACCACGTGTCATTATGCATAATGACAGAGTCGGCAAGTGTTCATGACAAGAGGAGCCATGTAGACAGGGAGGATCTGTGTGGAAATAAGATGACACTAAATATTAACATGGCGGTCACACAGATGACATAGAACACAATACGCCAAACCAAAGAAGCCAGGCACAGAGACCACAGACTACATGATTTCATTCACGTAAAAAGCACAAGGCCTAGGGATGCGGTTCACAGGCAGAGAGTGGCCTGGCTAGTTTGGAGTTAATCTCCAAGCTGGGGAGGCAGGGATACAGAGAGAGGGAGAGAAGGAAGGAAAGAGAAACAGAACCAATAAAGGCAGCACACGTAGAAGTAGAAGTAGATTAGTTTTTGCCAAGGCCAGGGCTAGTGGGTCAGAGAAATGAGGTGTGAGAGAGGGCAGCCAATGAGTCCTTTTATTTCCAGGGTTGGGAAGTGTTCCATTATGGCAACAGTCACACTGCTCTTGAGCCCACTAAAGCCATCTGTGTAATCTGAATGAGTCAATTATTTAGTGTATAAATTATATCAATAAAGTTATATCCATGCACAACCTTAGTTATATATTAAAAATTTCAACTGCTGTTGGCCAATTTGCAAAAACAGCCATTCCTTAGAGAAATTTCTACCATTCCTTCCTCTTGGCTAACAGGTAAGAGGTCATGAAAGAAAGAAACTGTATTTTATGGCAAGCAAATTGTAGCTGATATAGTAATCTGTTAGTTATTAAGAAAAATCTAAGACATATCATATAGTAAACTTTCAGCTGGAGTTCAGCCTGCATTTAATATAATCACAACAGAATCAGAAAAGGCTGTGTAGCAAGTGGTGATCCATAACACGTAAATAGCAAAACTTTTTTTAAAAGGCAAATGTAGATTAAGCAGGCCTATAACCCCAAATTTTCCTGCTTCTACTCGTTAGAGCTGCAGTAAAAGGAGTGTACCACCCTGCTAGGCCAGGATCCTAGAAATTAAATCTCTCTAAATCTTGAATAAAACCAAATAGAACTAAGTAGCAAAATCACGACTTCATGAACAAAATTCCCCTAATACATGACAATGGACACAAGCCATCAACAACTAACAAGATACGTGTGGATATTAAGTGTCCGCATGAGACAAAGAGAACAGGAAATGGTATTTGCCAAGCTCACAGAACAGAAATAAAGATACCAAATATCCAATACGCATTACAGGCAAAGCTGAGGAAATACAGGAAAAAGAAGGAGTTTCACCCAGGAGTGCCTGGTCCACACTTAAGGTGAAACTGTACGGAACAGGACCCAGCCTGGAAGAGAAAGGCACAGAACAACAAGTGAAAAAGCAAAGTACAGAGAGAGATGGGGATGACACAACGCTGGTTCCTTCCTGGCTAGGTGACGTACTTCTAGACATCATAAAAAATCAGAAGGATCTCTGTATATTGGAAAGGCTAAATAAGCAAACATTACATAAGTAAATAAGTAATAAGTAAATAGTAAAAGATAGCTAGAGAGCTCAAACACAATGCAGAGGGCTGGCATGAAAAAGCAAATAAGTATGACCTCTAAGGACAATCAGTGTCACTGCAAAGATCGGCAAGTGACTGAGAGACAATGCTGTGTAGGAAAGAACAGTCAAAACTGCAACTCAGAAGTTCTTTATCCGGATCACGGATGAGCAAAATACAGCAAAGAGTGAGGAAGGGCTCAGCGGATAAAGGTGCCTGCTGTACAAGCCTCACCACCTGAGTTCAATTCCCAGAACCCACATGAAGGTGAACAGAGACAGCCAATTCCAAAGCTGGCATGCACACACCCATACATGTGTGCATACATGTGTGCACACATGTCGACACATACATACACATAATAAATAAGGTCTATGAACTCAAAGAGGAAAAAAAATCCATCCAAAAAGACAGGGTTGGCCAGGCATGGGGGCACAGGTTTCTAATGCCAGCACTCAGAAAGCAGAGCCAGGGACAGAAAAATCACCACTAACTCAAGGCTAACTTGGTCCACACAGCAATTTCTGGACCAGCTCAAGCTAATAGTGAGACCATAAGTGAGCAAAGGTCTAGCACAAGGACGCATACGCGTAGCAGCAGAGCTTGGGAGGCCAAAGCAGGAGGAGGGTCTCAAGTTTAAGGCCAGCCTGGACTACATGAGCCTGAGAGGCTAAGGTAGAAAAAACAAGGTTGTTTAAAACAACAAGCAGTACCATACAGAGAAATAAAACGCATAAAGGTTGGAAGGTTCGACAGTGAAAAATAAAAAACTTTGAAGGAAAGTGGCAAAGACTGTGGAATATATGGAAAATAGAAACCTTGAAGAAAAATAAAATGAGAAACAAAACAAACACAATTAGAAGACTTCTGACATGTAAACAAAAGCATCTAAATGACATAAAAAAATATCAGAAGTCTGAAGAGTAAATGGCACCTGAGACACACTCACATAAAGCTGCACAAAAATAGACACTCAAACGCCTCATACAGAAGAAAAGTTAGACTGTTGTCAGACACTTTGTCCATCATTGGCACAAGACCCTGGACTGTCACACTTGCATGTCCAAGAAGAGCAAGTGGGAGCTAATGACTCCCGGAAATGGTTAACCCTGACCATCTGCTTGGCAGGATCTAGCATGACTGATGAGTGGGCGTGACTGAGCCATGACTGTGAGGGATGCTCTACATGAGCCTAACTGGGGCAGGCAAAGCCACTCTACATATGGCTAGCACCTGTCCCTGGGCTCGGGCCCTTCACTCCATAAAAAGGCGACAGTGAGCTGAGCACTAGCATTCATCTTTCTGCTTTCTGACTGCAGATGTGTATGACTGAGCAACCTCAAGCTCCTGCCGCATGACTTCCCTGTGGGCTCTCCCACAGACCTGTGAGCCAAAATAAACCCCCGTCCTTAGATTGGTTTTGTTTGGGTATTTTATTCCAGCAACTCGCAGAATAACCTAATACAGCCTCCAAACGTCAACAGTAAAGTCACAAGTAAACTGTCTCCAGCATTCTAGAACTTAGGGAACATAGTTCCACAAACTCTCCCCGAGACCCACTAGGAAACAAGCTTCAGAAACCCAAAATAGTGACATATACCTTGGCATGGGGACTGGTGACAAACATCACATGGAAACTTGTAGAATTAAGACTGGAAGATGATGGAGAGAAGATGGAGTGTAATAATACTGTATTGTGATGCTATAAATCCTCTGCAAATATTCTTAAAATAGTGGGCTAGAAAGTTAGACGATTTCTCTTTCCTTTTGTTTCTTTTATCAGCTGAGGTTGGCAGGGCCAATTGGCTTGGGGCAAGAAACATTTTTTGAGATCAAACTGGCTGTCACTGACAAACACATGACTGAGCTTATGGGGGTTAAAGAGTTGATTTACAACACATAACAACAAAAAGTGAGGGCTACACTTATTCAGTGAGTAGCATCGGAGGCAGTGAAATAAGGAAAGTGGGTGGGGTGGTCCAAACAAGAACCGTCCCTGTTGTGATGATTGTTTTTCCTTCTGACCCATGCTGCGGGTTGATGATTCATGAGACTCAAAATATATTTACAAATACCTAGGCCATATAGCTAGGCTGTTCTCCGAGTAGCTCATAACTTAAAATAAGCCATTTATACTAATCTACACACTGCCACATGGCCAGTTACCTTTACTCAGGTACCATGAGTCTGTCTTCCTCACATCTTCCTGGACAAATTTCTTGAGCCTGGCTCTATCTCAGAATCCTCTCTGCCTGATGTCCCACCTTCTACTCTACCTTCCTATAGGGCAGAGGTTTTTTAATTGGCATGTGTTGTATCCATACAATACACAAGATAATCTTTCTACAGCCTCCCCGCCCATAGTCTCATCTTTTTTTTAATGCTTAGTCATTAAGGAGTGACACCATTTGAAAGGATTAGAAGGACTAGTGTGGCTTTGTTGGAAGCGGTGTCACTGGGGGTGGGTTTTGAGCTTTGGAAAGCTGCTGCCAAGGCTGACAGTATGCAGCTCTCAGCTACTTCTCCATCGTTACACCTGCCACCACGCTCCCGGCCAAGGATGCGAACAGACTAAGCCTCTGAACCTGTAAGCAAGTCCCCAGTTAAATGCTTTCTCTTATAAGAGTTGCCGTGGTCAGCAGGGCAGTGGTGGCATGCACGCCTTTAATCCCAGCATTTGGGAGGCAGAGGCAGGCAGATCTCTGTGAGTTCGAGGCCAGCCTGGTCTACAAATCGAGTCCAGAACAGCCAAGGCTACACAGAGAAGCTCTGTCTCGAAAAAAAAAAAAAAAAAGAGTTGCCATGGTCATGGTGTCTTTTCACAGCAATAGAACAGTGACTAAGACAGTAAGAATGGACAATGTTTTACTGGACTGAAAATAAGAGGTGAGTACAGGTATATATGTGTATATGTATGTTACATATATATATATGTATATATATATATACATATACAAAATATAGCCATTAAATACAATGGAATGCCAACACAACATATATATACACATACATGTGTATCTGTGTATTTCCCAGTTAAACAAAACAAAACAAAACACATGTCTTTTTTTATCATAAGGAATACAATGGGGTCCACTGGCAGAATTTAAACAAATGCATGAACTAATAGCCTAAATGTGATTACTATAACGTGGCTATGTATGGATGTCCTTATCTTATAAAATGTATTCTGAATTACTCAGGAATGAGAGAGCCTATCTACCACGACCCTAATTGCTGAAAAACAGACAAATTGTAAGTGTGTAGAACAGAGGATGATTAGTCATAAAAGTTAGCCTGAAGCCTAACTTAAACATGTACAAAGTTCATATTGTTCAGGAGAGCCTTGCATGGCTTTATAGTCAGCATTCCTTAACTACAGGGATGTGTCCTAGAATGCTGTTAGGCAGCTTTACCATTGTGGGAACACAGAGTGTATTTTCCCAAGCCTAGGTGCAGCTCCGTACGTAAGTAAAATGTGTAAATGGGAAGAAAAACACATTAAAAATTCTAAACTGCATCTGGGCCCAGTGGCGCATGCCTTTAATTCTAGCCCTTGGGTGGCAGAGGCAGGTGGATCTCTGTGAGTTCAAGGCCAGCCTGGTCTAGAAAGTGAGTCCAGGACATCCAGGGCTCTGTTACACAAAGAAACCCTGTTTTGGAAAACAAAAACAAAGCAAAAAACTCTAAACTGTTTTTGACAATTATCCTGGTAGGTTAGTTCTGACTACATTCTTCTGAAACTGTTATGTGCACGATCCAGCACAAACAGAGAAAGAGATCCAGATGTAACTATGACGCCATAGTTTTCAAGAACCAGCACTATAGCTAAGGAAGACAGACATAGAGGCTGAAAACATTTAAGCAAAGAACTTCAAATGCTTACCTAGAACTGGAAGGGATGATACACACTCTTAAGCTTAAAAAAGACAAGATTCTAGCTAGGCACAGTGACCCAGGTCTTTAATTCTAGCACTCAGGAAACAGAAGCTGACAGATCTCTGTGAGTTCAACGTCAGCCAGTCACAAAACAAAAACAAAAACAAAAACAAAAACAAAAACAAAAACAAGCAGAACCAAACCAACCAAACAAAACAGACAGATGTGCACAGACAAACCCACAGCCACTATTCACTTCCTAACCCTTTGCTTTGAGTAGAACCCCAAACAATGAGCAACCTAGTGGTCGCAGTGTCCCTAGTCCCTGTCCCATGATGCTGAAACACCATTTTCCACAGAAAGGAACCAAGATTATAAGACACGGGGCTGACTCCAAATGTAGCATAGGAAATATACAGAGGAAGCTGAAACACTGTTATACCAAAGAGCTATGTAACTAAAGACCTATAAGACTCAGGAGCTTTATTCGCTTATTATAAAGGGGTTTCCACTGACCAAAGACCTCAAAAATAACAAGCAGCTGTCTGGGGAGAAAGAGAGCCAGTGTCTTTGCTTGAAAACAGAGCAAAGTAGCCAGGGGGAGGTATGTACGCCTTACTCCCAACGTTTGGTAAGCAGAGGCAGGTACATCTCTGAGTTCAAGGTCACCCTGGTCTACCAATTGAGTCCCAGGACAGCCACAGCTACATGGTGAGAACCGGTCTCAAACAACAAAACGCCAGCCAGGCAGTGGTAGCGCATGCCTGTAATCCCAGCACTCAGGGAGGCAGAGGCAGGTGGATCTCTGTGAGTTTGAGGTCAGCCTAGTCTATAAAGCGAGTCCGGGACAAGCAAGGCTACGACAAAGAAACCCTGTGTTGGCAAAAACAAAACACCAAAACCACCACCACTACCAACAAAACCAGACAAAAACAACCAAACCTCAGCCCGCACTTCCGAAATTAACTGAGTGCCTCTTTACAGAAGTATTTCAATTAAGAACGAAGCCGTTATTTGTAAAAGCTGTGGGGACAGAGAAAGAGTCATATTGGATACTAACACTGGCCACAAACATTCAGTCCATGGAGCTGAAGGTTGTGGTGGCTGTTCTCGGTTGTCAGCCTGACTGTATCTGGAATCCAGAAATGGAGGGCACACCTGTGATCCAGACCGTGCGGCTGAAGGACACAGCTGCTGACTGGGATCCCGAGGCACACCTTTAATCTCAGCCAGACCTCTTGCTGGACGCATGTGTAAGGACGATGGGAGAAGAAGCCACTTGCTTGCTCTCTGCCTGCTTGCCCTCGCTAGGCCAGCACATCCATTCCTTCACTGGCCCTGGAGCCGACTCCTTTGGGATTCCAGGTTATACAGAAGCCCAGCTGAGACACCCAGCCTCGTGGGGGACCAGCAACTACTAGATGCTTGGACTTCCCATTTACAGCTCAATAGATGAGAGAGAGAGAGAGAGAGAGAGAGAGAGAGAGAGAGAGAGAGAGAGAGAGAGAGACAGACAGACAGACAGACAGACAGACAGACAGACAGACAGACATATAGGTAGAGATTCGTTCCGTAAGTTCTGTGACTCTAGAGAACCCTAATACAAAGTGTCTCTCTTCATTGTCTCATTCTTAGCTAAAACATCATTCCTGATGTGCTAGACATCTGCACTAACAGCTGGATTACGGGTTGATGCTAAAATGGGCTTTATATGGCTGCTTTAGATTTTTCAGTAGTTACGATGAGAAATGAAAAATTTTCTGTAATTCTATGCACAGGAGCTCTCTCCCTAACAATGGCTGTGTGTGTGTGTGTGTGTGTGTGTGTGTGTGTGTGTGTCCATGCATGTTAAAGACACTCCTTGGATTCACTAAGTTAAAAATCAGCACAGGAGCTGGGAAAATGACTCAACCCATATGGGGGGAGGGGCAGGCGACTCATAACTGTCTGAACTTCAGTTTCATGGACTCTTAAAACTCTCTCTGGCCTCCATGGGTTCCAGTATGCACATAGCAATATAAACATATGCAGGCACACATATATATGAGTATATCTTTTTTAATTAAATAAATGAAATTGGGACAAATTCTACTATTTTGGAGCTCAAAATCCAGTCTTATTATCTTAAAAACGGAATTCGGAAAGCCTTTGTATAGCAATATGATAATGGGGGGACGCTGAAGCACGAGGGTCTCTGGGAGTTCCAGCCCAGCCTGATCTACATAGTGAGTTCCAGGGCAGCCAGAGCTATACAGAGAAACCCTGTCTCAAAAACAAAAACAAAAAACAAACAAACAAAACGGAAGGTAGGCTGGGAACATAGGTAATTTGGAAGAGTGCTTGCCTAGCATACATGAGGTTCTAAGTGTCCACAGATGTAGTGATGCACTGGAGAAGCAGAGGCAGGAGCATCAGAAGCTAAAGATCATCCTCAGCTGCCTATAGAGTTGGAGCTAGAGTCTATCTCAAAAAAGAAAAGAAAAAAGAAAGGAAAGGAAAGGAGGAAAAAGAAAAAAAGAAAGAAAATTGAACTATAGAAATTATATTATCATTGTTACACTGAACAGATACTTAATTCTCCCCTAGAATGTAAATGCCATGAAAAAAGATTCTGTCAAAAAAAAAAAAAAAAAGATTCTGTCATGTGACCACTTACTCCCTAGTTAGTACCTAACACTGTCGGAGGCTGGGGAGATGAGATGGCTCAGCTCTCAACTGTCTATAACTTCAGTTCAAGAGGATCCGATGTGCTCTTCCCACCTCTGAGGGCAAATGGGCACACATATGGTGAAGACGTATATGCGCAGGAGAAACATCCAAACACGTAAGATAAAATAAAAACAAACGCCCCATATTTGACCACGTCCCCTGAATGAAGAGGCCTGGTGGCACTCAGAGGAAGGACAGCAGGCTACCAAGAAGAGACTTGATACCCTATGAGCATATACAGGGGGAGGAGGTCCCCCTCAGTCACAGTCATAGGGGAGGAGAGTGGGGGGAAAGTGGGCGGGAGGGAGGGATGGGAGGATACAAGGGATGGGATAACAATTTAGATGTAATATGAATAAATTAATATATATATATATATATATATATATACATATATATATACAAACAAAATGCTACCTGGCACAGAGAAGTACGCGTTTGATAAGTAAACGCTCATTTAACTGAGAAAACTGCAGCTCAGCAAGGGGAACCGTGTATGCAAGGCACACTACGGTAAGTTCAAACCCAAACTCTCCTCAGCGCTTACCGTCTGAGCCGCTCCCAACCTAATGGAAGTTCGGAAGTCATTTCCTAACACTTAACTGGAGGATACAGAAATAATTGTTTTAAATGTTCTCATCGCTGAATTTTAATTAAGCCAATTAGGAAAGAGAATGGGATGATCTTAAAGGAACTAGGATGTATAATGATTCAGATGCACATGACAGTTTTAAAAACTGCTATGGGTTGCGGTGAGCCGGAAGGGGAACACTTCCAGTTTTGTATTAAATACAAAGTATCAGGAGAAAAACAGGTAGAAAAATACACATCATCTTTCACATGGGTGAAAATAAACTCAAAAGAATGTTTTAAATGTTTAAGCAGGTAGCATGTATGGGTTAAACCGTTCACTCATTACAGCGAATGCTTTTCTGTGGTTGTTTTCCATCATTTGATTCAAATGCTACCATGTTCTTAAAAAGAACAAGCAGAAAAATGTTCTTCTCTAAACAAAACAACAACAAAAAAAACTCTACTGGCCAGACACGGTGGTACACACATGCCCTTAATCTTACCTAGCATGTTAGCAATTGGTAGGTAGCAGCAGGTGGATCTCTGTGAGTTAATGGTCTACACAATGAGACTCTTGTCTCATTAAAAAGATAGAAAGAAGAAAGAGAGGAAGGAAGGAAGGAAGAAAAGAGAGAGGGAAGGAAAAGAAAAAACTATGCTTCAAACTATCCCCTACTTACTATAAAAAATCTAAAACAAAAAAAATTTTTTTTGTTTTTTGTTTTGTTTTGTTTTTTGAGACAGGGTTTCTCTGTGTAGCCCTGGCTGTCCTGGACTCACTTGGTAGACCAGGTTGGCCTCAAACTCCCAGCGATCTGCCTGCCTCTGCCTCCTCAGTGCTGGGATTAAAGGCGTGTGCCACCACGCCTGGCTCTAAAAATTAAAAGGATGTGCTCTGAGCCTTAAAACTGTATTGTAGTGGTAGTGTAACCTTCTACCAAGCATAAACCAGATCTGTTAAACAAACATGCAAACGGAACTCAAGCATGAACATCCGAAGTTTGTGCTAGTCAGTAAGCATACGGAGAAGAGAAGTCCCAAGCCAAACATGGAATGCAGGAACACCTTCCACCCATTTCACTATCAAGTTTTTCTTCAAGAAAATATCTTGCCAGTTCATTAAACTGTTTTACCAGATTTCCTTCTTACTTGATATAAAATTTTAAGACATCAAAATCCTGGAGGGTAACTAGAATTTAATATTGGGGTTTCTAGTTCATCATAATCATGGACGTGAAAACGCATTCTTTCTTTTGCCTCAGTACACGTAGATCCAAAAGACTGTCCAGTCATGTTCCTGAGCTATTAGCTTGGTAGTCATCTAGAATGGGTGAAATTCAGGAATAAAACTTCAACCAAAAGCTCCAATTTTTCTCATGAGCTATTAGCTTGGTAGTCATCTAGAATGGGTGAAATTCAGGAATAAAACTTCAATTCAACCAAAAGCTCCAATTTTTCTCATGAGCTATTAGCTTGGTAGTCATCTAGAATGGGTGAAATTCAGGAATAAAACTTCAATTCAACCAAAAGCTCCAATTTTTCTTCCCCCTCCTCCTCTTCCTCTTCTTCCTCCTCCTCCTCTTCCTTTTCCTCCTCCTCCTTTTACAATGTTCAGTTTCCTTACCTGACCCCCTTCTCCCTTGAAGGGTGGATGCAGGCAGCTAGGCAACAGCAAGACATGTTCACTTGAAGATATTGCCTTGATTGAAGCTTTGCTTCCAATTTTCTCTTATATAAAATCTTTATGCTGGGCACGGTGGTGCACGCCTGTAATCCCAGCACTTGGGAGGCAGAGTCAGATGGATCTCTGTGAGTTCAAGGCCAGCCTGGTCTACAAGGACAGCCAGGGCTTAGTTGCACAGAGAAACCCTGTCTCAAAAAACCAAACCAAACCAACAAAATCTTTATTAGGATCTTTCACGAATAGTCCAGATTTCCCCCTCCTCTGAGTTCTTAAATTGTTCCCATAAACATCTCCTGGGACTTCTCTGTGTAAAAGACATTTTTCACAGAACCAGTCATACTGTTTTATTTTGGGTCACATCAACTCTGTGGTGATATCTTCGTTTTGCTTATAATTAAAGCTTAGAATGGCTAAGTATCTTGTCCCTGGTTACAGAGCCAGCAGATAAAGTCTGCATTTGAACTGTTTTAGACAACTCCACAATTACACCCTACCACTTTATTTGATAATTACCACCCTTATATCTTTGACTTTCTCCCTTCCATTTCTTAATTTTCCCTACATCCATGACTTGCATAGCAATAATTATGTTGGTATGAAATAATTGTCAAATTATTATTTGGCAGTGTCCTCGTAGACTCACTCTAGCTGTTTACATGATAGAAACATGACCAGCTATAAATCTGGGCAGTTTTTTTTTTTCCTCTGTGTAGCCTTGACTGTCCTGGACTCGCTTTGTAGACCAGACTGGCCTCGAACTCACAGCAATCCATCTGCCTCTGACTCCCAAGTACTGGGACAAAAGGCATGCGCCACCATCACCCAGCTTAATCTGGGCACATTTTAAGGATTCTTAGATGATTACACTTGTAAAATAGAAAGGATAGTAACATTTAGTAGACGGTTTATATCAACTCATTTAGTCTTCAGAGTACCCAGGGTCAGTACACTGTTCTGACGCACAAATGAAAAGGCCAAGAACTTAGTCAAAATTGTCTAGGGTTACAAACCAGCTGGTGAGTGGCCAGGCCACCAAAGCCAGGTTACATTGCCTAGAGTAGCTACTACTTCACTGTTAAAACTGTCCCTCCAGGACCAGATGACAACTAATTGAAATATACCTACATAGCAGAAGGGATCCAAGAATAATTCCTGCCAATGGTTTCTTGAATATGACCCCCAAAGCCCAGACAACATAACAAAGATTGACAAATGAAACCAACTACATAAAGCTCAAGTCCCGCCCCCTGCCCCCATGACACAATCCACAGGGTAAAAAGATGACTTATACAACAAATGAGAAGATTTGTAAGCTATAGATGACAAGGGGTTAATGTCCAGAATACATAAAAAGCCCCTATAACCCAATATCAACAAAAACAGCCACTTGTTGTTGTTAGGGGGTGGGGGAGGGGAGGTTGAGACAGGGCTTCTCTGTGTAGCCCTGGCTGTCCTGGAACTAGCTCAGACTGACTTTTAACTGGGCAAACAACTTACAACATTTCTCCAAAGAATATACAAATAGCCGAAAACACTTTTAAAAAAACGTTCAACATCATTAGTCACCAGGGAAATGCCACCAAAACTACAGGTATCACCGAATAGTCACTAGATTAGCCACTATCAAAACAACAGCTGGGCGGTGAAGGCATACACACCTTTAATCCCAGCACTGGAAAGCAGAAGCAGGCAGATCTCCGTGACATTAAGGCCAGCCTGGTTTACAGAGTGAGTTCCAGGATGGCCAGAGATATACAGAGAAATTCTGCCTTGAAAACCAAAACTGGGAGTGTCGTGTTGTACCAGACACTGGGAAACTGGAACCACGCATACTGTTGTACAAAATGGCACAGCCGCTCTGGAAAACAATGTGGTCGTTCCTTAAAAACCCAAATTAGAATTACCATATGACCCAATAATCCCACTTCTGGGTATGTATGCAGAACTGAAAGCAGGCTTGTAGACACTCATGCTCATTGGTGCATTAGTCACAACAGACAAGAGGTGGAAGGGCACCAAACACCCACTGACAGCTGAATGAATAAGAACCAATGATGGCTGGTGAGAGGGCGCAGACCTGTGTTCAGTCCCTACATTTCCCTACACGCAAGTGTTCTGATCTCCACGCATGCGTGCGCGCGCGCACGCGCGCGCGCACACACACACAAATACCCCTCCAAAAGAAAATGTGATGTTTGTGTATGTGCACAGCTACACCTATGCACACATGTGCATAAATAATGGAATATTATTCAGCATTTTTTAAAAAGGAAATCTGTCAAATGTTGCAATATGGATGAAATCTTAAGTTATTAAGTGAATAAGGCAGGCACACAAAATCAAATTCTGTATGATTTCACGTAGATCGGGTACCTAATTAGTCTAATCCATGAAAACTGACAGTAGAAAGGTGGCTGCCAGGAGACAGAGAGTAAAGGTGACTATTTAACTGGGACCATTTTTGAGGGTGTAGGATAAAAAAGTACAGATCCTATGGTGCACAACGTGAAAATACTTAATGCTACTAAATTGTACACCTGAAAATGATTCGAATGATACTTTGTTTTGTTTTTGAGACAGGGTTTCTCTGTCTGGCCTTGGCTGTCCTGGACTCAATTTGTAGACCAGGCTAGCCTCGAACTCACAACGATCCGCCTGCCTCTGCCTCCCAGAATGCTGAGATTGCAGATGTAAGCCACCGTGTCCAGCTAGAACGGTAAATTTTATGTCGCACTTTTTACATGAAAATTAACTTTCCTTTCACTATATTTTCCTGTCCTAACCCAATACTAACAAAAAAAATAAAGTGAAAAGCAGCAGAGATAAAAGGTTTCAACAATTAAAAAAAAAAATGAATCAAGAAAACAAAAGTCAAGCAGGGGCCCTGCTTACTAAGTTTCTTCTTAATTCTCTTAACCTAGAAATACTTTAAACCAGTAATTGTCATCCCATCGGCAAGGCAAAACGGTAGTAGTTAAATTAGGCCTTTTGGAGATTAAAACTCAGCTACTACTCTGACTTTACCACTTATTGTACGACCTTGGGCAAGGTATTTTTCATTCATTCATCCATTCATTTGTTCGTTTGCCGAAGTAGCCGCTCTTGGTCAAGTAACATGGGACTTTTCTGAGCAATACAGGGGAGGGGGGCGTCTTATAAAATACTAGGCACAACTCTTGGCGCTTTGTGAATGTTGTGTTGACTGTATGCTCTCAAAGCCTAGAGTTAGACAATGAATAAGGTGAATTAAAGTAGGGTAAGTCCATTGCCTACTCTTCAGCAATGTACAGAACTTGAGGGTACTTATGGTGTCACACCAAATCAGCCACTATTTAGGAATCATTAATAACTTCACCATCCCTGTCGAAAGTGGAGCTGTCTTGTAGGGGACTCGCTCCCTCTCCCTGGGAAAAGCAGTGTCATCTAAGGTATTAGAAGATACTTAAGGAATAGCTAGCTACATACAGAGCCCGGGGATGCTGAAGCCCGATAAGCCTCTGGAGTCCCCGCTCCTGTCACTTCATAGGGGCCTAGGCTGTCCTGGGAAGGGGACCCGTCACCCAGCACCCCGCAGCACCCCGCCGCTGTCCCCGAGGGCTGGAGCAGCCGCGGCCGGCAGGGCGGAGGGCGGGCGCGGGGACCGGGGTCACGCGGGGGCCGGGGCTCACCGCGCGCGGCCGGCAGCGGGTACAGCTTCTCGGCCTTCTGCAGGAAGCGCTGGGCCTTGTCGCGGTTGCCGGCGCTCAGGGCCTCGCGAGCGATCTGCACGCATTTCTCCGCCTCGTCGCGGTTGCCCTCCATGGCTCGCGCCTGCCTGGGTGTCCGCGGCCGCGCAGCTGCGAGGGGGGCCCGCCGCGGAGGAGGCGAGGCTGCCGGGCGGGGCGCGGCGCGGCACGGCGCGGGGAGGAGCGGGCACCGCGGCGGCGGCCCGGCGACGGGCAGCCTCGCAGCTCCGCCTCCTCACGGCCGCCTCCCCGCCCCCCCCGCGGCCGCAGCGGCGCCAGCCGCGTCCCTCCCGGGCCTGGGCGAGCTTACCCAGCCGAAGCGGGTACCCGGGGAGGGGAGCGGGAAGACTAGGGACCCCGGCCTCGGCTGCAGACCCGAGCCTGCCTTCCGCGCCATCGGGTCGGGGACAGGGCCCCTCACTATCAGTTGATTCCTAAGGACCCGAGGCCCCGCCTCTGGGCTCATAGGTATGGCAAGGCCCCAGGCCTCCGTTAGGGGCAAAGACTGAGGCATGGATCCCATAGAAAGTTCCTGTGTCTAAGCTGTGGAACCCCCAACCCTTACTAGGGGTTTCCCTGCCCCTCTAGGCCACACTCCTGACTCACAACTGGGCTACCCAGCAGGTATAATGCAGCTCTTTTGTTTAGTTATATCAGCTGTAATGCTGTAAACATAAAGCAGGAAGCAGTTCTTTCACCTACATAGGCTGCTTAGCACCTTGTTTGTTTTGCTTCAGGAAGTACCATGCATGCACATCGCTGCTTTAGTTTCAGTAAGGGGAAAGGAGACAATGTATACCAACAAGCCTGATCGCTATCTAAACCCATGTTCCCCTGGTCCATGCACTCCCAGTGATTAGCGTTTCTCTTGTGTCTGGTCAGTGAGAGCACGCTTATCTTCCACATTCCAAATTCTTTCTGTGGAGGTAGTTTCCTTATACCCTGAGGGTCTGTGTGTACCCGACCAGCTGTCCCACCTTAGGATATTAAGTGTCTTCCATTACTGTTAACTGTACAAAGGACAAACATCTGCCACCTCCAGCTTCTGCCTAGGTTCTAAGATACTAACAGTTCATTATTCGAAAATACAAACCCCAAAACACTGTGTTATGACTTGGATCTTGCAAAGACATGTACTTGTTGCTGAAGAGAACTAAGAGACGAGTCCCAATTATTAGGCAAGTTTAAAACTAGTTTGGGATATGACCTTTATTGAGCTCATCCACGAGAGAGTGGAAATAATGTCTGTACAAAACCAAATGTTTGTTACTATAACTTCTGCATCACAATTAAAATCCAAACAGTTTTAAAAACAGTCAACTCAATCAAAACCCACTACTTCAGAATCAATAGCTTCTTTGAAGCCACAGTAACACTTAAATATGGTTAAGACTCGAATGCAGAAATTTGGTTGGCTGGAAGGCTAATTATGCCTCCAATTTGCTCAAATAGAATTACAAAAAGGCAAAATCGTGTTTTTCACAGAGATACAGTCCACTGGAATCACCAACACTGGACAGTTGTTAAGAATATTTAGAGTCCTGAGATAGTAAGGAATCCAGGCATCCTTAGACGGTCTTCTGTTGTCCTTTCTTCCCAATCAGAGATTTGTGGATGTGTGGGATGACACCTAGGAGAGTGGCAGGAATTAATCAATTCTTGCTGAAACATTTTTAACAGTACACGGAACCAAAGCAGGTAACTCTACAACTCGGAAGGCCATAAAAACATTTAAGTTCAAATAGAAAGTAAAACTTAAATTAAAAAGCAAATACTCTTAGCAAAAACTGAATGGTGTAAAATAAACGTAAACCAAATTTCGCTAAGACCACTATGATTTATCAAAATACACTAAATTGCCCTTTTAGAAGCAATGGAAATTTAAAAAATATTCTTAAATGGAATGTAATGAGTTTTAGTAATGACATACCACCACCAGCAATTGTAGCCTTGATGAGAGAATCCAATTCTTCATCTCCACGAATAGCAAGTTGCAAGTGACGAGGGGTAATACGCTTTACCTTTAAGTCTTTTGATGCATTTCCTGCCAATTCAAGTACCTAAAAGGCAAAATCTGATGATCAACCTCCCAACGTAATTTCCTCAAGATCCACCAAGCTGACCAAACCTCAATGATCTTTATCTACCAACTGTTGTCAACCCCCCCCCCAACTACCCGAATGACAAAATCATGCAAATTATGCAAAGGATAGAAGGGGCACGCAACTGCATTTGCAAGAGCAGCAAAGTCTGGCTCAGCAGGATCCTTAGCTGAACACTAGCTCCCTCTAGCGCTCGCTCGGTCTGCGCGCCGAGCTCAAGGCTTGGGAGTTTTCTTGCATCACTTTCCTCCTTCCCTCTCGCCACTTTCCCCCCGCCCCCCCAAAAGCTTTTCCAGATCACAGGCGTACTCCCGTTTACCTCTGCGGTGAGGTACTCCAGGATAGCTGCGCTGTACACAGCAGCGGTCGCACCCACACGCCCGTGGCTGGTTGTCCTAGATTTCAGGTGTCGATGAATACGGCCCACAGGGAACTTGATTTTTATGCACACAAACAAAAAAAAAATGCACAAAGATAGATTCAAAGATAGGAAGACGATGTGCGCGCGAAAGCCAAGGAAGGACGGTGGTGCACCAACGCGCCCTGGTAGCAACACATGTGATCGACGACCCCCCACCACCACCACACACCCCCAATATTCACTGCCTCCGTAGGCCGAGTCGCGACACATCACCCACGCAATGATGGAACACCCATGCAGGGCGCCGACAAACAAGCAAGGGGGGTGCATAAAGGCCCGGTCACCCGACTGCGGCAGCAAGCTACCTACCTGCAAGCCGGCTCGCTGCGAGCGGGAAACCGCCTTTGTCTTGGCCTTTCCGGAGTCCTTTCCAGCCTTACCGCCAGCCTGCCGCGCCGCCGACGCCCGCGAGCCCGGGAGGGACGGAGAAGATAGAATTACCAAGGCGGGCGCGCCCCTCCCCCACCGCCGCCGCGTCCAGGAGGCAAGCGCGCGCTCTCTGCCCGCCCTGGGTCCCCGGGCCGCCCCGCTCGCCCCCGCCCTCGCCGACCCCTGCCGCGCGCCCGCCGCGGTTTGCGCGCCCCCGCGCCGGCTCCCAACTGCGCCGAGCGCGCGCGCGCGCGCCACCCAACCGTCGCCTCCCGTCCGGAGCTCCGGGCTTAAAAAAAAACACCTCCCTCCGCTAGTCCCGATCCCGTCTCCGTACCCTCCCACTCGCCGCCGCCTCACCCCAAGCCCCGGGGACGGCAGCCCCGCCCGCTCGAAGCCCGCAGCCCGCGGCGGCCCCGCGTCACCCACACGTTACCATCTCGGACTGCGCTGAAGCTCGGACGAGCGAGAAAGAGACGAGGCCAGGCGGACGCACAGCGAGATCCCGGCGCCCACTCCTCCGTCGTACCGCGATTCAAACTGCGCCGTCTCCCGCCTTCCTCGCGCCCTTTATACTGCAGAATGTTCCCTCATCCGGGCACTCGGCTGGCTCGGCCCACCAATGGTTGCCGCCCGCCTTCGGGACGCGTCCTTGAGGTTCCAGCCAATGGGAGAGCGAGGAGCGGAGTGGAGGGGCGGGCGCTCGCGAGCTCGAGCGGTGATTGGCGCGCGCGGGAAGGGTGGGGGAGGCGGCGGGACGGGACCGGGAGAAGAAGGGCGCCGCGGCGGGAGGGCAGAAACAGAGCGCTGCGCCACCGAGAGAGCGGACGGTGGCGTCACGTGCCTGGAGGGCGGAGCTGAAAGCCTGGGGAGGGGCGCGCGCTGGCGTCCTCCCCACCGCAGCCTCCGCCTCCCGTGGTGCTCTGGAGGCCACGTGAGCTCTGCTCCGGGTCTAGCGTGGCCCTTCGCTGACCACCTCGCAGTTTCCATCCTGCTTGGCGCATTATCTCCGCACGTCTCGGCTTCCTTCCGGACTCCTCCTTTCTGACAAGCGGCGTCCAGTGAGAAGAGCTCAGGTCGTCCCCTGTTTGGTGAACCACTTCCCTGATAGACTGTCTCTTAAGCCTCCCCACCCCCTTCAGAGGTTGATTGTTTTTCATCTTCCTCCACGTCTTTTCTCACCTCTTCTGACGCCTCACCGCTCATCCTGTCTCATAATAACAGTGGGGCCAAGTAACCTTGGTGATAACAAATAATTTTGTCTACACACAGGAAGCTTAGGATGAAACGCTATGATAATGAAATCATCAGCCGTATTTTTGGCAGAGACTCCACACAGCAATGGGATGCACCTATAGCCTACTGTCTTAAGTTGATTTATTGAAACATCAAAGCTATTATGTGTCAGCTTTCTCACACTAAACATTTTGCCACTTGACAAATGTTGGTAAATGTCAGTGGGGTAACTGTAACATGATTCACAAGCAGTTACAGATGGTTCATGTAATCCATTACAAACGCTGGGCTAAAAAAGAAAAAAAAAATAGGGCTACACATGGTACTGTCCTGATGCCAGCCACTTAGAAACGCAGTTAGTGGGTCAACAATACCTGTGTACATCACTAGCTGCTTGATCCAAATCTTTCATATTTCTAGTACTTAGTAACACTTTTAAATTAAACAACATTGTGTGGCCTTGTGGGTTGGTGCTCTTGCCTTGACGATTTTGTGGAGATTGGTTGAGAACTTGAGTTTTCTCTTTCCAGGGCACCAGGAATGGAACTCAGGTTGTTCCATTTTACCCGTTGAGTCATATTGCCGGCTCAACAGTACATTGTACCTTTTATGTAATTAAATAGTAATGTGAAGAGAACTTTGAAGCATAAACTCCACTTTATTGTTTGGAAGATCCCCCCCCCTCCCCCAGATAGAGTTTCTCTGTGAAGCCTTGACTGTCCTGGACTCACTTTGTAGACCAGGCTGGCCTCGAACTCACAGTGATCCACTTGCCTCTGACAACCACGCCCGGCTTCAATTTGGAAGATTTTTATGAAATGAGAGCCCCCTAATACCAGGAGATTAATGCTAGAGAAAAGGCCCCCAACAATCTTGACAGCTTATTAGAACTAAAGAAACAGAATGATGTCATCATATCACAAGAACAAACAAAAAAACCTGTGACTCTTCTTTGAGCCCAGCGCCCGGTAGGCTGCATCAGGGAAATCACCAGAAGGCCAGTCTACGTCTACAATCAGATATTCTATCTCAAAACCTTAAGGACTTGCCTGCTATAGTGGAAGCAACCCACATCCTGAGCTCCACCCTCAGGGAGCAGAGGCAGCTGGATCTTTGTGAGTGATCTACTCAGTCAGCTCCAGGACACCCAGGCCTGCAGAGTGAGATCTTATCTTAAGATGAAAAACAAAAACCCCGGTGGTGGTGCATGCCTTTAATCCCAACACTGAGGAGGCAGAGCCAGGCTGATCTCTGAGTTCAAGGACATACTGGTCTACAGAGTGAGTTCCAGGATAGCCAGGACTAAACAGAGAAACCCTGTCTTGGAAAACCAAAAAAAAAAAAAAAAAAAAGTATAGAGCCAAGCCCAATAAGGCAGTTAACCTTGGATTCTGATGAGATTTCCTGATGTTTACTTCACAGCATCAGTGGATTTGTATAAGCTTTTTTGCTGTGAAATCCAGCTAAAGGATTTTTAAGCACAGTCTTATACGGTTGAGTTCAAACTTGTGGTCCTCATGCCTCTGCATTCTCTATGCTGAGTTCATAGGTGCATACTACTGTGCTTTTCCAACCTCCACACTACGTGTTTTCACACAGCTGTTAGAAGATTAAGGAAAAAGGTATGCAAAGTACATGATAGCTTGTGCTTGACACACAGCAAATGCTCAAATAAACAAATATTCTATAAGCATAATGTGGAAGGAATGGTTTGAAAGAGAAGCATACTGGTAGGCTCTTTTATTTATTTATTTATTTATTTATTTATTTATTTATTTGTTTTTCGAGACAGGGATCTCTGTGTAACCTTGGCTGTCCTGGCTCGCTTTGTAGACCAGGCTGGCCTTGAACTCACAGCGATCCGCCTGCCTCTGCCTCCCAAGTGCTGGGATTAAAGGCATGCACCACCACGCCCGGCTGGCTCTTATATTTAAAGCTTGGTCCTCAGTGGGACTGATTGGGAAGGACTAGGGGGTGTGGCCTTCTTGGAGGAGGTGTGTCACTGGAGATAACTTTGAGGTTTAAAATCCTTTAGCAGAGCTTAGTCTCTCTGAACCTGCAGAGCAGGATGTAAGTTCTTAGCTCCATGCCTACCTGCCTGTTGATCAGAGACTAAACCTCTGAAACTGTAAGCAAGCCTCCAATTAAATGCTTTCTTTTATAAGTCTTGCTTTGGTCATGATGTCATGATGGTAAAGTAATTTATATTCCTAATCTGTTTTTCCTGACTAGTACTTTTGCTCCTTTTGATGTGGAAATATCAAGCTGAAAGGCCACACAAAGTATGCCAGTGTGGTTAAATAAAAAATGTCACCCGTAGTCTTGGGCATTCAAACACTTGGTCCAAGTTTGGAGCTTTCGGTGGTGCAGCCTTACAGAGGAAGTATGCCACTTGGAACAGACTCTGGGATTAAAAGCTTCACCCTGCTTCCGTCCAGTTCACTCTCTGTTTCATGCTTGCAGTTAAAGATGTGAGCTCACAGCCTCCCTTTCTTCCTGCCATCCCTGCCATTTGCTTCTATGCCTTTCCACCCCAATGGACTCTTAGCTATTGGAGCTGTAAGTCAAAGTAAACTCCTTATATAAGTTGCCATGGTTATGGTGTTTATCTCAACAACAGAAAAGTACCTGACAGAGATGTTGGTACTGTAAAAAACCTAACCATGTTTTGGTTGGTTCGTTGGTTGGTTTGGGTTTTTGGTTGGTGTTTTTGTTTTTGTTTTAGGACTTTGGGACTTTGGACTACAGTGATGGTGTGGTATAAGTAGAGCTTAGTAGATCATCATCGTAGTGGGAGCGTGGAAGATGGTAGTGCTGAGAGCCGTGCTCATGTGGAATGCCTGCCAAGGAGAGCTGCATCCATGGAATGGAGCCAGCCCAAGGAAGAGCTGTGTTCTCTAGACGGCAAAGCTAGAGGGGTGGAGCCTTTGATACCAGAAATAGAGCTACGATTTGGTATTTGCCCTGTTGAGTTTGGTCTTGCTTCAGCCCAGTATTTCCTCATTCTGTTGTTAACCCCACTGGGCAAGAATAAGACCACTACCACAATTTTTGAGCCAAATTTGAAGTAAGCTTTATTAAATACTGGCCAGGACATGGACCCTAACCAGGTCCATACTCTGGATTTCCAGATTATGGCTGCAAATTGCATTATAAAAGCAAACCCCACCTTTGTCCAATGAGGCATACTTCTGCCTGCATACCTCCTGCCTGTTTGTGATCAAGCATATCCCGTGCAGTTGGACCAGTCAAGCTCATTTACAGAAGTAAAAACACATGGCTTGTTTGTTATCTTCCATGAACAACAGCTGGCTTCCAGTATTCCAGGACGTCATCTGTCCTTGGCCAAGTGGGACTGTTGCACGATATTTTATCACACCATGAACCCTGAGATTGTGTTGTTTACTGGAAAAACCTGTGTCTAATTGTGGTATGGCTCAGCCCTAGCACACACCTTTAATCCAAGAGCTTTCTTCTTGAATGTTGTAAATAGGATTAAATAAAGTCAACCATAGGACAAGAGGCAGAGCAAGCAACCAATTGGCAGTGATGAACATAAGGAAAACAAAAACAGGCATAGGAAAAGGAAGTCAGGAGGACAGATAGAGAGACACATAGGAAGTAAGAGGGAGGAAGACTCAATATGAGGGGTGTTTGAGATGGTGTGGAGAAGGAAAGCCCTTCTTTTGGGACCTGTTGTCTGGCTCCTGAGTCTTTATTGGTAAAATCAAAAGATTTAGGTTTTGTTTAAAACAGCATGGGGCTTACAAGCTAGAGGCATTTTTGTTTTATAGATCTCTTAAACACAATAATGTAAACTTAAAACATCATAGTGTCCCTACTTCCCTCTTTTGGAATGGTAATGTGTTCTCTATACCATAGTATGTTAGAAGTATGTAATTTGCTTTTTAATTTTACAGGGTGTTACTATTAAGAGATTGCGTTGAGTCGTAGAAGAGACTTTGGGCTTTTAAACTCTGTTGAGACTGTGAAAGACTATGAGACTGTAAAAGTTGGACTAAACATATTTAACATTATGACTTGTCCACAAGCCTATGGGAACCAGGAGGTGGGATGTTGTGGTTTGAATGAAAATGGCTCTGTCTTAGATAGGTTTCTATTGCTATGATAAAATACCACAGCCAAAGGCAGTTGGAGAGGAAAGGGTTCACTTCAGTTTACAGTTCATACTCAGTTATCCAAAGAAGCCAGGGTAGACGTTCAAGGCAGGAACCTAAGGCAGGAACTGATACAGAGTCTGTGGAAGAGTGCTGCTTACTGGTTTGCTCTCCATGGCTTTTTAATCTGCTTTCTTTTCTTTCTTTCTTTCTTTTTTGTTTTGTTTTGTTTTTGTTTTTCGAGACAGGGTTTCTCTGTGTAGCCTTGACTGTCCTGGACTCACTTTGTAGAACAGGTTGGCCTCGAACTCACAGCGATCTGCCTGTCTCTATCTCCTGAGTGCTGGGATTAAAGGCATGCACCACCACGCCTGGCTCAGTCTGCTTTCTTATAGAACCCATGCTCACCAGCCTAGGGTTGGCATCACCCACACTGAGCTCCACATCCATCACTAATTAAAATGCACTGTAGACTTGCCTACAGGAGGCATTTTGTCAATTGAGAGGTTTTTTTCCCAGATGACTTTAGCTTTGTCAATTTGTCATAAAACTAACCAGCACAGTCCCTCAGAGTCTCGGGCATTTGAACACATGGTCCAGTTTGGTAGCACTGTTAGGTGAGGTTTACATAGTGTAGCCTCATTGGGGGAAGTATGCCAGAGGTGGTGGGCTTTTGAGAGCAAAAGCCTCATTTCACCTCCAGTTTGCATTCCCTGCATTTTGCTAGTCTTTGACCATGTGAGTTCTCTGCTTCCTGTTCCTGCAGTCATGCCTATTACTTCCTGTTTCTGCAGCTTGCTCTTATGCCTCCCTGACAAATGGACTCTAGAACTGTAAGCCAAAATAAACTCTTTCTTCTTTAAGTTGCTTTGGTCACTGTCTTTTGTCACAGCAGCAGAAAAGTAACTCATACGTGCACAACCGAGTCACTTAGCCTCCCGGCTAACGCACCAAATTAGGTTCATACAGTAATAAAAGCTTTGCTTTTCTTTCAGAGTAGAAGACAACATTAGCTTGTCCTCTATTCACAGTAATTGTGTGGTGATGCCCCACTCCCTCTCCTGGGCTGGAAAAGGTCTGGTGCAAATGTACACTATTTACTGTAGTTGTGATTTGATAATGCATGTGTATATGTGTACATTGCTGAGTGCCATACCAATTCTGTAGTGTTTGGTGCTGAGGACCAAACCTAGAGCTTCCCATGTGGTGGGCAAGTACTCTACACAGATACAGTCCCAACCCCACAACTACCGGTGTAACAAATTCTCTTACCACAAAAATATAAACTAATAGGAAGTAGATAGTCTCATGGTTACATACTTTAACAGCTTTCTCCTAAAAAACAGAAACAAACAAACTAACAAACAAAGCCAGGCTTTCTATTTGCAGTAACTATGTTCTCTCAGGTGCCAGCATTGTCCTTAGCGTTTTTGTATAAAGAATTGGAGATAATACCACACTTGGAAATTGTAAATTTCTCAACTACTTCTTGATGGAAATGCCTATTTTTAAGAAGAGAGGAACAGATTCCCAAGCTATTTCAAAGGACATTAACATTTATAGACAATGGCAGAATTTCCAACCAGAAAATTCATGTCAGAATTTTGATTCTTTTAGGACATAGGGTGGGGCACTTTAAGGACTCACTCATCTGTCACTAACTGAATTCCAACATGTGATAAAATAAATACAAAATGTTGACTGAGAATAAAAGAACTAGACAGCTGCTCACCTTGTTCATGGCCTCAGGTAAAGCATGATTTCTGCGTTTTTAAATAGCTCAAGAGTCAGATAAGCCAACACTGTGGATCTGTGGAGAGACTTAAGTAAAAATATCAACATCCACATGACAGTAGCCATAGCTTTTCCAGATTTCCCACATAAACATACTTAAGAGATGCCTTGGGCCTTAAGGGAACCATTTCATTCAGTAGTTAAAACTATAGCCATGTGTGTATAACACACTTCTCCTGACTACAGATGTATACAATTCACAAATGCAGGCCATAAGTTGTAAAAAGATGACCAGCGAAATCTACCATGTACACTTGCATGTCAGGGAAAAAAATAGAGATTACGGACTCGATTGTATCCTTTTAATTTTTAATGCTTATTATTGTTTTCTTAATTTTATTTTTAATCTATGTATGGGAGCATTGCCTGCGTGTATGTTTGGATACCATGAATATTCCTGGTACCCACGAAGGCCAAGATGGCACTGAATCCCTTGGAACTAGAGTCATAGATGGATGTTAGCCACTCTGTAGATGCTGGGAATTGAACCCAAGTCCTGTGGAAAAGCAGTCAGTGCTTTTAGCTACTTACCTGTGCCTCCAGCCCCCCTCTGAAATGTCATTTAACTCAATAAAAGTGTGGTGGTGGTGTACACCTTCCGATCCCAGCACTTAGGAGGCAGAGGCAGGCAGATCTGTGACTTGGAGGTGAGCCTGGTCTACAGAGTAAGTTTCAGGACAGTCATGACTACACATAGAAACCTTGTCTTGAAAACCAAAAACAAACAAAAAAAGTTAATTCCAGGCCAGCAGGACAGCCAGGCCTACACAAAGAAACCTTGTTTTGAAAAAACAAAACAAACAGAAGATTTAACGCAGTAAAAAAAATCATACCAGTTTTAGAATTTTTGGACATTTACTGTTTTAACAAAAATGGTCTTTCCTCCTCGTGATATTTTAATACTATTGTGGATATATATTAATGCTAAAATCTAGGAGTTTGGGATTTAGGAAAATATGTCTATGCATTGACATTTTCTTAAATAAGATCTTAATCGTCTATATTATATTTTATAGCTTTTCTCCAGATGATTTAACAAACCATGTGTACAATATTCACAAACAAAATAACAAGATGATTGTAGATTCTTAAACATGTTTTGATTGTTCTGTTGTCTCCTTTTGTCTCCATATGATCAAGATGGAATACAGAGACATACATTATAGCATAGGATATGTAACATTCCCCAGTAGTGGAAGACCTGACAGCACCAGATTGCCTCTGGCAGCCCGTTAGGTTCAGCAAGGCAGGGCTAGCCAGTTGTTCTATGTCAGGCAACCTGCCAAGCAGTTGCAGCTCGAAGACAGGACATACTGGTGTAGGTCCTTCCCTCGGTCTAGCTGAGAAGATCAGACGAGGAGGAAATTTCAAACAATGATTCAGTCATTAAGACCATATTGATAAGACTACTACACTACTGCAGAATAAAGACTTGATTGGCTGCCAAGGACAGAACCACTAGTTTATAGAACAGCAAATGGAGAGGGGTCTTTTTGAAGACCATTTAACTGGATTAGGGTGGCTGGAGTGCAGGCTGGTCAAGGAAGTGGCAGTTGGAAGGTAGGTGTGGCAGAGATTTCCCCCTTGTAATATAAATTGCCAAATTATCATGTGCTGTGTATACTTACTGAAGGCTGACTCTGACAGCAGGCAAATACGTCTTGTTTCAAGTAATCCCCAAGTCTCTCTTGCCCTAGAGCAGACTGGTCCCCTGGCCCTCTAACAGAGAAAGGAGAATGATAAACAAAGGCTACTAAAACATCAGTGCTTTCGGAAACAGCCAGAAGGCAAACGATTACTGGAGAAGTTACTACTGTGTGTCCCATGGTATAAACATGCTTGTATGGGGTCAGGAACCCTGAAGGTTATCCAGAGAACGCCCTGCTGTGAAAGCATGGCTCCACCCTCTTATTCAGAGGACGCAGAAACCTTTACTTTTATTAAAAGCTTCAGGCACTATAGCTGGGCAGACACTGTAAAATGTTCTAACCTGGCAATTCTGGCCTGACCTACTTCCTGCCATATGACCCATTACAAGCTCTGGCACCTGCTTCTTCATCTGAGTTCAGACTGCAACCTCTCCCTGCCTCTTTCTGGTTCCCACCCCAAACCCCCG
The DNA here is from genome assembly GCF_964271855.1 of Acomys minous. Lineage (NCBI taxonomy): Eukaryota > Metazoa > Chordata > Mammalia > Rodentia > Muridae > Acomys > Acomys minous. The sequence continues at coordinate 92,515,949 of NC_140496.1, read as the reverse complement.
ACTCTAGGCTTGGAAGTTCTGCCTTTTCCTTTCCTGCCCTGGATGTCCTGCAACTCTCTGTAGACCAGGCTGGCCTTGAACTCACAGATATCCCTAGTGCTCTGCATCCCGAGTGCTGGGATTAAAGGTATACACTACCATGCACAGCTAAAGATGTTTTATTTTGTTCTGGGTTTTCAGTTTTGCGGTTTTTGAGGGTGGAGTTTCTCTTTCTTTCTTCCTTCCTTCCTTCCTTCCTTCCTTCCTTCCTTCCTTCCTTCCTTCCTTCCTTCCTAAAGAGACAGGGTTTCTCTGTGTATCCCTGGCTGTCCTGGAACTTGCTCTGTTGAGCAGGCAAGTTGACTAGGACATAGGATGTCTTCATCCATTGTTTGCTATTATAGAAAAATGCCTGAGATTGAGTAATTTATTTTTGTTACTATTTTAAGTTAGTATACAAGTAATGAGTTTGTTATTTTTCATTTTAAAAAAATTTGTTGACAAACTCTTCTTTCAAGGGCTGGCTTTCAATAAATTCATCATGATACTTTTGCACACTAATTATATACATATATATGGGATTTTGCTTATATTCAGCCCCCAACTGCTCTCCATATGTGTCTTCCTCTAAAATGCTTACAGTTCTAGAAGCTGGGAAGATGAAGATCAAGACTCCAGGATGTTAACCTAGCTGGTGAGAGATTCTTTTTATAGTACCAAGTTGGTGCCACCATGCTGCATCCCCTGGGAGGCAGGTGCACTGTGTCCAGGTGACAAGGAGTGAAAGTGGATGACCTTCCTCGGTAAGATGGTTCATAAGTGCATCTGATCTTATCCTGAGCGCGGATCCCTCACGACACAGCACTTCCCCCTGATGCACAGGGGACTGTTTAAATTGATTTCTGGTGCTGTAATAAAATGCTAACCCAAACCAACTTGAGGGAGGAAAGGGTCTCTTTGGCTTTGACTTGCATGTCACAGCTCATCATTAAGGAAACCAAAGCCGGATATCAAGGCAGGAACTGATCCAGAGACCATCAAGGAATGTTGATCACTGTGGCTCACTCCCCGTGACTGGATCAGCTTGCTTGCTTATACAACCCAGGACCACTTGCCTAGGGGTGTTGTGTCACTATGGGATGTACCCTTCCATATCGATCATTAATCAAGAAAATCTCCATCATGATGGGCAGATCTGGGCCCAGGGGTCTGTTCAAACTACAGCACCATCCAAGGACAATACTTGCAGTAAACATCAAACCCCTTCTCAGATCTAGCCAATGGACAAAACATTCTCTACAATTGAGTGGAGAGTGGGGACTGACTCTGACGTGAACTCTGGTGCCCCATATTTGACCAGTTCCCCATGGTGAGGAGGCCTGGTGACACTCAGAGAAAGAATAAGCGGGCGACCAATATGAGACTTGATAGCCTGTAACCATATGGTGGGGGAGGAGATCCCCCTCAGTCATAGACCTAGGGGAAGGGAATAGGGTGAAAGCAGGAGAGAAGGAGGAATGGGAGGATACAAGGGATGGGATAACATAGAGATGTAATCTGAATAAATTCATTCAATAAAATAATTTTAAAAAGAAAATCCCCATCAGCATGCCCACAGACCAGTTTGATGGAGGCCATTCCTAAACTGAGGCTCCCTTTCCTGAGGTGACTCTAGTTTGTATCCGGTTGATGAACTCTAACCGTCACAGGGGTTAAGTTTCAACAATGAGTTGAGAAGGGACAAAAACGTTCAAATCAAGTTCCTTAGTTTTCATAATGTGTATTGGTTACTATTCTCATTGCTCTGACCAAATGCTTGACAAGAAAACCCTTCAGGGACGTTACACTGTGGCTCACGACTTGAGGTGATACTGTCTATCATGGCAGAGAGGACTTGGCTGCTACAAACCATCAGGCTTACAGCTAGGAAGGACAGCTTGGTACATGATTGAGGAAGGAGAGATGAGATAAAAGGAGGTGGCCCATAAACCTCTAGACCTGTTTCTGTGTCCAGCTTTCTCCTGCTGGGTGCCACCTAAAGTTCCCACAACCTCTCAGAATAGAGCAGACAGTCCGTGGTTTGCCATACACAGTAGCAAAGCATCCATCAAAATAGGAAAGCCAGGAGCAAGGCCTGCAGCTCAGACAGGATGTTTGACTTCTACATGTGAAGCCCTGGTTCTCACACAGCCCAGACTGACCTGTAAGTTGCTAAGTACCCAAGCATGACCTTGAACTATGATCCTCCTGTTCACACCTGCCACTTACTGGGATTGTGTGTGTGTGAGTGTGTGTGTGTGTGTGTGTGTGTGTGTGTGTGTGTGAGAGAGAGAGAGAGAGAGAGAGAGAGAGAGAGAGAAGGCCCAGCCCTCTCTGTGTAAACAAAAACAAAGCATGTAGTTGAACAATTTTTAAAAGATCAATGTCAGTTTTCAGAGTAACATTGTTTCTGTTGACCTCTAGTGTCCTCCCATTTAGCAAAATAGCCATTAATTTCTTCAGCAAACCTCACCTGCACAGAATTCTAACTGGAAGCAGAGATGCCATCCATTTATAGATTAGTCTACTTCTCCAGGCAAGAACTGTTTATCATATTTCCTACCAGATGTGGAAATTTACACTGTCTCTTCATTTACTTTTTAATATCCTATTTTAAATCAGTATGCTTAACTTAAAAATAGAAAATGAAGGGTGGAAAAATGGCTCAGGGTAAGGTGGCTTGCTGCACTTTCAGAGGAGTGGTGTTCCATTTCCAGCACCATGTTAGGCAGTTTACAACTGCCTGTAAGTGTTGTTTCAGGGGGATCCACTGCCCTCTTTTTGCCTCCAAGAATCTGCACTGATGTGCACAATCTCACACACATACACACACACACACACTCACACACTTTTTAAAAAATTTTTTAGTTTTTTTTTTTAAGACAGCTTTTCTGTAGCCTTGGCTGTCCTAGACTTACTTTGTAGACCAGGCTGGCCTCGAACTCACAGCGATCCGCCTGCCTCTGAATCCCAAGTACTGGAATTAAAGGCGTGCGCCACCACCACCACCTGTAAAAACACTATGGGTGTTTTTAAAACAGATACCTGGAGTGGTGGCATATGCTTTTAATTCCAGCACTCAGGAGTCAGGAGGATCTCTGAGTTCAATGCCAGCCTGGTTTATTTAGAGAATTCCAGGTTAACCAGGATACACACTGATACACTGTCTCAATTTTTAATTTTTCAAGACAGTTTCTCTGTGTAGCCTTGGCCATCCTTTGTAGAACAGGCTGGCCTTGAACTCACGAAGATCCATCTACCTCTGCTTCCCCAGTGCTGGGATTACAGGCATGTGCCACTATGCCCGTCTTTTTTGTTTGCTTGTTTTTAATCTTTTCAAGACAGGCTTTCTCTGTGTAAAAGAGCCCTGGTGTCCTAGACTTGCTTTTTTTTCAAGGATGGCCTGGAACTCAGCGATCTGCCTGCCTCTCCCTCCCTGGGACTGGTATTAACGGTGTGTGCTACCATGCCCAACTCAAAAATATTTTTAAAACTATCTTTTCAAACAACATCTGGGTGTAGTGGCACACGTATTTAATCCCAGTACGCTAACGGCAGAAACGGGCAGCCCTCTGTGAGTCTGAGGCCAGTCTGGTCTACACAGTGAGTTCTAATCATTTATAGACCTTATCTTAGAAAACAACAAGCAAAATAAAATGAAAACAACAACAATGAGCAAAGCTGGGCACAATGTTACATGCCAGAGTCCCAGTGTTAAGGAAGCAAGGCATGAGGATCAGGAGTTCAAGGCCATGCTTAGCTGTTTGTAAAGGCAAAAGGCAACCTGACTCTCCCCCAAATCAAAAACAAGGAACATTTCATTTTTCCCTTCAAACTAAGCTGAAAATTTATAAATTTTATGAACTGTAGGAAAACCCAAGCAAGTCAGCACTATTTTGTCATTCTAATGTAGAAGTGCATGACTCATGTCATTTGTGATTTTTTAAAAGATTAATTTTCACTTTATATCATTGTACGCATTGTATACATCGGTGTTAATGTATGCTTCTGTGTGCAGCTGCTACAAGAGCCCAGAGGAGGGCAATGGATCCCTTGGAGCTGGAGCCACAGGTAGGTTGTTGTGAGACCCGTGATGTGGATGCTGGGAACTGAACTCAGGTCCTCTGGGGTACCATCTAGTCCTCCTCACCTGTGAGTTATCTCTCCAGCCTTTAGACCTTAGTCATTTGAAGAAAGGGATTAGTCAGTTAGCATTATGAACTATAGAAAACTTGAAGAAAGGGTATATGTATAGATATACGTATAAAAAACAAAATCCATCTTCGCAGGGAAGTGGGGGTCATGACTGCTGGAGTAGCAGGCAGAGAGCTCACGTCTCCAACCACAAGCAGGAAGCAGACAGAGCAAGTGGGTGAGGCCCTTAAGTCTAAAATTCTACCCTCAGTGGCATACTTTCTCCAGCAAGACCACACCTCTTTTTTGGATTAGACCAGGCTGGCCTTGAACTCACAGCAATCTGCCTGCCTCTGCCTCCCTAATGCTGGGATTAAAGGTGTGCGCCACCACGCCCAGCAAGACCACACCTCTTTAATCCTACCCAAACAGTGCCACCAACTTGGGACCAAGTATTCAAATGCCCTAGAAACAGGGGCATTTTTTTTTTCATTGAAATCATGTACTTTTACCCCCACGCACCTGCGGCTGTAGCATACTAATGCCAGAGGCACACACACACACACACCTGAACTCTCACACCACACACAGTAAATAAAATTATAAATTAATAAGTGGTGTCTACCTGCTGTGTTTCTATTCAGCTGTTGTTTATGGATAGTTCAAACTCTACAGCTATTTCTAGTGGCACTGGAATTTCACATGGTTAAAGCCTGGAATACTGTCATGCTGCTCCTGGCTGTGCAAGGGATAGGCCTGAAAGACTGGAGGCAAGTCTTGATTGTTTGGTTGTTGAGACAGGGTTTCTCTGTGTAGCTCTGGTTGTCCTTGGAATTTGCCTCTAAACTCAGAGATCGGCCTGCCTCTGCCTCCCAAGTACTGGGATTAGCTGGGATTAAAGATGTGCTCCATCGCCACCTTGCCAGTTTTGAAATTGCATTTATAAAGCATTTTTATTCATGCTGCATATTTTTGGAGGAAGCCAAATCTCCCCAAAATTCACACTGCAGGTTCAAAGCTGAACCTGCTTTGAATAATTGTTGGTGTGGAAATACAGATAGTTGTAAGATTACATGTGTTGTTAATTTCCTGGTTCAGTTTGTTTCACACATTTCCATGGGCTAAAACAGGACAAAGCACTTTCTCCCTTATGAGCATCATTGTCAAGTTAAATAGATTGAAGAACAGGAAGGAGAAAATGAAAGTCCTGAGTGGCCCAGACTGGGTCACAGCTCTCCCATCCCGCATCCTGCTAACCATTCCCTGTGGACTATAGCTTACTTGCAGCGAGGGGCAGCATGTGGTTGGTTCATGGTGATGCCTATGGAGGTAATGGCTGTTTCTACATCAAAGCATTTAGGACATAAGTATGTCCCCCTACCCTCTTCTGTATTCAAGAATGGCACACATATGACTCTGAGGCAGATGCCCTGGTTGCTCTGGATTTTCTACTTGATGGGATTTAGAATCACCATGGAAACAAGTCTGAGCCTGTTTGTGAGGAATTATCTACACTAAGTTAGCTGAGGCGGAAAAGACCCACCCTAGATTTGGGTGGGACCATTTCACAGCTGGGATCTCAGATCAGCGCCTCCCAGAGTGCTGGGATCACAGCTGTGCACCAGCCACCACCACCACGCCCAGCTGAAAAGGGGCAAGTTAAGTTAGCAACCTGCTTCCTGACTGTGGATGCCTCATAACCAGGTCCCTCAGCTGCTGCCATCATAACCTGCTCACCCTGATGGACGGTGCACCCTTGAACTGAACCAAAATAAGCTTTTTTTCCCCCCCAGTTGCTGTTGTCAGGGTATTTTGTCACTGGAAGAAGAAAAGTAAGTCAAGCAGCAGGAGACAGGGCAGGTCCATGGGACTGAGTTCACAGATGGAAATCTCACAAGCCGGAACAGCAGCCCTTCGATTGTATTAGACCACTATGATTCTGTGTTACAGCATTTAGCTCTCCCAACTGATGAAACATGGAGGTAATTTTGAAAGACCTGAGCCTATGAAATCCATTATTATTAGAATTCAAACTTGATGCTTAAAATTTTGGGTTTAACCTCCAGCACAAATTAAGAAAAACAGTAAAAACTTTATTTTATAATCTATCTCTATTCTATCTGTCTGTCTGTCTGTCTATCTATCTATCTATCTATCTATCTATCTATCTGAAACAGGGTCGTACTATGCGCCCTAGCTGACCTGGAACTCACTATGTTAACCAGGCTGGCCTTGGTTTCACAGAAGCCCACCTGACTCCCAAGTGCTGGGATTAAAAGAGTGTGCTAGCACACCAGGCATTTATTACATCTTTAGAAACGCCTATAGGGTGTTGCCTAATGGCTCACACCAGTTAACTCAGCATTCAGAAAACTTTCATCTTGCACTTGAGAGACTAGAGCTGAAAGATTGTGAGTTCCAGTCTCACAACAGGGAGGTGCATCAACAACAACAAACAAACAAACAAACAAAAAAACCAACAAAACACTAAAATATTTAAGGATATGGAGGGCTCGCTAACAGGCTGAAACATGGCAACTATGGCGCTGCCAGGTTTTGCCCTTTACCCTTCTCTCTCCCTTGCTAAAAACCATTAGATTACATCCCTAAATCCAGCCCCCAACGCCTATTCCCTTATTTGGCTACTGACTCATTTCTAAGACAAAACACCAAAGCCCAGCAATCAAAATCATTATTTGGTCAGTGTGTTCAACTGGGACTTACAACTCACCCTACCACAGACCCCTCCCCCATTTTCTCCTTAAAAATCCATTCCTGCAAAACAAACAAGCAAACAAAAAACCCAAACAACGACAAAAAAGCAAAACACTGCTATTGCTACAGCTTGCTGCCTGCCTTTGTCACACACACAGACACACACACACACACAGATGCACACACACACACACACTGCCTCTCTGCGGGTAATAAATCTCCTTTGTGCTAAGAATTTGGTGTCTGGGTATGTCTTGCACCAACTCCAAGGGTCCACCCCAATATCTCTTACAGTATAAGATCAAACAACATCTCAATTTTAAGATATTTCAACCTATTTTAAAAGAAGACATGAAGATCTTTGTCAGGTTTCCATAGCTGTAATAAACATCATGAACAAAAGCAAGTTGAGGAGGAAAGGATTTATTTCAGCTTGAAGTTTTAGTCCATCATGGAAGGCAGGAACCTAGAGACAGGACTGAAGCAGAGGCCAGGGAGGGACACTACTTACTGGCTCGCTTCCCATGGCTCGCTCTGCTATCTTTTTTTTATACATCCTAGGCCCACTTGCTTAGGCCACTGGATGGCATGGCCACAGAGATCTGGAGCCCTCCCACATCAATTATTAATCAAGAAAATACCCACACAAACTTGCCTACTGGCCAGTCTGATGGAGGCATTTTTCTCAATGTTAGTTCCTCTTCCAGATGACTTTAGCTTATGCCAAGTTTACAAAATCTGACCGGGACAGAGGTGGAGGATAGAAAGGTAGGGCTAACTCTGGGAGGAGTTGTGGAGAGGATATGCCCAAAATACCTTGTATGAACACTTCAAATAATTAAAGTATTATATTAAAAAAGAAAACAAATACGTCACTTAAAAAATAGGTGCAGGAGAAATGAAAACATGGCAAAATATTGATTATTGAGTACTATACTCATAATTTGAAAATGTTAGAGGGATTCAAAATGGGAGGAGCAGATAGTGAAACGATTGGAGATGAAAAAAATACTCTGCCACTTGGTCACACATTTTGTCCTTTCTTAGGATCTGTATTCTTGGATGGTGGCTTGTCCTTCATTTATTATTATTTTTTCCTTATGAAGAACAGCCTCAATGTCTGACTTAAACCAGCCAGGCTATCTTTGCAGCCTCTCTGGGATTTACCACATAAAGGGCTATTTTGTTGTTTGAGGTTGGCTTAGCTGTCTTGAAAAGCTAAATTTATCTGTGCTAATATATATGTGTTGCAAATTTTATTTTCCTTGAGCTATACTAAAATACCATGGGGCAACATTGTGTAAACATTCACAGGGAACCATCATGGACGGTGAAAGAGAAGAAGAAATGGTGCATCAGAGAAACAAATGGGGAAAATTGAATTCAGACAACTTGGAGTTGAAATTGATACTTCCCAGTTAAGACTTACCGGCTTAATTAACCTCAATGAATATTATACTTCTGTTGAGCAAAATAGGTTTGCATAAACTACAGGAAGTGCTTCGTCAGCCCAAAAGGAGTGAGTAGTAGGCGAGTGTGGAGGACACATCTGCAATTCTAGAACGCAGGAGATGGAAGGGGGACTGCGGTGTTAAGGTTCGGTCTGGGAGGCATCACAGTAAGATTCTGTCTGCAAAAAGCTTGAGGAGGGGCTGGAGAGATGGCTTAGCGGTTAAGAGCACCGTCTGCTCTTCCAGAGGGCCTGAGTTCAATTCCCAGCAACCACCTGGTGGCTCGCAACCATCTATCATGAGATCTGGTGCCCTCTTCTGGGGTGCAGGTGTACATGCAGGCAGAGCACTGTATATGTAATTAAAAAAAAAAAAGCTTGAGGAATGTTTAGCATGGCTCGCAGAATGGCTCCTGCAGCAGAAGGATGGAGAGAGAAAGAATGCAGACTCTGACATCAGTGAGCGAGCTGGTCCTAGGAGCACAGCATTGACCTCCGCACACACACATCTGTGGCCTGGGCTTTGGGAGGCACACCCTTCAGGCACGCAAAAAAGGTCTGGACATTTGCCACAGAGGAGAAGGGAACTTCAGGTATGTGTATTGATAACAGGGACAACAAAACTGTCTAAGCCAAATAATATGGACCGCTCTATATCCTTTATCAAAGTATGTATCCCGGGTGGGGGGAGGGGGGGAATGCTGGAGATGATTCAGTGATCTATTTCCTGTCATGTTCAAAACTCTACAGTCAATATAGATGAGAACTGTCCCGTGTCAGATAAAAATCAAAATAAAATACCCAACAACAATGACAAAACAAACAAAGCCTAAGCCTAAACCACCCTGAAAAAAATGCTGGAAACATGACAAATTTTTATTTTACACAGGTAAAGGATTATTCACATTGATTAAATAACATTTTTAGATTTTGTGTGTATTAGTGTTTGCCTGATTGTGTGTATGTATGTGTCCAATACACATGCCAGGTGCCCATGGAAACCAGAAGAGGGTGTCAGAACCCTACAGGTAGAGATATTGATGGTTGCCAGTCACTCTGTAGGGGCTAGGAGCCACACCAAGGTCCTCTGCAAGAGCAGCCAAAGCTCTTAACCACTCAGCCTGTTGGGGCTGATCTCAAGCTACTGTGTATTCAAATGTTAGTTGCTCGCCCACCACTCACTTCTTACTGTTCTATGAGCAAATTCTCATGCATCCAAAATGACATTGTGGAAACCTTGCCTCCCGAACTATCCTCCATTGGCTGTGGAGAGGTAGGCAGAGCCATGGTTTGAGGAGGAAGGAGGAGAAAGGAGCAGGTCTCCGTGGGTTGGCGTGAAGCAGAAACACATGGCCAGGAGGATCGTGCTCTGAGCATTGGCATGATGGAGAGAAGCAGCCCACACATAAACATGTGGTCATGGGGGCTTTGGCGGGGAAGCAGACAATATAGCTTAGAGGCTTAATATCGGCCCAGCCCAGTCCATTAAAGCTTATCAAAAATCTACAGGCTTCTGTGGCTGTTATTTATATAATAGTGGGTTAAGGAATAACTGTCACTGAATTAATAATCAACAATTAATATTAATAGAATAATAAATTTCATTTACATATGCATTAATAATCATATGAATTAATGTTAAATATTAGTAATTATTCCACAGTCAGCTATCAAGAGCAACACTGATTTTTTTTATATTATTATTATTTTTTTTTGAGACAGGGTTTCTCTGTGTAGCCTTGACTATCCTGGACTCACTTTGTAGACCAGGCTAGCCTCAAACTCACAGCGATCCACCTGCCTCTGCCTCCTGAGTGCTGGGATTAAAGGCGTGAGCCACCACTGCCCGGCAACACTGATTTTTAAAAATAAAATCAAGTAGCAAAACATATAAATATCCATTAAAATCTGGACAGAAGTGGCACATGCCTTTAATCTCAGCAGTGGGGAGGCAGAGGCAAGTGGATTGCTGTGAGTTTGAGGCCAACCTGGTCTACAAAGAGAGTTCCAGGACAGCCAGAGCTACTACATAGAGAAACTCTGTTTGGAAGAAAACAAAAACAAAAAACGTCTATCTATCTATCTATCTATCTATCTATCTATCTATTATCTATTCATCTATCTCAGAAATAATTTGAGGATGCTGACAATTACTGACTTTGCTGCCGTATTCTTTTCTTGTTTGCTTTGAAACATGGTCTCCAACAACCCAGGCTGGCCTGATACTCACTGTATAGCCAAGGATGACCTTAGACTTCTTTCTGATTCTCCTGCCTCTACCTCAGTTGTATTGGAATTATGAGCTATAGTACCAGAATTCCCTTACTTGTATTAGAGCAACGTAGTTTCTCAGTTGACTTTGATTTCAACACAAAATACACCTTTATGTCTTTAAAAATTTGTAGGTAAATCAAGTCCCATCCTGAGAAGCCCCAGGCCATGTTACCTCTTTTTTTTTAAAACTACTATGAGTATATTGCATTTGAATTTGAAGTAAATACCCAGCATTGTTACTTATTTGTTCTCAATTTTCTAAGAAATTGTTTGAAATACTTAGCTAACCTGTATTGATGGGAAAAGTTGTTCTTACAACATAATTTTGAGTCACAAAGAGAAAACTGAAGAAAACCTAGACTTTTCTCATGCCCTAGATGGTTCGTATACCCTCTTTGAGGCTAAAGGCATGACCCTCAGTATTTCATATATGGCCTAGAAGGACAAGTTAGTGGGTAAAGACACTTGGCACCAACCCTGATGACCTGTGTTCCATCTCTGGGACCTACATCATAGAAGAAAAAAATCCCACGTTGACAGGTTGTCCTCTGACATAGCACCCACAGCCACACACAGAGTAAATAGGTGTAAGAGGCAGGGAAGGGGCTCAGCTCAGCAGTTAAGAACACACAGATCTCTTGCCGAGGACCAGGGCTCTCTTCACATAGAGCGATTCACAACCCCGTGACTCCAGCTACAGAGGATCTGGCATCCTCTTCTGGCCTCCTTGGATACCAGATACACATAGGATACACATGAGCTCAGACAGGGGCACACACATAAACTAAATAAATAAATCTTTTATTTTAAAAACTTTTTTTAAATGTAAAAAAAAATGCTTTTTATTAATTGATGACTTAAAAACTACAAGCACCTTGACGATAAAACCAAAACCTCTTCTCTAATCGGTCAACAAGACACTGTGTTATGTTGCTGACATATCTTCATCAGTGAACTCATTGGATCAGCTGACAAATGTGGAGCTAGCTTCTTTTTAACCATATTTGTATTAATTCTTTTTTCATAGAATGTATTTTGATTATATTCACCCACTTCTTTCATGCCCACCCTCTTTACCCCAAGCTCCTCTTCCTCCTCGTCCTCCTCCTCCTCCTCCTCCTTTCCATCTTTAAAAGTGCACAGAGTCCAGCTTGTGTTGCCCAGCTAGTTTGGGAGTGGGGCTGTCCTGAGGAAAGCTGGACCTACCACGGGTCACACCAACTATTGTAACAGGCCCCCAGAGCTTAGCAGAGCTGATGCCTTGTCAGAGGCACCATTTTTACCTTAAAACCCACCACGTAGTCCCCAGCACTTGCTGAAGTAGGAACAAAGATCTAATCCATCAAAGACCTAGTCCCTACTTCCAGCATCTAGGGAAGTCCCTAAATGTCCTAACCTTGCTTTTCTTTTTGGCTTCTGTAGATGTGCTTCTTGCTAACTGAAGTGAGTCAGCAAGGATGGTTTTGTGCACAAAAGACAAAGAATTGTGAGGGTTGGGGCTGCATGATTTGGGCGCGTTCCCAGCTCAGATGGACTTTAGCTTTGAGAGTGGCACACACCTATAATCCCAGCACTTAGGAAGCAGAGGTAGGCAGATCTCTGTGAGTTCAAGAGTGCCTCTGTGTGCTTTCTGGTGGGCTTACCTTGCATCATTCCTGAATGTTTACTTGTAGAAAGTTTAAAAATAGTTGAATAAAATCTACTTTCTTATTATGCTAGGTTTTTGCTTTTGTTTTGTTTGTTTGTTTATTTGTTTTTCGGGACAGGGTCTCTTTGTGTTAACCTTGGCTGTCCTGGAGTTGCTTTGTAGACCAGGCTGGCCTCGAACTCACAACAATCCATCTGCCTCTGTCTCCTGAGTGCTGGGATTAAAGGTGTGCGCCACCATGGCCCAGCTGTGCTAATTAGTTTTATGCCAACTTGTCACAAGCTAGAGTCATTGAAGAAACAAAACAAAACAAAACAAAAACAAAAACAAAAATGGAACCTTGTAGCTGATCTTTGCTACCTTGTGGGTTCTTCTTTTTTCCACCCTTTATCCACCACCACCCTGCCCCCTTTTTCACCCACTAACACTAGATAGGAGAGAAGTAAGGATAGAGAGGAACGGAATTAGGAAAATCCCTGAATCTAATTTCTTTCCTTTTATTTCTTCTTTGAGCCGGCTACTAACAAATGGAAACCAACCACCCTAAACAACCAACAACCCCCTGCCTGGAAGCGCATCAGGAGGTGGGGGGCTCACATCTCTGAAAAGTTCCTAGAATTCCAAAAGTCACACAATAGCGGAAATGATCTGCAGTTGGCAAAACCATGCTTCTGCTAGAGCACAAGGCAAATCATAGTCAGCTGCTGCGGACAGTCTGAAGCAGCCCCAAATCCCTACACTTGGGATTAAAACAAAAGTATATTCTCACAATATTCCTGTAAGAATTTTGAAAGAAACTAAAATTCCAGAAGTCTCAAAAAATGTCACTACAGAACCTCAGTTGAGAAAATGCCCCCATAAGATCTGCCTATAAGACATTTTCTAAATTAGTGATTGATGGAGGAAGGCCCAGCCCATTGTGGGTAGGGCCATCCCTGGGCTGGTGGTCCTGGGTTCTATAAGAAAGGAGGCTGAGCAAACTGTAATGAGCAAGCCAGTAAGCAGCACCCCTCCGTATGGCCTCTGCCTCAGCTCCTGCCTCCAGGTTCCTGCCTTGCTTGAGTTCCTGTCCTGACCTCGTTAATGATGAACAGTGATAAGGAAGTATAATTCAGAATAAACCCTTTCCTCCTCTAGTTTCTTTGTTCTTGGTGGTTGATCACAGCAATTGTGTTGGATAGTTTCATGTCAACTTGACATAGGCTAAAATCATTTGAGAGGAGGGAAACTCAATTATGAAAATGCTTCCCTAAGATTGAGTGGTAGGGCAACCCTGTAGGACATTTCCTTATTTGGTCATTGATGGGGGCAGGGGGCAGCCCATGGTGGGTGGTACTATCTCGGGGCTGGTGGTTCTAGATTCCATGAGAAAGCAGACTAAGCAAGCCATAGTGAACAAGCCAGTAAGCAGTATCCCTCTGCTTCAGCTCCTGGCTTCAGGTTCCTGCCCTGTTGATGTTCCTGTCCTATCTTCTTTCAGTGATGGACTACAACATAGATGTGTAAGCCGAATAAACCCTTTTCTCCCCAACTTACTTTGGTTATGGTGTTTTATCACAGCAGTGGAAACCTTAACTAAGACACTCACTATAGTGACAAAAGAAAATAATTGTTATTGTAAAAAAGCATATATAGACACACATACACACACACTATATATATTGTATGCATGTTGGTTTCTTTGTCTCTGGCTGTCCTGGAATTCACCATGTAGAGCAGGCTGGCCTTGAACTCACAGAGCTCTACCTGCCTCTGCCTCCTGAGGACTGGGACTGAAGGCATGTGCACCATATCTGGCTAAGTAAAATACATCTTAGTTATGCAAAGCTTTTATTATTTTTATATGGCTACAAATTAGAAGTGTAAATAGTGGCTACTATTAATTACAGTTTATATGTCTGTTCTGTTGGATAAGTATTATTTGGATAGTATAAAAAGTATATATGAAGTTGATAAATTATTATATATCTATCCCTGAGGATTTTTAAAAACATTAACTTTAGAAAGATCACTAACTACATTATAATCAGGACTTTTTTTGGCTTGTTGACAGTATGCTGAGTAAGGTAATATTTTCTTTCCTTTTTTTCTGAGACAGAGTTTTCAGCTAGCCTTGATGGCCTTACGTTCTTGATGTTTCTGCCTTCACCTCCTAAGTGCTGGGATTGCAGATTATGCCTGCCAGTCTTTCTTAAGTGATTTCCACAAATAACCTCCCTCTCAAGTTCATGCAAGCAATTCTAATGAAACTCAGTGGGTCAGCAGCATAAAAGGGAGATAATAGCAGGAGGGGGGTATGTGGGGAAGAAAAAAGGCTCGACAGAAGAGTGGGGGAAAGGGCAGGATAACAGAGGTAAAGATAACTAAAATTCATTAAATACATGTTTGAAAGTGTCAGAAAACTTAAAATAGTTTTAATTGGCTCAAATTTCACTTTGGGAAAGCAATAACATCTAGACACTTGAGTAAAGGTCTGTTTTAAATGATTTGCACCATTGGGTGGACTCCAGGGCTGCATATGTACTTGGCAAGTGCTCTACCACAGAGCTACATCTGTACCCTTAGCAAAGATGGCATAGATGATGCTCTGGTTTTGTTCTGAAACTTGGTTTTACATATCGTGTTCATACCTTATAATGGGTTTGCTTAGGATAGTTATCATCTGTCGTGACATAATCAGTGTTGTCTATCACAGTAATGTCTAAATCCTTATAGTAATGTGGAGGGCCAACAGCGGACGCTGCCCTTTTTAAGTCATCAGATAACCATCAAAATCAGGAAATCAGCCCCCATGTGTTATGCTATGTGACCATGTCAAGTCTATAGACCCCATTCAAGTGTCTGTATTTGTCCCAGTAGTGTACTTTATTGCAAAAGAATCCATCCCGTTCTGAAGCATGATGTGCATGTCTCTGTTGTGTGTAGTCTCTCAGACTTCTCTCAGACTCCCTTTGGACTCTGACACTAATGTCTTTCAGCTTCTGCTTTTCCCATGTTTTCCATCTTTGGCAAGACTCTTGCAATCTCATCACACTCTGTGAAGCTTATAATTTCTTTCTTTCCTTTTTCTTTGTTTTTGATTGCTTGTCTGTTTGTTTGTTTGAGACTGGTCTCTCTACATAGACTTGTCCATCCTGGAACTCACTATGTAGATCAAGTTTGCCTCAAGCCCACAGAGATCCACCTTCATAATGCTAAGATTAAAAGTGTGAGCCACCATTCCTGGAAGTAGTTTATAGTTTTTGGTTTGTCCCATTACTTTTACTATGAACTTCAATTCCTTGATTAAGGCACCATCTGCTGGGGGTTTCTACTGTGAAAACTTTCTTTTGCTGTCTAGAATTAGTAAATGGTTTTGTAGTTGTTGGTTTGGTTTCTTATTCATTCATTTATTCATTCGTTTGTTTGTTTGTTTATTATCCTTTGAGACAAGGTCTCAGTATGTAACCCTGGCATGGACCTTACTATGGAGACCAGGCTGGCCTCTAATTCACAGAGATCTGTTTCCTGCATGGTTGAGTTAAAGGCATGGTCCGTTACATCCTGAAATAAGTGTTGTAAGGAAAGGTACTTCGAAACTTTCTTTCACACCCTATTTCTCATCAAACTTTCTATACAACCACTTATTTATTCATACAACATTGTCCTAGTTAGCTTTAATTGCCAACTTGACATATCTGAGAGGAGAGCCTGAATTCAGAAATTGCTGGGGAAGGGGGTTGGGTGAGCTGGAGGCTGGAGACATGGCTCAGTGGTTAAGAGCACTGACTGCTCTTCCACAGGACCTAAGTTCAATTCCCAGCATGCACATGGCAGCACACAACTGTCTGTAATTCCAAGATCTGATACCCACAGACATACATGCAGGCAATACCAAAAAAAAAAAAAAAATTTTTTTTTAAAGAAAGAAATTGGCCAAGCATGGTGACACATGACTGTAATCCCAGCACTCGGAGGCAGAGGCAAGTGGATCTCTGTGAGTTTGAGGCCAGCCTGGTCTACAAAGTGAGTACAGGACAGCCAAGACTACACAGAAGAAACCCTATCTCAAATAAATAAATAAATAAATAAATAAATAAATAAATAAATAAAATAAAAAATAAAGAAATTGCCTAGATCATATTACCCTATGGCCATGTCTGGATTATTAATTTGTGCAGGTGGGACTAGCCCACTGTGGGCAGCACCATCCCTAGGCAGGTGGTCCTGGGCTGTATGTGAAATCTAGCTAAGCAGGGCACAGTGGGAAGAACTAGGGAAGAAGATGTGATGTATCCATCTGTGAGTTTGAGTGAATACATAGTGAGACTGTCTCAGAAGGAAAGAAGGAAGGAAGGAAGGAAGGAGGAAGGAAGGAAAGAAGGAAGGAAGGAAGGAAGGAAGGAAAGGCAAGCAAACTAGCTGGCTAAGCATGAGTCCAGAACAAGCAAGGCTCCTCCATGACGTCTTCAGTTCTTGCTTCAGTTCCATCAAAGGTGGACTGTGACTGGAAACGTGAGCTGAACAAACCCTTTCCTCCCCAGGGTGCTTTGGTGAGAATGTTTTATCACAACAGAAAAGCTGCTAGAACAAACATAAACGCTCCTTTTCTTTCTCATCCTCCTCTTCCTCCTCTCCTCCTCCTTCTTCTTGCAGCTTGCTTCAACTATATGATGTCACTCTAGTAGTCCCAGGGTAGACCATCTTCCTCCTTAGAGCAGGACAGTGCCCCCTCCCTTTTTTTCCAGATACATAAAAACAAAAGTGAACTTATTGCCCAGGGTAGTTTATAGTATATCACCTATAAAATGAGAGGGGGTTGGCTTAAATTAGCTCGAAGATAATTGCTAACTCTAAAATCCAATATCATAGAGGGGAAAGCGTTTTTATCTCCTGAAAAAAAAAAGAGTTTTAAATATATATGTCAGTAAAGGATAAAACACTTTTCATGGAGAATCTCCAGTGAGGGCAAGAGAAACTAGCCAGAAATGAGATCTAATCACAGGACACCCACAGGACTCTTAAGAATAAGGTGCGTCTTTCTCTCTGCAGATACTGATTTGAATACTAGGCACTGAGTCCAGTAACTAATTAGCATTTGAAGTAGGCTGTTGGGATTCCCCAGAAGGTAATTTCCCACTGCTTTTCTTCCCCGGGGTCTCTGGCCAATTAGAAGGCTGCACTCTAAACTGTACAGCGCACCTAGGGATCAGGATGCCCTCCCCAACTTCCGTCTTCCTTCTTGAAGTGCAGACACTCAGCTTGGAAGTTCCCAATAGTCTTTGAATGTGCTTTCCTAGTACTTAAGGCAATCATGTGACCTTACCTGAGATGTTAAACTGGAGCAATGGGAAACTGAGCCAAGCAGGGTGGTGCACACCTACAGAGACCGGAGCTGAAAAATCACCGCGCTGAGCGCAGTCTGGGTAGTAAGGCCCTCTCCCAAAGAACGGAAGGGCTTACACTTGAAATGGGGTTCTTTCTACCTTGTATTTATCTAAAATCTTAAGTTATTGTATTTATTGATTAATTGTGTGTCCATGTGTGTGCATGTGTACACGCCTGCATGGTGCAGGGATGGAGGGAAGTCAGGACAACCTTTGAGAACCAGTTCTCTCTTTTTACTTTGAGGGTCTTGGGTGGATCTAACTCATGTAGTCAGGTTTAGGAAACCTTAGCCACTCAACTATCCTTCTGGCTCTGTTGGTTTTGTTTGTTTGTTTACATATTTGTTCGTGTAGCTCCGGGTGCACACATGAGCACCTGCGTGTGGAGGCCTGAGTTCAACCTCCTGGGCTGTAGTCTTTCAGCGCTGTACATCTCCCTTGATTATTTATACAGCTCACTCTCTGTCTGTCTGTCTGTCTGTCAGTCTGTCTGTCAGTCTGTCTGTCTGTCTGTCTGTCTGTCTGTCTGTCTCTCTCTCTCTCTCTCTCTCTCTCTCTCTCTCTCTCATTCTCTCTCTCTAGGCTAGGCTATCTAAGCATGGCATCTGGAGATCAAACTCTTACCGAACAAGCTATGTCTCCACGTCTCAGATTCACCCTTTACAAAGGACTTTCTTTCTAGTTCTGTGTGGCTACTGGGAGGAGTGACCAACTGCAGGACATGAGGTGTCAGTTGTGCAAGATAAAGAAGCCATAGATATGTGCTCTATAATAGTCTATCTATCATCAATAATATTGTATAGTTAAAATATGTTCAGAGAGTAGAGTGCATATGAAGTGCCCTTCTCACAACAGAATCAAATTGTCAATAATTAAGAAAGTGAGAGTTACCCAGATCTAGCCAATGGACAGAACATTCCCCACAATTGAGTGGAGAGTGGGGTATGACTTTCACACGAACTCTGGTGCCTCATATTGGACCATGTCCCCTGGAGGGGGAGACCTGGTGGCACTCAGAGGAAGGATAGCAGGTTACCAAGAAGAGACTTGATACCCTATGAGCATATACAGGGGGAGGAGGTCCCCCTCAGGAACAGTCATAGGGGAGGGGAGTAA
This sequence comes from Acomys minous, assembly GCF_964271855.1. Taxonomy (NCBI): domain Eukaryota; kingdom Metazoa; phylum Chordata; class Mammalia; order Rodentia; family Muridae; genus Acomys; species Acomys minous. The sequence continues at coordinate 92,497,228 of NC_140496.1, read as the reverse complement.
GGGGAAAATAGGAGGGAGGGAAGAAAGGGAGGATACAAGGGATGGGATAACCATTGAGATGTAACAATAATAAATTAATAAAAAAGTAAAAAAAAAAAAAAGAAAGTGAGAGTTAGGCATGATGGCATAGGCCTGCAGTCTCAGACTCGGAGAGGAGGAAGCAGGGAAATCAGGAGTTCAAGGCCATCTTTGGTTCTACAGTGGGTTGGAGGCCAGCCTGGGCTACATGGCACCCTGCCTTAGACAAGCAAAGCTGAACAAAGCCAGGGAAGAAGAGAAAGGAACTGAGCAAGGAGCAGAGCCACACATATGCATCACCTCACTTTGTTTTCCCAGCTACCGAGTGGTGCTATCCTCTTACCATTACTGGCAGCAATTTAAGAACGAAGAGACCAGTCAGGAGGGAAGGCACGGCCGGCTTTCCCCAAAGTCCAATGCTTCATCGCGGCTGTCGTCATTTGGGGTTATTACCTTTTGGTGTCTAGTTTAATTTTGGCACTTCAATTCTGGCTCCACTCTTAGTTAGCTGAGGATCTTGGGAAAGTTAATTTCTCTGCCCCTCAGGTGGGAAAAGTGCTCTTCAAAGCACAAGCCTTCCCTATTCAATGGAGTTGTTTTTAGTATGGCCTAAGTATGTTATTTCTTCTTGTGTTGAGTAGTTCATAAAAGGGCAGTGACGTCAATAGTCTATGTCTATCTGAGAGTGTAGATTTTATGACTGTTCAGAGGTTATTATAGCTAAACTCCAAAATCAATGTGGTGGACGCTTAATTCCAAGATTTCTATGGCGGGCTGGAGAGATGGCTCTGAGGTTAAGAGCCACTGGCTGCTCTTCCAAAGGTCCTGAGTTCAGTTCCCAGCAACTACATGGTGGCTCACAACCATCGATAATGAGATCTGGTGCCCTCTTCTGGTGTGCATGTGTACATGCGGGCACTATCCATAGTCAATAAATAAAATTAAAAAAAAAAAAAAGGATTCCTATGACGGTGGGTTTTGAAAGTGGGGCCTCTGGGTGTCAATAGAATTAGATAGGTCATGGTAGAGCAGGGGTGTAGAGGTGCCGAGAGTCATGGTAGTCTGCTGGCTCTTTTTCATCTCATAACTTTTACCTTATCAGGGTACAGCAAGGGACCCTCAAAAAGCAAAGGCTGTGCCACAAGTCTGACCTCCCAGCTACTGGGGAGGAATAAGCAAGGGGGGATGGTCAAACAAGTGAAGCACTCATCTTGTTTTTGTGAGGCTTTAAGCTAAATTCCCAGTATCCCTCTACTTCCAAGCAAAGGCCCTTCCAGGACACTCTTGTCCTCAGCAATCTCTGAAAACAATTCCTAAAAATTACATGTATGCATTTGGAGTCGGGGTAGGTAGAGATGGCAGTTCTGGGGGTGCATGTGTGTGCTAGTGGACATGTGGAGGTTAGCGAATAACTCATGGGGGTCAGCTCTTTCCTACCACCACGTGAGTCTCAAGACCAAACTCGGGCCATCAGGCTTTGTGGCAGGCACCTTCACGTGCTGAGCCACCTCACCAGACCCAAAACCTCTATCTTTGTAAACTGTCTCTGGTATTACGTTATAGCAGAAAGAAAATTGTTAGTGGCCTTTGTGAGCTGTGTCAGGGTACCTGACAGAATCGAACTAGTACGTGCGAAGGTTTATTTGGGCTTACGGTTTCATGGTTATTGGACTCTGTGGTGTTCTGGGCTGGCTTGGAGGCCATGCACACTGATGACTGTGTTTGGTGGAAGAACGCGTTTACCCCATGGCAGCTGGGATGTAAACAAGAAATGTGTGGCCTGAAAAAAGATACAACATGCCTTTCAATGCCATGTCCCTTGAGACCTAACTACTTCAACTAGACACGATCTTCCAAAGTTTCCACTATGTAAGGGCACTAAAGGCTGGAGAGCAAGCCTTTGACACATGAGCTTCAGGGGATCATTTTAGACCAAAAGTATAACAAGGCTTAAGATAGCGTTTCTAAGCTGGGTGCGTTGGCGCACGCCTTTAACTGCAGCACTCAGGAGGCAGAGGCAGGTGGATCTCTGTGAGTTTGAGGCCAGCCTGATCTACATAGTTCCAGGACAGCCAAGTCTACACAGAGAAACCCTGTCTCAGGAAAAGAAGGAAGAGGAGGAGGAGAAGATAGCATTTCTAATAAAACAGTGATGATTAAGATATTCTTTCAGGAGCTGGAGGGCTGGTGAAGTGATTAAGAATGCATTCTGTTCTTCCAGAGGACCTAAGTTTATTTCCAACCCCTAGTGTTGAGTGGCTCACAGCTGCCTCTAATTCTACCTCCAAGGGATCTGACACCTTCTTCTGGATTCTGTGGTCACCTATACATACATGACATGACATATTTAGACAGAAATACATGCATGAATGAATCTTTTTTTAAAAAATAATTTATTTATTTTATTTTTATCATATGTGCTTTGGTGTTTTGCTTGCATGTATGTCTGTGTGAGGGTGCCAGATCTTGGAGTTATAGACAGTTGTGAGCTGCTATGTGGGTACTGGGAATCGAATCTGGGTCCTTTGGAAGAGCAGTCAGTGCTCTTAACCACTGAGCCATCTCTCCAGCTCCCCCAATATGAATGAATCTTAAAAAACAAAATAAAAACAAAACAAAAACAAAAACAAACACACATTTTCAGGGACTGCTCCAGTTTGTTTTCTGTTGCTGTGATAAAGCACTGACCAAAAACAGCTAGGGAAGCCTCTGAGTAACAATCCATCATCAAAAGGACCCAGAAGAAGAAGTCAAGCTGGACTCTGGAGGCAGGAGCTGAAGCAGGGACCGTGGAGGGATGCTGCTTGCTGGCTTGCTCAGCATCCTATCTTACCCAGCCCAGGCCTATTGTTTTCAAATTACATGTATTAACAGTATGCCTGGCTAGCAGTCAATCAAGACACAGACACTTGTTATATTTTAAAATAGCCTTAGTTAACTTGGGGCAGGGCAGATATCAATCCTCTAAACTACCTCCCATAGTGGGGCAGGTATGGGATCTCTGCCTCTATCCCATGCCATCTGCTTCTAATAACTTCTATCAAGCTACCTCCCATCCATAATCCCAAATCCTTGCTAATGTTCTTCATCTGGCCTGGATTCTCCATCCACGCCGCCAGCCGTGTGCTTCTTCTACAGCTAACCCATGGTGGCCTTCCTCTCTTCCCTTCAGGCCTCTCTCCTTTCTCCTCATGGTGGTCTTTCTTTTCTTTTTCCCAGGATTCCTCTCTCTCAACTCCACCTATCTCCTTTGCTCTGCCCAGGTGGGATGGCTTTTTATTAAGCAAAAGGTGGGTCACAGAGACAGTAAGCAGTAATTAGCATCAAAACACATCAGACCATCTTCAAACACAGGCCCACTCACCTAAGAAGAACAATTCCCACAGTGGTCCGGGCATCAATAAGCAGCTAAGGAGATGCCACCCTAACATGGCCATGGGTAATCTGACCTAAGGTTCCCTCTTCCCAGATGACTCTAGATTTGTGTCAAGTTGGTGACCAAAGGTGACTGTGGCAGGCATCACTGGTATGATTTTTTTACAAGAGGAGATTCTCTGACTGTGTAGAGTACTGGAGGCCAGGATGGGGAGGAGGCACAGGGCTGCAGGCTCTTGGCGTGGGTGTTGACGTTAGAGAGCACACAGTCTGTGTGGCTTTGAAAACAGTACAAATGAAACAAAAACAATAATGCTTATTTATCAAGAAGGTAGGAGAAAAAGGCCACAGATCCTTAAGGCACAGGCTATGGTACGGTATGGTAATGGCTCATAACTATAAACTCATTCAATTATGTATGTTAAGGAGGAACAGCTTTTTGTGTGTCAGTCCTATCTCAGTAAGGTGGTCTGTAAAGCCAGAATTTCCTTGAAAGCAGCCTGGCTGCGATTCCCGTTGCACCTCTGCTTTACGGGCTCTTTTCCATCGCTGGAATTGTTAAAATTCACACAATTTTAGTTAACGTTTAAAGTTGTCCCTTGACAAATTTTAAAAGTGATACCTTGGCCCCTGCTAGTACTTCTAATGAGACAATGGTGAAATTAGGATTTGATAACCTAAGGTTCCACTGTACATAGAATCTCAGGACCACTGATTGATTGTCGCCATGATTTAAGCACCCTCCTAGCCTCTCCTTTCGGAGGCCCAAGTGCATTCTTCCTTCATGGAGGCGTGTTTTGGAGATCTGCTTAGCTGCCACTGCCATGTTTGCCTCTTGACATAGGCAGTCCGGGCTGCCCCCGGGGTCTGTTTATTGCTCACCTTGCCAGGTCTGGCTCAGATCTCCCCTCCACCTGATTTCTAAGTAGCGATCTCCATTTAGTAAACTTGATGGGCATTTATGGATTTGTCCTCCAATCTCTCTGGCTTTTGTCATCTGTAATAGGGGCCTGTCAAGCCATGCCTCTGCCTCGGTCTGTTCTCTGTTGCTATAACAGAACTCCAGAGACCAATTTATAAAGATAAGAGGTTTACTTTCGAGTCTCAGAAGCCTGTGATCAGGCAGCCATGGCTGGTGAGAGCCATGTGCTATTTTTATCACGGCCTCTCTCAGTTTGCAACTAATCCAGTCCTGGGAGAATGAGAATTCACTTCTAGGAGAAAGGCAGCTATCCCTTGAAATGACCTCCTCTCAGTGCTGTTGCCTTGTGGCCTAAGTCTTAGCATGAATTCCTTCGCCCTCCCTCCCCCCCAAGACAACCTGTCTTCAAGCTACTGTAGAGCCCAACCTCTGCTTTGCAAAAGCTGCTAGTTAGAGCTCAGCCTCTGGCCTCGGTGTGGCAGAAGTGCCACCAATTAGCATAACTGGGACCATATAACACCCAAAGCCTCAAGGGCTTGCTGCTTGGGCTTTTTGAGAAAGTTGGTGTGTGTGTGTGTGTGTGTGTGTGTGTGTGTGTGTGTGTGTGCGCGCGCGTGTGTGTGTTTTGCCAGCTTTTGGACTATAACAAATCTCCCTTCTCATCTACTGGAAATTCCAAATCCAGGCTGGGGATGGCTCCCTGGTAGAGCACTTACTTGCCTAGCATGCACAAGGCTCAGGGGTGGAGACCTGTCCTAGTTTGCTTTCTATAGCTGTGACAAAACACTGACTGAAAGGGGCTTAATTCAGTTTACAGGTTACAGCTCATCACTGAGGAATGTCAAAGCACAAACCGGAGATGAGAATTGGAGATTGAAGCAGAGACCAAGGAAGGGCACTGCTGGCTCCCACACCTTCCTCAGCCTGCTCTCTTATACAATGCCTCAGGCCCACTTGCCATAGGGTAGCTGGCAGCACCCACAGTACTGTCCCATATTAATGTTAATCAAGAAAACGTCTCACAAATACGCCCAAAAGAACCAACCGGAGGCAACTTCATAGTGAGGACATCCTTTTTCCAGGTGGCTCCAGTTTGTGTAAAGCTGACAAAAACAAACAAACAAAAACTCCAAAAAACAAAACTATGCAGCATGACCCTCACTCTGCAAAATAAACAAACAAACATAGGCCAACAAAACCAATCTGCATCTAGCATGATAAAAATATTATATTTCTATGAAATTCTTAGCTAATTCATAAGTTTTAAGGACTTAAAAATTGTAATACAGGACCAGCGAGATGACTCTGTCAGTAACGGCACTAACTGCCAAGCCTGATAACTGGAGTGTGATTCCCAAAATTCACATAGTAGAAGGAGAAACCCCACATTTGCAAGGTGTTCTACTATGTACACACACACACACACACACACACACACACACACACACACACACACACCAGTATGCATGCCCAAACACATACTACACCTACAAAAATAAATGTTTAAAAAATTATACTGTACTCCACAGTTATGTGGAGAGTGGGGACTGACTTTGACATGAACTCTGATGCCCCATATTTGACCTCCCCTTGGTGGGGAGGCCTGTGGCACTCAAAGAAAGAATAAGCAGGCTACTAAGATGAGACTTGATAGCCTATGATCATATAGTGGGGAAGGAGGTGCCCCTTGGTCATAGACCTAGGGGAGGGGAATAGGGTGAAAGTGAGAGAGACGGAGGAATGGGAGGATACAAGTGATGGGATAACAATTTGGTTGTAATCTGAATAAATTAATAAAATTAAAAAAAATTATACCACAAAATCCCATGCGTGGTACGTGCCTACAATCCCAGAACCTGGGAAGAGACTGAGGCAAGAGGATTTACAAGGTCTATGACAGGTTGGGCTACGTAGTGAGACCCTGTCTCAAAATGCAAAACAAAACAAAAGCCCAGACAACTGTCATTTGAGTTTCTATTGATGTGATAAAAAAGAAAAATCATGGTGAAAAACAACGTGGGGAGAAAAGGGTTTGTTTGGCTCGTACCTTCCTGATCACATATCCCATTGAGGGAGGCTGAGGCAGGAACTCCTGATAGGGACCGGGAGGCAGGAACTGAAGTGGAGCCATGGAGGAATGCTGCTTACTGCCTTTCTCTGTTGTCTCACACATTCCAGGACCACCTACCCAGAGCGGCGCCACTGCAATGGTCTGGACCTTTCCACATCAATGGTAATAAAGGAAATCCCCCGGAGGCCTGTCTATAGGTCTATCTGATGGACACATTTTTCTCAGTTGAGGTCCCCTACTCTCAGGCAGATGACTCTGGTATGTGTCAACCACCAATCAATAACAACAACAAAAAAGTGCAGTAACGTGTAGAATAAATATTTTATTATTATATACTTAACACAACTGATAGTCACAGATGAAGTAGGATAGAGTGTGTTTTCCTGCTCTGGCAATGATAAAAACTTCAAAGCAAATGCTATTACATGGTTCTTAGATGACTGGGACACAGGATGGCTGAGGTAATGGGGGGGGAAGGGGGAAATCAGATGACTCATCAAAGGAAACTGGATCAAACAAATCAAAGGTGTTTGCTGAAATAGAGAAAGCTAAAGATCAAACTGAGGACCAGGAAGCTGAGAGTCACAACCATTTATCAGGATTTGTTGTTGTTGTTGTTGTGTCGTGTTTTGTTTTGGAGACAGGCTTTCTCTGTGTAGCCTTGGGTCCCGAAGTCACTTTTGAACCAGGCTGGCCTTGAACTCACAGAGATCTGCCTGCTTCTGCCTCCCAGAGTGCTGGGATTACAGGTGTGCAGCACCTCAGCAATGTCTGCTGATGTACTTTTTATTCACAAGTAGACAGAGCTCTGACTTAAGGAATAGTTCGATGGATGTAAGTTTTCATGGCCCCGGGGTGAGGGTGAGGGAGCATGTCCGGCTGTGGAAAGCCAGGCCTGCAGGACAAACATCCTCGGGGCTGTGTCTCCCTCCGGCTTTTTCCTCTTCCTGCTCCACCGCGCTCCATGTCCAGACCATGAGGGTGAGATTTGCTGCGTTCCACCTCTCTTCGCTGCCCTGCCATGGGCTAAAACGAATCTTTCCCCCTTCTTAGTTTTCTACACCAGGCATCCTGTCAGTGATAAGGGCTAAGGAACAGGTAGGGCTTATCGTTAGTCCAGGCAGGGACACATATCACGGCAGGTGAACAGTCACCCGAGGATGGCAACATCTGTGGAAGATGACACTCTAATCGTTAGAGTCTACTCTGAGGTCCATGTGGATGCTAAGGGGGATACAGATGTCCCATTTAAAGATGAACGTTCCGGTCTCTCATTCTCTGTGCACCTTGACCAGTTGTGTATTTTTGTACTGATTGTTATCTACTACAAAAGGAAGATTCTCTGGTACGGTTTGAGAGATTCACTGATCTTTTCCTGTCCTTTTACCTAAAGTGGTGTCTGTCTTTGATGGTGAGGGTTGTTTTTTTGTTCTGTTTGTTTTGTTTTGTTATTAAGGTGGATCCTGTTTTCTAAGAGGTAGATGCAGTCTTCTAGTCTTGTGGGAATTGAGACCATTAATATTATAAGTAATCAAGCAATGTGCATTAATATCTGTTATTTTACTTATATTCCTGTGAATAATTGGATGTTTTTATCTTTCTCTTCAAACTGAAGTATCCCTTCCAGTATTCTCTGTAGAACTGGCTTAGTGGTCATAAATTTCTTTAATTTGTTTTCAGCTTGAAAAGATTTGACTTCCTTAATTTTAATATTGAAAGATATGTGAAAGGTGTGACAGATGTTATTCTGATGAGCCTGTTTTATACGTGACTTGACCCTTATTTCAGCTTTTAATACTCTTTCTTTAGTCTGTGTTTTAACTATAGTTTATATTTTTACATCTTGCATTCACTTTCTCATTTCATTCAGCTATTTCCTTTTGTTCTCTTGGAACACAGTTCTTCTTTGAATTGCTTGAACATACTTATAACCAGCCCTCTAAATTACCTGTCTAAGAAGACCCTCTGTGCCGTTCTCATTAGGAGCCGTTACTATAGGGTTAGTGAGCTGTGGTCGAGCTGTGCTGTCTTGAATGTTTATGATGTTTCATTCTCTTCTCTGGGACTTGCTCAGCTATGTATCAGTAAGGACTTTCTTTCTTTCTTTTTCTCTTTCTTTCTTTCTTTCTTTTTCTTTTCTTTTTTTTTGGTTTTTTGAGACAGGGTTTCTCTGTGTAACCTTGGCTGTCCTGGACTCACTTTGTAGACTAGGCTGGCCTCGAACTCACAGAGATCCGCCTGCCTCTGCCTCCCATAGTGCTGGGATTAAAGTCTTGAGCCACCACCCATGGCAGAATAAGTGCCCTTAACTGCTGAGCCATCTCTCTGCCTCCCCTCCTCCTCCCCCCATCCTTTTTTTTTTTTTTTTTTTTTTTTTTTTTTTTTTTTTAGTGGTGGCGTTTTCAGTGTTCAGTTAAGGACAAAGACATAGTAGAATTGAGATATTGGTTTCTCTCTGGGAGATTGATATTTGGGGTCAGAGGCATCATCTGAAGTCTTCATCTGAGGGTCCTGTGTCAGCTCAGTTGTCCTGCCTAAGCTTTTGCTGTGGTTTGTGGAACCTTTCACATGTCTGTGGGCTTGAGTGTCTTGCCCGTTGTTAATTGTGGTCCCCACCCTAAATCTGCAGCTTGCTGTGAAGTGTGCAACTTTCTGTGCACTATGGGCTTAACCCAGAGTCAGATCGGCCCTCCCTGGGCCCTCTTCTTCCATATGTGGAACTTTGCAAGCCCCAATAGGCCTTTCCCTTGTTCAGAACTGGACCCCAATTACAGAAATACTTCAAATGTTACAAAATAAATGCACTTTTAAATTTTATTTATTTAGTGTGTACGTGTGTGTCTGTATATGCTGTAGTGCCACAGAATACTTATAGAGCTCAAAGGACTATTTGCTGCAGTTGGTTCTTTCTTCTCATGTGGGCTTTGGATCAGTCATGGGTAAAAATATTTTAAAAATTTAATTTCATCATTTTTAAGTGTGTGTGTGTGTGTGTGTGTGTGTGTGTGTGTGTGTGTGTGTACGCACATGCATGTCCATGTATGCATGAGTGTAGGTTCCTACAGAGGCTGGAGATGTTGGATGCCCTTGGAGCTAGAGTTACATGTGATTGGGAACTATTTGACATGGGTGCTGAGGAGCAAACCTGGATCCTCTGGAAGAGCAGTAAGTACTATAAACACTGCTCTATCACTCCAGCCTTCAATATAATTGAATATATACTTTTTCTTTTCTTTTGAAACACTTAAAAGATTTGATAGATAATTCACATTCATATTTTTTTCTTTTTGCTTTTTGTGAGACAGGATTTCTCTGTGTAGCTTTGGCTGTCCTGGATCTGCCTTGTAGACCAGGCTGGCCTTGAACTCACAGTGATCCTCCTGCCTCTGCCTCCTGAATGCTGGGATTAAAGGTATGCTCTACTACGCCCAACGCAAATTAATTTTTAAAAGTGAAATATTGTGGTGGTTTGAATATCTTTGGCCCGTGGGGAGTGGCACAATTAGGAAGTTTGGCCTTGTTGGAGTAGGTGTGGCCTTATTGGGGGAAGTGTGTGTCACTTTTAGATAGGGCTTGGAGGTCTCCTTTGTTAAACTCCCCCCCCCCCCCCCAGAGTGAGAGAGAGTCTCCTTTTGCTACCTGAGATCAAGGCTTAGAACTCTCTGCTCCTCCAATACCATGTCTGCTTGCACGCTGCCATGCTTCCCGCCATGATGATAATGGACTAAACCTCTGAAGCTGTAAGCCAGCTCTAATTAAATGTTTTCCTTTATAAGAGTTGCCTTGGTCATGGTGTCTCTTCACAGCAATAGACCCCTAACTAAGACAAATATCCTTCCTAAGTTTCTTCATGCATTTTGGTAAATAACTTTTGCTGCCTCCTCCACCGTACACATACATTAGATGGCAATCTTCATACCTTTAAAAGTCCAAATGATAAGTATTTGTGCTTATCCAAGAGTTTAATTTTCAGTTGTGGGAAAAGATCATTTCTTTCATGCTTGATAACAACCAGCCCACTTCTTAGAAATAGTAACAATCCAATCTTAATAACAAGTTATTTTAACTTGGAGGGATTTTCATGTGTGTGGGTTGCATATGTGCAAGTGTATTCACCTGTGAGTGCACAGGTGGAGGCCAGTGATCAACACCTGGCGTTCTCCTCTATTGTGTTCTGTATGGAAGCTTTGGTGTCTTAGAAAAACTCCTGTATGTTATGTAAACAGCTTTTTGCTTTAATCCCAGGTGTGGGATATGAGGCTGATTCAGATTGTCCACAGCAGCTAACTGTCTCGTGGGTACGTGGTCTGAGAGGGGCTCTTTGCCAGGGGCAGATTAATTCTGAGGACTCTGAAGAGGGAATAAAGGCAGAGCTCAGAAGAGACAGGGGGCTCTAAGAAAGAAAGGTGAAGGCTGCTGGTGCTCCCCCATGCTGCTCCCGTTGCTGTTGGTGCAGTTTAACAAGAAGTTGGAGATAGCCTGAAGCAAGGATTGGACTTGCCCCAAGGAACCAAATGACCCTAAACAGCAGGAAGTCTGGGTTGTGGAGAAGGGAGACAGAGATATAAGAAACCACAATGAATTAAAGTAGAGTAAAAAAATTAGCACCCACAGCTCTCCATAGCAGCAGCAGCATCATTTTTATTTCATTTATGTATTTATTTTTGGTTTTTTTGAGACAGGGTACACTTGGCTGTCCTGGACACACTTTGTAGACCAGGCTGGCCTCGAACTCAGAGATCCACCTGCCTCTGCCTCCTGAGCACTGGGATTAAAGGCGTGCACCACCTGGCTCCAACATCATTATTATTAGTTTTACTATTTACCAACTTTATGCAATCAAGAGGATTGCTGAGGCTTACTGGCTATGAACCTCTCTCTAGCTTCTGTGGCAGATCTGCCTTCAGAGGAATAAGGCAGGGAGGGGGGGGGAGAGAGAGAGAGAGAGAGAGAGAGAGAGAGAGAGAGAGAGAGAGAGAGAGAGAGAGAGAGAGAGAGAGAAACACAAATAATAATGGTTATGACACAGCTAATTGGCAGTCAAAGTAGACAATGCTCAACTTGGTGAATTTGGGGGTTAAAAGCAAAATACTTAGGACACGTTGTCTTAAAAATATTGAGAGGAATCTTCCTGTTACAAACTCTTAACATGCTGAGTGACAACACAGCCTTATAGCAACACTGCTGAGGAGCACATGAAACAGTTCAGTCCTGCCACTGAGCTCATGTGGAGTTGAAGGAGCATGGACAGCTGCTGGCTTGTGATTGCTTGGTTTCTGTTTAGAATATTTACAAGCAGAGTGCTTACAGAGGGGGCGGGGTCTCCAGGGCAACCAATAACTTTGTTAAAGTTTGTGTGGAAAGAACATTTTGCTCATTTGATGGGATCTCTGGCAAGGCCTCCTCTGCTTCTAGGCTTCTTTTCCAGATCTGCTTTGCAGAGATGCTTAAAGAATGAATCAAGATGAAGAAAGACCTTTGAGAACTCCAGCCTCTGCCAGTAACTACGGTGGAGTAACAGACTCTCTCCACACCCCACTGGCTGTTAAAGAATGGAACCACTGCAGGACAAGGGGACCCACATGAACCTTGAGCCTGTGTAGGGAGCCCTAAGTCTAGTCTACGCATGGTCCTTGGTTGGTGCTTCAGACTCCACAGGCCCCTCTGCACCCTGGTTAGTTGATTCTGTCTTCTTGTGGAGCTCTTGTCACTTCCAGGTCCTTTTTTCCTTCCTCCCACTTTTCCACTGGACTCCCTATGCTTGGCCCAATGTTTGGCTGTGAGTCTCAGCATCTGTTTGGAACTGCTGCTGGGCGGCGTCTCTCAGAGAACAATTCTGCTAGGCTCCTGCCTGCAAGCACAGCAGAGTGTTAGTAGTGTCAGGGGTTGCAGCCCGTTATTGTAGCACATGCTTTGAATAATATATGGAAGATAATTTCTGAGCTCTATTGATATCTTATGTTCTTTTTAAAGAACTAAGTCAAAACCTTTACTCCTTCTTTTAAAAAGAGGAACAGACGGTTGAGACATTGTTTACCCTTTTACCCATTTCACTTTTCTGTAACAGCTTTGAAAGATTCAACTGCAGGGGTTCCATCTATTTCTTGTAGATTTTGTCCTGTCGAATGCAAAAGTGAAAAAAGAAAAAGAAAACATAATTGGCCTGCAAGTTCCCTTTTCACAGAAATCCTGGGCTTGCTTCTCTCTTCTGCTTGCGTTCTCCGTAATCCAAGAAGAAGGCTTCTGCTCCCCTGGTGTTAGCTCTGTTTGCTCCCCAACTAGCTTCTGATTAGTACACTCTAGGCAGCCTTGACTAGAACACACTAACTTAGCTGAGTTAGTAACTGGGCACGTACCTAACTTCACGCGTCCTTGGCTTGCAGGCAGGGCGACCAACCTAAGGAGTTCTATCAAATGGAAAAAAGCCGAGACTGGTACAGGAGGAAGCAGTTCCCTTCCCCGTGAGGCATCTGTCTGTAGAGTGTGGTGGAAACAGTGCCTCAGGTGTGTGGAAGGACTGTGGCAGGAACGGAAGGCAGCAAAGAGAATGCTGGAAACAGCACAGCGCTAGGGGCTTCCGGGCGAAGACTACGATGTTGTTGCATTTGCGTTCTCTGACTCTGGGCGTGTCGCAGCTTTCATTGGCCTTAGCTTCTCCATACAAATGTTCAGGAGTCAGCAGAGACTGCCGCTGGAGAGATGGCTCTGTGGTTAAGAGCGCTGGTTACTTTTGCTGAGGATCCAAGTTCAGTGCTGTGCGCCCACACAGTAGCTCATAAACATCTGCAGGGGATAAACAGTTCCAGGGGATCTCACGCCCCCTCCTGGCTCCACAGGCACCAGGTACACACAGGGGGTACAGACACACATGCTGGTAAAACATCCATACCCATAGAAGAAAAACAAAGGAATTTTATAAGTTGTTTTAAAGAGCCAGGAGAAACTGAAGCACAGAAGTCTATGATTATAGAGTTGAAGACTTTGGTGAACAAGCATGAGGTTGGTAGTTTCCTTCGGTGGGTGGTAAGGGGGGTTTGATTCAGGTCTGTACTCTGGACTTGTAGATGGCCATTTCCCCCCCCCCCTGCTGTCTACATAGCATCTTGTCTTTGTAAATGTCACTGCGTCCAACTTTATTCTTTTAATAAAGACACGTATTGGAGTTGGGCCCATTCTAATGATATCATTTTAACTTTATTACCTCTGTAAAGAGCCAATTCCCAAATAAGGTTACATTCTGAGGGACTTGAGATTAGGACTTCAACATATGAACTTGTTGGGGGGAAGGGTGACGCCATCAATTCATGACTCTAATCTTATGGGTGATCTAAAATAGTGAGTGTGCAGTCGTGGCGCCCAGGAAACTGCAAGCGATCTCATTGGCTGTATCGGCTTCTTATTTGGAAAAAAAAAGCAGTGGCAAGTACCGAGATGATGCCATTCCCAAATGTGGGCAGACCTGAGATCTGTTATCTCTGTCAAAGGACAAAATTACCACAATGTCTCTCTAGAACAGGGCAACACTTCAGGCCACAAACTAGAGGACGTGTTCCACGAGCTGGGCACGAGCTCGTTTTTATAGACAGGGAACGGCTGGAGGAAGCAGGAAGAAAATAAAAAAGGACAAAGAGTAGATAGGGCATCATAAAGCTGCCTTCCTTCCAAGGCCAACAATAAAAAACACCGGGTTCTACTTTCCATGGGGATTAAGTCGAGGGAAATTCTTGCTTGAAACCATAGCTTGCTTGGGAAATTTGGCTGGGCTTCTGATCCCAGTGTCTTAGAAGCGTAGATAAACAGCGTAGAGCGTGAGTGGCACTGTTTGGGTTTTCTGTCTGGCCTGCTTGGACCCCGTACAGGAAGTCAGCCCCCCAAACAACTGCTCTTTTCCTTTTTATTGAGCAGTATACAGTCTAATAGCCCATTTGTGTAGCCTCCAGAGATGAGAATTTCTGATCCTCCTGCCTCCACCTCCGTCTTGGGATACAGACCCATTCTGCCACACTCGTGTATATGATAGAATGTAATTCTACCAATTTCATTGAGTTTTCCTATGTTTACAGAAAACCATATTCAAAATCATATATAAACTCTACCATATGATCAAAATCTCAAAAGCCATAGTATTTTATGAAAAACTTTGTTTAAATTACATTCTAATTTTGAATTTAATTAATTTTTTCCCCGTGAGACTGGCTCTCCCTATATGGCTCAGGCTGACTTGATGGTTTCTATCATACTGTAGACCAATGTGGGATGTGTTTATTCTATTTGGTCTCTGCTTCTTAAGGAAATCCCCTCCTTAGCCCCTGAAGGAGCAGGGGTCACCACAACAGTGTAGACTCTGAAGGATTAGTGTGTGAAAGAGCCAAGTGACCACACGATGGCAGTGTGCTGAAACAGTAAAGAAATAAGGCTTAAAAAAAAAATGTTTTAGATCTGTATGAACAACAACAAAAAACTCCTGATTCCCAAACTGATTCAAATCACTGCTTTGTTTTTGTTTTGGGGGTGGGGGCAGGCAGCATCTCATGTCGCTTAGGCTGGCCTCAAATTTGCAGACTGGCTTTGGATTCCTGATCCTACTGCCTCCACCTCCAAGTGCTGGGATTATAGGCTTGTGCCATAAAGTAGAGCCTCAGATCAACTCTTACAGATGTAGGAGATTAAGGCTTAGTCATCAGATCCCGGGTTCTAAAGACGCAAGGTAGAAAACACCAGAATCTGGGAGTTCTTTGAACTTTAACTGAGAACCAAATGATCAGACTGATTGCTGCTTCAAGTGGAACAGTTTTGGTCATCAGTGTGGACATTCTAGTGAACTATAAGGAAAACACATGATGACTTAAGATGGTCTCTCTGATTAAATATACAGAAGTTATGCAACATGATCTGGTTGTTCTGCCGATTACATAAAAAGCATCCTAGGCACATTTGCATGTGTGCGGTGCACTTTGAATGACTAATTAAAATATTGCAATATGTCTTTGCTCAAGCTCTTTGCTTTACCATCTTTGAAGGTTTTGTTTGTTTTCAGCCAGGGTCTCCCATATCTCAGGCTGGTGTCAAACTTGCTTTGCAATTGAGGTAGACTTTGAACTTCTGCCCTTCTTCTTCTGCCTCCCAGTGCTGGGATTATAGGCACGAGTGTGATGTTTGTTCCTTGCTTGGCTCTTGATAAGCTTAACTCAGGGAGTTAGTGTGTCAGTGGTCAGCCACCAAGGCCACCCTGAGTTTGTGGCTTCCCAGTGTGTTGTCTGACCTCCAGAAATAAGAAAACACAGATAAGGAGTGAAGAGAGCAAACAGATTTATCATGGGCAGGGGAGGAACTGGCTTGAGAGTGGGAGGAGTCAGCATAGGCGCTGCTCTACCCAGAGGCCTTGTATGGGTCTTATGACTGGAATTGGATGAGGAGATGGAGGATGTCTTTATTGGAGTTGGCCATTTTGGGGGATATGGAAGCTGACCCAGTGAGGTCTCTATGCGTGCTTCCTAGGCCGCAGGGTACCTAACAGGGGTGTGGTCACTTTAGATCAACCTTGGGCCTTACTGCTACAGGGGAGTTAGCTTATCACCACGTGGTGTATGTACAACTGGATATCCACCAGGACTTTGTACAGGTTTGTATTATAGCCTCAGCCCAGATTTCTCTCTCTCTCTCTCTCTGTATCTGTCTCTGTCTGTCTGTCTGTCTGTCTGTCTCTCTCTCTCTCTCCTTTCTCCAAGCCTCCTAGTGCTGAGAAGGCTGAGGTAGGAACATAGAGAATTCTAGGCTGAGTTATGTAGTGGCAAAGGAGGGAGGGAGGGAAGGAGGAGGGGAGAGAGAAGGGGAGGGAGAGAGATTTGGGGTCTGGCTTCCATTGGTAAACCTCCTTCCTGTCTCTCAAGGAGAGAACGAGAGTCGATGACCAGGTTTCCAAAGGGAACAACGGTGTGCTTAAGGGAGACAGGGTGCCAGGCAGTTAGGAACCATGGCCACCCAGTGAACACGGTTAAAAACTGCAAGCCTTGCCTTCAAATATGTGAGGAACATTTTTTTTTTAAATCGAGAGTAGTCAGCCCACAAAGAAGCCATGTCCCACGTCCCACAAACCTCCCAATCTGTTGGCCCAGCCCCTAGACACTCCTTAGACTTGATTGAACTCCTCTAATTTTCACCAGATAGCAGGTCGCATCAGATGGTATGGCTGAGCTCCCACTAAGGGGCTAAGACACAGCCATCACCTGCATTAGAATGGAAACAAGGGAACTTGCTGCAGATACGGGATTTTTGCCAGGGTTGCCATTGGGTTTTATGGCTTTCTCTGGTTACCTACTAATATTATTTGCTCTTTCTTTTTAGTAAAAATACCTGTCAATTACAAAGTCTCAAAAGTATGCGTTCATCACATTTAATATGTGCCAATCCAGGTTAATGAGTATCTAAGTGTATTCGTTTTCGTAGCAAATACCTTAAAATTTAAAACTTGTTTAAGAAAGGCCAAAGGTGAACTTCCCTTGTATCCAGATAAGAAATCAATTTCCAGCTGGGCATGGTGGCGCAAGCCTTTAATCACAGAACATGGGAAACAGCTGGGCAGGTGGCACATGCCTTTAATCCCAGCACACAGGAGGCAGAGGCAGGTGGATCTCTGTGAGTTCGAGGTCAGACTGGTCTACAAAAAGAGTCCAGGACAGCCAGGGATTTGTGTAACAGAGAAACCCTGTCTTGGAAAAAATGAACAAACAAACAACAACAACAATAACAACAACAACAAAAAACCCAAGAAACAAAACAAACAAATAAAAAAAGAAATCAACTTTCCAAAAAGGGGATATGTGCACAGCTGGACCAATCCAATTGACGCTCTATTCCAAACTACTTAGTTTTGAATGACTATTTAGGAAAATGGACATGAAAGTGAATGACCATCCATGATTAGAATAGCTTCAGTCACATTTAATTGTCTGTACCAGAGCATAGAATTCAGAGTCCTGAGGCATATTTTATGTCTTGTCTTTATTAGCAGTTATGAGGGGTACTTGCTATCTCTCTATGTGCCTTGGACACATCACCTTTAGCACCCTAAGAAGCAGGTGCCACTATGATCATTTTATAAATGAAGAAAGTAGAACATACGTGCATAAGTCACCCAAGACCAGTGTTTCTGAAGCTTTATGTATCAAAGTGTCCCCAACAGAGTGGTTTTGTTAATGCGTAAATTCTGACACGGTGTAGGGACAGACATTCTATGTTTATTTTAAAACATCTTTGAGATAGGGTCCCTTGCAACTCAAGCTAGCATCACACCCACTGCTACTTGAGGGTGACTGTAACTCCTGTTCCTCCTGCCTTCACTTCCTGTCTGCCGGGGTGTTAAAGGAGCTTTTATTGACCTGTTTCAATTGTTGTCTGGGAGGTTTACTGCCTCCTTCTGCTAACCTGGAAGCTTCTAGCCTCTGAACAATCTAACCTAGGCCTAGAATGTGTTCAGCCTCTGAGACTTAATAAGCTCACCCTTTCTTCTTCTGACTGAGCTCTGGGCTGGATGGTTCAACTCAGCTGTTCTGGCTCAAACTCCTCTCCCAGCTGACTTCAATCTGGCTTCTCTCTCAGCTTCTGAATTGCTCTGCTTGGCCTCAAACTAGCTCCAGTAACCTCATCTCTCTGGCTAGTTCTGCCTTCAACCTTTGTCTGGAAAACTCTCCCAGTAAAACTGCGCTCTCTCTCTCTCTCTCTCTCTCTCTCTCCCCCTCTCCCCCTCCCTCCCTCCCTCCCTCCCTCTCTCTCCCTCTCTCTCCCTCTCTCTCCCTCTCCTTCCTCCCCCCCCCCCCATTGCCTATTAAGTAGCTTTCCCTTTCCTCTGTCTTCTCTCAAGAGTTGAGCATATCCTATTCTGTCAAATCCTTCTCTGATCTGTTACTTTTTCTGATACTGAATTAGACACCTCTTTCAAATGTGGGTGCTTCCTTCTACAAACTAACTTTACCTTTATTGTTTGGGATTAAAGCCATGTAATACCACTCCTCATCCTAAACTTTCCTTTACCTGACACTTGCTCTGTATCAGGCTGGCCTTGAATTTGGATTTGGTTGCCTCTGTCTCCTTGATTAAAGGCATGTTTGTATTCACACAGACCGAGACAGTCCTTGGATGTGATCTCTTTCTTGCCAGAGCAGCCATGTTCTGAATTAAAATTCCTCTACATAAGGGCAGTAGGTGTGTACTGCCACACCAGCTTAGGATGAGTGTAAGTGTTCGAAGTGGTCAGAGGCAGTGGATCCTTTGGAGCTGTGGTTACAAGTAGTTGGGGTTCACCTGACATGGGTGCCAAGAACCCAACTTGGGTCCACTGCCCTGCTGAGACCATCTCTCTGGCCGCAGATGCTATGTTTTACCCAGCTCCCAGGTTGTGTGGAGCGCACATTGAGTTAAGGGTCCTGTGTGTCCTAGTGTCTCAACTGTACCTGATTTTATATGTGTGTGTACATTTTCAATAATA
Source organism: Acomys minous (assembly GCF_964271855.1). Lineage (NCBI taxonomy): Eukaryota > Metazoa > Chordata > Mammalia > Rodentia > Muridae > Acomys > Acomys minous. The sequence continues at coordinate 92,478,358 of NC_140496.1, read as the reverse complement.
TATTTAGCTACATAATAATGTCTATTTCATGCTTTCTTATATATAAAGTTTCATTACATACATATACATTTAATATTTTAACTACTTCTGTCTCATTTTCCTGGGTGTTCCCAGCTTATTTTTTTCCAATTCATCTTTTGTTGTTGGTTTTATTTATTTCTTTGTTTCAGGCAAGCTTTCACGTAGCCCTGGCTGGTCTTAAATGTCCTATGTTGCTGAGGTTGGCTTTAAACCCTGATCCTCCTGCCTCCACCTTCCAAGTGCTGGGATTCCAGGCATATGGCGCTATACTCTGATTTATCTATTATTTGGTTTTTGACCCCAAATACTCCTTCTATCATGTTATAATTATAACATTTACTAAAAAAGAAAGAGCTGGGCATGATGGCACTCATCTGAAATCCCAACACTGAGGAGGCAGAGATGAGAGGGTCTTCTGGAGTTCAATGCCCTCTGGTCTACATTGTGAGTTTGAGGCCATTCAGGACTACACAGTGGGACCATGCCACAAAACAAACAAACAAACAAAACAAAAAACCAAACCAAGTCAAACGCAGCAACACTCATACGTACCTCCCACAAAGAATAGCCAAGTAACCACATTTCATACTATATCTTTGTCTGAATTAGGGTTTCTACTTTCTGCTTATGGGACCAAACACTATGACCAAAACAAGCTGGGGAGGAAAGGGTTAATTTAGCTTATCCATCCACATTGTAGTCCATCACCGAAGAGAACCAGGGCAGGAACTGAAACAGGGCAGGAGGCAGGAGCTAATGTGGAGGCCTGCTTACTTACTGGCTTGCTACCTGTGCCTTGTTTAGCCTGCTTATCAGGGCTGGCCCCACCCACAGTGGGCTGGCCCCACCCACAGTGGGCTGGCCCCTCCCCCATCAGTCACTAATGAAGAAAATGCCTTACAAACAGATCTTACAGAGGCATTTTCTCAGCTGAAGTTCCTTCCTTTCAGATAACTCTACCTTGTGTCAAGCTGACCTAAGACCAGCCAGCACGATTACTTTGGGTCAAATAGCCTGGGGCCAAGATTTCCTTCCACTGTTCAGGTGAAGCAGCTTCTGGACCTGTTCCTATCAAGCCTAGGGACAAATGAAATGGGAACTGTAGTAGGGTGCTCAGCATAAAACCAGTTAATGACAAAGCTGGTTTTAGGGAAAGGACTTCACTGTCCTTTATGTTTCCTTCGGTCTCTGTTCTGGGGCTTAACACAGCTGCTCAGCTTTGGCCATAAATTAAAAGAGGAGAAATCAGGCCAGTGGAACCTGGGCCTGGGGAGAAGCCCGAATGAACCTGAATTGTAGAGGAAGAAAGGGCTGCTGGAGGCGCATGGCCGGCCAGGGACCGTGACCACGAACTAGAGCAGACCCTGACAACTGAGAGCAATGGTCTTCCTGAGGCCTCTGAAGAGGAGAGAGAGACTTCAGGCAGATGGCTCACACGATGCTGGCAGGAGTCTCCCGTGGAAGCTCAAGAGTTCCGGCTCTGAATCCGAGGACTGCACGGAAGGTAAGTGTTTAACTCTAGGACAAGGGGCAAACCTGGGCAAGGTTGAGGAATTCTGTCCTTTGTAAAGCATTGGCACAGAAAACAAGAACCACTTTGTGTTTCCCATGGTGCTCCGGAGTTGAGTTTATAAATGGGGATTTGTAAATCTCTGGGGACTGTATTGAAGGTAGACTCATTCAGGGTTATTAGACATTACAGAAGCAAAAGGCTTCTCGAACTTTCTGAAAAGTGCTTTCATAGGCATGTTAATTATACATAACCGTGGGCTTCATTTTGACATTTCACACATCTTCATAGTGTAGTTTTATTATATTCATTGCCTACCTTTTCTTGCCCTCTTCCCAGGCCCATAATTTCTCTTCCTTTTCCCAACTAATAGTTGCCTTCTGCTTTTGTGTATCTTGTGTGTGTGTGACCTAGAGCTTGTCATTAGCTTTGCTTCCAAAGCTAATGGATTTGGGTGGGAGTGGGTTTGCAGGTAGCTATGTATCTTACCAATGGCCGTGCTGCCACTGATGGAAAGGTTTCTGTCCCATCAATCTGAGCAGATAATCTTCAGGAAAAGATGGGGCTGTGTGAGCCTCTTCCCCTTCAAGAGAGAGTGTTGACTGGTTGAAATTTTATTTCTATGTATTTATATCCATGTAGTTAAAACTGGCCTCAGCTTGCCTTTCTCATGTCACAGCCCGTGACATACTGGGATTATAGGAATACATACTATGTAAGACCCAGTTTCAGAAAGACTGCCGAGCAATTCAGGTGACCAGAGCTCCCTCTAAATGAGGTCCGTGACAGACAGGGAGGAAGTGTGAACACCTGAGAGGCATTTAGGAACTGGGACTTGGAATCGATTGAATGTGGGGGAAGTGAGAGGGAGGGGGCCGTCAGGAGGGAAAAGATAGCAAAATTAATTTAGGAAATGTTGAGTTTGTAGAGGATCTCAAGTAAGGATTTGAACTGAATGCTCCGAAGAGATATGCTTTTGAAATAGATACTCCATGTCGCCATCCGTATATAATATGAATTGAGGTCCTAGGAGGGAAACAAAGCAACTCAGGAAGAAAAAGGTTAGAGAAGGTTTGATGTTGGAATCCAAGAACATAGAGATTAACACCCATCAAGAGAAGAGTGAGGGAGACCGGAGAGTGCGCAACAGAAGGCACTATCACTGGATGCAATCTTACATTTGAACACCCGCCTCCCCCCTGTGCGCAACAGAAGGCACCATCACTGGATGCAATCTTACATTTGAACACCCGCCTCCCCCCTTCCCCCCACCACACACCTTAGTTTATTTTTGTGTCTTTAGGGAGTCTTTCTAATTTTCTTCTGCAGATCAACAATATGCAGTACTGAGGACCTAATACCCAGCAGAGCCAGAAGCAGAGGCCTCACTGTAGGAGCGACCCCTTTTTCCTTTTTTGGGGGGCCAGCGGGGGTGTCTAAAATTTTTAGATGAGAAAGCTAATTAACTACCCTAGGAGTGTAATTTGTTTAACGTAACAAATGTTAAAAGAAAATCTAGGTTTTTGTTTTATTTTACCAGCTCCCCTGTCCGTGTGTGTGTGTGTGTGTGTGTGTGTGTGTGTGTGTGTGTGTGTGTGTACAAGCGCACATGTGCCACGGTATCTATGTGGAGGTCAGAGGACAATTCACAGGGGTCCCCCCACTCCTTCTACCATATGGCTTCTGTGATTGAATTCAGGTCACCAGTCATGGTGTCAAGTGAGCCCTCCTTTCTTTCTGAATGTCACCATCTCATGTAGCCTCATCTGGCCTCCATCTCACCATCTAGATAAGGCGACCTAATTTTCCTTCCTCCATCCCCCGAGTGCTAGGCTGTAGACATGAGCCACCATGCTGACTGAATCCAGGCATTTGGCACCTATTTGGAGCAGAGGAGGGGTTCTGAGGAGTAGACAGCATGTATGATGGGAGGAAGGAGTACCTGTCACCAGGCGCTGTACTGAGTGCTCTGAGTGTCACTGCACTTGATTGTAAAATCTAGATTCCCCATTCAGTGAACGAGAGACCTAAAGCTCAGGGCTGAAGTAACTTGCCCCAAATCACACAACTGGTAATGGCAGATGGAGAAGATGAATGCAGATATGCCCCTGTTACATGGGACAAGTCCATTATGCAAATTATGCATGGATTATGTTGGGGTGATCTTTTGGGGCACAGTGTAAAGGTTGTCTCTGTACAATCAAATGTAGGTTTCTGTACCTACAGAGAGCTGAGGACAGACCAAGGAACATAAAACACACTGCTGATGTAGCCACACTCTTTGGAACCAATTGCCTGAACCCAAGTAACAAACACACCAGTTTCTCGTTCTCATGACAAATAACTGAGAGAAATAGCTTCAAAGAGGGAAAGACTTATTTTAGGTCATGGTGTCTGTGGCTTCAGTCTGTGGTTGGCTGGCTTTAGTACTTTGGGCATGCCTGAGAGGAGGCACAACACTTTGGTGGTAGGAATCCGAAGGGGAGAAGGCTATTAACTCAATGCTAAGTGAAAAACAAAGACAGAGATGGGAAGACAGGAGGGGCTCAGGGCTAAGGTCTACCCTCATAGGGATGGAACCCCAGTGAACTACTTCCTTCCTGACATGTCTACCACTTTCCTTAATAGTGACATCAGCTGCGGAACAAGCCTTCAGCACATGTGGGGGCAGTTTCATCTCTAAACCATGCTTTGTGTGATTTGTATAACTGATAGCAAAAGGGTTTCGGATGCTTCTTTGATTGATTGTTGAGACAAGGTCTTATATATTCAGGCTGGCCGCAAACTCACTTCGTATGTAAGCTAGGCTTGATTTCCGGATCCTGATGCCTTCGTCTCATGAGTGCTAGAATTACAGGTCCGTCTCTGCAAATTTAATTAAAAATGTACCCAGCTGGCTGTCATGGCACATGCCTGTTATCTCAGGGTTTCTATTGCTATGACAAAACACCATGACCAAAAAGCAAATTGGGGAAAAACCAATGTATTTGGCTTTATTCTTTACATTGCTGTTCACCATTGAGGGGTGTCAGGACAGGAACCCAAGCGTGGCAGGATCCTGGAGGCAGGAGCTGATGCAGAAGCCGTGGAGGGGTGCTGCTTACTGGCTTGCTTCCCTTGCCTTGAGCAGCCTGCTTTCTTACAGAACCCAGGACTACCAGATCATAATGGGGGCCCTCCCCCACTGATGGCTAATTGAGAAAATGCCTTACAGCTGGCTCTCATGAAGGCATTTCCTCAACCGAGGCTCCTTCCTCTTCGATGACGCTAGGCTACGTTAAGAAGATGCAAAACCAGCCAATACATCTTTTATATCAGCACATGGGAGGTAGAGGCAGGAGGATCAGGAGTTGGAGGTCATCATCTACATAACAAGTTCAGGGCTAGCCTGGGCTTCATGAGACCCTTCCTCAAAAAGGAAAATTGGAATCTTTATGTGTGGAATTTAATATGCATTGAGGCAATATAATCATTTTTACTCAGGCAACTCAAGTGTTTAATGCCAGCATCTGTGAAATCCAGACACTCATTTCAAGTGTCTTGTCTTGACTCTGTGAAATCCAGACACTCATAGCTTGCCTTGTCTCATTCTTTGAGCCAGTGTGGCCTACACCAAGGCTCTGGTCCCAGCTCACTATTCCTGAGCCATAGCCACACCTGGTCTTCTTATTCTGGTGACTGTGTTCCTGTGAGTAACAAACCTAAGGTACAGCATGTTATTGTCAATTTAATCAACTTTCTCCTCTTTTATTTTCTCCGTCCTTCCTTCTTTTTGTTCGTTTGTTTTGTTTGTTTTTTGAGACAGGGTTTCTCTGTGTAGCCTTAGCTGTTCTGGACTCGCTTTGTAGACCAGGCTGGCCTCGAACTCACAGCGATCTGCCTGCCTCTGCCTCCCGAGTGCTGGGATTACAGGTGTGCACCACCACGCCCGGCTTCATCCTTCTTTCTTTTGACAAAGTATTACTATTTAGCCCAGGCTGGCCTGAAACTCTTGATTATCCTAACTGCCTCCCAAGTGCTGAAATTATAGGAGTATACTATGATATCAAGCTGATAGTTTCTTTATGTCTTTTAAAATATGTGTGTGTGTGTGTGTGTGTGTGTGTGTGTGTGTGTGTGTGTGTGTGTATGTGTGTGTGTATGAATGAGAAAAGGGGTGGAGGAGACTTAAGTTTGCATGCCATGACACAGATGTGGACATCAAAGACAGCCTGCAGGAGTCTTTTTGCTCCTTCTACTACATGGGGCCACCAGGCTTGGTAGCAAGTGCCTTTACCCACTGAGAATCTGTCTAAGCCTTATTGGAGGCGCTTTAGGAGTGTTACTATTTTATAAATATTATTTTAGGGAAACTAGTATTATGGCCACACATCCACTTAACTTATTATATATAAATAGAAACCCAACCAATACATCGTGTTTACTCCTCCAATGAACTAATTGGGCTCACAGCTGTGTTAACAGATATTACCAGGAAAGATGAACAGTATTGTTTTCAGCCTTTAGTAAACGTGTTCTATGACACTTGTGTTCTGTGAGAGGACAAAGCAGAGACTTAAAAACTGAGTGTTAGACATTGGAGGCATGGAGGTCCTTGTACTCTCGGATATGCACTAGGGGACCTGGAATGATGAATATACACAGGGTTGTTCTTGCAAAGGAAGGGATGCATAACCTGTTATCCAATCAGAAGGCTGGGAGCAGATGTGGGTAATAGCCTGGTGACTTTTGCAGTATCTGTGTGGTGGAGTCAACACTGGCTCTTCCCACAGACCCTATGGTCAGCTTGTTTTCCTCAGTCAATCTCTACAACCCATCCTCATGGAAGGTGTTCCATGAACTTTATGAAGAATTTAATGTAGTCACGCCCAATCTTTACTTAACTTACTGTACTGCTTTATTTATGTATGCTTTGTTGTGCACATAGGAATGAGTTAATTATCACTAGGAATGCTCTCACCAAATTGTACTGTGCCTAGTATATGTCTAAAATAAACTATTTTGGGGTCAGACTCCCAAACTTTGACCCAGTGCTGGCTACTCAGTTGCATCGAATCCAAACTACCATCTTGCCTCCCATGGATTGTTATTCTCCTAACTGTAGATGTCACAGAGTCCCCCACAGTTAGTGAAATAAAACTTCAAAAGAGACAGAAAATAAAGTGCCATCTCCCTTTCTCACACGCCCCCCCCCATTCACATAGCAAAATATTGACACTTTCAGAATCTGACTTTTTCCTATTGCTTTTCCCCCATGGCTGCACTAGCTGCAGCGTCTCTGCCTTGTGGCCTGCACTTTTACAACAGCTTCTGTTGGCTGACTCAAGTTCTGCCCTTCACCCTCTCCTGTGTTCTTACCGAGACTAGAACAACACTAAGGAAACACGCTGGGTCTTTGTCCGTTTAGGTACCTAGGCCCAGCGTCCCCCATGAGCTTGCAGTCAGCGCCTTTTTAGGAGCTGTTTCTTCTCATGACCTGAGTGAGGGATGGTCTGACTCCAGGCTCACATGGCTGCTGGCAGGCCTTGGGCCTCTGCTGTCTGGAGGCTAGAGACAACAGTTATTTATTATGTGGTCTAGCTTAGAGCAATGTGGTAGCCAGAGTGTGTCCACCTCTCCACTGTGTGTATGTGACACACACACACACACACACACACACACACAGAGAGAGAGAGAGAGAGAGAGAGAGAGAGAGAGAGAGAGAGAGAGAGAGCCTGTTGCCTTTGAATTCTTTATACTTTACTGGAGAATTTATTACTATTGAAAATATTATGTGTGGGTTCTTTTCTTTCCTCTGGTGCAGGGAACCAAGTACAGGGCCTTTCTCTCATGGAGCTAAAGCCCCAACTCTGCTCTGTTTTTATATATTGTCTTTCTTAATTTTTATTCCAATTATAAGATACAATGGAACAAGAAATTATTTTATCTGCAATGATTAGGCACTGTGAGCTGTATGAGACCTTGCCTGAAACAAATAAAAAATAATAAACAAATAGATACATGTTAAAAAATAAGTAATATTTGAGGAGTCTTAAGACAGAAATCTAGCCTGGTGATGGTAGTGGTGGTGCATGCCTTTAATCCCAGCATTTGGGGAGGGAGAGACAGGCAGAGGTCCAAATTTGAGGCAAGCCTGGCCTTCATACTGAATTCTAGGACAGCTAGAGCAACACAGAGATTCTGTCTTAAAAAAAAAACCCAACCAAGTGACCAAAACCAGAAATTAAGGCCAGGCCTGGCAACAGCATACCTGTAGTACCAGCGCTTGGGAGGCTGAGGCAAAAAACTGGTCACAAGCTTGAGCCCACAGCCTATGCCACAAAATGAGCCTTAGGCCATCCTGGGCTTCACAGTTAGGCTCCCTATCAAACAAACAAAAATAGGCTGAGGGAGGCTGGAGAGATGGCTCGGAGGTTAAGAGCACTGTCTGTTCTTCCAAAGGTCCTAAGTTTGATTCCCAGCAAACACATGGTGGCTCACAACCATCTGTAATGAAATGTGGTGCTTTCTTCTGGCCTGCAGGCACACATAGGGGCAAAGTACTGTATAAATAATAAATAAATAAAATCTTAAAAAAACAAAACAAAACCGGCTGAGGAGGTCCCCTTCGGTCACAGATATAGGGCAGGAGAATAGGGGGAAAGCAGGAGTGAGGGAGGAACGGGAAGATACAAGGGATGGGATAACAATTGAGATGTAATCTGAATAAATTAATTAAATTTAAAAAAAAGAGGCTGTAGCTTAGCATGCATAGCACAGAGGTCTGGGTTCAATGCCCGGTTCCACACAAAAGCCTGCTTGTGAGAATACACTGCATGAGAATAAGAAGTTCAAGATCATTCTTGGCCACATAATGGGTTCAGGGTTAGCCTAGGCTACACAAGGCCCTACCTCAAATAAAACAAAAGCATTGTATTTAGTGGTGCATTACGATTAAGAGAGGAGAGATAATGGGGACCAGTTCCCTTTAACAGGGAGCATGTTACATTCTAGGTTAAATGCAGAGCAGCAAGAGTTTTATCGAGCTGGTCACTGTACTATATGCCTCTACATGTACTACTATTTGCAGGCTAAGGCAATAAGATGGCAAGACCCATCTTTAATAACAATTATAACAACTACACTTTATTAAGAGTAATGTGTCAGAATTATCTTCTCAATTTAAGTGTAGAGTTCTTACCGATAACATATTCACTAATTTGAAAGTCACAAACAGAGCTATATTTTAGGGTTCCTGGCAAGCTTCTGAAAAATCGGTGCCAAGCTCCGGATTGATTTAATTGAGCAGAGAAAGATGCCCAATTGACCATAACAGGAAGCCAGTTCAGCCCACTGTCTGGGAGTCAATTGAAGTAAACCTCAGACAGCAGACAAAGCCATTTCAGGAACGCATTCCTCCGTGGAGGGAGGCTTAAGAGGGGACCCTAATAAAATCCGTCTGTGAGCTGCAGAAGCACCTCTGAGAATGAGGGAGTGGCTCCAGAGTGTGTGTGTGTGTGTGTGTGTGTGTGTGTGTGTGTGTGTGTGTGTGTGTGTGTGTGTCTGTGTGTAGGTTAACTGAAGTCAGGACTGCTGGCGTGTAGGCAATGGCATTGCATCCTGGGTACCAGTGGGTGAGGTCCTGTTTGAAATGCCTGGACTGTGACTCTCACAGATCCATGACAGCAGCGTCTCCACAGCAGCAAGTTCTGGGAGAATTACTAGTGTGTGCATTGAAGTTTTAGAATCATTTCCCTAGATAGTGTGTAAGCCCAGTACCTCTACGGCAATAAGATTAAGACCCAGTTTGACAGTTATTTTCGTCCTTCAGGGATACCTTCCACTGTCAGTGATGTGAAAGCATGTTGGAAGATTTCTCTCTGTGTTTTTAAAACCGAATTCATGACTTCTTTTGACTTACAATATATTTTATGCAGAGAAGGAAAATGGCAAAAAGAGAGAAACAAACCCCAACCATATCGTATCTGTAATCCAGCTCTTGGGAAGAGGCAAGAGGGTTGTCACCAGTTCGAAGACAACCTTGCCTTAAAAATCCAAGGACATGAGCTGTGCATGGTGGCTCACACGCAGGCCTGTAATCCCAGCACTTGGGGAGGCAGAGGCAGGCAGATCTCTGTGAGTTCGAGGCCAGCCCACTCTACAGATTGAATCCAGCATAGCCAAGGCTACACAGAGAAACCTTGTCTTGAAAACAAAACAAAACAAAAAACCCAAAAGCAAAATATCCAAGGGAGTAGGGGCTGGAGAGAGATGGCTCAGTGGTTAAGGGCCCTTACTGCTCTTACTGAGTTCACTTCCTACACTAACTTGGCAAGTCACAATTCCCTGTAACTCCAGTTTCAGAAGATCCAATGCTGTCTTCTGACCTCTGAGGGTGGCAGGCACAGGCATAGTACACTTAGATATAGGCAAGCAAACACTCATACAATAAGAAAATTAACCTTTTAGCCAGGCAGAGATGGTATGTGCCTTTAATCCCAGCAGTTGGGAGACAGAGGCTGATGGGTCTCTGTGAGTTCAAGGCCAACCCTGTCTACAGAGTTCCAGAACATCCAGGGCTACACAGAGAAACCCTGCCTCAAAAAACCCACCAAATAAACGATAGATAGATAGATAGATAGATAGATAGATAGATAGATAGACCGATATACCTTTCAAATTTCCAAAGGAAAGAAAGTGTCACCTGTGGGCCTATAATGAGGTTCAGCTGGTAGAGTGTTTGCCTGAGAGAGTGAGGCCTTGAGGTTTTTCTTCAACAACATATAAACTGGGCTTGGCAACGTGAGGCAGTAGTTGCCAGACCTCAGGAGGTGAAGGCAGGAGGATCAGAAGTTTAAAGTCATTCCTAGATACGTATTGAGTTTGAGGCCAGCCAAGGATACATAAAACCCTGTCTCAAACAACAACCTGCTTGTATGACGGACCATAGTAAAAGCTATTTCTGACAGCCTACCTTTCTCAAACAATAAATCTCAGCTTTATGGCTCTTTTGTTTTCTTTCTTTCTTTCTTTCTTTCTTTCTTTCTTTCTTTCTTTCATATTTATTTATTTATGTATATGAGTGCTCTATCTGCATGTACACTTGCATGCCAGAAGAGGGCATCAGATCCCATTATAGATGGCTGTGCACAACCATGTGGTTGCTGGGAACTGAACTCAGGACCTCTGGAAGAACAGGCAGTGCTCTTAACCCGCTGAGCCATCTCTCCAGCCCTTTTCGTTTGCTTTCTATTGCTGTGATAAATCATTCTAACCAAAAGCAGCTTGGGGGGGGGGGGAAGGGTTTGGCATTTACACTCTAGTCTCAGTCTGTCATGAAGTCAGGGCAGGAACCTGGAGGCAGGAACCTAGAGGCAGGAACTAAAGCAGAGGCCAAGCAGGAAGCTGTTTTCTGACCTTCTCAGTTTGCTTTCTTACAGAAGTCAGGACCACATGCTCTGGAATGGCGCCACCCACAGTTGTCTGGGTAGAGCAATCTTTTGTGCTAACTGTGCTGCCACATGCTTGTAATCTGGTACCAGGGAGGCAGGGGGTCAGGAGCTCAAGGTTATCTGTAGGAAGATAGGAAATTTGAGGTCAGTCAGAGCAAAGTGATACTCTGGCCTTAAAGGGTAAAGGAGGGAGGGAGGGAAGGAGGAAGGGAGAGAGGAGGAGAGAGAATTGTTAAGATCAATGCTGTTTTATTGGTAGAATACATTATCCTTCATCATTTCTGAGTCCCTGAAAACTCGAGTAACCATTTTATACCACTTGTGAAACTAACCTGTTTTCTCCAAGGTATTCTTGACAATTTTTACTTCATTTCAAGCCTATACATCCAACCTACCCATTTTTTATATTTGTATTTTTTTAAAGACAGCATTTCACTCTTTGCCCCAAGTGGCCTGGCATATACTATGTAGCCTCACTGTGAATTTGCTACACTCCTCTTGCCTCAGGCTCCCAGGCCCAGGGTTACTGGTGTGGACTGTCCTGCTTCCTTATTTTCTGTTATGTTTTATTATAATTTATTTATATGTGTGTACATGCAAAAGCACCTGTGCTGTGATGCATCTGTGGAGGTCATAGGTCAACTTTCTACAGTCAAGTCTCTTCAATATATGGGTCCCCAGAAATCAAACTTGGGTCATCAAACTTGATGTCACATCTTTACCCACTGAGCCTGTGCTTTTCTGGTGTTAGAATTTTTATTTATTGGTATTGGCAAATTTTTATGCATTTCTACCAATTTTTTTTCTAATTGTAAAATAGCTAATATGTACATAGTTTGTACCATTTTGGCTACTTAACCTCACAAGGTTATATGAATTTTAAATGAGCTGCCTCATATGGTGCTGCATTCCAGCACATGTGACAGGCAGAGGCAGGAGGATTGCCACATGTTCAAAGGCAACTTAGTCTGCAGAGTGAGTTCAAGGTAAGTAAATACAAGTAGATCACATTTCAACAGCATCAGGTGCTCAGCTTCTACTCCATTGGACAGTGCAGGCAGAGGTCATGAGGTCACTTCCGACTTAGGCTCCAGTCCCTTTGGACAGACCTAGTACGTTACACCCACGTTCAGCATCCAGAAATAGTGTTGAATGATCAGATTACATGTCACCGAGGCCCTGAGATTCCCAGATGACCCTTGCTGGGTTTTGTTTTCCTGTGCATTTTGAAGAGAATAATGACTTTAATACCTGGAAAGGCTGAAGAATGAGTTTAAGAGAAGCAGGTGATTCGCTTGATAAAATGTATTGTTACAACTCAAAAAAAAAATTTTTTTTTTTGGATAGGTTTTTATTATATAGTTCAAACTGGCATCCAGCCTCTAATTTTCCTGGCTGGAAACTCCCAAGTACTGGAGTTACAAGGCATTTACCATCATGCATTGCCCTATTTGAGAGAAATTTTTTTTTTTTTTAGTGATGGAGGCTTGCTGTCTAGGTATGAGGTAAGATGGAGTCCTGTGTGCTAGTATTGGGTCTGTGTTTTCCCTGCTCCGTGCTTCTCCATGGTACATGCTTTTTCATTTCCCACCCTCCTCGTGACTAGTCTCTTTTCTGCTTTCTTTTTGAGACAAGCTTCATGGCACAACTTCCTGAAGCCTGCCTTTAACGTCACTGTAGGAAAACTGAACCTCATGACTGAGTCCCCAAAAGCAGGCCAAGGACATCTCTTTCGAACCTGTCCCTCATATACTATCTGTAATTGACAGACACCATTTCCTATGTGGCTTACTTCCTACCCCTTAGCTTCTGTGCCCTGCTGAGTTATGATAGAGACTCAATGTGAACCCAAAGCAAGGGAATCAAGGTTCATGTGTGTGCAGAGAGCCACTGACCACATTACTAAGGCATTCCGTGAGCCTGACGTGGGTGGGCATAATGATCCTTGTGTCATGGCAGCTGGGGCAGCAGCTGCTCCTTGAGGTTGCTGAGTCATTTCAGACTGCCCGATTGCATGCTGCACCAAAGAATTCCAGAACAAGTCAGTAGGAAGCAAAGCTGGAGTTCTTCAGGAAACAGTTTTAATATAGATTTAATTGCAGGCATTAAAGGAGAGAGTTCTGCCTAAGGAAAAGGGCCGTGCCCAGTGTGGGTATCATGCACGCCGGCTTCTCAAGAGCCACACACTTGTGTCTTGCCAGTAGCCATAGTATGATTTTGGTGGCCTTTGACATTACATTGTTTAATGTGTTTTTAGTTTTTTTTTCTGTTTTGTTTTGTTTTTTGTTTTTCTGATTCTGTTTTTTGAGACAGAGTCTCTCTTTACTGTGGCCGAAACTGGCCTTACAGATCCTTGCACATTAGTGTCTCAAGTGCTGGGATGGCAGGCATGAGATGGCATGCTGGGCTTAGGGAAAGTTTTTCTTTTTCTTTTTTTTTCTCTCCTCCCTCCCACCCTTCCTCCTGCTCTGCCTCTTGTCCTTCCTTCCTTCCTTCTTTTATTTCTCCATCCCTCTTTCTTTCCTTCTTTCCTTCCTTCCCTCCTTTTTCCTCCTTTTCCCCCAAGGTGCACTGGATAGGAACCAAGGGTGATAACCTAAGTTATAGAAGCAATTTTTACTATACTAGGCCGCAAGACATTTAGACCTATGTTTTGATTATAAACAAAGGTCATTGTGCCCTAAGTCAGAAAGTTGTGGGTTTAGCTGGAAAAGGAGCAAGGTTAAGTGAGGACAGGCAGTACACTTCGGCCTTGAGCATGGCTTATTGCATATTGACATTTTTATTTTAGATATTTCTATAGCAAAGGATATTGAAAACAAGAAAGATGGCTCAGCAGGTAAAGGCTCTCTTTTACTCCCATGGTAGAAGAGAACTGACTCTAAAAAGTTGTTCTCAGACATCCATATGGATGTTGTGACACATGCAGACCTCTACACATAAAGAAAAAAACATACATAAGTGTAAAAATTAAAGATTATTTATTCAGACATGGTGGCGTATGCCTGCATTCTCATTCAGGAAATAGAAGTAGGAGACCCCCAATCTAAGCAAGTGATCTATGCTGAGCTATAGTCCCATCCCAGGTTATTTGACTAATAAAAATTCATAATTATCATCTAGAGGCAGCCATGTCAAAAATGGCAGCATCACCAACATACACTGTTTTGCAGTTGCCAGAGAGACAGGTTTGTGGTCTGTGGAACTTGCAAAAAAAAAAAAAAAAGTTATGGGATTTACTTCCAAGAGAAGAGAGCATCTGGCATTATATATGACTCTAGGCTTGAGGATGGGTGAGACACTCTGGGTAAAGATGTTTACTGCCAAACCTGGTGGCCTGAACTCCATCCCAAGAGACCACACGGCAGAAGGAGCGAAGTTACTCACTTGATCTGTTCTCAAACCTTCATATGTGCACCATGGTAGGTATTTGCCCAGATACATCACATCACACACACACATACTCTCATATATATATATATATATATATATATATATATATATATATATAATGTACATGTATGTATATATATAAAAGATTATGGGTTTGAAATCTATGAAGTTGAGTGTGATAAGCTTCCCAACAATTGGAAGGTGGAGGCAGAAGGGTCAGGTTCACCCTTGGCTATTTATTTATGGAATTCAAAGCCAACGTTTGCTTTATGTGAGCCTGCCTCAAAAAACAAACAAACAAACAAAAAAAACAATCTATCTGGCTTTTGTATTTTAGGATGATTTCTCTGATTTTATGTGGAATCCCAGGAGGGGTGACATGTGCTCCTCTATGTACCTTAGAACGCCTTTGAATAGGCACCACTTGGCTCCGACACCAACCTTTGGACATACGGGTCCTTCATCTACCCTTTTTCTGCACCACTCACTCCCTGCCTTTCCTAGGAGTGTGGAGACCCTCTTCATGTTGCTGCAAGATGTGGAGTCCAAGTCGCCCAGGGGCTTCTGGAGACTGTCATTGTAAAAGCACACCTTTAGCCCAGCACTCGGAAGGCAGAGGCAGGAGGAGCTCTGTGAGTTCAAGGCCAGCCTGGTCTCTATATCGAGCTCCAGGTCAGCCTGAGTTAGGCAGTAAGACCATGTATAAACTAACTAAATACACAAATAACAAACAAATTAATAAATGTAAAAGCAAGTTCTTGGCAACTAAAAGAACAAGGTTTTTTCCTAAACCATAGCTCATGTCCTGTATGTTTTATAACATGAATCCTTTGATCTCCCTTGTCTACAGTGGCTTTTCAATGCTTTGTGAAACTTTCTTTAAAATTTAAAAAAATTACATTTTATTTATTTGTGTGTGTGTGTGTGTGTGTGTGTGTGTGTGTGTGTGTGTGTGTGTGTCAAGGTGTGAGTGTAGAGGCCAAAGAACAACTTGTGGGAGTTGGTTCTCTTCTTCCAACATGGGGTTACCTGGGGCACACTCAGGTCATTAGGTTTGTTAGCAAGTGTTTTTCCCCTCAGAGGCATTGTGCTAGCCCTTTGGGGGGATCTTTTGGTGGCAGCTACTTTGAGGAGTAGTTGACACTGGCCTGCCAATATCACCGATTTGCAGCTCACAATCCTTTAAGTGAGGTGGTTTCTAGATTTTTCCAAGAATCTGTGTAAGACATCTGCATGGAGGATGCTCTACTGGTACCCTCTGCTGCTCCTCCAGGTTGCACTCTCTGCAGCGGTGGGAGGAAGGAGCCCCTGTCTCTGTGGGGTCTGCTCGGCTCCTTAGATCTTAGGCAGCAGTCACTGAAGGCGGTAAAGTCTCCAGCAGCTGTGGTGTTCTGCTTAAAATAGGCTTGTTTTCTTGTCCTCACATTTCGATTTCTGCTCTATCAGGTTTCTATGGTAGTCTGTTTGATTCCTCTTTTCTGTGACAAAATGTTCTTTCTAGGAGAAAGAAATAGTTGGGGTTGTGACCACTGAAAGTGAAAATAGGGGCTGGCGTAGGTGGTCAATAGTGAAGCGAGTGGACAAACATGCTGCTCTTGTGGACGGCCTGAGTTCTCCCCCGCACACTCACCAAGCTGCCTCCAACCACCTGTAACTCCAGCTCTAGGGGAGCCAATGCCCTCTTCTGAACGTCAAGGACACCTGTACATCTCCTCCCTCCCCAGAAACACACACACACACACACACACACACACACACACACACACACACACACACACTTTTAAAAGTGATAAAACACACAACTAACAAATGGGAAAAGAATAAAGTCTAAGAGTAAATATTTACTAGAAGCCTTTCACATGTAGGCTATTTTCCTATCCCCTTTGTAGGTATTTTAGCCCAGTGTGGTGGACTGTACATGTAACCTCAATACTAGGCAGATGGAGAGGAAGGTTGAGCAGTTCAAGATCACTCTCAGCTATGGAGCCAGGTTGAGGCCAGCCTACTGGATGAGACCGTGTCTCAACACCTGCTCTCCTAAATTTATTACTGTCTTCTATTTGCAAAAGTCTTATGTGGTTGGTGGTATAATCAAGCCCATTTTTACAGATTTGGGACCAGGCATAGAGAGTTATGAGATGTGCTCAGGGTCACAGAGCTGGTGGCAAAGTGGACTGTCTGTTTGCTTTGAATCGGGCTCTCACTGTGTAGCCTGGGCCTTTGTTTGCTTGTTGATATATTTATTTTCTGAGACAGGGTCTCACTCTGTAGCCCTGGCTTGCCTGGAACTCCTATGTAGGCCAGGTTAGCTTCAAATTTATAGAGATTGCCTGCCTCTGCCTCCTGAGTGGTGGGATTAGAGGTGTGAGCCATTATGCGCAGTTCCGTTTTTAGTTGTTTTTGTTTTGTTTTAAAGCTCAGGGTCTTACTACATTTTCCTGGCTGGCCTAGAAGTCACTATGTAGTTGCAGCAATCCTCTTAAAAGCACCAGGTTACAGATGTATATCACCAACTCTGCCCTCATGTCTGTGTTTTAACATTGACTTAACTTGGTGTGCTGATACATCTTTTCTATTAGTTCTTTGTTGCTTCAGTGAAACAATAAGACAATTGGAGTGATTGGAAGCTTACACATAGTTAGACTACATACATACTCATCTATGATGACCCTTAACTTAGTTTTTTTGTTTTATTTTGTTTTGAGACAGGGTCTCGTGTATCCCAGGATGACTTTGAACTCACTATATAGCGGGGCGGGATGACCTTGACTTGATGCTCCTCCTGCCTCTACCTACTGAGTTCTGGAATCACGGGTATACCTAACCATACCCAGTCTTATGAAAGGCTGGGGACTGGACCCAGGCCTTCTTACTTGTTAGGCAATTACTCTACAGATTGAGCCACAACCCCAGCCTGAGCCATTGCCTTTGGCTTTCAGTAGATAGCACTTGAGTACAAGATGTGGCATGATTCACCAGTCTGTGGAGCTTGAAGCAGATGTCTTCCGTCAGTGTCACAGTGTGATGGATTGGGGTCCTATTGTATCTGAAACTCTTCCACTCCGTTCCCTTTGCTATAGCTGGAAATGGAGTCAAAGTGGGAGGGAGGGAAGGAAGACAATCAGACAGCAAGAGGGTGACCACGAACTGATGAATGTTCGGTTAGTTTAGAGACAGCCCAGGTTCTGTGGCAACCCTTTGTCCTTGTGTTTGTCCCCTCCTCTAGGCTCCTGCAAGACCATGGTGGCTGAGACTCTGCCTGCATTTGGTTGCCCCCAGGCTTCTTATTGAGCTGTTTTGATGTTTTGATCTTTTTTTTTTTTTTTTTTTGGCCATCAAGACCTATATGCCAATGCCTTGAGGGGTGAATCTTGGATGACTGACTAATGCACGTTATCTGATCACCCCATCTCGTAGATTCGCAGCTCAGAGTTCAGTTCGTTGCTACAAAGTATGAAACAGCATGCTTTATTCTTCACGAAGCTCTGGCATATAATCCTGTTTGTTTACTTTCTCTGACAACGCTGGGCATGGAATGCAAGGTGCAAGGCCTCACTCCCGTTAGAGAAGAACTCTTCCACTGAGCTAGCCTCATCCCGTCTACACAAACTCCTGTGCCAAAGAAAACATAGAAAGTTCTCTTGGCTCTTTCTCTGCCCTAAACTCATTCTGTTCTCTCAAGGCTGCGGGAGAACACGCTTGCGTGCGACAGCTAAGGCTTAGAAACGCACAGTGCCGTCTTTCCCACGAAGGCATCACCCTGAAGGTGGTTATGAGAAAGTTGCCTGGCATCAGAAAGCAGTCACTCGTAATCAGAGGCACACTCAGCAAAGGAAATAAATCAAGTTTAAACCTCACATTTAGCTCTCACAAGCAGAGGCCCTTTGCAAGCGTGCTCAAAATAAGGTATTTTAGCTCCAGTTGGCTGGGCTCATTCTCATCTTCCCAGTTGTATTTGTTCTCACGTCAGCTGTCAGTGAAAGGCTGCATGTGGGAAACTGCTGAGAAAACGTTTAATTTGAGTTTATCAGACACATTCATTTTCTTACCCCCTTTACCCATGGAACACCACTGCCACTCTAGTTGGTGGGCATGACCACAGACACCCCCCTCCCTACCCCACCACAAGGGTCACCATGGCAACTCATGATACTTGATTCCTGCTTTTGCCCATAACGACTAGCTGTCTCATTGTTGGCCTGTGTTCTAGAAAACTCCAGACAGCTCAGTGTTTGACATTGCATCAGAAATGTGGCCCAAGACGTGGGCAGGGTGCAAAAAATGGCGATGCCGAGGCTTACGTGGCCAAGAGAGAACTGACTCCTTCATGTTGTTTGAGGCCCAGTCTCACAGGGATGTGAGCGGATGAACAGCCCCACAACACCACAAAATAATATCAAAAGATATATGTGGGTGGAGGTGGGGAGGAGGGGATTTGACAACTAGTAAACTAGTAAAAATCCTAAACCTCAGAGGAAATATGTGTAAGGAAATTGATATGTCTTCATAACATTGCAAACAGCCCTAAAATGGTATATGAAATGAACTCTAATGGGTTAGGAAGCCAAAAGGAATATTTCTTTTTTTTTTTTTTTTTTTTTTTTTTTGTTTGCTCTTGTTTTTTGAGACAGGATTTCTCTGTGTAACAGCCTTGGCTGTCCTCAACTTGCTTGGTAGACCATGTTGGCTTTGAACTCACAGAGATCCACCTGTCTTTGCCTCCCGGGTACTGGGATTAAAGGCATGTGCCACCATGCCCGGCTTTTTTTTTTTCCTTTTAAAAGACTTTTCTTTATGTGTATATATGTATATGTGCATGTGCGAGTTCATGTCACATGTGCCAGGGAAGTCAGGAGAGGCTTTAGAGCCCTAGACCTGGACTTACGAGTGGTTGTAAGCTACAGACATGGGCACTGGAAACTGGTCCTCTAGAAGACCGTGTGTGCTAAGCCACCTCTCCATTCCCCTCTTCTGAGTTTCAAGACAGGATCTCTGTAGCTGAGGCTAGCCATAAACTCCTGATGATCCTGCCTTTACCTCCTGAATGTTGGAATTGTAAGTGTGCTATATCACACATAATCTGATTTTGCTCTGTTTGCAACCGTGTCCCTGAAGACTGATGACAAAGAGATATGCTGACCTCAGTTTGGGTTCTCCTTTGCTGGAAGCTCTGAAGTACCATAAAACAGAAAAAAATGAATTATGTATTTGTAAGATATATGTTTTTAAATCTTTGTATTTGGTGTGTGTGCGTGCATGTGCGTGAGTGCCCTTGAATGCCACAGCATTTGTGTGGAGGTCAGAGATCAGCTTATAGGAGTTAGCTCCCTACTTCTATCATATGGGGTCCAGGCACTGAACTTGGTCATCAGGCTTAACCACCAGTGCTTTTACTCAAGGAGCCATCTTGCTAGCTTAAGACAGACTTCTTAAAAAGTCTTTCTGAGAGCATCTATATTTGGTTAATATCTACTTATAAGTGCATATATACCATGTGTGTCTTTGTGGGTCTGGGTTTACTCACTCAGGATGATCTTTTCTAGTTCCATCCATTTACCTGCAAATTTCAAGATTTCCTTGTTTTTGATAGCTGAGTAGTATTCCATTATGTAAATGTACCACAGTTTCTTTATCCATTCTTCATTTGAGGGATATATAGGTTGTTTCCAGATTCTTGTTATAATGAATACGGCTGCTATGAACATAGTTGGCCAAATATCCTTGGTTTTAAAATTTATTTTATTTATTTATTTATTTATTTTTGAGACAGGGTTTCTCTGTGTGTACCCTTGGCTGTCCTGGCCTCACTCTGTAGACCAGGCTGTCCTCGAACTCACAGAAATCTGCCTGGCTCTACCTCCCAAGTGCTGGGATTAAAGGTGTGTGCCACCACTGCCCCGCCCAAATGCACTTGTTGAATCATGGAGCATCTTTCAGGTATATGCCCAGTATTGGTATAGCTAAGGCTTGAGGTAGCACTGTTCCCAATTTTCTGAGAAAGCACCAGTGATTTCCAAAGTGGTTGTACAACTTTGCACTCCCACCAGCAATGGAGGAGTGTTCCCCCTTCTCCACAACCTCACCAGCATGTGCTGTTGCTTGAGTTTTTTTATTTTAGCCTTTCTGATAGGTGTAAGATGGAATCTCAGAGCTGTTTTGGTTTGCATTTCCCTGATGACTAAGGATGTTGAGCATCTCTTTAAGTGTTTCTTGGCCATTCGATATTCCTCTATTGAGGAGACAGGGGTTCTCTGTGTAGCCTTGGCTATTGTAGACAAGGCTGGCCTTGAACTCACAAAGATGTACCTGCCTCTGCCTCTCGAGTGCTGGGATTAAAGGCATGTGCCACCATGCCCTGTGGCTCCCCATTTTTAAATTGGGTTATTTGGTTTGGTGGTGTTTAATTTTTTGAATTATTTATATATTTTGGATATTAGCCCTTTGTCAGATGTAGGGTTGGTGAAAATCTCTTCCCAGTCTGTAGGCTGTCATTTTTTGTTCTGCCGACAGTGTCTGTTGCCTTACAGAAGCTTCTCAGCCTCACAATGTCCCATTTATTAATTGATGACCTTAAGGCCTGAGCTGTTGGTGTTCTGTTCAGGAAGTTGTCTCCTGTGCCAATGACCTCAATGCTGTTCCCCACTATTTCTTCTAACAAATTTAGTGTTTCTGGCTTTATTTTGAGGTCTTTAATCCACTTGGACTTTAGTTTTATGCAGGGTGATAAATATGTATCTATTTACACTTTTCTACATGCAGACATCCAGTTAGATCAGCATCATTTGTTGAAGATGCTATCTTTTTTCCATTGTACAGATTTGGCTTCTTTGTCAAAAATCAAGTGTCCGTGGGTGTGTGGGTTTATTTCTGGGTCTTTGATTCAATTCCATGGATCAACCAGCCTATTTCTATGCCGGTACCATGCTATCCTCTGGGAGACTCCACAGGGGAAGGGAGGTGTCGGGGGACTGCCTCTCTGACACAAAGTCTGGTGTCCATGACTTGATCACTGCCCCTTGGCTGAGAGGTCCTGCGGGCACACAGAGGAAGGGGATGCAGGCTATCTAGATGAGACCTGATAGGCTGTGGTCAGACAGTAGGGGAGGAGGACCCTACCCGTCAGAGGTCTAGGGGAGGGGAATAGGGTGGGAAAGGAAGAGAGGGTGGGAACAGGAAGATAGGAGCAAGGAGATTACAATCAGGATGTAATGTGAATATATTACAATAATTTTAAAAAAATAAAGAAAAAGGAGACTGGAAAAGAGGAGAGAAGAGAAGAAGGGAGCCATGGGTTAGATGGAAGAGAAGCACGTGGCCGGCGTGGATGGAGATTTGGCCCAGATGAAGAACATTAGCAAGTATTTGGGATTATGGATGGGAGGTAGCTTGATAGAAATTATTAGAAGCAGATGGCATGGGATTGGGGCAGGTATCCATTCCTGCCCCACTATGGGAAGTAGTTTAGAGGACTGATATCTGCCCTGCCCAGGTTGACTAAGGCTATTTTGAAATATAACAGGAGTCTGTGTCTTGATTGATTTCGAACCAGTTAGAAAATACTGTCCTGGGGGCTGGAGAGATGGCTCAGTGGTTAAGAGTGCCGCCTGCTCTTCCAAAGGTCCTGAGTTCAATTCCCAGAAACCACATGGTGGTTCACAACCACCATGCATAATAATAAATAAATAAATCTTTAAAAAAGAAAATACTGTTGTAATAATAATTATAGGCCTGATAATAAACATTATTAGGCTATACTGGTAAACTAACAACAAGCAGCAGAATTTGCATTTCTGAAAGAGAAAATGGAACTCTTTTTTATTGTTGAGTTAGACGTCTCCTATAGGCAAGGCTGCCCTTGAACTTCTGACCTTTCTGCCACCACCTCCCAATAGCTGGGATAATAGGGGCTCCTAGGTGCCTTCCTTTCCAGTGTAATTATGTAATATCAGTATGTTCCTTTAAATTCATAGGTTCCTCACCATGTCTAATGAGATGTCAAGCCATGTACCAGGTAAAGGGAATGGGTCCAGTATTAATTATTTACTCTGGACTTACTCTGGATTAGGAAAATTATGCTAGACCCGGTGGCACTCAGAGGAAGGACAGCAGGTTACCAAGAAGAGACTTGATACCCTATGAACATATATAGGGGGAGGTAATCCCCCTCAGTCACAGTCAGAGGGGAGGGGAATAAGGGGAAAATGGGAGGGAGGGAAGAATGGGAGGATACAAGGGATGGAATAACCATTGAGATGTAACAAGAATAAATTAATAAAGAAGAGAAAAAAACAAAAAAACAAAAAAACAAAACAAAAAAGGGTACAGCAGCACAAGAAGACCCAGCTGATTCCCCATTTCCCAGATTCCCTCAGTGGCTGTTCCCTCATTAAACCTTTCGAAACCACGAAAGATTTACCTTGAATAGACTCAGATATTGATGTTTCCTCGGCAACAGAGGCTAAATTAAAACCAAGTAGCGACTGAATGTGTTCAATTTTGTTCAAGAATAAATGCCGGCTCCTCAGCTCTGTCCTAGAAGGCTCTCCTTATCCTTTGTGGATTAAAAAGAGAGGTGTTATTCTTAGGTGCCGCTGTGAGCACACATTACAGAATAACTGTTTCTTAGGCAGAAAAAAATGGGAGCCCGTTTTCTTCCTCTCTCGTTTCCCCCGGTTTTGGCCTCTGGTACTTGCTCACAGTAAAGCTGACCACTGCCTCGTGCTTACCATGCAGGCCACGGAGATGTAATCGGTGCCTGCCTGAATTGAAGTCCTCAGCTACAACTTTACTGCAGTTAAATGCAGACCAGCGAGTGCCAAATGGAGCTCTATCAGCAGGAAAGCAGACTTCTCCCAGAGCCCTCATATTCTTCACTTGGGTCAAACCGCCACGCTGCTGTATTCCTGCCCTGTACTCTTCTTTGGCTGGGTGTGTGGGTGCTGAAACAGGTGTCAGTCACTCTGTAGCTTACGCTGCCCTTCAGCTTGTGGCAATCCTCTTACTCCAGTCTCCAGATTACTGGGACTACAGATATAAGCCTCTATTCTCAGTTACAGGTTTTCTTTTTCTAAAAAGAGGTCTGTGGGCTGGCGAGGTGGCTCAGTAGCGTAGGTAGAGACGCTTGTATGTAGGTGACCCAAGTTCTCTCCTGCAAAGTGGAAGAGGAGAGCGAACTTGAGAGAGTTGTCTTTTGACCTTCTCTGGCTGGCAGTGCTATGTGTGCACCTACACACACACACAGACACACATACACACACACACACACACAGAGACACACACATGGGTGTGGGTGGGGAGTGAATTATAAAGATAAAAATATAGGCGGGGGACACAATAATTGGTAGAGGGCTTGCCTAGCATGCAAGAGGCAGGCCCTGGGTTCTACCCACAGTAATTATGACACATACTGTAACCCAGCTCGCGAGGGAGACCACTCCTACTTCTTTTGTGGGAAACTATAGCACTGAACTCACAACTGCAGGAATATTGCTCATTACAGCTTTGCCAATGATGGTGCTGTCAAAAACTCGGATCATCTAGGAGCTCCTTGGTGTGCAAGCCAATGTCACTTTCCCACCTAGAGCTCTTCAGTCAGGACCTTAGGTGGTCAACGCAGTGAGGTTGGACCACACCATTCTACATTGTGAGCATTGTTAAAAGTGAAAAGCACAGCATAAGTAGTTTTACAGATTTT
Source organism: Acomys minous (assembly GCF_964271855.1). Taxonomy (NCBI): domain Eukaryota; kingdom Metazoa; phylum Chordata; class Mammalia; order Rodentia; family Muridae; genus Acomys; species Acomys minous. The sequence goes on along the minus strand of NC_140496.1, from coordinate 92,454,309 downwards.
ATTTATTGTCTTTGAATCAGGCATCAATGTAGCCCTCAAATGGTCCAGAATGTTCTGCCCCACTATACAGGCTATATTTCTACAGCTAGAGAAAAGGAAGTAGACTAAAAGGATGGATGGGTCCCTCTCCCACCCCCCAGTTTTTAAGAGTTATTGTGATTTTACTTATTTGTATGTGTATGCATGTGTGCATGTGTGTACAGATGCCCAAAGAGACCACAGTGTCAGATCCTCTGGAGCTGGAGTCACTGGAGACTGAGTTGCCTGTCATGGGTGCTGGGAACTGAACTTGGGTCCTCTGTAAGAGGTCCGGGAGCTCTTGACCTCTATGCCACTTCTGTAGCCCAGAGTATGGATGTGCTTTAAAAATGTTTTACATAAAGAATTAAATTTCAAGTGAATATTTGATAATGCAGGACACAGAGCCTCTCTGAAGCTTTTCAGAATCAATCAGTATAATAATTTAATAATTTTAAAAATTTAAAGATTTTATTTTAAGCCTCTGTGTGTGTGTGTGTGTGTGTGTGTGTGTGTGTGTGTGTGTGTGTGTGCATGTGCACATGAATGCAGGTGCCTGAGGAGGCCAGAGGTGTTGGATCTCCTGGAACTGGAGTTACAGAATTGAGAGCCGCTCAATGTGGGTGCTGAGGAATCAAACTAGGGTCTTCTGGAACTGCTCAAAATCTCAACTGTATATGAATACATGGTACAAAATGGTAGAAGTACATTCAGGGCCCTTCTGTTCAAATCCCAACCCAAAATACAGGTAGAGCTTTTGTTGTGAACCCAAGTCAACAAATCAAACAGAAAAGTTTAAAAACAAACATTCTAACACAATTCAATTCCAAATACTTAACTAATTTGATAGTTACATGCCTAGGAATGATAGTAAGAAAATATTAAAAGTCTTTATTTGGCGCCCGGTGAGAAGGTCCAGCAAGTGAAGGTGTTATGCTCAAACTGCTAGATCCCCAAAGGCTACCAGGAGTCTAAAGCTGTTTGCAAAAGCAAGGAACCTTTATTTCTTCAAAAGTCTAGTAAGTAGGGATCACCATTTAGAGAAAATGGTGACCTCGAGGTGAACTGCAGGCTCTTTTTAACAACTTTCAGGGGAATTCCAAGGGAGGGATTGGTGAACTTTAACATGTTTGGAGCATTAAAACTGAAAAAACTCAGGCAGACTGAAATGGTATGGGCAACCTTAGTCAGCGGGTCATGAGTTAGTCATAAGACAAAAGAGTTCCAGACCCCAACAAACTAACCTCAGGCAACCTTATCCTCTGGCCAGGTGGCTAGGCTGTCCCTGATTGGCTACCCATTTTCTCTGGTATTCCCAGTAACCACTGAGCTCATTTCTGAGGACTGGAGGCTCAGGCCTACGCCAAGCTAACAAGGAACTGAAGCCTATCATGGAGTTGGCTAGACTTAATTTAACCAGGCCTCCTCAAAGTCATCTACTGCCAAGCCCGATGACCCGAGTTCGACTCCCGATAGCTGTCTTCTCACCCGCCCTCCACCTTTCCCTCTCCTCTCACTCACACACTCATGCACACATATACCTCACATGCCATAGTGCATGTTTAAAACCCCAATGATGGGATGCAGAGACAGGGAGACTGTGGAGGGTTTCTGGGCAGCCAGTAGAGCTGAAAGGGTGAGCTGCAGGAGGTTCTGTGAGAGATCGCGTCTCAAAAAATAAAGTGGACCCTACTAAAGGAAGATGCTTCACACTGACCTCCAGCTTCTGTGCATGTACCCATTGGTAAGAAATGCATGTACACATGCACACACACACATACATACACATATAATCACACTCACTCCCCCCCCCAACACACACACAAACAATTGCTGGTACCCAGTTCTATTTGAATCACTTACTAGCTGCGTGACTTTAGGACTACTAGGCCTGAGAATGTCAGTTTGCTATGATGCACAGCGTACGTCTTCTCTTCAGACTTCCTGAAGATGTTGATGACTGCATCTTTTTTCCAAATCAAATTCTGTGGTCTTCTTTCAAATTATCAGGGCATCACCCTAGGGCTGTGAGTGGACCCCACCCAAAATTGCATTCCTGTCATTTTTGAGAATTCCTTTCCCTCCCCTGGGAGCGGCTGTGATTCTGTACTCCTGAGGATGCTGTTGGGACTCAATACTGTGCAGGTTTTCGGACTCATCAGTGAGGAGGAAGGTGAGAAGAAGGATGCTCTGGTACCCAGGGAACATTGCAAGTACAGCTTCTAGCTTTTCTTCACTTGCTGTTCGTTTTTGTTTCTTTCCCTCTTTTTCCCCCCTTGGTAGTGTCATTTCCCCTTTCCGCATTACCCAACCCTGCAAACACATTATTACTACATGAATTAATTTATTTCCAAGGGAGTCCCGTAGATGTTTGCTTTGCTTGTGGCAGGGGAGGGGGTGTCTTTAAAAGAATCTCTGACTTCTTCTAACTACAAGCAGGTTTCAGGGAACATTGCAATGTTCCATGAAATGTAACATGTCCTAGAGTCAAATAACATAATGTCTTAGGATCTTGAGTGCTCATCTCGTTGGGGGAGGCTCTCATATACCTCTGGCTGGCCTTGACCTCCTTATGGAGCTGAGGATGAGCCTAAACTAATCCTCCTGCCTGATGCCAGGGTAGAGGTGTGCAGCGCCATACCCACATTAACTGATGCAGGAGACTGAACCCACGACTTCAAGTATGCCAGGCAGTCACCCTATTGATGGAGCTACAAACCCAGCTGAGCTTTAGATGTGTAGAAAAGGGTCCAGTTAAATGCAGGTCTCTTGGCAAAGCCACAGTCTTGAGATGAAGCCGGTTGTGGATGAGACGTTCCCAGAGGGTACCGGACCTTCATGGATCTGGATAAGGCTGGAGGTAGCACCGGGCTCTTGATGGACTTGGCAGCCAATAAAAAGGCAGTTCATGCAGACTTTTAAAAATGATTTTGAAGATCTCTTTGATGATGGTGATGTCCAGTGAGGCCGTCCAGTCATGTATGCTCCACATTTGTGATGTGACCACAGAGACTTTGTGAAGATCACTTGAAATCAGGACCTGGCCAATTAAGGGAGGGGACTGTCTGAACCAACTGGGCGCTGATGTCTCTGAGGATGCCAGCTCTTCGTATTTGTTTAAATTAAAAAAGAGTATCCAGGGCCTGGAGAGATGGCTCAATGATTAAGAATACTGCTGTTCTTCCAGAGGTCCTGAGTTCAGTTTCCAGCAACCATCTGGCTCACAACCATCTACAGTGAAATCTTATGCCCTCTTCTGGCATGCAGATGTACATGCAGGCAGAACACTGTATACATATATAAAGACATCTTAAAAAATAAAAAAGAATACCCTAACATTCAGGGTAATTTTAATTCCTGTGCTTTTAGATGAATGCTGGGATCCCCCTCCCCCATGTGCCAACACAGGAATAAACAAACAAACAAACAAACAAAAAAAGAAGCCAAACAACAACAACAACAGCAAACCCATGCAGGTCTCACATTAAGATGATGGCCATCATTATTATCTGGCTTGTCCTTTCTGCCCACAAACAGCTAGAAACAAAAGGATTACAAAAACAGCTAACCTGTATTTTCAGGAACTTAAAAAAAAACATATTAAGGAAAAGAAAAGTACATTAAACACAGAGGCTGTTTTGCTGGTGCAGTGAGCTCCTTCTATACTGGGATGGGTGCCAGTTCTTTGGATGCTGTCTAGAGACAATTGTGATCCACCCTCACAGTCTTGCCTCCTATCTTGAGTCCCAGTTGGCCCTTCTGGTAGGGAAGGCTTGCCCGATCTCACTCCTGCCCCAGCTTCTGCTCCTGCTGCCCAGGGTCCAGCACCTCCTATATCTACCACCTTTGCCCCTCACTGGCACACCAGAGACTCCTTTTCATGGCAGGGGTCTGTACAGGTACTTTCTCCAAGGCCCAAGTAGTCCTCACTGCTGAACCTGCCCCAGATCTCTCCAGGCAATTAGTCTTTCCCTTGGAGTCTCAGAACTATTTGCATATAACATTCACTTAGCTAGCACTTATTGTACTGGATAATTATGTTCTCACTTAGGAGTTTTTGGCCAGGCATGTAAAGCCAGCACTGGAAAGGCTAAGGCAGAAGGATGGTCATGAGTTCAAAGCAGATCTGAGTTACATACAGTGTAAGATCCTGTCTCAAAAAACAGCAAATTTGAAAAAAAAAAAGTATAAACTGGGCATGGTTGCGCATGCCTGTAATCCCAGCACTTGGGGCGCAGAGGCAGGAAGATGTCTATGAGTTTGAGGACAGCCTGGTCTACAAGGGAAACCAAAACAACAACAACAACAACAACAAAAACCTAGCAAAATATTAAATCAGAGAGAGAGGAGAGAGGAGATACAGAGATAGAGAAACAGAGATAACAGAGAGACAGGTAGACACATACAGAGAGAGAGAGAGAGAGAGAGAGAGAGACTCAGAGAGAAACACACAGAGAGATACACACAGAGAGAAACAGAGTAAAAACTTTCTGATTGGCTTATGAATGATTTTAAGATGAGGGTATTCACGGGGGAGGGGGATAGAGGGAGGTTGTCAGGGTGGTACTAGGAGGAGAGGGGGAAGGGGGCGGTGATCAGGCTATAAGAATGATTAAATAAATAAATCAATGAAAAAATGAGGTTATTAAATCACCTATGACATCTATAGCCATTAAGTCTATCCTATAGAAGGTACTGAAGACAGGCCAGCTATATACATCTGCATGTATGTATTTTTAGAATGCATATTCTATTTTTCTAAGTTTAATTCTTCTAATTAAAAAATGTGTGTGTGTGTGTGTGTGTGTGTGTGTGTGCATGCTTGCATGTGTATATGTTGGCGCTTGTAAGTATATATAAATACATGTGTGGAGGTCTGGATGCATCTGGAGACTTTCTTGATTGCTCTCTATTATATCCAGTGGGCCAGGGGTCTCTCAGTTGAGCCCAAAGTTTGCTGATATAGCTAGTCTAGCGACTTAACCCAGGGATCCCCTGTCACAGTGTTCCAAGGGCTGGGGTTACAAAGAGCACCATGCCCACTTGCCATTTATGTGGATTCTGGGGATCCCAAACCCCAGCTTGTGTGGCAAGAGGTTTCTCCACTGGACCATCCTTCTAGTCCTAATTCTCATAATCTTAGATGTATTTAATGGGAGTATTAATGTAAATTAAACATCCATGCATACTCACAAGTATGGTATTTTCACAAAAATGCATTCAAAAATTTACATTTCACGTATTTACTTATTGTTTCTGTGTGTAGCTATGCAGGTGCCGGTGCCACTGCCTGTATATGGCGGTGAGAGAGCAACGTTGAGGATTTTAGCGTATTTTTTGGTAATATTTATTTATTATGTATATAGTATTCTGCCTGCATGTGTGCCTGTGCTCCGGAAAAAGGCACCAGATCACATTATAGATGCTTGTGAGCCCCCGTGTGCTTGCTGGGAATTGAACTCAGGACCTTTGGAAGAACAGCCAGTGCTCTTAACCTCTGAGCCATCTCTCCAGCCCAAGGATTTTGTTCTTTGCTTTCAACATGTGGATGTCAGGGAGTCAGCCTTGGCAACAAGTGCCTTCACCAGCTAAGTCATCTCTCAGGCCCAATATTTGTATCTTTTAATTAATTCTTTAAAGGAGCTCAAGTTCACATTGTGTTTTCTAATTTTGCACATTGGCAAGCACATTTAAAACACGGAATCCCTGTGTAGGCCTATCATCCAAAAGGATGTGTGTTGGGGCTTCTCTGGCCACAGCCAGCCCCTTTGTGGCTGTCAGCTCGTCAGTGGAGCAGCAGTTCACCATCCCGGATGGACCCTTAACTGATCTCTTGGCTTCACAAGGGCTCAAAACTACTGACAGAATGGCAGTCACTATGGTGATGAGATGCACCATTTTAACTTCCCAGGCAGAAAGAGGAGATGCCTTGCAGTTCTGTGCCTGTGCTTCCCCGTGGAGTGTGTGGGGAGCCAGCCAGGCATTTAAGCTGCAGAATCAGGCCTGCAGCAGATAATGACTTGCCCCTTCATTCTGGTGCCTTGTAAATGAGGGATGGTGACTGACAGCACTTTGAGACCATGACCAGCCAAATGTGGGTTCTGGGACACACTAGGGAGGGTTGTCATTCTTTTGTACTGGGATGGGGAAATCTCCTTTTAAGCCGAGGGCTTTACAATACAATACAAATACAACTCGTACCAAAACCATGTTTGTGTGCTCATGTAAATGTGTTATGAAGTAAAAACTGTTATGGGGTACGTGTGAATCTTAGAGGAAACTCCTGTGCATTTGGATTGTGGTTTTGTACCAATATGTTAGGCCTGGTTAGAATAGGCACGGGTGCACGCTGAAGATCCAGGGGGCCTGGCAAATGTGCCATGGCCCTTTCCTTACCCTGAAAATTTAAAGCTTTCCTACAGAAGCCACACTGCAGAAATATCTTCAGAGGGTGGTACACCAGGGGAGGGCCTGAAGTTTAGTGGCCATCAAAACTACATTGGTTTGAGGCTGTGTTTGTTTGGCTTAAAGAGTGCTATATGTGTGTGTGTATGTATCACACATACATACATTAGCTAGCATGTGATCATAAGGAGACTTTACAACAAAGCTACATACTCCATACTCCATTGCCTTTAAATATCAGTGGGCTAACCATCAACATGGCTCAGGGGGAAAGGGTGCTTGTCACCAAACCTGGAGACTTGAGTTCTGTCCCCAGAACCCAGACAGTGGTAGAGAGAACAAACCCCTGTGAGCTGTCCTCTGACCTCCACATGTGTACCATGACACCTGTGCGTGTATGCATGTAAACATACAAATAAATAAGTAAATATAATTCGGAGAGAACAGCAACAACAACAAAAAATCAAGCACCAAATCTGTCAGGGCTTATAAGATGGCTCAGCAGGTAAGGGCATCATGTCCAAGCCTGACAACTTGATTCTAACCCCAGAACCCACATGGTGGAAGGGGAGAACCAACCCAGCCTAGCAAGTTGACCTCTGACCTCTACTCATACACTTTGGCACATGTGTCCCCGCGCACATGCACACACACACACACACACACACACACATGCACACAAATATACATGTATGCACCACACATGCATGTGCAATGAATGAATGAATGAATGAGTGAATGAATGAATAAGCAAATGTAAAAAAAAATAGCAGAGGAAACAAGAAAATTAAAATCTTATAAGCCTGGAGATAGATAGCTGCTGTCCTGCTCCAAAGGATAAAACCTCTCTAATTTGTTTGTGCCTCTACCTGCTGACCATGAGCTCAAATGCACATCCTTAGCTGCTTATCACTCATTTTTTTCATTGTTGCTCTGCGAGAGACAGAATCTCATGTAGCCAAAGTGGCCTCTAACCTGCTATGTAACCACGGAAGACCTTGATCTCCTGATGCTCCTGGCTCCACCTACCAAGTGCTAGGTTACAGGTGTATGTTTGCATGCACAAATCTTTCGTGCCCACTCACACTCCAGGCTCTTGCAGATGACAACACGGAAGCCTTTGGGACCTTGACAGCGCCCAGACTGGTGATCGAGCAGTGGCTTCAGTGTTCAGCCTGGATTTGCTTTACGACTAAGACAAATGAGACTTTCTCATGCTCTTTCTTCTTTGCTGTTTTTCCTCCCATTTTCCTCTTGGGACACTCATGCAGCAAAGAAAACACGCAGACTATGCATTTCTAGCACACGTTCCTTTAAGCATTTATCAAAAACTTACACATTTTACTATCACAAAACCCACGTGTATTCACATATGAGTGTGCCAAGGAAATCCCCCTCTTCCTTGAGGCTGTCTTGACATGAATCTTTGCAATTCCCAGGTTGACGGGCATGTCCTCTGAGGGGAATTTATTGTGACTGGGCTGGCACAACACAGCAAAATCAAACTGAGGCATGACTCACGTGGGAAAAGACTGAATAACGCATCCTCAAACTTCTCGCCTCACAGTTGTGACTTTCACGGCTGTGTCCCAGACTGGGAGAGCGAGAGCAGGGCTAAGGTGTTGGGTTAAGCTGACATGTTGGGCACAGGGCGGAGGAGAAGCATCCAGACAGGGGAGGGGTGCGTGGGAGACTCCTCAGCCCAGGAAAGCATTAGAATTGTATTAGACTCTTTTGAGTTCCCTTTGCCCAAATCTCTCAGGTACTCAATGATTTAAAAAAATTTTTTTGCATGTCTGTGTGTGCACACTTGTACGGGTGCGTGAACACATGTGTGTGTTTGTGTATAGAGGCTGGAGGCTGATGTTGGAGGCCTTACCCGACCCTTCTCCACCTTGCGCTTTGAGACAGGGTCTCTCCCTGAACCTGGAGCTCTGGTTCAGCTAGGCTGAGTGGCCAGCGAACTCCAGGGATCCTGTTTCTGCCTCCCTGGGTAGGACTACAGGTACTCAGGGGCTCTAGCTAATCTATTCTAATTACGTGTGTGTGTGTGTGTGTGTGTGTGTGTGTGTGTGTAGCTAAGGTTCTTATGCTTATACAGCAAGAGCTTTACCAACCAAGCCATCTCCCCAACCATGAGTTTTGAACTATTCTAAGTTGTTAATCATATAATTTATTATAAAGCTTAAAACGCTGATTTGTGTACAAGAAAATCAAGGAGCCAATTCTTTTAACAGCCTCCCCTCAACCAAATATCAAGGAAATTTAACCTGTAAGGTTAAAAATACTGATGAAAATAACCATGGAGGACTCACAAAACAACACAAAGGCATCCTGGGTTCATTACCAGAACAACCAGTAATAGAAAAGAAAGAAAGAGGCGGTGGTGATGGGGCACGCCTTTAATCCCAGCACTTGGGAGGCAGAGGCAGACGGATCAGATCGTTGTAAGTTTATGACAGCCTGGTCTACAAAGCAAATCTAGGACAGCCAAGACTACATAAAGAAACCCTGTCTTGAAAAACAACAACAAGAACAAAACAAACAAACAAACAAACAAAAAAGAAAAGAAAAGAAAGAAAGAAAAACTATAGAGTTGGGGGTGCATGTAGCTTAGTTCATGTGCAAACACACACACACACACACACACACACACACACACACATTGCTGAAAGGTCAGAAGAGGCTGTCTTTTTCTATTACCCTCTACCTAATTTCTCTCAGGCAGGCTCTCCACATGAACCTGGAGCCCATATTATCTGGCTAGCTTGGCCCAGCAATCTACCTGCTACAGTGCTGGGGCCTATATGCACATAGGCACAAGCAAGACCTTACCTGGGGTAGGGGGTGGGGTTATAGGAGTGCTGGGATCCGAACTCAGAACCTTATAGCTGCACAGAAAGCATTCTGACCCACTGAGCCTTTTCTCTGGCTCTATTTGAACATTTTGAAAAATACAAATTGAATATCTGTGGGCTGGAAAGATGGCTCAGTGGTTAGGAACTGGTACTTAGCTCCTCCTGCAGAGCATCAGAATTTGGTTTCCTGCGTCCACACTGGGCAGCTCACTGATGCCCTCTTCTGGACTCCACAGGGACTCACACACCACACATACACACACATGCATGTACACACACTCAAAAATTATTTTTAGAAATCTTTACTCAACACATCATCACTATCTGATTAGATATAAACCTAAGGTACAGTGCGACATCATTGTGCTCTTGGAAGAAAAAGACCAAAGATAATAGAACAGGGAGAATGTGGATAAAAGTGAACCCTTACGTAGTGCTGAGAATGCAAATCAGTCCAGGCATTATGGAAAAAAGTGTGGGGGTTCCCTAAGCGTTAAAATAGAACGACATAGAGCCCCAGTCCTGGGTAATTATAGCCAACAGAAATGAGAGCCATATGTTGAAGAGGAGTCTGCACTCCCATGCTCATTGAAGCCTCATTCACAGTCACCAACAATGAAAACAACCTGTCTATCGACTGATAAATGGATTTTAAAAAACTCCATATAAGCCACTGGATACTATTCAGCCATAAGGAGAATGAAATGCTGTTGTCGTGACAACGTGGATGGAACTGGAAACGATTTTGCCAAGTGAAATAAGCCAGGCCCAGAAAGCCGAGCACTGCATGACCTCATCATATGGAAACTCTGAAAAGGCCAAATGGGTGGACGCTAAGAGCAGAACGGTGCTTGCCAGAGGCTGGGCCTGGAGGAAGGAGGGAGACTTGGGAATATGATGTTTGCATGGAGGGGTGCGGGATACTGTGAGCAGAAATGGTCAAAGGGTCAGTGTGTCTTGTTGCACTGGATAGCTTAACAATCTCGAGGGAAAGTGGAGTGTTTTGCCGCACAATAGTGACAAATACTTGACAGGTGTTTAATCTGCCAGATACCAGCAGATACTGGGGTGCTGTGGTGATCCGGAGGGCTTCCAGGATCTTATGTCCCTTATGGAACAGGGAATTGGACAGAGACACATGACTAGTATTAGAAGGAGGGGCAGTTTTTTTTTTTCCCTAAAGGAGGAAATAGGTTAGAGTAGAGAAAAAGCTTGGAAATGAAGGGACCACACCCAAACAAAGGATGGGGCAGGGTTATACCACTTGGGGGAAGGTTTCTGGGTTATTTGCATTTGCAGTGTTTCTGTGTCTTGCTCAGTCACATGTGGTTCTACATACAACAACATGTGTCACGTGCCTCATTAGCATATTAACTCTCCCCCCCCCCAATGTTTCAGTATTATAATGAGCCACAGGTCACCTCCAGACATTCTGTAGCGCCTCTGCTCTTGTGCCAGGGGCTGGATTTAGTTGGCCCCAATGTGGCTTGAGGTCTGGGGTGCTCGTGATGCCAGCCTTCCATTTTTCATTAGCATATGCCTTTCATATGATAATTTTGCAGCTTTTGCAAGGGGCCTCCCAGACTCCTCTCAACGCTCTACTCTTTAGCCTTGTGACTGAATCAGGCTTTTTTTTTTTTTGCATGTCCCTCAGTATGCTAACTAAGGAAACAATGGGTTTGGCTGAAGAGAGTGTTAATGCCAGAAGGGGCCTGAGAGCTAGGAGGGAGAATCTCAAACCTGCCTCAAGGAAGGAGTTTAGGGGTGCTTATGGGATGGTGAGCAGGGCAGATCTCAGCTTAGGTGGGTGGGTCATGAGGTGAAGCCAGCCTAGAGAGATCCCATATTGAGAAAGAAATCCAACGGCCCAGTGCTTGAGGAAAAGTAACAGCGTATGTGAACCAGGTCCGTAATTAATTTCAGGATGTTCCTTAGCCTTTGGAAAATGTCATTATCAGCGTGTTCTGAGGAGAGAGCTTTTGACATCTGGTGTCAAAAGTCATCTATGGCAAACTTATGCAGGCTCAGATAAAAGGCTGGTTCAGTTACCTCCAAGTTTATGAAAGGCATTGTAGGCAACTGTTACCATGGCGACCCACATCTCAGAGATGTTATTGATAGCCAAGCTAATGGAACTATATTACTTAGTCACGTGAGCGCTACGATTGAAAATAAAAGCCAGCCACGAAAAGCAAGTGAAGCTACAGCTTTAATTCAGGTTTTCCCTTGATTTTTGGTTACATAAACTGTTTATTGATAAATCTCTTACTACCCCATTAAAACTTTTTGTGTAATATTTCAATGAAAGATTAAAAAGTATTATATTTGTAGCTTGATTTTACCCTTAAAAAAAAAAACAGTGTTAGTGTTTGGTAGCTCCAAGATAGTTTTTATGCCTGAAGGCGCCCTTCCCGATTCTCTTTTTTAAAAAAAATATTTTTGATTTGTCGATTCTATCTGTATGAATGTTTGGTTTGCATGTATGTATGCTGGTGCTCTTGGAAGTCAGAAGAGGGCATCAGATCCTCTGGGACTGGAATCACCAATGGTTGTGAGCCACTGTGTGGATGCTGGAATCAGACCTGGCTCCTCTGTAAGGGTAACAAGTGCTGTTAACTGCTGTGCCATCTCCGCAACTCCCCGCTCTTCACCTGTTAGCCTCCTTTTATAATGTGTTTATTGTGCTGCACCAAAGAGTCACAGGATGGCGAGAAGAAATGGAAGTAGACAAAGATGCACATGAAACATTCCTGTCAAATCTAGGAAGATTTCATTTAGAAGGTATTGTTCTTCCAGAGCCGTACTTTGGATGGGGAGTGCTGGTGACAATGACAAAACCCAGCCAGCATGTAGAACAGGGCCACACACGTATTATGAACGGAAAGCCACACTTTCTGAGATTGGTGGCTGTGATTGGGAACTTGGATTCAGCAAAGCAAGTTGAATTTTGCGTGAGTCTGATGCCAGAAATGTGAATTTAGTGTGTTTTGTTTGGAATTGAGGTTGCCAGTTCCATGACGTGGTTGTGTTGTGTAAACGATATAAGCTTAAGAAACTGTTCTCCCTCCGTCCTGAGATCCGCCCAGCGCCTTGCTCACACTGGGCAAGCTCTCCATCACTAACCTGCACTCCAGCCCCACACTCAGGCATGACCAGCATGCGCCTAGTGCCAGCCTTTGTTCTCCCCTGAACAGACAGCTCCCCACTTAGCTTATCCCTGTTCCTACCTCTCCACCACAAGAGGGACTGCTTCTGAGTGAACCATAGTAGATACATCAACGTTTCTTACTGCTGTGACCAAATGCCTGAGAAAGCCAATGAAGGAGGCCAGGGGTTTTCTTTGGGAGGGGGGCGGTGCTTGCAGTTTGAGATGCAGTACAATGTGGTGGGAGAAGTGATGGCAGCAAGGACTTGAGTCAAGCAGCCTGTGACACTGTATTCACTGTCAGGAAGCAGAGAGAGAAGCGGGGTGGAGGGGTGGGGGGCTTGGGGGGTGGGATTCTTACCCCCAAATGATAAGCCTCTTTATTGTATTTTGTTATGTTGTTTTCTCCCTCTTAATGCTATGGGACCCCAGCCGATAGAACGATGCTACTTCCTTTAATGCTGGGTATTTCCATCTGAGTTAACCTAATTCAGACACCTCCTCACAGACATGCCTGGAATTCCATTCCCTAGGCGATTCTAGGTTCTGTCAAGCTGACAGTATTGACCGCGACATTGGGTGAAACCCGGCAGATTCGGGGTGGGGGTGGGGGTGGGGGAATGATGCCAAACCTTCTTGTCCATCAACAGGTGCCTTCCTGTAGGTTACAAACTCCCCAGTCATTCAGGGGCCTTCAGCAGGGCCACTGAGAGAGAAGAGGAAAGCTAGAACTAATAGGCTGACGAGCAAACATTTGTACTTCGGAGCCTGAAAGAAAAGTAGGAGCTTGGGCTATGCTGTGCCAACGGTCCATTTTGATTGTTAACTTGATGTACAATCACCTAGGATGAGAGTCCCAGTGAAAGAGGATCTAGATTGTTAGGACAGCCTATGGTCATGCTTGAGAAGAACGGGCTAGACTAGGGAGGATTCAGAGTACATGTGAGCAGCATTCAGCTTGTAAGAGTATGCATGCATGGGGACACGCTCAGGCCCTCTGGGTGAGCAGGAAGAGCTCTTAACCTCTGGGGCATTTCTCCAGCCCCTCCTCCTCCTCCTCTTCTTCCTCTTCTTCTTCTTCTTCTTCCTCCTCCTCTTCTTTTTCTTCTTCCTCTGCCTCCTCTTATTCTTCCTCTTCTTCCTCTTCTTTTTCTTCTTCTTCCTCTTCTTTTTCTTCCTCCTCCTCCTGCTCCTCCTCCTGCTCCTCCTCCTCCTCTTCCTCCTCCTCCTCCTCCTCTTCTATCTTTGTGTTGTTGGTGGCTTGTTCAGTTATTTTAGAGACAGGGTCTCTCTGTAACCTTGGCTGTCCTGGAACCCTCTGTGTAGACCAGGCTGATCATGAATTCACAGAGATCCGACTTCCTGTGCCTCCACTGGTGTTAAAGGCTTGCGATACCATGTCTTTCTGCTCTGGACTATGGATCTGCTTTGAGTTCATGCTGCCCTGACTTCCCCGCAGTCCCAGACAATAACCTTGGAATTTCCAGCGAAAACAAACCCTTTCTTCTTTAAGTTTGCTTTGTCAGGGTATTTTATCACAGCAATAGGAAAGAAACCAGGGCAGAGTGGAAAGGCAGCTCTGTGGGATGTGGGTAGGAATGTGTGGCTTAGTTTGTGAACACTGGAGAATTCACGAATGCTTGAAGTTATAAGATTTCCTAGTGTCCTTACAGAGTCAGAAGGAAAGGCTGGCTTTGCTTTTCCCCACACCTACTGTGTTTTGAGAGAGCCTGTTGCCCTGTGCTTAAGACAGGTGGGAGTCCTCAAGCTTGGATCCTTAAAGTGAGCTAGTGATGTACTCCTTTCATTAATTAGGAACTAAACTAAGCACAAGGAAACTTCTCATGAACAGACATTAAATCGGGAGGTACTGATTCTACCTTTCTGAGAACCGAACTATTCACTAAGAAAGGTGCCCTGGCCCACCACAAAGTGGGCTTTGATGCTCTGGGCTGGGACACTAGCACCCAAGGCTTTTCACATTTCCGAGAACAGCATAGGAGATGCATCATCTTTAGTACCTCTTCAGTGTGAAGATTTTCCTGTTGCGTTAGCTAAGAGGAATTGAATAGTAAAACATTCAGTCCTGTAGGGAGAAACCTAGGCCGGGGAAGGCAGTCTGGCTTCCTGATAAATTGCTGTTGTGAGCGTGTAAAACACTACACACACCTGTTTTATTTACATCACCGAGCACTCTGTGGTGCAGCGTTCCTCTTGGTGCCTTTGCGCGCGCGCAGCGCATCATGGGTGGTCAGGAGCTACTCTCCCCACTGGTCAGCACATTAGGTTGCTGTACCGCTGGCTGTGGTGCCTGGCATCTGAGGATGAGGCAGGAGGATTCTGAGTTCCGAGGTAGCCTAGGCTACTTCACCAGACGGTAACACAAATAAACAGGAAGAAAAGAGTGCCACAGAGGTCCAGGTGAAGGAGTCAGAGGTGCTGAGCCAGAGAGTGATCATGCAAATGATGGATGGTTTCCAAAGATCCCTCCAGGGATCCCGGAAGGGCTGGGGGCTAGAGAAAGCCCCCCCCCCAGGAGCCCCGATGTTTTCAATTAGGTCTCAGGGTGGCGTGGGAATTCATCCTGCAACGGGCAAAAATGACAGGGATGTCTGGTTCAGAAGGGTGGAACGGTGGCCCAGAAGGACAAGTTTTGGTGGGGTGCTAGCCTGGGCAGGAAGACCTCATGTGAGGTCTCTTGCAGTCTCGCGTCTAAATGGGGCCCCAGATTAGGGAACATTTGGGACTTTATACTAAAAGGGGTTGAAAACACGGATTTTTACGAATAAAGTGCTGGCGGCAGAGTATAGAATTCATTCCAAGTGGTTTTTGTTGTTGTTGCTGTTGTTTTTGACTTGTGCAGTATGATCACGTCATTCTTGACTTAAAATGTTTAGTAATTCACACTGTCGGAAGGGTACCTAAGCTTTCTGTTTTAGGTTATTACAGTTCTGGTGAGAAGCAAGTTCTGGTGAGTCTATGTGGAGAAGTGGAAAACAAATGGCCGTAGGAAGAAGCGGTAGTATCTAAACTTAAAAAATAGAATAAAATTTTAGCCGGGTGGTGGTGGTGCATACATGTAATCCCAGAACTCGGGAGGCAGAGGCGGATGGATCTTTGTGAGTTCACGGCCAGCCTGGTCTGCAAAGTGAGTCCTGGACAGCCAAGGCTCACAGAGAAACCCTGTTTCAAGAAAGAAAAGAGAAGAAAAGAAGAAGAAGAAGAAGAAGAAGAAGAAGAAGAAGAAGAAGAAGAAGAAGAAGAAGAAAAAAAAAAAAAGCAAACACACACACACACACACACACACACACACACACACACACACACACATACCCCAAAACCAAAATATATTTATAATTTTTATTGCTCTTGTGCCATGGTGCTTGCTAGTTTCCTAACTTCCCTTGTGGACTACAGAAGTGGTTTCTGACCCTATAGAGGGCCACATCCCATCCTCTTCTGTAGGCTTTTGTCCATCTGCACATGTGGGTGACAAAGATGCCTGGTAACCCTGAGTTAAGCATGATCCCACTGAAGTCAGACTAAACCTCTCTGTCAACAACCCCTTCCCCCCATCTCTCTATAGCTGCCTTTAAATAATCTAGCAGTGCTCGTGTGGTGGGTAAAGGACAGCCTGCACTCACTCTTTCTACAGTCTTGAAATCAAACTCATGTCTTAAAAAAATGTGGCTATTCTTAAACTATCGCTGCTTTTCTGGGCCCTCTCTGCTTTTAAAAAATATTTAGTTTTGAGACAGGGTCTCATGGATCCAGGCTCGCCTTAAACTTAATATATAGATGAAGTTGACTTTGAATTTTTGAACTTCTGATTTTCTTGCCGTCACCTGGGATTACAGGTGTGTGTCACCATGCCTGCCTTATGCAGTAGTGGGGGGTGACCTCAGGGCTTTGTAGACGTTAAACAAGCACTCTACAGCATAGCTGTATTCCCAGCCTTGTTTGTTTGTTTGTTTTTTGAGGCAAGGTTTCTCTGTGTAGCCTTGGCTATCCTAGACTCTCTTTGTGGACCAGGCTGGCCTTGAACTCAGGGATTAAAGGCGTGCGCTTCCAGCTTTTTTTTTTTTTTTTTTTTGAGATGGAGACTATCATCTAGCCCAGGCTGGCCTGAGTCCTAGAATTATTCCAAGCCCATCTTTGATTCACATTTCCCTAGCCATGTTCTTCTGTTTCCCACCACATTTTGCTGCCCTCACCTGGGACCTTTTCTGGCCTCTTCAGTTCAAGCTAGGAAATGACGCAATGATCTGCAGTGCCATCCCATTTGTGTGCATCCTTGCACATCACAGCAGATGAAGTATTATGGAAGTCCAGTGCAGTGGTGCACGCCTGTGACCCTAGTAGCACTCAGGGAGGCAAAGGCAGACCAACCTCTGTGAGTTCGAGTCCAGCACAGCCAAGGCTACATAGAAAAACAACAACAACAACAACAACAACAACAACAAAAGCATATGGAACAGTGGAGGGTGGACTTGGCTGTCTTTTCTCATCCTCACAGTTACCCAGTTGAGGCAGGTCTTCATGAGCCTCTGCACCTGGACTTTTGCAAATCAGTCTGTCCAGGTCGGTTTTAGGGGGAGGAGATGGGGTGGGGGGTGAGGGAGGCTCCTGCTGCATCTCCTTCTTAACATTAAAAGGTTTCTGGAGCCTTTGCAGATGTCCTAGCCTGGCCTCAGACTCTCTTTTCCAAGACTCCATGTCACATTCTATCTGTCTGTCTTTCCTCCCTCCTTTCTCTTCTAACCAACCCCATAAATCTATGTTGCGCACCTACTGTGTACTAGTCAGTGTTCTAGAGATAGTAGGGCAGGCCTGGCTTTATGAGACTCTGAACTTGGACTCCTATAGTTGCTGTAATACTCTACTGAAGTGAACATTGTTTTTTTAAACATGGAGAGCCAATATTTTCATTTTTGACTGGACTCCGCTAATTATGTAGATATTCCAGCACCAAGTGCAATGAAGAAAAACAAGCCTAAATCCCCACTGTTGCAAAGCTCACATTTTTTTTTTTTAGGGACCAAAGTTCGAGACAGAGTCTCAGTGTAGCCTAGGCTAGCCTCAAACTTAATATGCAACTCAGTCTGGCTTCTGCTTTGTGGTAATCCTCCTGTCTCAGTTCAGAAATTACTTTTAATCAAAGAACTCTATACTTTAGGGTTTTGCATTCTGCATGTAGTTTCCTGAACTGAACCCAGGGACGTGCCTCACTTGATAGGATGCTTGCCCAGCATTCACAAAGCCCTGGGCTCAATCCCCAGCACCTAAAATAATCTGACGGCATGATGGTACGTGCCTGTTATCCCAGCACTCAGTGGTAGAAGCAAGAGGATCTGAGTTCAAGGTTATCCTCTGATTTACAATTCATTCCAAGCCAGTCTGGGGTCCATAAGACTGTCTCACCAAACAAACAAACAAACAAATAAACAAAAGTCCATAGGATGCATGGCTAATCTTTATCTCTTACCTTGTACTGCCATCCTGTGGTCATTTTATTTTCTGGACTAAAAAGAAAGAAAACCACGTTTTCTATGTCTATCACACTCTTTTAAAATCTATCTTCAGTAAACACAGGAACGCTACAGTACACATGTGCAGTATTTTATTTTTACCAAGATGTCCACCATCTGGACTTAGCCATGGCCCTTGAATTCTGAGTGAGGCGTCACAGATGTTTCCAGAACTCTGATCTTCACGCTTCCCTACCTTGGCTCAGTGGAGGCTTCGGCAGACACTTCTCTGTGACAGTGTGAGAGTGTGAACGTGGGAGTGACGCCTTGCTTCTCACTTGAGTGCTCATGAGTACTTTCTGCAGGGACCCAGGCTTGCATTTCCTTTCAAAGCTGTCATCTTGGTGGATTTTCTGAACTTCTTCTAAATCCCAGAGCTTTATTGGTGGCCTGATGGGACAGGTGGGGGTGCCTGGAACAGAATGTGCTCAAGTGTGTCTAGGCTGTGACCACACATGGGCCAGCTCCCCTGGAGCTGTGGGTGCGGGGTAGCCAAAGGTTTTCTGTTGGTTCTGGATTCCTTTTCCAGATCTTAGCTTGTCCTCTGTGACACGGAGACAGTCAGGGGGGCCAAGCTTTGTTCTTGTTTTTAGTATTAAGACCTCTAGAGTTCAGCGTCCAGAACAGTACCTGGGAAATAGTGACAGAGATAGTGGCTACTATTTGTAGAGCCCAGTTTATGTAATCTGTCCATCTAACATGACAAAGAGCTCACATTTCAACATAATGAGGTAAGGATAGGATTGTCTTCAGTTTACAAGTATAGGTAGTTTTCAGTCTTAGAGTGATGAACCCCCTTGTCTAAGGTGGCTCAGTCTGGAATCAGGTTGTTGAAAATGGCTGGGCGTGGTGACACATGCATTTAAACCCAGCACTTGGGTGGCAGAGGCAGAGGCAGAGGCAGGCAGATTGCTGTGAGTTGGAGGCCAGCATGGTCTACAAAGCGAGTTCAGGATAGCCGAGGATACACAGAGAAACCCTGTCTCAAAACAAAACAAAACAAAAAACTGAAAACAAGCCCAAACAAACAATGAAACAAAACAAAATAAAAAAGCCAACAACAAAAAGCAAAAACACCCCCCCCCAAACAAACAAAAAAGAAAATGGCTCCATGAGTGAATGGCTTCTTAGCTTTGATATCCCTGAATGAACGCCATTCTAAGTCTTTCCTTGTAGCCCAGTATCTTTGAGCCTTTCAGCCTAGGGCGTTCCTTCTTAGACAGGGAGTATGAACATGAGGGGACTGACGCGTCACCACTCATTGTTTTGTGGATTTTTGGTGCACTATCTTTTTTTATTATTAATTTATTCATATTACATCTCAATGGTTATCCCCTTCCTTGTATCCTCCCATTCCTCCCTCCCTTCCATTTTCCCCTTACTCCCCTCCCCTATGACTGTGACTGAGGGGGACCTCTTCTCCTGTATATGCTCATAGGGTATCAAGTCTCTTCTTGGTAGCCTGCTATCCTTCCTCTGAGTGCTAACAGGTTTCCCCATTCAGGGGCCGTGGTCAAATATGAGGCACTAGAGTTCGTGTGAAAGTCAGACCCTACTCTCCACTGAACTGTGGAGAATGTCCTGTCCATTGGCTAGATCTGGGTAGGGGTTTAAAGTTTACGGCCTGTATTGTCCTTGGCTGGCACTATCTTAATGTACAATAGTGATGCTACAATACATACCAGTGTCTGTTCTGAAAGGTAATTGCAAACGTTAACGACTTCCGTGTTCCAACATTCTGTCTAGGATAATTAGCAGCTCTGAAGCGCGCTTTACAAAGAGCTTCCCAGCAGTCTGCTCAGGATCCATTTCCACCCCATTATCGGGGATGGCTGCATTTGTCATGAGAACTGTGGCCTCCTCTGCTGCAGTTGGACTGCTCCAAAAGATGCATTTTTTTTTCTTTTTTTTTCTTTTTCTTTTTTTTTTTTCTTTTCTTTTCTTTTTTTTTTGAGACAAGGTTTGTCTGTGTAGCCTTGGCTGTCCTGAACTCACTTTGTAGACCAGGCTGGCCTCAAACACATATGGATTCCCCCTACTTCCCTCTCCAAAGTGCTGGGATTAAAGGCGTGCTCCACCACACCTGGCTAAAAGATACATTTTTAATAACACTGACTACTTTGTAACATCAACATTAAAAGAAGATTTACTGACTTTCATTTTATATACATAAATCTTTTTTTTCAAATTGAAGGTGTGCACCACCACACCCAGCCCAGTCTTTTCCTTTTATTTTTTTAAAGATTTATTTATTTATTATTATGCATACAGTGTTCTGCCTGCATATACACCTGTATGCCAGAAGAGGGCATCAGATCACATTATGGATGATTTTGAGCCACCATGCGGTTGTTAGGACTTGAACTCAGGTCCTTTGGAAGAGCAGGTGGCACTCTTAACCACTGAGCCATCTCTCCAGCCCTATATAAGTCTTTTGTCTGTGTATATCTATGTGCACCACACACACCTGGTGCCAATGAGGGCCAGCAGGGGGCGTTGAATCCCCTGGGGCTAGAGTTATAGCCAGTTGAGAGCCACTACACATGTGCCGGGAGGGGGGATCCAGGTCCTTTGCCAGAGCAGCCAGTGCTCTTAACCACAGAGCCACCTCTCCAGCCTTCATCAGTATGATCTTCAGGGGAACATTTGGCATTCGGAGGAGCCAACCTTTCCCAAGCATCCTGCACCTGTGCATCCTAGGTACTGTATCCTTCTTGGGCAGACCTCTACACATAACATTTTTTTCTTCTATGTGGATGTAGCTAACTTCCTTAATGCCGAAGTGATTCTGCTTATACGTAGTAAAATAACAGTCTTGCATTGTACATCTGTGATGCCTGATATACCCACTTACTATTGATTGACAGAGAATGTTTTCGAAAACGTAATTCCCTACACCCAAGACATCAAAGGCAAAAGGGAAGGAATACATGCCATCTTTGTCCCCTCATTCTGTGCCTGTCTTGATCATTTGCGTGGGAATTGTACCTTTACCTCCATCGGATTCCCTCCTCACCACCAGCTGGATGGGAGACAAGGGAGGTGTTGGTGGCGAGGGTTGGTGTGAAATCCATGGCTCCTCTCTGCTCCCTGTATGTCAGAATGCCTAGTCCTGGTTATCGGAGCTCCTCCTGCCACACAGGCCCTCATCTCCTTCAGCCTGTAGGGTTGTTCTGTGCCCTGTGTTTTTGGTCTCAGTGACATTCACAGCTCTCTAGGGCTGTGCTTACTCCATTTTTCACCTCGTCACATCCGATTATAGTGATCGCGCTCCATTTCTTTTCTTTTCTTTTTCTTTTTCTTTTTTGGTTTTTCGAGACAGGGTTTCTCTGTGTAGCCCTGGCTGTCCTAGACTTGCTTTGTAGACCAGGCTGGCCTCGAACTCACAGTGATCCGCCTGCCTCTGCCTCTCGAGTGCTGAGATTAAAGGCGTGCGCCACCATGCCTGGCGCCTTGTGCTCCATTTCTTATGTATGTTTCTGCTCTTTTCACCCAAGACCTTCTCTACATGCCAGGCTGGTTTTGGATTCATGACCATCCTGTGCCCGCTTCCCGAGTGCATATGCAAGTGCCATGCCAGTTGCTCCTAAGTGCATATGCAGGTGCCATGCCAGTTGCTCCTAAGTGCATATGCAGATGCCATGCTGCTCACTCCTACCTTTTGATATTGTATACTTGTTATGATGGTTGTTATTACTTTTGTGCTGGGGTGGAACTCAGGAACCTCTTCACACCATGGCAGATGCTCTACCATTGAGCTGCACCCTTATCTTTGCTCCTGACTTTTGAATGCCATTGGGCCTCAGCTTCTGTCTAGAAACATATTATGGATGTATGTGTGATTCTGAGAAAGGCTAACTTTGTGGTTAAGATAGAAGACTCTGGAATCAGGCTTCTGAGACTTGCTTCCCCAGACCTGCCATTTACCATCATCTGCCCTCTGGGGAAGCCTGGCTTACTCTCCACAGCCCTCATTTGCTCATCTGTAAAATGGCAACAGTTACATGTGAATCAGAGCACTCCAGTGGGGTGAATCTGTAGTGAAACAGTGACTATCAGTGGGTGAACATCAACTTACTCATTTCTTTCTTTAATAAGAATGTGTTGACAGCTCACACGTGATACTGTGATGTGAGCCCAACAGGAATGTCTTCTTGCTTGGAGTATGTGTGTGTGTGTGTGTGTGTGTATGTGTGTGTGTGTATGTGTGTGTGTATGTATTCTAAAACCAAGTTAATATAAAAACAAATGTTGTATTAAATGGCTATAACTTTCAGGAGAAAAATAAGGCAAGGAAAAGGCATAAAGACTTTTAGGGCTGGTTTGTAATTGTGTGTGTGTGTGTGTGTGTGTGTGTGTGTGTATTTTAAGGCAGAGTCTGGCCTGGAATTCACTATGTAGAGCAGACTGGCCTTGAACTCAGCCTCTGCCTCCTAAATTCTGGGATTAAAGGCATGGGTCACCTCATCAGGCTAGTTTGTAACTTTTTTGTTTTGTTTTGTTGAGACAGGGTTTCTCTGTGTAGCCTTGGCTGTCTTGAACTGGCTTTGTAGACCAGGCTGGTTTTGAACTCATAGAGATCCTCCTGCCTCTGCCTCTCTAAGTGCTGGGATTACAGGCATGCACCACCTTGCACAGCCTTCTTTACAGCTTTAACTAAGAGGGTTGGATTATTCCTTAAGAACACACTTGAGCTGGCACATTGACCCAACGGTTAAGTACGTTTGCTGTTTTTTCAGAAGGCAAGGCTTTGGTTTGCAGCACTCACATGGGAGTTTATAATCTTTCATTGCTCCAGTTCCAGGGCATCTGCTACCCTCTTCTGTCATTTGAGGGCACCCGGCGCACATGTAATACTTATATATACATGTAGGCAAAACACTCACAAGGCATAAAAAATAAATAAACCTTTCTGTTTTTTTTTTCAAGACAGGGTTTCTGTGTGTAGCCCTGGCTGTCCTGGACTCACAGAGTAGACCAAGCTGGCCTCAAACTCACAGAGATCTGCCTGCCTCTGCCTCCACCACCTCCACCTCCACTACTACACTCCATCAATAAATAAATCTTTTTTAAAAAAACATTTAAATAGGGAGTTGGTGGCTCATGCCTTTAATGCCAGCACTTCAGAGGCAGAGGCAGATGGATCTCTGTGAGTTCTAGGCCAACCTGGTCTACAAAGCAGTCCAGGACAGTCAAGGCTACACAGAGAGAACTCCTGTCTCCAAAAACAAAACAACAACAAAAAAGGGACATGTTTAAGTAACATGTTGTGGTTTTCACCTGTAGTCTCATCACTTGGGTGGTAGAATTAGAAAAATCAAGAGTTCAGGGTCATCCTTAGCTACAAGGTAAAACAGAGTCTAACCTGGCCTACAAGATTCCCTCCCTGCAAAAGAGGGAAAGAACTTGATGGCTACCATAGTTAAGCAGAGTGAAAGATTCCCTAAGGGATCTGTCTGGGGGCGTGGGAGGAGTTAAAGATGCTATGATCATTGTCAAAGCAATGGTCAGTGTGCAACTGTCCATTCTGAGATGGGGATGAGGTAGGAGAAGCAGTTTTGGGTCCAGGGAAGGCGGGGTGAGTGATGTGGGTAAAGTCTGGGCTAATACAACGTGGATATATTGACTTGAGGTTGCCAATTAAATGCTTTGGTTGAGCGGTCAAAGACCCAGCTGGAGGTAAAGATGGAGTGCAGGGAAAGGCACGGGCTGGAGCTAGTTCCGGGAATCCTGTGCGAGGTCACCAGGGAAACGAGTCTAATGTTTAGGATTCAGGGAGACAAGCAAGAATGACTTCCCCATATTTTCTCAGTTAGAGGTCCAACTCTGACTCAGCCCCTGCTTGCCACCCTCCCTCCCCCCACCAGCTGGCACTTCCGCTGGCTCTCCACACCTCCCAGCAGATACTTTTGGAAGACCCTCTCACCATCCATGTTTTTTCTTTACAAGACAAGAGATGTCTTACAAACGGGGCTGCCTCCTGCTCCAAAGGAAATATGCCTCCTTCTATAGATGGCCATCTCATAAACCAAGAGTTAAAAAAACAAAAATGTAGGGGACTCAAGCCGGAGAGAGGCCAAATCTGTAAGAAAAGCCGGGATGACTTAACCACTACAAGAGAGAGGCAGGCAGAGTGAGTGTCCTGGGACAGCATCTGTGTAGAGAGGTGCCAGATCCATAGACCCGGGTAGGAGGTGGCAGGCTGTGCACTCTCTGGAGGAAGGAGCGGATGGAGAAGTGACCTGTGACCCCTCCACAACCTGGGCGAACTAATGTACCTGTGCCTTTAGTCCAGGGCTGCTGGCCATCTCCTCCATGCCACACTGATTGGTTGGCACTCCTCTCTCCAGGCATCTGTCATCTGCCCTGTGGCATCTGTGGATGTGACAGTTTCCCTTTGCCTCTCTGCACAGAGACTGTGTCCCTGGAAACAAACCCACCCTTTTCTCTGACAGAGGCTACCCCCTTTGCTCTTAGCAGTGTAGGCATCTTGCCTTTTCCTCAAAGCTTTGGGCTTTCTGGTTTGAAATCACTCACTGAATGCTCTATTTGCTTTCAACTTTTAATTTTAAAGTGTATCACACAGAGGAGATTTATTGCGCATAATTAAAAGAAATAAATGTTGAAAACTAGCACTTCCATGGCCACATCCAGTTCTAAGGAAAAAAGAAAATTCTAGTGACTAGAAGTCCTCTTAGGCCCCTCTGCGATCTGCCACTTCGGCTCCCCATCACAGGGCACCAGACCTGGAGTTCTGTGTAAGATTTTTGTTTACATCTGTGCTTTCGATATTGTGTTCATGAGGAGAGCAGAGCCTTTGGGAGAGATAATCGGGCGGGGCGGTCATCATTTGACTTACATCTTTCCATGAGACTCTGAGAGGGTGAAAGAAAAAACCATAAGTAGACCCATTAGCTGCTGTCTCCACCCGCCAAGCACTGTGGGTGAGCAAGGCAGAACTTCAAGGAAGAGCTAAGAAGAAGCTGAGTACTTCCTCCCATTGCTGAGAGCCACAACAAGGGAGCCGGAGAGGAGACCCCGCGCAGATGGCCGGGTGCTAACTCTGGGATCCATTGCCTGGGGCCTGATGCTGTTACAAGAACCAGCGCTGGGGGAAAAGGGTCTGCAGCTGATGAGGAGGAGGGCGAGGCAGAACCGCCTGGAACCTCTGCCTTCATGTAGCCCCTGTTTGTCTCCAGAGGAAGGCAGGTGCCACTTCCCTTCTGCCTTCAGGATGCTGTTCATGTTCCTCAAACTACGTAGGAAGGGAATTCTGGCTTGTGTGGCTCCTGGCTCAGTCAAGTTAGTAATGCTCCCTAGAACAGGATCCTCAGGAAACATTCTGCTTAGCTTTGCTTGCATCTGATCGTAAAACAGCAACAGAATATGTATTTTTTTTATCACTTTTCCCCCTGTTTCAAGCTGTTAATATTATTCTTTGAGAATATTTTTATAGACCCCCTTCACTTTTGTTTGTGTGTTATTTAGATAGGGGCTCATTATGAAGCCTTGGCTGGTCTACAGCTCGCTGTTTCGACTGCCATGCCCTGTCATAAACAACTGGTTCACTTACTCTTAGCAAGTGATTATATATAATACCAAAACTATGAAATATACTTTACTATTATTAGAGAAGTGGCTTGCATGACTCTCTCCTGGTTTTACTCTCATGGCCGATATTTTCCTGAATGTGTCGTCTGATATGTGTGTACACGGCATTTTCTAATACGTGTGTCTCAGTGACAATCACTAGATAGCAATAGTGATTGCTGTCCACTTTCTCAGATGCTATCATACTATGTGCCAAAGAGTATACTGATGTGCTACCAAGAAAAATATTTGGCATCAGATATTTTAATATTTACAAAACAAGGAAGGCATAAAATGCTTCTTTTGGAGACAGAGTGTCTTTTGTGTGTTTGAGTGTGCTATATTTGTGTAGTGAGCCTCCTGAGGGTGGTCTGGGTGTGCTATATTTGTACACAACAGCCTCCTGAGTGTGTTTGAGTGTGCTATGTTTGTCTACAGTAGCCTCCTGAGTGTTGGGATTAAAAATGAGTCACCCCTATCAGTGGTAAAGTGCCATTTGATTTTTGTTTCAGATGTTCTCTTAATTGCTAATGAGACTGGATACTGTTTTCATGTTTTGTTTTGTTTTTTGTTTTGTATTGGTTTGGTTTTCTGAGACAGGGTTTCTCTGTGTAGCCTTGACTATCTTGGAACTCACTCTGTAGATCAGGCTGGCCTTGAATTCAGAGATCCATCTCTCTCTGCCTCTTGAGTGCTGGGATTAAAGACATGCACCACCATTCCCAGCTTGTTTTCATGTTTATAGACCAAAAATAGGCTGGTTTTTTTTTTCTAAAATGTTTATTTATGGGTTGAGGATTTAGGTCAATAACGATGCTTACATGCATTTGGGTTCAACCCCTAATACCGACAAAACCCAACCCAACCCAAACCAAAATAACAACAACAAAACCCCAAAAACTCTATCCCTAATGTCTGCAGCCTCTGGGACTGCGGGGGCAGAGCTGGGGCCTGGGAGCTGGCGTGTGGAGGAGGTCACTGGTCAGAACTTACCTCCACTGGTACTCCCCATTGGGTGCTGTGGATGAAGAGGAGGTACAGGGTAGGAGAGGGGGTACAGAGAGAAATGAGGCTGCAGGTCAGATGTGGGGAGAGCCAGGGCTTGGTGAGAGAAGAGAAACTGCGGCCAGAGAGGGAGATGGCTTGGGGACCACTGAGACAAGCTGGCGACCTATGAGAGGATATGGGGGTGACTGGAGGTGACTCTAGCGAAGACTCCTAGTAGCTGGGGTCATGGAGACTGAAGAGGCCACCTTCTAGCCAGACAGGGCTTCTAGTGGAGGGAGGGGAACACCGACCCACTCACAAAAACTTCAACCCAAAATTGACCCTGCCTACAAGATGTGCAGGGATAAAGTTAGAGCAGAGACTGAGGCAATGTCCAACCATTGTCTGGCCCAACCCGAGACCCACCCCACGGGAGAGAGCCGTCCCCTGACACTGTAAAGGATACTTACAGACCGCAACCTAGCAGAGCTGTTCTTTGAGAGGTTCTATCCAGCAGTGGATTGAAACAGATGCTGAGACTCACAGCCAAACATTAGCCAGATCTAGGGAAGCCTTGTGGAAAAGGTGTGTGTGTGTGTGTGTGTGTGTGTGTGTGTGTGTGTGTGTTGGGGTGGGGGTGGGTATTAAAGGAACTGGAAGGGCCAAGAACTTCACAAGAAAACCAACAGAGCCAACCAACCTGGGCCCAGGGGGGCATACGGAGATTGAACCACCCACCAAAGAGCATGTTTGGACTGACCTAGGCCCTCTACACCTAGGTAGCCAATTTGCAGCTTAGTCCTTATGTGGGTCCCTTAGTAAGGGGAGTAGGGCTGTCTCTGTCATGGCCTCTGCTGCCTTCTTGTCTGTCGCTTCCCTCTGGTGCGGCTGCCTTGCCTGACCTCAGTGGAAGAGGATGCTCTCAGCCCTGTGTGACCTGTTGTGCAGGGGTGGGTTGGTGGTGGTGGTAGGCGGGAGGGGGGGGCAGGGGGGGAGTAGGGGGGAAGAGAGAGGGAGGGAGGATGGGAGGAGAGGAGGGTGAGGGCTACGATTGGGATATAGAGTGAACACATTTTTTTAAAAGCACGGAAAAAATAAATAATAATAATAATAATAATAATTTAAATATTTTATTTGTTGTTATTTTTTCCTTGGTTTAAAAAAAATGTATTCACTTTATATCCCAATCGTAGCCTTCACCCTCCTCTCCTTCCAGTCCCACCCTCCCTCCCTAATAAAAATTTATTTTTGTATTTTGTCCCTCCCTTTGTCCCTCCATCCCTTTTCTTTCTTTCTAACAGTTGAAGAAAGGCCTTTATCAGGGGTGAGGAAACACATGCATGCAGAAGACACCCTGAGAAAAAGAGGGGAACTGGGAAGCTGGAAATCCTTTGTCCTTTTGTTTGATAGGACTGTTTCATAAACCCTGATAATGATTTTTATCGATCATCTGTCTTACAGATGTCGTTTCCCAGTCAGACCAGTTGGAGACACTTGTGTCCTGATACTTTCCCTCATCTATTTGTTGATTCCTGCCCTATTTCCACACGGCGGGGTCTTATCTGTATTTGTCAGGATTCCCTAGAGGACCAGAGACAATAGAACACATATCTTTATCAAAAGGGGATTTAGCGGGCATCGCATCGGCTTATGCAGTACAGTGGGGGCCGGCTAGTCTGACAATGGCTGTTTGCACAGTAGAGAGGCTGAGAGCCGAATAGCTGCTCAGTCTGTGAGCCTGCATGCCTCAGCACCCCAATTTGGTATTTACTGAAGGCCTTAAGGATTCCTGGAGAGGGACGGGTCTTCACTTGGGTGCTAAAGGCCACCTCAGCGACCTGGTATACCAGAATAGCTACACCCGCCGGCAAGGAGTGAGCCTTCGGGCAGACGCTGCACTGTTTCCCTCAGGCCTTTGTAGCACAGGTGCTGCCCATTCTGGGGCAGAGCCCTCCGGCTCAGTAAATCCTTCTAGAAAATACTCTCCCAGACCCTCCCAGGTCCAGTCAAGTTACCAGCTGAGATTAACTATGACATCATTTCTTTTCGTTGTCCGTTTTTCTGGGACAGGGTTTAGTGGAGCCCAAGCTAAGCCTGAGTTTGCCATGTGGCCAAGGCCTTGAATGTCTGATCCCCCTGCCTCCACTTCCCAAACGCTGGCATTACAGGTAGGCACCACTGTGCCCAGAGTAGTCCTCACAGTAGCTTGGCGTGAAAAGGAGGCCCAACATTTAATACGTCAAATGTGACGTTCTTATCTTGTTATGGTAATTTTTTTCTCGAGACAGGCTTTTGTTATGGTAATTTTCAACCGTATACAAAGGGTCCTTATTTTCTTTCAGGTCACGGAGACATGCAACATTTCCTTCCACAGTTGCTCTGGTATTGCCTCTTACACTGAGGTCTTTAGTCCTTGCTATGAGTGCAACATTTTTTTTGTCTCTGAAACTCATGTTGGAGTTCTGTTGGCATGGTGATAGTGTGCAGGAGCAGGGCTTCAAAAAGCTGTGTGCCTCACCAGAACCCCGCCCTCACAGGCCGGCTCTGCGCTACAGCTTGATTCCCTTTCCTTCTCTCTGCTCCTGACCAGTGAGATGGTGTCTGTCACGGTCTGTTGCAGCAAAGAGGCCCTTGCTCAACACTGAGTCTTTGACCTTGGACTTTCCAGCCTCCAGAACTGTGAGCCAATACATTTTTATTGATTACAAATTACCAAAAAGAAAACAAGCCCCCCCTCCCCCCAAAAAAAACCCAAACCAAACCAAATCAAATGAAACCAAAACAAAAATTACCTAGGCTCTGGTCTTCTGTTATTCAACCCCAAATGGATGAAAATAGGGCCTTAATTTACACAAACACCTATAAGGCATACTCATTTATAACTGAGCTCCCACGTAGTCATGGGTTTGTTTCTTTTTCTTACCTCTGTTGAGTACTATTGGCCCTAATATTTGCAGAAACAAGTATGGTGGTGAATATTGATTTTTCACCTGACAGAATCCAGAATCATATGGAGCTAAGCCTCTGTGCATAAAACCGAGGGGTTGTCTGGATTAGGTTAGCTCTTTAGCCTTTGACCATGCCTATGAGGTTGAGGAGTTCTTATGTCCAATCAAGAAAGTTACAGAGCATCATGCATAGTGTGTCAAATAAGAGTCCTTCATTAGCTGGCAATTGAGAGAAGGTTCTTGTCCAAAAGGCCTCTCAGCACCCAAGGGCAGGGATACAGCACTTGTAAAGGCAAAAAAACAAAAAACAAACAAACAAACAAAAAACCCCAAACCAAAAACAAACAACAGGGGTGTTGCTGTCCTGGGTGTAGCCCAGGAAACCTGATAGCGTTTGTTCGTTTATACACTCAGCATGTCTTTCAGTTATGTGTCTGAGCCATGGTCAGGGGCGTAGAAAGCCCCGAATGAGCTGAGAAGATGGATGTGACTCCTCAGGGCGGTGGAGCAGATGTGACTACCCAGAGAGTTAGGGGCAGACATTTCTGCCAAGAGGGCTAGAGTGGACAAACACCTGCACAGGCAGGCACAAAGTGGACTTAGGGCCGGAGCAGCACAAGATAGCTTTATCTTAGCCATAGAATCATCTTGACTAGTCTTATCGAAGCAAGAAGCAAGACCCATCCTAAAGTGGGTGGCACCATCCTCTGGGCAGGAGGAGGCCAGCTGGCCACACACATCTGTTGTCTGCTTTTCCTGATGGTGGGCCCAACAGCTGCTTCAAGCTCCTGCTGCCTTGGCTCCCCTCAATGAGGACAGTGTGACCCAAATAAGCCATCCTCCCTTCTGTTACTTTCCCAGGGAATTTACCTCAGCAACTGTGACTGTAACTGTTACAACATGCATTTTGAGTTTTTTCTTCTTTGGCTCTGTGTTTTTCTTTTTATTGAAAATAGACTATTTTAGCCGGGCGTGGTGGCGCATGCCTTTAATCCCAGTACTTGGGAGGCAGAGGCAGGTGGATCGCTGTGAGTTCAAGGCCAGCCTGGTCTACAAAGTGAGTCCAGGACAGCCAAGGCTACTCAGAGAAACCCTGTCTCGAAAAACCCAAAAACAAAAAATTAAAAAAAAAAAAAAGAAAAGAAAATAGACTATTTTTTTTCATATAACATATCCTGATGATGTTTCTCTTTCCTCTCCTACTCTTAGTTACTCCTCCCCTTCCTTCTAACTGAATCCATACTCTTTCTGTTTCTCACTAGAAATCTAAGAAGCATCTAAGTGATAATAATAAAAGATAAGCTGGGCACGGTGGCGCATGCCTATAAGCCCAGCACTCAGGGAGGCAGAAGCTGGTGGATCTCTGTGAGTTCAAGGCCAGCCTGGTGCACAAAGCAACAACCAAGAGTACACATAGAAACCCTGTCTCAAAAAACTGAAAACAAATATAAAACCCAAAAAACAAAAATCCAAAACAAAATATAATATAATAATATAAAGCAAAAGCAAATATATCAGGATGAGACAAAATAAAAAAGCAGAAAAGAGCCCAGCAAAAAGCCCAAGAAGCAGATATAGACACAGAGATTCACTTAGGAATTCCATAAAAACACAAAACCGGAAGCCAAAATATATATGCAAAGGATCTATCTATAGGGTTAAAAAGAGAGAGAAAAATTAAAAAGATAAAGTTAAAAGCAAAGAAGCAAAGCAAGAAAGGAAGAAAGAGAAAAATAAATACAAGAAAGAAGAAAGAAAGGAAGAAAGAAAAGGTCCTAGCATGACATTATGAAACAAGGACTCTCCAAAGATGCTGCTGAGTTTGTTTTCTGTAGGCCATCTACCGCTGGGCTTTTGACTCTGTGTGTGTGTGTGTGTATGTGTGTGTGTGTGTGTGTGTGTGTGTGTGTATGTGTGTGTATAAAATTATGCCTGTATACAAGTTGCAGGGCTTACTTTTTTCTTATCATGTGGGTTCTGGGAGTCAAACTCAGGTCATTAGGCTTGGTGTCAAGTGCTTTACCTGATGAGCCGTCCTGCTAGTTCCTTACTTTTTTGTTTTTAAGACAGTCCCATGCAGCCCTCGATAGTCTCACACTTGATTTGTCGCCAAGGACCATCTTGCCTCTACCTCCCCAGACCTGGAGTATTGATGAGCTCTACTACACTGGGCTTAGCCTCTATATAAGAAAAAACATTTGCATTTCTGCATGCATTTTAGAATTAAATTGCTCAGTTCCTCCTAAAACTTTTAGAACTGAGAAACTATTGATTTATATATATGTGAGTGTGTGTGTGTGTGTGTGTGTACAGTTTTCACAAAATCTGTCCTTTCAACTTCTAGCTTCCTGTCACCCCTGTTGTCAGCTGATTGTGACCATGTGGCACAAGGCTGCACTTAGCACTCTTCCTCCAACAGTACTCCGTTGTGCTGTGGCTGCATTGCTTTTTCTTGTGATGGGTACCACGTATCTCAGTCCACGTGAGTCTGAGCTTATGACTCACATTGCCTCCAAGAGTGTAGAGGGGAGTAGCCCTGTGCCAATCCTGCCTTTCAGCCTCAGCTATCCTTTGGTGTTATTGCCTTCTCTTGGAATCTTACTGTTGTCTGTGAAGAAGGTCGGGCCAGCCTGCTGTATGCTGTGAGACGTGGTATGGTACGGGATGGTCAGTCACTTCCTCTCCTCCTCTGACAGTTGCTGGCTTTACCTTTGACAGAAGACATAGCATGGTTTCTAACAGAAACTTGAACTTGACACAAAGTTGTTGCTTTAATCTACTAGTTAATCAGATAGTTAATACCAGGTAATCAAATTCTTGCTGGCATGATGTAAGTACAAGTCACACATGGTCATCTTTCTTGCGTCACCAAATTGATGAGGACATCACCTAACTTGGACCTTGCGGTTACAGACAGAGCTGGAAAAAGATGGTCTCAAGTACTTTCCGGACTCTTATAAGTGAGCAAGAGAGAGTGGTCCAATCTATTTACATAATGCTAAGTTGTATTAGCTACCCCCTGTTATGTCCAGACTGCTAGATTCCCCAAAGACCAACAGCTCTATGCAATAGCAAGGAGCCTTAATTCAAGTTCGAGCCTGGACCCTCGAACCACACCACCGATGCAGTGGATTGGTAGTGAGAGCCGCAAACCACCCTTAGGCAGGGTTTTTATTGTGGTTACAGTGAGGAATGGGAGTTTCCAGTTTGTCAGTTACCGGACTGGTTAACATGTAGCAAGGTTGGGTTGGTGCTAGGGCATTGGTGGAGCCTGACCACAAAATGCTTAAGCAGTCTATCTGTAACATCTGTTAGGTACTCGATTGGTTGTAACCTAGGGTGGTTCCTTCCTAGAACAGTTTGTAGTTTTCCAGCAACAGAGGTGTGCTTAAGAACAGACTCAAGAAAGTGCCTGCTGCATGGTAGTGCATGCCTTTAATCCCAGCACTCAGGAGGCAGAGGCAGGTGGATCACTGTGAGTTCGAGGCCAGCCTGGTCTACAAAGCAAGTCTAGGACAGTGGGGCAAACCTCTAATCCCAGCACTGGGGCAGGGGTGGGGTGGGGGTGGGGGAAAGACGGGGCAGAGGCAGGCAGGCATATTGCTGTGAGTTCAAGGCCAGCCTGGTCTACAAAGCAAGTCCAGGATAGCCAAGGCTACACAGAGAAACCCTGCCTCAAAAAGTCAAAAACAAAAACAAAACAAAACAACAACAACAACAAAAAAAAAAAAAAAGGAAGGAAGGAAAAAAGAAAGAAAGAGCTCACAGTTTCAGGGTTCACTCCATCACGGCATCAGAACTTTAGGCAGCTGGCCATGTCATGGCCACAGTCAGAAAGCTCAGGGATGGTGCTGCTCACTTTCTCCTCTCCATGCACCCAGGACCCCATTCCATGGGACGGTGCTGCTCATGCTCAGGAAGGGTCTTCTCTCTTCAGCCTAGTCCTCCTAGAAACACTCTCCAAGACTCACTCAGAGGTGTGTTTCCATGGACGGTCTAAGTTGACTAAGCTCACAATGAAGATTAACAAGCAAATGATTAATTGCCCTTTTCACCGTATTGGCATTTGTCTCTGTGTGCCAAAATTAATGGTAGACGAGACAGTTGCCACTTTACCAGAACTTTAGGGTGCTCGCTGTACTGTTTGAGTAGTCATCAACTCCATTGCCACATACTAGGGAAAAAAGTGCCGGTTCAGCCTAAAGCAGCAGTAAACTTATTAAAGATGCTAAATCTCAGTATTTGAATGTGTCTCTGTGCCTGTTAGTTTTCAGCCCGACACAACACAGAGTTACTTGGAGAGAGAGCCTCAGTCAAAAACTGCCTTCATCAGATGGGCCTGTGTCCATGTCTGTGACAGTGTCTTAAGTGGTGATTGATGTGGGCGTGTCCAGTCCACTGTGGGCGGCATCACCCTTAGGCATGAGCCAGAGAGTAAACCAGCAAGCAGTTTTCCTCTCTGTTTCTGCTTCAAGCTCCTGCCTTGGGTTCCTTCCGTGACTTCCATCAGTGGTGGACTGTGACCTAGAAGTGTAAGATGAAATAAACCCTTACTTCTCCAAGTTGCTTTTGATTATGGTGTTTGTCAGCACAAACTAGGACATTATCTTTATAACGTCCTGTGACAAAATGTCAAATGTGTATACTTAAATATGACATTGGTATCAAAGCCTGTTATGAAGTTGTTCAAATGGCTGAACATGTTTTTTTTTTATTTTTGGGGGGTAGTGTTCTGTTTTTATTTAAATAAATATGCAGGAAAATGATGATTATCTAGGTGCTGGGATTTTGACTTGACAGTTTTTGCAAAATAAGCAAAGTCAGCCAGTGTAAAATTTTGAGCACCCAGTGAATATTTTAGAAAACATGCTATCTGCTACAATGACCCTGAGATCTTCTTAATAGTTAAAGATATTTTAGAAATGATACTGGCAGTTTGTTATTTAGTATATATAAAACATACCCTATGGAAAAAAAAAGTGTACCAAACATTTGGAAACCTGTATTAACTCTGAGAACCAGTAATTTTCAATGACTAATTCAATCTGTCACAAAATCATGCTTAGTCAAAGACCCATTCACGTTTCAGGGAGAACCGATGCAGCGCACTGTAACTGAGTACAGAAAGCTCCTTGGCATCACATTTCAGATTCTGCCCTGCAGTTATCCATAAGAAACTAAAACCTGTCTAGTTTTGGTATAATGGAAAACAAGAGCAGTCATGATGACCTGGAATGACGGTTCAGATAGTCCCTGCCTTTGCAACTGTCGTCCCAGGACAACATGAGCCAGGAGCCATCCCAGAGCTCACGAACCAGTGTTTGCTTACACGAATGCTATTAAATTGTCCTAGGTTTTTCTTTAGATGGGGGGTGAGGTTTTGTTTGGCTTGGAATGCCCTGACTAAGGAACAGATGGATGGGTGAGTTTACACGTAGTCTTAGAACCCCGTGGAAGAGATACTAAGAAGCATATGCACCAGCTTTTGTCATAATTATTTTAGTTCGGATCGAAACAATTGACACAACCTTTACCCCCAGCCGTTCTTGGACCTGATGGTTATACCTGGTGATTTAAAGAGGAGCAACACCAACAAGCCACGGCTTTTCTTTTCTTCCTTCCTTTCTTTCTTCCTTCCTTTCTTTTTTTTATTTTTTTTTTTGTTTTTGCTTTTTAAAAAAAGATTTATTATTTATTTATTATCATGTATACAGTGCTCTGCCTGCATGTACACCTGCAGGCCAGAAGAGGGCATCAGATCACATTATATAGATGGTCGTGAGCCACCATGTGGTTCCTGGGAATTGAACTCAGGACCTCTGGAGGAGCAGTCGGTGCCATTAACCTCTGAGCCATCTCTCCAGCCCCAACCACGGCTTTTCTTGTCTGCATGGAATTTGTTTGCAGTTTCTCCTTGCTCCCCAGCTTGGCACATCATGAACTAGAGCTCTGAGTGGGTCTGCTGTGCCTTGATTTTGAGTGCTACGGATGTCAGTCAGGATTAAGAATGGATTCCAACAACTGGAAAAGTCTTCTTAGTAAATTACAATCTATTTGAATGTATCTTAAGTGTGCTTCCATGGCAATAACAGTACATTACATAACTGGTAACTTTATTAGCTTATTGTAATGACTGTAAATTTTCTTCAGGTGAGAGAAAATTTAAATGCCTTCAAATACTTTGTTGCGTGTCACTGTTGCTGAACGCACACAAAGCACAGTGAGTAGAGAGTGTCCTCATCTTCATTTAACTTACATTAATAGAGTTTTATTTCTGGAAAATATTTTCATATTTTGGTGTAATTCTTTGCAAGCAGGTTTGGATGGGAAGGCAATTAACTTTGGCAGAGTATCATGTTTGTTGGCAAAATTTTTATGTAGAAAAATTGAAATCACTCTGTAATTTTTGAGAAATTGTATAATGAAAGAATCCAGGGGGAGGGGGAGCTGAAATTCCAAATCTTGGGGGGAAAAGAGGCATTTTGCTTTTGGCTTAATTGAAGTATACTACTTCATAAGATCAGCACGTACTTCTGTCATTACTCTTTCACTGTGAACTATCTGTAGGGGGGGAATCATCTTCTCTTTTTTGATTTTTGTGAGCTGCGGCTTCACTGGGGCACCAAGAAGCACTGAACAGGATGAAGTTAATCTTTCAAGTTATTCATGTATTCAACGCAGCATGTATCTATGCAGCGTTCATCACAGGTGAGGCGCTTGGCAGGGCGCTGGCTCATTAAGGGGAGGAAGAAAAGCCGTCAGCAGTGCAAACAGATGAAAACCGACTCAGCCAGCAAATCAATACTGATTTCCAGAGAATTCTAGTGCTGGAAAGAAAATAACAGCAGACAATGGCGCACACAGCAGCTTCCTCGTTACTAAAATGAGTGCTTTTCTCCCCATTGCGGAAATGGCTGTATCTCTGATCGCTATCACCTGTCTTGGAGTTCAGTAATGATTTGTTGATATTATTAGGCATGTCATTTGTGCCCAGCTCTCTGGTAAGTTTTGTCTGCATTGTCTCCTTCTGTCTTCATTCCTTTCCAGGGAGCAGTGTTCAGAGTGTCCGCAGTTTACACTTTTGGACACTGAAGCTCAGAAAAGTTTATGGTCACTTCTTCTTGGATTTCTGGCTAAGATCAAATGTGGAAAGGTTTGTGTTAGCTCAGGCCACATGGCCTGTAAACACAGGGCTGGCATATCAAATATAATTTGCTATAACCTGGAGTTGTACCCTTCGGTGTGACAATGGTTGCAATAACTGTGAGTATTTACATGGCAATTTGTAAGAGCTGAAAATGTGAGGATGGAGAGATGGCTCAGTGGTTAAAAGCACTTGCTGCTCTTGCAGAGGACCTGAGTTTGGGGTCCCAGCACCCACATGGCAGCTTATCACATTTGTAACTCCAGTCCCAGAATCAAATTCCCTCTTCTGGGTATAACACACACACACACACACACACACACACACACACACACACACACACACACACATTACACATACAAATATACATGCAAACACTTAAAATAAATAAGACACATAAAATAAATCTTTAAAAAATTAAAAATTCAAACTTGAACCTTTATTTTTCCTCTCTGTGTGTTTCCAGTGTCCCATAAAAGCTACTCCTTTTTTGTTTTTGTTTTTGTTGTTGTTGTTGTTTTGAGACAGGGTTTCTCTGTGTAGCCTTGGCTGTCCTGGACTCACTTTGTAGACCAGGCTGGCCTCGAACTCACAGTGATCTGCCTACCTCTGCCTCCAGAGTGCTGGGATTAAAGGCGTGTGCCACCACTGTCTGGCTACTACTCCTTTTTTAAAACAAGCCTCTCAGTCAAAAAACAAAACAAAACAAAACAAACCAAACAAGCAAACAAACAAAAAACTCTAACTCCCCCACCTTCCTCCAGAGTACAAACTCATAAACATGCATGCTTTAGGGAAGGAGCAGGTCCATGAGACACAGCTTCATGGTGATACTTGCCTAAGTAACCAGATGCCCCGGCTGCTGTGGTACATGCCTGTGATTCCAGCACTTGGAAAGTTGTGGCAGGAGGACTTCTATGAATTCAAAGATATCTTGGGCTACACAGTGGTTTCCAGGCCAAACTGTCTGTGAGAACTTATTTTAAAACAAAACCAAAAGAAAAAGGGCTAAGCTGGGCAAAGTGGCTCCTGCCTGAAATCCCAGCTCTCGGGGAGGCAGAGACAGGTGGATCTCTGTGAGTTCGAGGCTGGCCTAGTCTACAAAGTGAGTCTAGGACATTCAGGATTACACAGAGAAGCCTTGTCTTGAGAGCAAACAAACAAACAAATGGATGGGATGAAAGAAAGAAAAGAAAGAAAAGAAAAGAAAGGGAAAGAAAGAAAGGAAAAGAGGGCTGATGAGATAGCTTAGTGGGTAGAGGGTTAGGGCAAATTGCTGTAAAGCTTTCTCCTGGGTACCTGGATGGTCAAAGGACAGAATGGACTTCTGAAAATTTTCCTCTGACTACACACACACACACACACACACACACACACACACACACACACAAAATAAACTCTTAACAACCTGAGAAGACTATTTAAGATTTCCCTTCTTCATGCCTTTATGCATTTCCTTCCCTAGGGCCCTCTGTCTTCCTGACAAAAAAATACCTTTTCAGCTTGTGGGCTGAGCCTCCTGATGCTGTCTCTGCCTCTGTGGCCATCCCAGGGCAGTTAAGGATGGCTTCTCTGGCCTAGGTAACAGTATTGAAAGGTGAGCGACATTTAAAGAAGTGGTTCCTACAGGAGACTGTCCCTCATATGGTCAGGATTGACACCTTTAAAAGCACACAGGCCCTTTATTGCTCTCTCTCGACCTGTACCTTCCACCATAGGATGACATAGCGGAAAAGACCCACATCTGATGGTGATTCCTGGAGCTTGTGTGTAAACCTTGAGCCGTCAGGAAGACATTTCTTCACATTATAAATGACACAGTCTACTTTTTTTTTTTTTTGCTGTTTTTAAATTTTTAATTAATTTATTCAGATTACCTCTAATTTGTTTTCCCCTCACTTGTATCCACCCATTCCTCCCTCCCTCCCACTTTCACTCTATTCCTTTCCCCCAGGTCTGTGACTGAGGGTGACCTCCTTCCCCACAATA
Organism: Acomys minous; assembly: GCF_964271855.1. Lineage (NCBI taxonomy): Eukaryota > Metazoa > Chordata > Mammalia > Rodentia > Muridae > Acomys > Acomys minous. Next base: position 92,415,697 of record NC_140496.1, on the reverse strand, counting down.
TGGTCATAGGCTGTCTATCAAGTCTCATCTTGGTAGCCTGTCTATCCTTTCTCTAAGTGCCATCAGGCCTCCGCACCATGGGGAAGTGGTCAAATATGGGGCACCAGAGTTCATGTCAGAGTCCACACAGTCTATTGTGTGGCAGCCTAAGACAGACTCAAATGACATCACCAAACTGCAGTTCTCACTGGTACGACCACGAAGAAAGAAATTCTCAGATGTTTCCCCACCAGAAGACAACCTAACCTTATCCTTCACCTGGAACCCATGGTCCTTGTAGAGCTACCTCCTTTGAATGTTAGATTATAAGCCTGTTCCACTCAACAGATGTACATTGTCTTTGAATAGAGTATTTCAAAAGAGAGAAGCACAAAGTTTGACATGCCCCACAGTCGTATAATCTTAGCATTGGGAAAGCGGATGTTGGCAAGGTCAAGAGTTCGAGATTATCCTCCACCACAGTGGGAATTTAAGGTCAATGTGGATAACACAAGATTGGGTCCAAAAGAGAACAAAAGAGAGGGGCGTGGGGGACAGTGCTCGTAATCTCAGCACCCAGGAGGAAGAAGCAGGAAGATTGGCCACAAGGTCAAGGTCAAGGACAAGGTCAAGGTCAAAGTCAAGGTCTGGGTACTTAGTGTCATAGTGAGACATTGTCTTACACACACACACACACACACACACACACACACACACACACACACACCGCATGGATGTGAGCTTTAGAAATGCTGGTCCACGAACAGGTAGCAAAAGACAAGAGAGAGGGACGTGTTTTAGAAAGACTGGAGCAAATGCATGGATTAAATAAAACGGATTTTATTTAAAATAAACTTTTATATTAATTTGATGGTGGGTGTGCCATACCAAGCCACAAAGTAGGTGTTGGGAAATCGACCTCATGTCCTTTGGCTTGGTAGCAATCACCTTACACATTGAGCCACCACATTGACCCTTTAGGTAGTTATTTAAAAAATATTCATGTGGTTGTGTTACTTCTTTCTTCAAAAACAAAACTAAACAATGAACATATTTGTGGTTTAGGTTTGATAACAGGGTGATTTCTAGGTTGCCATAGGGCAATGCTAAAGACATACGTCTCCTTGGTCATTGTCTGAAAACTATGATGAAGTCGTTGTGCGTCTTTTACAGTGTTGCCTACATTTGATGTGGAAAATGAACGAACTTGCACTGGCTAATTTTATGTCAATTTGACATAGACCAGAGGCATCTGTGAAGAGGGAAATCCGATAGAAAAAAATGCCTCCATAAGACTGGCCTGTAGGCAAACCTGTAGAGTATTTTCTTACTTAATGATGGATGTAGAAGGTCCCAGCCCACTGTGGGTGGGGCCACCCATGGGCTGCTGGTCCTGGGTTCTACAGAAAAGTAGGCTTTGTCACGTTGGTGATGACACACACCATTAATCCCAGTGCTTGGGAGGCAGAGGCAGGTGGATCTCTGAATTCTGAGTTCAAGGCTAACCTGGTCTACAGAGTGAGTTCCCGGACAGTCAGGGCTACACGAGAAAGCTTGTCTTAAAAAAAAAAAGAAAGAAAGAAAGAAAGAAAACCAAACAAAAAGAAAAAAGGCAAGGCGGGAGGAAGGAAGAAAGAAGGAAGGAAGGAGGAAAGAAAAAAGAAGGTTGAGCAAGTCAGTAAGCAGCACGCCTCTGTGGCCCCTACATCAGCTCTGTCTTCCAGGTTCCTGCCTTGCTTGACTTCCTGTCGTGACTTCCGTTGATGTTGAACTGCGAGGCAGAAGCATAAGCCGAGAAACCCTTCCCTCCCTGAGTTGCTTTGGTTCATGGTGCTTCGTCACAGCGATGGTAACCCTAAGACAAAACTCACTGTCACTGCTTTGAGCTATAGACAAATGTATTGCACACACACCTGTCACACACTCTGCTGTGTCCTATATAGTAGGAGCACTCATGGGGTCTTGGATTTAGCGAAATGAGACAGGTTGTTCCCAATTTGCTGGGCAGAAGCTGCAGGCTTCAGACACAGAGAAGAAAACATTAGAGGTGGAGACACGGGGGAAAGCAAGGGGGGAACTTTATAACTATGCACCTGTGAACGGGACTGCAGTTTACCGGTATGAGTATTTTCATTTCCTGTTTCTGACACTGTATTGCGGGGAGTGTGGAAGAACCAGGGAAGATGCAAGAAGCCTAAGGGATCTGGGTCCTTGTCGCTGCATTGCGTCTAAGCTGGTGAGCATTTGTGAAGGGAAGACACCGGAGAAGTAAACCAGTGAGGGTAGTTTGTGTTAGTCATCTGAGAGCCAAGAGAGGCAGGGAGGGGTCCGTGGTAATAGTCATTGTATATGGAGGGGAAAGTGCTCAAGTTAGAGGCGTATGGGTTCTCCTGACTAGTGTGAGGTCAGAGTTCTGGATACGACTTACGCATGCGCATACTGCAAACAGTTGCACCATACCGCTCCAGTGTTGGCCGTGCTGCATGTTGGAAGGGTACAGCCGGCGAACAGCGCCATCACAGTCAGCGCATGACACTTTGTTTCACCCACAGCCATTGTATTATTCATGACCCCGTCTACTTCAAGGGTTAAGGTGGGAGTCAGCCTCAGGGAGAGGTTGGTGGGAACCTCTCTCTCTGGAGACGTTGTTGGTTGTGCTTATGAGTCCCTAAACAGGCCGATTCTGCCTAGTTCCTCAGCAGCCTGGGCTGGTGAACTGCACTCCAGGGGATTGTTCTGTAAAGCGGCACAAAGACTTTTCAAGTTAAGGGACAGAAACTGTTGGCCCTAGTAGAATTAGATCAGACCGGCAGAGACATTTAAGCAAAGCTGCTACCCTGACTCCAGGAGGGCTTAGAAATGTATTCCGGGGTGAGTTGGTGAGAGGGTTAGAAGTAACCGGAGGAGGATGAAATCCTGAGATCTGAAGCTGTCCTGGAGGGTAAAAACTAGAAGAGACGTACCCTCCCCTCATGGCCCTGCTCCAGGCAAGCATCCTCCCATCCTCCCAATCCCCACTCCCAACTTTTTCTTTCCCAATATCCAGGTTACAGAGAGGAAAGATTTACATTTTATTTTTGGCTAAAAGTCATAATTTAAAAAGATATAAAGGCAGAACATATTTCTGATTTTTCTTATGTATTTGCCACAAACAGACTTTTTGTTATTTTTTTTTTCCAGGGCTGAGGACTGAACCCAGGGCCTTGTGCTTGCTAGGCAAGTGCTCTACCAGTGAGCTAAATGCCCAACCCCCACAAACAGACCTTTTAAGAAGAGAACTTAGCAACATGTTTTTGGAGCAGATGTTTAAGCAGCATGACTGTGTTTAGTTTATATTTACTGCGCACTTCCTAAGTACTGAATACAGCTGTGAAAACTAAACACACACACACACACACACACACACACACACACACACACACACACACCCTAAACAAACACAAAGGAAAGAAAAGAGATAGCCATTAATCATATGACCAGACTAATAGCTATTAAAATATGCTAGGCCTGGTGTTGTAGGCATGTAACCCCATCTGTTGCCTAAGGCAGCAAGATCACAAGTTCAAGGTCAGCTTGAGCTATAAGGGTTTATATGGATAACCTAGAATACAGATATTTAACTTAGTTATAGCCACAAAGATTTCCCCCTCCCCAAACGCGTTTACACTTAAAAGATCCAGGGCCTGGGGATGGACCTGTCTTTTGAGACATCTGTTGAACCTATGCCGCCTACAGGAAGCAGGCTTAAAGAATGCTCCAAGGGGAAGCTAATGAGCCCTTGGTTACGCGTGCTGTTTGTGTTCCTCTTTTCTGTCTTGGCCACCCAGGCCCATGTTTATGACCACTGCACATGTCAAAAGGGACAAGTTGTACCTTCAGTGTTTTCCAAGCCTGGGAAAAGAGTCATCTAGGGCAGCTAGAGACACTGTTAAGGAAAATCTTTGGGCAAATTGAAGTTACAAAGTGCGTTTGAACAAGAAACAATTCAGAGGTCAGGCTATCCTCAGAACCGGTAAAGAGTTAGACAGCCATCACTCAGCAGGGCCAGCAGCAAGTCAAGAGGGTAGGGAGGTGGCCCAGTGGTTGAGGAGTGCTTGGTGCTCTTCCAGGGGAATCCAGCTTTACTTCTCAGCACCCAAATGGCAGCTCACCATCTTCTGTAAGTGAGCTCCAGTTTCAGGGAATCTGCTGCTCTCTCTTGCTTCTGCAGGCATTGCACACGCGTGGTACATTAATCTAGTCAGGCAAACCCCTCATATGCATAAAATAAAATATTTCAAAAATTAAAAAGATGTATAGAGAAACCTGATTGTTTTTAATCAAGGCTTTGTATCACTGAGGCACTATCTGACCGGGTAGCCTGCTGGTTCATTTTGTCAACTTGACACAAACCTAAATGTAATTAGGAAGAGGAAATCACCATCAAGGGATTATTGGCTCCATCAGATTGGCCCATGGGCAAACCCGTGGGCATTTTCTGTACTGATGGTTGATGTGAGAGGACCTGCCTTGATGTGCGTGTGCCATTCCATGCCTGGCCAGGTAGTTCTGGGTTTTGTAAGAAGGCAGTCTGTGTAAGCCATGAGGAACAAGCCAGTAAACAGTGTTCCTTCATTGTCTCTGCATCAATTCCTGCCTCACGGTTCCTGTCTTGAGTTCCTGCCCTGACTTCCCCCCATGGTGAACTGTATGTGGGTAAGGGTTCCCAAGTTGTTTTTGGTCAAGTGTTTTCTCACAGCCACAGAAGACAAAGCAGGACAGGTGGCTGCCTGTAACTGCTTGAACAGGGGAGGGGGCTGTTTATGATAGCCTGAGTCCCCCATCTCTTGTGACAAACATAATCTACTGGTGGGTGTGGTTGCTTAGGTATGAAATTCCATCACTCAGAAGGCAGATGGGGGGGGGGCAGGAGTTCAAGGCCAGACTGGGCCACGAGTGGGGGGGGGGGCAACATGTTTCAAAATAAATAAACACATAAATACTTGTGACTAGATTTTAGTTCAATGATGTTTAAGTAGTAGTTTGTAATAAGAGATCAAAGTTCAGTGATAAGCTAAAGGCTTCTTGTTTGTTTGTTTATTATGTATACAGAGTTCTGCCATCAGGCCAGAAGAGGGCACCAGGCCTAATTATAGATGATTGTGAGCCACCATATAGTTGCTGGAAATTGAACTCAGGACCTCTGGAAGAGCAGACAGTGCTCTTAACCTCTGAGCCATCTTTCCAGGCCTGGCTTTTTGTTTTCTTAATCTAACATTGCCAGGCTACATTTCTGGAGTATGCGAACGTGCGTGTGTGCATGCGTTTGTGTGGGGGGGAGGGGGAGTGAATCTGCCTCTCCTGAACCGTCATGCCTCACCTGCAGGCAGAGCTCTACAGAATTCTGCGTCCTCCTCTCAGCTGAAGTGAGGCAATATGTGCCAAACATTTCTCTTCAACAGACCCGCCTGCTGTCGAGTCTATTTATTCCTCAGCACTGATAGAGCCTTACTGCTTATGTTCTGCGTGGTTCGTGAAATAAACACAGAAAGCAGAAACACAGGAGCTATAACTGCCTGCCATTCGTTGGTGAGCAAGCAAAGCTACCTGAGACTCGCGGAGACATCTGTTGTCTTGAGTCTGTGGAGTGGATCTAAGACGTGGTCCTCGTATGCAGTGTCAGCCAGGCTGTCTCCAGGAGAAGCTGGCTCACGGAGGGCAGTCTAATGCACCCTCTGCAGCTGTCTTCTGCTTTCCTGGAGAAGACTGCGAGGAGCATGTCAGCCCCTTCTCCAAATACCGAAGCCCTCATCACTTCCTAAACTTGAGCTTTGTTCAGGCCTGCCACAAAGCAATGACAATGCTCTCGTTCTGTCTTATCTCCAACTTCCTGTGATAGTGTAAGGAACCCTCTGAACACTGGGAAGAAGGACAAATACACAGAGGCTCTGGCTTTTTCTTAGAGAAACCTATACCGGCTGAAGACCACGAGGGGGCGCCAGCGGGCCACGTTGGTCCTGGAGAGGTGCTGCACGCCTGCATCCACCCCTCCCCGATTCCTTCCCACACGAGAGGGTAAGGAGGGGGGGTGGCTGTGGGGGGGGGGGCGTGGGGGTGGAACAACCCCCGGTGCTGATGTCAGCCAGCCTGAGGCGCCTGCTGCTGTACCCGTAGGTATAGTTAATCCCCCAGGAGTGAGGCCTGTGTTTTCCCTGGCAGCCCAATTTTCAGTTTAAATCATTGCCCTAATGTTATTCTAATGCGCGTTGGGGCCCTGGTGGCTAGAGTGGGTGGCAGGGGAGCAGCGTTTAACTTCCTTTGGAGTTTGGCGTGTGCCTGACACTTTGAAAGCATTTGGGTGGGACAGAGAGACTCTGTAATCTTGCAACTGCAATCAACCTCGGTAGTCTTTTCCTTATTTGTCAAACCTGATGGCAGCGTTAATTTCGGGGCTTGGGGGGTGGGGCTGGGGTAGGAGAGAAGGAGACGATAACGCGTGAAATAGCTAATATGTGGTGCATACTTTGTTATATCATTTAATTTTCACAGCAACAGTACGAAGTTTGTTCGCAATGCTCAGTTTAGTAGAGACACTGAGATGGAGCAGTTGGCTTTCAGTCCCACAGCTGGCAAACGGCCTGTGGAGCCCTCCACTGGCCAGTTCCAGAGCCGCAGTCTGGGATGGCGAGCTGTGCTATTTGCCTTGCTTTCCAATTTTACTTCGAGGACTCTCACCAAGTGGGTCTGTTTGTAGTTTTACATGAAATTTGGCAAGAATGGAACAAACTCCACGTCCATAAAGGTGAACCAGCTCTTTTCAGGACAGCAGACTAAAGACTAAATTTAACCACACAGATAGATGCTTATTAATCACCAGCTGTCCACCACGTTTGAGGGCCCGATGTGCTTACAACATGGATACAGAAAAGCACTAGTTAGAGAAAGGGTGTTGTTTGACTGGGGTGACAGCCCCGGGCTGTATTTACATCAAGTAAATAGAAGAAGAGAGCAGTTTAATCTGATGACATGGCTCGTCACCACATCAACATCACCAAAAAAGGGTAGATTACCCGGGACATCTCGGATGCGGTGTGTGGGGCATTACGTGTACCAGTGCCCGGGCAGAGCAGGCTGTCCATAAATGGTGAGTCAGTTAAATTATGCTTTCAGAATGGCGGTGGACCCACAGTCTGCATCACAGACTTCTTCAGCTGAAGCCCACATCCCAGTTGAGTGAATAAAGTCTGTTCTCCAAGTCTAAGTGTAAATCAAGAAACCAAACTGTAGACACTTTGCAGACCAAAGTCCCTTGTGAAGGTGGGATGACTCCAAAGTCAGAAAGGCATCAGTGTCCTATATCCAGTTTCTGCAGGCTCTGTTTTGCTGTTCTGGCAGTTGCTACATCCTTGAAAAGCTTTATGTTAAATTATATTATAGACCACTTGGTCCTCAAAGTGAGGACATGATACAGCTAGCAGAGCCCGGGGGAACTGATTATTTATTTATTTATTTATTATATATACAGTGCTCTGCCTGTATGTACATCTGCAGGACAGATCACATTGTAGGTGGTTGTGAGGCAACATGTGGTTGCTGGGAATCGAACTCAAGACCTCAGAAAGAGCAGTCAGTGCTCTTAATCTCTGAGCCATCTCTCCAGCCCCTACGGGTAAAATCTTAACTGTGGTGATGGTTCAGTTTTATTGTCAACTTGACTGGATTAGAATCTCCATAGAAACACACCTCTGGGTGTCTCTGTGAAGGTGTTTCCAGAAAGGCTTAACTAAGGAGGAAGATGTACCCTGAGTATGGATCAAACTCTCCCATAGGCTGGAATATGCTTCAATAAAAAGGAGAAATCTGGGGCTGTCGAGACGATGGCTCAACAGTTAAGAGCACTTACAATTCTTGCAAAGGATCAGACTGCTTCCTAGCATGCCTACGGCAGCTCACAATTGCTGATAATTGGTTTCAGGTGATTTTTCCATTTTGTTTTGTTTTGTTTTTAAGAAAGGAGAAAGCTAGCTGAGCAGAGCACTCAATTCTCTAGGCTCCCTTCACAGAGACACAACGTGAGCAGCCACCTCACACTTGACACATGACATTGCTCTGCCATGATGGACGGTTTCTCAGACTGTGTGCCAAAACAGGTCCTTCCCTCCATAAGTTGTTTTTGTCACAACAATAAGAACAGTAAGGACAGGGCCTGGTGAAGTGGCTCAGTTGTTAAGAGCACTAGCTGCTCTTCCAGAGGTCTTGAGTTCAACCCGGCCACGACATGGTGGCTTATAACCACCTGTAAAGGGATCTGATGCCGTCTTCTGGTGGGCAGGTGCACATGCAGATAGACCATTCATACATTAAAAGACTACATACATAAATTTTAAAAATCAATAAACTCATCGGGCAGTGGTGTTGCACGCCTGTAACCCCAGCACGTGGATCGCTATTAGTTCGAGGCCAGCCTGGTCTACAAAGCAAGTCCAGGATAGTCAAGGTTACACAGAGAAACCCTGTCTCAAAAAACAAAAAACAAAACAAAACAAAAAAAATCAATAAACTCAAAAAAAAAAAAAAAGCAAGAACAATAGTGGTCATTGTAGGAAGAAATGAGCAGCAGGTTGCAGGCATACTTATGTTAGCCCTCCTGACCATAAGCAACCCTTGGCTGGGGAAAACAATGTTCAGAGAGGAAAATGAAGGTGTGAAAAGGAACATTTAAAGGCAGGGTTTTCACTTCTGTGCTATGAGCTGACAGGAGTGACTGTGCTTAGTTGGCCAGATGTTTGAGAATTCCGAATATTGCCGAGGGCAATGCCACTGACTCTCATTTTAAATTCACATAAGAGGATCGCCAATGACAATAGTCTGTAACTTGCTGGGTGGTTATTATTTGCAGTTACAGACCTGATCTAATCTCTAATTTTTCTCGGTGCTCACCAGTTGGCTGTTATTCTCCTCATGTGTCTGAGGACCACACTTGGGGAGGCTGATGCCTTTTGCCTCTGGATCTGTAGCTAGCGGGCTGGCAGGAAGATGTGCTAACAGTGGTAGCCACACTGTGCTTTCCCTCTGGGGGCCCATGTGGTACATGGTAGTGGCATTGGCTTAGTATTGACAAGAGAAATAATATGTACATTGTTTGTTCCTCCTCTGACTTCTCGCACTGGCCTTCAAGTGCTCTGGCTTTGTACAGTAGGCTCACCTTGGACTCACACGCCCCTTGCCCCCTCCCCACCCCCTTCCTCTCCCCCTCCCCACCCCCTTGAGTGCTGAGGCTGTCACACTATGCCACCATGCTTGGCTATGTCACCACTTAATTTCCAATACACTTCCTTCCAGAAAGGCCTCTTCACAGAGGAAGAAGCTCTGATAATCTTGTCAGAAAGTCCCACAGCCTGGTTTCAAGCTTGGTTCTGTCCAGACCCCAAGTCCAGGTCCTTCTCCATCTTCTGGGCAAGGTCCTGGATGAGGTTGTTAAGAGGTATGTGGACCTTTCCTGGGAGTGGGGATCACTCGTGGTGCCCTTGCCTGGGCCATTCTGTCTGGCTTTGTCTGGGTTGGAAGAGAGTCCAGGCAGTTCTTGCCTCATACTTCCTCTGGCTTCTTCCGCTCCTATGCCAGAGGCCCTAAATGTGCACCTTCTGTCTGTGACTCACCCTGTTTTTCTGTTTTGCTCAGTTATTAATAAAAATAGCTAACAAAACAAACAGTAAGACAACCCACAAAACACGAATGAGCAGCACTTACCCACAGCTTCTCTTCGTTTTGTTTTCTTTCTCATTTTAGACGCTTTGGGTGGTTAGTAAAAACCTAGCAGAATGCATCGTGTTTTTAGACACTGGCAGAAAATTGTCACGTTGTCCTGGGCCTTGAGCTGTTGCCTAGCCCACATCCCTGGTTGGAATGAGGTGAGCTTGAACTAAGGGAGGAACCAGGTGCCCGTGTGATGTGTCCACAGAGAGGAGTTTATTATAGGATGCCCCATTGGAGAAGCTCTTCCCAGTTCAGGCTGAATAGCAATACCAAGGCTGTATTGTCAGGCTTGGAACCTGCCCTGTGTGTTTCTCACTGCATTGGCATCTTGTGCCCTGCCCCCACCCCCCACTGCCCTCGCTCTTCTGAGTTTCTTTGGGTTTTTCTCTCTCATTATGCTGTTCTTACATGCCACTGAATTTCCTATCTGTCTCTGTTTTCTTCTAGCACCAGCTTTATTAATCAAAGATTGTGCAAAAATATCATGACAAATAATACTTGTGCATAGGTCACAGAGAAGGACTTAGGAGTAGGAAGAAGATGAATCAGAAAGCAATACAATGACCCCACATGTGTGAAAATGCCCCAGTGATACCCATTATTTTGTATGCTAAACTGGAAATTCGTTAGACTAAACGTAAGGTTATGGTTACTAATTCAAGTTCCTGGCAAGGGATTCAGTTTTGTTTTTGTTTTTTTTTGTTTTTGTTTTTTTTTAAATCTTACAGTCTTGTTTCTCCTATGCCAACACACAGTGGGTAAGGAATATTCTTAGGAGAATTTCCCCTGTTCTTGAGTCTGTCCATGCATTTCTGTTGGAGGTGGGTAAGAGGCCACACATGAGGCAACTATGTGATTAGACTCTCTGACAAGAGTTGCCTGAATCTTTCAAGAAGACTTTTGGTGGTGTGTCTAAACTCCACCAGGGACAGCAGAGATATTGAAGAGCTACGGCTGCTGAGTGGGAACACAGAAAGGAAGAGAAAGGATTGGGAACGGGTTTCTTCAGAAGTGATGAGACGTGAGAGACTAGTCTCCTTAAGTCACTGTGCGCACCAGGACTGCGCTGTGAATACATTCAGAACGTCTGCTACCCCTTGCCCATTCAGGCTTTCATTGTCTTCCTCTTGACCCAAGTCACATGGAAAAGGCAGGACCAACCCCTGGAGGCGAAGGGGGGTAAACACCTCTATTGCTGTCCCCAGAGAGTCAATTCCCCTCAGTTGTCACCCCCAGGATCTCAGGTAGTCCAGGCCGACCTGGAATTGACTTTGTGTCTCTTGTACACCATCTTCCTGTCTTTGCCCCGAGTGCTGGGATCATAGACATGTGCCTATGCCTTCCTTTTTGGGATGCTGGGGATTGACCTCTGGGCAAACACTCTACCAGCTGGTTGACGTCTTTAGCTCAAGCTCCTTCTTTTTACACACATAACCCCATCTTTGTACCCAGTCCACCGGACTCTCTGACATCAACCAACAGAGATTGCAATGGTACATGGAGTGATGGGGGAAACCCCATCCCTGAGGTGGGATCAAAGGGATGGCTGCTGGTAAAACCTTGCCTGTGCATGCAGAGGTGATCTCAAACCCAGTGTGGAACTCTGACTTGATGTCGTAACAGAAACCAATGGGCTGGTTTTTTTGTTTGTTTGTTTTTGTTTTTTGATTTTTCAAGACAGGATTTCTCTGTGTAGCCTTAGCTATCCTGGAACTCTCTTTTGTAGACCAGGCTGGCCTGGAACTCATAGAGATCTGCCTGCCTCTGCCTCCTGAGTGCTGGGATTAAAGGCATGTTTCACCACCGCCTGGTCTCATGGGCTATTCTTAATTATAAATTCCATTCAGTCTGAAAGTGGTCTGAGGAAAAACAGTAACAAAACAACACACAGAATAATAATAATTTTTAAAAAGTCTATACTAACATGGATAATAGTTATCCATGGGAAATCTGTCAGTTTTACTCTTTAATTTGAAATTCTCTATCTAATTTTAACTCAAGAACTGGTTATGTCATTGTATGTCAAAGCTTACTGAAGATAAGGTGAGTCTCTTCACTCAGGGCTCTTTGTGATTTGACAACTTTCTTTGGGAACAAAGGAAGCTGACAGGCACTTTAATGACTTCTCACAGATGCCTCAGTCACCTGGATGTTCACGTGCTGAGTGTGACAGACATAGCATTGTAGGAAAAGGCCGCTTGTGAGAAGCAGCTCTGGGAAGTAAGTGCACCTCTCCAGTGTAAAGATGACCTCAGAATTAGTGCCATCTGTCTGTCTGTCTATTTATCTATCTATCTATCTATCTATCTATCTATCTATCTATCTATAATGTCTTATTAATAAGACCTAGGCTGGCCTCAAACTCATCATGTAGCTAAGGCCGGCCTTGAGCTTTGGATCCTCTTCCATCTAGTACTGAGACTATCAGCATGTGCCACCATGCTTGACCTCTGGTGCCTTTTAATTCACCTGCTGTGTTTCCCTTGGGAGGCATCACTTGGGCCATAGAGGTCGAAACTGGTGATGGACATGTGGGGCACTGGTTGGATCTATGTCTACATGCTCCCAGGGAGCAGTTTCACCTACAGGAAGACCCCACAGTCTGCACGCTGCTTGGGGGGCTGTTCTGAACCTGGTTGCTGCCATGAGCAGAGCAGAAGATGAGGTGCCCACCCATCCCTGTTGCCCAGGAATGTCAGGGTGATGACACAACATGTGGAGTAGGAAAATGTCCACACAACTACCCAAGGCTTGTGTTTCTATCTTTTCTACAAGTAGCTCACATACAGTAGAGGAGAATGCACAGTGTTCTGTATTAACATGGGAAGAACACGTGGTCACTAGTAAAGCTTGTGTGAATACCACATACAGGAGTGTGACAGAACCTGGAAGAAAGTAATTCAGAGGCCTTGGCTTTGAAAACCCAGAGTATTATTTATAATGGAATCATGAGCATTTCATGTTTTTTTTCTTTCTTTTGCACATGCACGTGTGTTTGCCTTAGTCTGCACATATGTGTGGAGGGTCACAGGGATGGCCTTCCTCCCTTGTTCTCCACGTTAGATGTGGAGCAAAGGCCTTTTGCTGGATCTGGGACTTACCAATTTAGCTAACAGTTATCCACCGCCTGCATGCTGGGATGGCAGGCAGGCCGCCACACCTGCCTGGCCTGCATGTCAGTTCTGCATATCTGAACTCTGTTCCCTGCACTTGCATGGCAAGTAATCTCCAAGCCCAGGCACTGGCATCTTAACAACATATCACAGTGTATGAAGAAATACAGGATAGTATGCTTGAATAGTTATAAAACATATCTTCACTAAAATAGCATTGTTCAGTGAAAGAAACATACCTTAGAATCAGGGATGGGGAAAAGTTTGTATATAAATGAAGTGCCTATGGGCAAATCACTGTGGCAGAGTACGAGGGCGTTTCACTTCCACAATAGACATAGATGAGCTGATCTGATAGGCATAGTGCCTAGCATATGTCTGCACAGAGAAGGGACCCGGGGTGATTTTTTTGGTTTTCCAGATAGTAAATTCAACACATTTTAAAACTAAAGATCAACTAACTATGCTCAATATATCAGGAATGTTTAAAGAAAGTACAGAATGTTATTTTAGATGCTGACATTTCTATGGACTAGTGAAACAGCTTTACATTTCCCATTAAACTAATTGCGGTTTTTTTTCTCTCTCTTTTTTTATTTGCCTACTTATTTGAGACAAGGTCTCCCTTATAGCCTAGTATGGCCTGAATCCCACTTTGTAGTTAGAGTGGCCTCAAACTCTATTTCCTGCCCAGTCTCCTAAGTACTGAGACTTATATGTGTGAGCCACCACACCCAGCTAACATAATTTCTTTACTAGCTCTTCATGATAGGATGAAAGTCATGTCAATACATAAAAGATAAAGGACCTTTCCAAGAATTATGTGTACAACCCACAATTAACAAGGTAACCAAGTGTGGCAGCACTTGCTTGTCATCCCAGTGTTTGGGAAGTGAAGGCAGGAGTGTCAAGAGTTCAAGGCCAGCCTCAACCATATAGCAAGTTCAAAGTCTGTTTGGGCTATATGAGACCCTGTCTCAGAAACATTAAAAAATGCACAAAATAATATAGAGGAGATATTAGGTTGACTAGAAAGGGGGTTGATTGTTCCCAAGTCTTTTCTCCTTCCTACACCTCAAGGAGAGATGGCCTGCAGGCTGAGCCTGCTGTGCACATCTGTACCCTCTGCTGCTCTGGTGGCTGAGCCAGAAGAATCACACATGTGAGATGTGTGTGAGCTGCAGAGTGACTTCAAGGAGATCACAAGCAACTCAATGAGACTTTCTCTCTCAAAAGAGTGAAGAAGAGCTGGAGACGCAGCTCAGAATCAGGGCGCTTGTCCAGCATGTGTGAGGCCAGAGTATTGGAAACAAACAAAGCAAACAAATAACCCAACTAAACTAGAGAAGCCAACCCATATTGCCAGCCATAGGGAAGCAGGTAAATTATTAATGAGAAGGAGGTCGCACAGTGTGGGGGAAGGACAGAGCACCCTTCTGTCACAGCTTGCTAGGCTGTGAGTCATGACCTTGTAAATACTGGGAGTGGTAAAAGTTTGGCAATTGGAAAATGAGTGTGAATGTTCAGTGGTTTGCAGTCACTATGTGAGGGTCAGAGGAGAACTTGGGAGAGTTGGTTCTTTGTTTCTATATTTACATGGGTTCTGAGGATCAAAATCAGCATGTGTTTCAGCATCTCACCAGTTCCTTCTTGGTGGCCCTTACTTCTAGTCTGTCCATCTGAAGATGCCAAGAGGAGGAGGCTCCACGTGTCAGGCGCAGAACTTCTGGTCTTTGGAATAGCTACACACTGGGTGAAATCTCTGCCCCAGATCTTTGTTGGTGGTGTTAAAAAGACACTGAAGAACATCACCTATGAGACTGCTTTGAGCAGTATGGGAAAACTGAAGTGACCGAAACCATGACTGACAGAGGCAGTGGGAAAAAGAGGGGCTTTGCTTTTGTCACCTTTGATGACCGTGACTCTTATACTATGAATGGCCACAGCTGTGAAGTAAGAAAAGCCCTGTCACAGCCAGAGATGGCTAGTGCTTTGCCCAGCCAGAGAGGTCAGAGTGGCTCTGAAAACTTTGGTGGTGGTCATGGAGGCAGATTTGGTGGCAATGACAATTTTGGTCGAGTAGAAAACTTCCTTCAGTGATCATGGTGGCATTGGTGGCAGCCATGGTGGTGGTGGATATGGTGGCAGCTGGGATGGCTGTAATGGATTTGGTAATGACAGAAACAATTTTGGAGGTGGTAGAAGCTACAGTGATTTGGGCAGTTACAGCGATCAGTCTTCAAATTTTGTACCAATGAAGGGAGGATGCTTTGGAGGCAGGAGCTCTGGCCCTCATGGTGGTGGAGGCCAGGCTTTGTTAAGCCATGAAACCAAGGTGGCTGTGGGGGTTCCAGCAGCAGCAGCAGCAGCTATGGCAGTGGCTCTTTCCTTCCACCAGATGGTTCTGTGGATTAAGCTCGGGTTGTCAGGCTCAGGGACATATGCCTTTACCTGCTGAGCCACCTCACTGGCCCCGATATCTAGTGTTTCTTAAGGGCCTGTTATGATTTGAATGTAAAATGCTCACCACGAGCTCATGCATTTGCAACTGTGGTTCCCACTCAAGGTCCGCTGTTTTGGAAGGTTGTAGAATGTTGAGGAGAGGGAATGGGCTGCTCGGGCAGTCTCCGGAGGTGATAATTTCTACTTCTGGCCTAAGCTTTCTACTTCCTGATCCACCAAGATGTGAGAAGTAGGACCCCCCCCCCCCTGCTGCCGTGACTCCCGTACTGTGATGGGCTGAAACTGTGAGGCAACATAAAAGCCTTCCTCCCTTAAGCCATGTCTGTCAGGCAAGTGATTAGTACAGAACCTGTTTAATTTCTCTTTTAACCATCTTGTATAAGAAGCAAACCCTTGTGCATGTTGAGCAGACGACAAAACCAACTTGTTTTGTAGTAGGAAGTTCCTGATGGAGTTGCTGCTGTGCTTCATTCCCAAATCTTTTTTCTACATAAGCCAGTCTTCAAACTAGGAGAGCCACGGAGCAGTTGGCCCTTAGGTTGGAGCAGAGCGTGGGTTTCAGTGGCAGCTGTTGCCTGCTTGGTTCATGGCAGGGGCGGCTCTGACGGGCTGTTCCTCCTTCCCACCTTGACTTCTGTTCTGCCCACGCAGCCTTGTTTTATCTCACTCTTCAGAGCCTGTTTCCTTTCTTTTCCAAAAGCGCAATGCTGGGGATCAATCCTAAAGCCTAGCACACTTTTTACCCCTGTCCCCACAGGAAGTGACCTCCCTTGGCCTGGAGAAGTGGTTTATGTGTACTATTCTTGTAGAGGACTGGAGTTTGGTTCCCAACACCCATGTGAGGCAGCTCACAACAACCTATAACTGTAATTCCAGGGGATCCAATGCCCTTTTCTGGTCTCTATGGGCAGGAACTCATGGGAGCAAACCAACACACAAACACACACACACACACACACACACACACACACACACACCCCACACACATATGTGCATGCACACACACGCACACTTTAAAATAGAGGGGCTGGAGGGAAGGTTTAGCAGTTAAGAGGGAGGACTGTTTTGCAGAACACCTGGCTTTGGTTACCTGCATCCACACATGGAGGCTCACAGCTACCTGGAACTCAGCCCCAGAATCATATCTGATGTCTCTGGGGATTCTGTGGGCACCTGCACTCAGGTGCACATAACCCCCACACAGACACACATGTATACATTCATATAATTTAAAATGATAAAAATACAATAGAAGAGAGAAGAAATAAAGATGAAGCTTTCTGTAAGTTTGGTGTATGGAGAGCCTATGTGGATGTTAAATAATACATACTAATTTAAAATGTGCTATAAGAGTGGGACCTAGTGTCCTGTAGTTCTGAATAAGCTCTCTGGGTCTTTTTCATCAAATACAATTTAAGGACCACTTTAGTTAGCTTTTTGAGGAAAGAGACCTATTCCATTCATTGTTGTTTTCTGAGGGACTGATTGTCATTGAGGATTCATTAAATGTTTCCGGAAAGAAAAACAACACAAAAGCCTATGAACCAGTTTGTAGTAGTTAAACAAATTCTCGGTACCACTAGAGAACTCAGAAGTGACAACGTTTAAAAGGAATGAATGGCGAGAAGTTGAAAGAGATAAGAGTCTACTTATATTCATTATGTAATGAGCCTATCAATTAATAGATGATTCTAGAACCCAAAGTTCCATATTAACTAAATAGGATAATATGACTCATCCATAGATCTCATAGTCTATTGTGCACCAGAAACCCTGAAATGAAATTGCATGTATGAAGCACTTCACAGAATGCCTGGCATAGGGCAGCTGCCATTGTGGCATGTGATGTAATCTTAATGACCCCTTGGTAAGGATGCTCCCAGGAGGATTGCCAACACTATGACTACTCTCATTATGTATTTAACGAAGCAGGTTGCACAGGCAATTGTGCTTTGTTTGAGTACTAGACAGGTGATTTCCAGCATGATAGGTTGGAGGTGTTGGATGTGAAAAGGGTCCAGAGAGAGGAGGGGAGGTGGAGCTTCCAGCTTCTCACTCCCTGTGAGGTCCCACAGAGCCACCGGTCCCACACAGGCCGGGGCAGAGCTGACTCAACCAGCGGAGGGCTGAGGTGGGAGGGTGCTCTGGACTGCGCTCAGCATCAGCTTCTCGCCCACAGTGAAATGAGAACTGCAATTTCACAAGTGAAGAAATAAGTTTCAAACCCATGCTTACAAAGATTTTTTTCTTTCAGTTTAGTGCTGCCTTTAAAAAAAAAATTGCTGTTCCACTGACAAACTGCATTTTGAAGCACTTCATTGAGCTTTCAAGTAAAATATAACCAGAGCTTATGGGAGCCCAAGTGCCTGCCACAAGCTAGCAAAACTGCCCATCTGGTGCACATGGTAAAGCTCAGGTCTAGTGGCCTTCACATTTTCGAAGTAGGCTCCATGTTTTGAGGCTAGTATTTAGAACCTGTGGAAAGGGGAGGAATGAAGGACTGAATTGTCAGAAGACAGCTCTAAGTAAAATTGTTACAGCAGATAATGGCCAAAATTAGGACAAATGCTCATCTGAGAGGGGGATTTTTTTCTTTTCTTTTCTTTCTTTCTTTTTTTTTTTAAAGCAAATTCCTGTAAGTCATGCAACGTGTCTGTTAAAGAAGCATATATAAATTCACTGATATGCCATACAAATTTATTCATTTATTCACCCACCTGGTGTTTTAGGGAAATTAGTCATAGAAACGGAAGTTTCTGCTTACTTTCTGTAGCTGGTGATCATGTGTTATGGATCAAGTCTTAACTGGAAAAGGACTAGATACTTTGTTTGGGACTGGTCTTTGCTAAATAGGCCAGTGACTCCCCTCCCCGCCCCCCCCCCCCCCCCGCCCCCTGCACTCCGCCACCCCACCCTATATGTATGGCCTGGCTTAAGGAAATGAGCTAGCCAATCAGATAGCCGCTTTGGGGGATTATATGAGGGAAGTTAGGGTCCTGGGTTTCTCAGTATCATTAATAAAATAATTTAATAATGGACTCAAATGGAAGGTCAATGACAATTTTCATTAGAGTGTAAAGGAAATGGAGGGTGGGCGGGTAAAGAAGGCATCGCAGGGTACAAGTAATCTTAAGAGAGAAACAGGAAAATTGAAAGTACTTAACTAGGGAGGAGGAGAGAGATAAAAACAGGAGTGTTGGCGTTCCAGCTCCGATGGAAAGGTACTCTGGGACTGGGGAACCCAGGGACCACACAGCTCTGAGAGGAGAGCCCTTCTGCAGGAGCATCGCAGCGGTCAGTCGGGGAGGATATCCCTGGCTGCGCTGGAGTGCTACAGTGTAACACTTTGCCACTTCTCTTCTTTGCTGTTGCAGGTTCCAGGGGAGGGTATCCCGGCTGAGCTGAGCCGCTCAGGAGCCCCAGCCCTGCTCAGCTTCTTAGCTTCTTCCCTTCTTTGCTGCTTCTGATGAGTCACATAAGGCAGCTAATCTCATTAAACGGACAAATCCAGGGTTTGGAGGGATGAATTCAGAGGTGTCTGCCTCTCTGCTCCTGAGAAAAGACTGCAGGGGGCAAACAGTAGGCAGGACTTATATAGGATTTCTTAGGGGACAGAGATTTCTAGGGGGAGATTTCCAGGATGAGGATTGGTGAGATTTCAAGTCCTAAACTTGGGGGAGCTCAGGGATTGGTGGGATTTATCTTGTAGGGCGGGGTCTGGGCGCTCTTGGCACCTTGGGGTTGTGAATGACCATTGGGGCCCTTAGGGAAGTCTGGGGGTTGGGGCCTGGCTGCTGGAGCTCCTGGGGTAGGAGGTGTGTTATCATTAAGAATGAGATACCACACAGCAGAAATAATATGGAGAGATTTATTTGGGGGAAGGAAAGGGAGAGGAGTTAGGGCCTGAGTGGGCCATGGGAGGGGGAGGGAGGGGGAGGGGGGAAGGGGAGGGGAAGGAGGTGCCCCTTGGGGAGATAGAGAAAGGAAGCTGAGGAAATAAGAGTGCAAAAAAGAGAGAAAAGGTGGTGGCTTGGTCCTTTTATAGTCCGGCACATATGAAGGGATCGCAAGTGATGACATCAGGTTACTAGGCAACCTAGAAGCAGGCTAGAGGATTACTTGTGATCTAAAAGAGTGGCTGACCACTTTTCTGCCTTGAGGGTTTAAAAAATTTGCAAAGTTTACAAAGGAAGTCCAGGACAGCTTGCGTCAGTGTGACTAGCCAACAAGGACGGTAAAACAACAGTAAAGATATCTGGAAAATAATAATAATTTAAAAAAATCAAAAAAACAAAAAACAAATAACACAAGGAACCAAACTATTAACCATCTTTCTAAAAATACCCACAATACATGTAAATTGGTGTACACATGCACATGTGTATTATAATTAAATGAAAACTTCCCATTTGGGCTGACAATGGTCTTCCCAAAAGCCATAGACTATCTAACAAAAACCTCAACACCAGACATGAGGAACCCCTTTTTGAGTTGTCAGGGGCTTGTCCAAGAGGCTATCAAAGTGTTAGAGGCTAATTGCTATTGTGACCGCCCCTTGTGACTCTCCAAAGATGGAAGACACCATGCACTGTAGACATGGCACACAGGGCCCAGAGGCCCCTGAGCTAGTACTGATCTAAATATCCCCTCCCTAAGGACTACTTCACATTGTTCCAGAAAGTTCCATACAAGGTTCCAAAAGAGGGAAACAATCAACAGTTCTGTCCAGCAGTGATGCCTATGAACCACAATAACACATTGGGGCGGTAGTGGCACACATGCCTTGGTGGTAACCAACAGCTCTCTATTTGGATTTAAGACCTGCTCAACACGAGAGAAATCATGTGTGGTACTAGAAACCTAGCCAACTGCCCAGGGCTAGTGAAGTCACAGGTCTTGGAGAAGAGCCTAAACTCACCACTTTAAACCAATGTACTTCCTAGCTACTCTCTAAATATTTGTCCTTAGACACCCATAGATAAGTGTAGTCTTCATCTCTTATCAGGGGAACTTCTCTCTGCAGCAGAGAGCATTACAAAAAACTACAATCAATCAAAATGCAGAGTTATGGAAGCCAGCCCCAGTGGATACAAAACAACTCCTACACCCAAGGCTCAGGCAACATGAGGGAAGAGGAGGTAGAAAGGCGATAAGAACAAGAGGAACAGGAAGTTTTCTGTGAGACTGTGTTACCTCGAAATGTGACCTGAATGAGGAACACACTAACAGACATGCTAATACAGACTAGGAAAAGATAATGATGCCTCTACAGACTAGGAAAAGATCATGATGCCTCAACTCTACAAAAACCAGGTGCCTGAGGAATGCGGAGAGTGGAAGACATAGCCTTCCCCAGGGAAGCGCACACTAACTGCTTATCTAATACCAAATGACCAGCCCTGAAAACATGTGATTATAAGTAACATTATACAGACTAAGCAGGTTATATTTTTATACTTGGAAACACACACTCCTCCCCTCCCCAGCAGCAGCAGCAGCACCACCACCACCACCACCACCACCACCACCACCACCAACTAAAGACAACAAACTGGGGTACATATGAGGGTTTGGAGCAAGGAAAGGGAAGGGGGAGGGTGATGAAATGATACAAGTTATGTTTAGCATTTTTCGACTAATTGGCTCTTTTATTGCCTGCACCCAGAGATGTCCTTCTCCCAGCTTTTGCGAGTCTGGTTCATTCTCACTGTCAACACCTCACTCTCTGACCCCAGAGAGGCTATGCTGATCACTCCATCTCCAAGGTCATGTATCTTTCACTTTTATCATCTTACCTGTTCACTTCTCTCGTGGCCCTAGGCCCCATTGTGACATTGGTTCCTTTCAGTTGCCTCTGTCTCTTACTAAAGTATCACTGCCACCCAGAGATGTTTGCTTTGTTCATTGCAACATCTTAGAGCCTGCCAGAGTTCAGAAAAGATGTGTTTAATGAGAGGGATCTGAATAAGTTTTTCATTTTCAGGCACTGATGAGGAAAGATCTTACATATGGATTCTGGCCACTACGCAATTCTTCTGTGCCCTTGCAGCGTGCTTTCTTTGTGTTGAGGCAACGTTTCATTGTCTCTCAGCTTTGGCCTTGAGCTCATAGTGTAGCACAGTCTGGCCTTAAATTCCTTGACAATCTTTCTACCTCAGCTTTGTTGCAGACGTGTGTGTGTGCGCTACCAGGTTCACTGAAGAGCCCTTTCTGCTGGTGCGAGTTTGAATGTGAGCTCTATCAAAGAAGAGGATGTTTTGACAAATATACCTCCCAAGTCTATATAGAATTACGGCTGAAACATTTATGCAACAATTATAAAAGTATTTTCCTAAACAAACACTGTTGAATGCAAAGGTGGTGTGGGTAAGTGGCTGGAGGCAAACAGCCTTCTTAAGAGGAAATACACAATTGCTCATTGGCCAACGTGCAACGGTCTGAATTTGGCATCTGGTATGGATTTGGATGTTGGTGTTTCAAAGTTGTTTGTTTGAACTTTTTTTTTTCTACAGAGCCCCACACCCTCAAGGCTTTATGTGTCAAGATAACCTGACACAGTCTTATTTTATTTGTACCAATGTTATGTTTTATTTTCCTCTAAACAGCAGTGATTTGTGTAGAAAACATCTCAAGTACATGGGCTGAAAAGCTGTGAGCATTGAGATGTCTAGCTTTATTATTAATACACTATTTTTCCTTACGAATCTACTTCAGTTGATCTTGTTTTCTTTGAAGCAGGGTCTCAGTATGTAGACCAGGATAGCCTGGAGCTCATGGAGTAGTTCAGACTGGCTCTGACCTGGGTCTGCTTGTGCCTTAAAGTGCTGGGGATAAAGGCAAGGCATTTCCATGCCCAGCTCCTTCGCTTTATTTTGATTATAAGACACATAAAGTAATTTTATCATTTACTCCTTAACAATTATTTTTTTTATTAAAAAAATTATCTTGAAGGGAGCTGTGCTTCCAAAGGTCCTGAGTTCAATTCCCAGCAACCACATGGTGGTGCACAATCATCTATAATGAGATCTGGTGCCCTCTTCTGGTGTGCAGGCGTACATGTAGGAAGAACACTGTACACATAATATAAAATACATCTTTAAAAAATTATCTTGAGGAAGAACTTGCACATGCTGATGAGGATGTGGAGAAAGGGGAACACTCCTCTCTTGCTGCTGGGAGTGCAAACTTGTACAAACACTTTGGAAAGAAATCTGGTACTTTCTCAGAAAATTAGGAATAGGGCAATGTCAAGACCCAACTATATCACTCCGGGCATATACTCGAAAGATGCTCCACCATACAATAAGGGCATTTTCTCAGCTATGTTCATAGCAGCTTTATTCATAATAGACAGAATCTGGAAACAACCTAGATATCCCTCAACTGAAGAATGGATAAAGAAACTGTTGTACATTTGCACAATGGAATACTACTCAGCTATTAAAAGCAATGAAATCTTGAGATTTGTAGGCAAATGGATGGAACCAGAAAAGATCATCCTGAGTGAGGTAACCCAGACCCAGAAAGACACACATGGTGTACATTCACTTATAAGCGAAAATTAGCCACATAATACAGGATAACCACATTACAATACACAGACCTAAAGAAGCTAAATAACAAGGAGGACCCTAGGGAGGATGCTTAATTCTCATTCAGAAGGGCAAACAGAATAGACACTGGAAGCAGTTGAAGAGAAGGAACAGGACAGGAGCCCAGCATAGAGGTCCTCTGAAAGACTCCACCCAGTGGGGGATCAAAGCAGATGCTGAGACTCACAGGCAAACTTTGTGGTGGAGCACGAAGAGTCTTATGGAAGAGTTCAGGGATAGAAGGACCTGCAGGAGACAAGAGCTCCACACAGAGGACAATGGAGGCAACAAATCTGGGCCCAGAAAGAGGGGGTGCTTCAGAGACTGATGCACCAAGCAAGGACCATGCATGGTGAGGACCTAGACCCCCTGCTCAGATGCAGTTGATAGGCAGCACAGCCTCCTTGTGGGCCTCATAATATGGGGAGTAGGGACTGCCTCTGACATGGACTCTGGTGCCCACTTCCCCCAGGTGGAGTGGTCTTGCCAGGCCACAGAGGAAGAGGATGCAGGCAGTCCAGATGAGACTTGATAGGCTGAGGTCAGATGTTAGGGGAGGAGGGTTTGTCCTTTCTGAGAACTAAGGGAGGAGATAAGGAAGGGGGCTATAGTTGGCATGTAAAGTGAACAAATTACAAAGAAGAGAAGAAATTTGAGTAGCCTAATTGACAAGATGCTAGCTACCCTGTAAGGGCTTACCTGTGTGAGCAGCAAATGCTGGTGTGAGACATGCTAGCTGCTTCATTATGTAATAATGAAAACTGTCCATGTAGACAATGCAGAGAAATCCAAGGCCTGCAAGTTCAGCTACTCAGGAGGCTGAGGCAGGAAAGTAAAAAATTCAAGGCTAGCCTAGGCTACAGGATGAGTTGCAGGCCATCCTGGGGACCATAATGAGAACCATTATTAAAATAAGAATTAAAACAAGGGCTGAGGGTGCAGCTTGGTACTGTGGTACTTGCCCAGGACATAAGAGGCTGTGAATTTGATCTCAGAACTAGAGAAAAAAAAATAAGAATTTGCAAAGAAAGTGGGAAAACCAGGTCTGTATCCTCATCCAGCTGTTTTTCTAAAGAATATGAAAGAGTTGGGGTTGAAGTCAGGTTGTGTTCAGAAGGTTGTAGACATGTAGGGGATTCCTTCCACCTCTTCCCCCTCTGGAGGGGTGGTACATGTGGGGGAAATGTTTTCTTTAAAACTCAAGTCTAGGAAGAGGAGTTTTGAGAGGGGCGAATCAGAGGTCTTTGTGTGTCTCCTGCAGTCTAGAGATACACACACGATTAAGGCGTGGCTTAGAGAAGATAACGGGCCCTAGAGCAGAAGCTGATGATGGCAGAGTGAGGGCAGTGGATGCAGTGATGTGCTAATAGACGCAGGAAGAATTAGCTAGTCCAATGGTCAGGTGAGCACCACAGAAGGTAGGTAGGTGCAACGTGTGTGTGCACATACATGTAAGTGGGAGTATGAGTGTATGAGTTTGTGTGTGTGTGTGTGTGTGTGTGTGTGTGTGTGTGAGAGAGAGAGAGAGAGAGAGAGAGAGAGAGAGAGAGAGAGAGAGATACATACATACACACACACACACACACACACACACACGCACGCACACACAAAGAGAGAGGGGGAGAGAGAGAGAGAGAGAGAGAGAGAGAGAGAGAGAGAGAGAGAGAGAGAGAGAGAGAGAGAGAGATTGAGAATATGGTTTTTATAGGGTTGTTTTCAGGAGCCTGGGTGAGGATTTGTCTTCTTAGGATTTGTGCTCTTACCACAGAAGGTAACATGGTACTCTAAAAGCAGTTTGAATTTGCATGTCCCTGTTGGCTAAGGATGTTGAACGTCTTTCCAGATACTTACTGGCCCTTATATGCCTTTCTTTGGAAACTTTCTGGTCAACTCATTAGCCAATTTATTGTCCAGGTTATTTGTTTGCTGTTGAACTTCTGAAAACTTTTTTGTAGACTTGGAATAATAAACCCACTTTATAGGCGGTTTCTTTATTCTACTGACCGTTCCCTTTGCTGTGCAGAAACTTTAATTTTGTGGATCCCATTTGCCAACTTGTTTAAGTTGGGGTTTCCAATGCTGTGCTAAAACAATATAACCAAAAGCAACCTGTGAAAGGAAGGGATTATTTTATCTTACACCTGCCAGGCTACACCCCATCACTGGGGAAGTCAGGGCAGAAGCCTGGAGGTAAAAACTGACTTCAGGGTTGGAGAGAGGCT
The DNA here is from genome assembly GCF_964271855.1 of Acomys minous. Taxonomy (NCBI): domain Eukaryota; kingdom Metazoa; phylum Chordata; class Mammalia; order Rodentia; family Muridae; genus Acomys; species Acomys minous. Next base: position 92,390,593 of record NC_140496.1, on the reverse strand, counting down.
TTAGCCATGAGAGGCTAGGCTCACAACCAAAAGTTGACGAGCTGGCGGAAGCCATGGAAGAGTTCAACTTATTGGCTTGTTTCTCATGGCTAACTCAGTCTGTTTTTTTATTCCTCCCACCCAAGGGTGGCACTCCCCGCCCATGGGCTTGTCCCATCAATTTGCCATGAAGAAAATGCTGACAGGCCTGACAGGCATGCCTACAGGGAGGGATTTTCTTGAATGAGGTTCCTCTTCCCTTTTGATTCCAGTTTGTGTCAAGTTGACAAAAATCTAACCAGGACACAACTCTCCAGATTATCTTCTTTGCTGTCAGCATCCTTTTCAGAAAGTCCTCACCTACATCTTGAAGTGTATCTGTTTTCTTCTAGTGGTTTTAAAGATTCAGGTCTTACAATCATCTATTTGTCCATTTTGAATTTTTTAAATGGTGCGACATTTGTATGGCTCTAGTCACATCCTTCTGCATATGGATGTTCAGCTCTCCCAGCGCCGCTGTTTGTGGAAGCCATCTATTTTCCATATGTTTCTGACACTTTAGTGAATGATCAGATTGCTGTAGTCGAGTACATTTATACTGAGGTCTATTATAATTGGTCCATGTGTCTTTTTGTTACTGTGACTCTCAGTTATTGAGATCCATTCTTTAGGTTAAGATTGCTTTCTCTAGTGGGGGCTTTTTTGAAGACATGGATTTTAGAACTGTTTCCCCCCCCTAGTACTATGAAGAACTTTGTTGAGCATTGTATCTTTATATCATTTCTGATACTATGATATAGTAATTTTTTCAATATTGGTGCTGCCAGACCATGGTCTTCTGAAGTCTTTATATCTTCCAATGCCTTCATTGTAAAAGATTTTTGCCTAGCTGATGAGGTTTATTCCTGGGCATTTTATCTTCGTGAAGCTATTGTGAATGGGCTTTTCTTCCTTTGATTTCTTGGTGTTTGCTTTGATATATAGAAAAGGCACTGGCTTTGTGTGTTGATTTGCATGTAATTTTGTAGCAGTCATTTTCAGAGTCTGGTTCAGCACACTTCGAAATGTGTTGACATAGACTACAGGTTTGCCTGGCTCTCTGTAGTGCACTCCGGAGCTCCACTTTCCAAATTTGGCCTGTGAGAATTTGTTTCGGAGGCGCTTAGTCTTCATCAGTCCATTAGTCATTATGGGAGAGTTTCCCACGAATGACGGCAAAACAAAGCTGGCTCTTCATCTGCTCGTTGCTCACTTTCCTGTGGGCATCATGCAGCAAATGAATCAGCTTACTACATCTGCAGCCAGTAGTGCCATGGGATGACTAAATGTTGTTGTTGTTGTTGTTGTTATTATTATTATTATTATTATTATTATTATTATTATTGTTATTATTATTTCCATTTCTTTGGCCATAACAAACATAGTTTAATAGGAAAATAATGCATTTAGTTAAAAAAAATCTACTTATATTTTTATTTATTTAGCATATGTGCTCCTGTGTATTATATGCATGGAGTTCAGAGCCTCCCTGTGAGAGTCTGCTGTCATGTGGTTTTGGTGATTGAACTCAGGCTCTCAGGCTTGGGAGCAAATGTTTTTCCCCATGGAGCCATCCTAAGAGTCCTGGAGATTTTCAAGAACTCTAATTTCCACACATATATTAAAAGCCATCCTTTCACATGAGGATGTTACAAATTTAAGCATTATTAGGTGTTAAAGTATCCCAGGTGGTACAGTTTTTCATCAGTCTATTTCTCATCAGGGTCAGGTCTCCTTTTGTTCAGCTCCTCTGCTCACTTGATGTCCACCTCAACTTCTAGTGGTGCAGATGTGTACAACAGACACCTCCAGCTGAGACAGGGAAGAGCTGGTGTTTACTATAGACAGCAGCGATTATGCACAGATGGAAAACCGTGGCCATCTTGCAATATACTTCTATAATCATCGTTACAGATGGAAAACATAATGATGAAAACGGAGAGACTGCTTCTAAAGCGCAGGAAAATATGTTCCAACAGCTGCTTTTTCCAAACAAGCCAGACCACGCGCGCCATCATCACTGGCATGCGGCTTTCATCTTTCCTCTCAAGGCAATGGTTGCTTTTCAGGTCTTCCCTGTCTCCTTTTGCAGCAACTTAACTTTCTTTTTCTGATTTGGCTATTTTTTTAAATAAAATATTTTTAACATATACATTTATATTATTACACATATGTACAATAAACGAGATACAGCAAGAAGAACCACAGAACAATCAGGAATTATATAAATGTTACATTCATAGTGTTTTACTATTTGTATTTGGCAGCCTTGGAGAAAACATCTTTCCTATCTTGGTGAGTCTAAAATTCAGAGTGTCAGTCAATATCTATCATATCTCATCTCTATCAACCCAAAAACTTCTATCTAGACCAAAAAATATCTTAACCCCTAACCAACTAAGCTTAATTGTAAAACTAAGCTACCTGGTCTTCAACTCCGTAAGAGACTTGAGAAGGAATAAAAATTAATTACCTGAGGAAACAGGAAGGATTTGGCAATTCTCACTAAGTATATCTACCACTGGTTAAACAAACCGAAACACACCCAAAGCTTACAAATGCGGGCTGAAGATGCTGCTCAGCTGGCAGAGTGCTTGCCTCTCATGGTTACAGCCCTAGGTTTGATTCTAAGCTCTGCATATCACTGTACAAAAATAGCACCCAATTATCAAGTAACACTAAAGAAATGATGAAAATCAGGTTGCAGGTGACCTGGGTATTTCTAGCCAGTGTACACCTGTCCTGCAGTGTCTTGTATCTCTCTTCTTTCCTGATTGCATTGACCATCAAACTTTTTTTAAAAAGGTGCTTTCTTTGGAAGATTCTGACATGCATATATAAGGAAATGTTTATTCCGTGTTTTTTATGTTTTCTTTTTTTTTACTTTTTAAAAGTTAATTTATTCATATTACATCTCAATTGTTATTCCATCCTTTGTATCCTCCTGTTCCTCCCTCCCTCCTGCTTTCACCCTATTCCCCTACCTTATGTCTGTGACTGAGGGGGGCCTCCTCCCCCTCTATATGATCATAGGGTATCAAGTCTCTTCTGGAGAGCCTGTTATCCTTCCTCTTCACATTTTAAGCGTCCCAATTTGAGGCTATTAAAATCCATTTTCTGGCTAGATATGGTGGAACATACCTTTAATCCCAGCACTCAGGAGGTAGAGGCAGGTGGATTGAGATGAGTTTGAGGCTAGCATGGTCTACAAAGTAAGTCCAGGTCAGCCAAGGCCACACAGAGAAACCCTGTCTCAGAAACAAACAAATAAACAAACAAAAACAAACAACCATTTGCCTACTGTTTGTTA